>NC_053459.1:17784367-18431590 GCF_015227805.2 Hirundo rustica
AGTATTCAGGACTGCAGAGCAGTGAAAGCCTAGGGCAGAATTCTGCACTGTTTGATGGGTTGTCCATGAGAGTGCTGACTGTCCTTGTAACATTGGTTGTCTGAATGTCTTTTGATTCCCATGCCCTCAAGATTCAGAGTTTGTGTTTTACTTATTTTAAATGCACTTGGCATATGCTGTAGGCTGATGAGACTATGATATGGAGAAGGTTATCAATCCTGAAAAAGTTTGAGATTATTTTATGAGAGGTCTTTTAGGAGTTGTTTTTAGCTGCATGTTTGCTTGTGGTGTCAAAAATGTTTAAGTTTTATAAATAAACTTGAATTATGATTATTGATGATATTTCATCCTGGTTCAGACTCATACTGTGCTCCACTGTGACTTTATTGCAGGGATTTCAGATATCTGTTTTGGATTTTGCTTTTGAGTTTATGTTGTTTTGCAAAATACTTATGGTTCTCCAGCAAACTCTAGCTCTGTCATCACTCAAGTTTGAAGTTCAGGTGTTTAAAACACTTTCTGCTTTTCTTGAAGTGAGAGACAGCAGCTGTTTATTACAGTGTATATAGAAAAGGAACCATAAACATATATTTGGTTACTCTGGTTAAATTGTATCATTGCAACATGTAGTTGGATAAGGACGGCTTTTTGGTTAAACACACACAAAAAAAAGATGAAAAAAAAATTGTTTGAATACAAACCAAAGTATTTTATAGTACTTTAAGAAATGGATGTACCAATACTTAATATGCCCCAACCTGTTGCTATAGCAACAGTTGTACCAGTGACTGCAACCTGGAAAGGGACAACTTCATCAGGAACTGGCATTTTCCACCAGTTCAGCATTTCCTATACTTTTAGCAGTTTATTTGATGTCAGAGTTGCATTTCAAAACTTGGAAGGGATCAAAGTTGGAAGGAGGTTAATTCTAGGCAGGAGTCAAGCACTGCATTAAGTATGAAATGGTAACTTACCTTTCTTACAGGCAGGAAAATCAAGATATCAGTTTAGTTTGAGGTCATCTTGGATATTTTAGCCATCCTGTGTATGGGCTTAGAGAGGAGCCTTACAAAAACTAAGAGCATGAGACCCTTGCTGGATCCGCCTGCCTCCTGCCCAGATATCTGTAGACAGCCTGTCAGATTTATGTACAGCCTGCCCACATACGTCTGATGCTATTCTAAGTTACTTAGGGTTGTACTACAGGTGTTCTAAGTTCCTGGGATCTGACATGCTCCCTGGAGGGGCTTTTCTCCTGTGTTGCAGCTTATCCTAAAAGTACCATCTGGGCATGTCCTTGTAGACGCAGTTTCAGAGCAGGGAAGTTACTGAGAATGATGTCTTGTCCTCCTTGAAAACAGCGTCCTAAATGCCAAGCAGAAGAACGGGGCCAGAGAGTTCTTGTTCCACTGGAGATGTCCTTCTTCAAGGAATTAGGGATCAGTACCTATCTTCAATATCACAACAATCTTTTAAATTGTTTGCAGGGTTTTGTTCATGTTGTGTGTTTGGCCCCATAACAACATTCATGTCATAATTGGGCCATGGATGGGTGGCATTTCCTATCACAACTGTAAGTGAGTCAGGACCAAGACGTGAACATTCAAAAGGAGCTCCAAGAATATTGTGTGCATTTGTTAAGGAAATATTTGTTCAGTAGTTTATTTGAGCTATCAGACTGCAAATATGTTCAGTAAAATATATTTGCTGGGTTAAATGAACACTGGAGTGAGTAGAAACCACAAGATCAAACAGGAATTGGAAATAAAGGTTCAAATAACCAACCAGACACAAAGGAAATGCAGGATTTTAAGTATATTGACATACAAATGTGGGTAATAAAACCTCATCAGGTAAATTTCTATTGGGAAATAAATTGTTTAGATATCATTAACCAGAATCAAGATCTAGAAATATAGGGGGCACAGCAGGGTTCATCTGAGATTAAAATCTGTGAATTCAAAAGGAACACCCAGAGATGTACCCAAGGAACCTCCCATCACAGGAAGTGAATTAAAGCATCTTCAGAACACACATAAAAAGTTGAACAATCTGTCCATAGCAAACACTTCCTTGAACTTTGTAGGCTGTGACTTCTTTTTGACAGCCTAACCCATCCAGATGCAGCTCCATGTTCCACACTGACGTTTCTCTTCTAAACTGCTGCTCCCTTGCACTCTCCAGCTGACTGACTGTGGCTGTCTTCTGTCTGGCAAGCAGCATGGGAGATGCTAATGCTCTCTTAGATTGGTTTTTTAGATGGATGCTGGATTGCTCATAGGCCTTCTCCTGCAGGAATGCCTGCATGGTGAAGACCTGTGCCCTGTTGGGTAGCACCATAGCTGGCAATATTAATAGGTTTGTTTTGTGGCTCATGCTGAGCATGCCAGGTTAAAGCAAACAGAAAATTCTTCCTAAAAGAAAACTGCATGACAGTGTTCCTCTGTGGTTTCAGTGAGGTTTGAAGTATCAGAAGGTTTCCAACTTGTCAGCAACATCTCTGATGGAGAAGAGCTACAAAGAAGTTAAGACTTACTTTTTCAAATGTGATTTCCAATTCAAAATTAGTGCTTAGACTTTTTGTTCCAGTGTGAGGCCTTTTCAAGATGATGCAACTTTTTGAGCTTTCTGGCTTTGATCATAACAGAACAGTGTTTCATGACACATTCAGGGAACAGTTTCTCCTTTAACTTTGGCTGAGAGACTCACCTTTCTTTGCCACAGTCTCTTCACCAACAAGATCTCCATGTTTCCGTGTTTGAAGACAGGGGTCAAGGAGAAGATGAACTGCTGGAAGCGAAAAAGGATAGAGTGAGGGCCTACTTGAGAATTTTCAGCCTTGTCCCTGGGGCCAGATGCATCCTCCACTACATTCTTGTATCCAAGCTGGGTTAAAGCCTGAATGGATAGTCAACTACAAGTGGTTTTAAAACCTAGTTTCATGATGGGTTAGGAGGGTAATGGGTCATACTCTGCCTGGAAGTGGGCAACGAATGGAGTGTTGTAGTGATACCTACTGGGACCTGCCCTGTTTGATGTCTTCATCCGTGACATGGAAGAGGCAACACGCTGCACTGTCATCAAGTGTGCAGATAGCACTAAACCAGGAGGAGCAGATGGTATATTCCAAGACAGGGCCACTGGAACAGAAACTCAAGGAATGGGCTGACCAGTATATTATTTTATACATACAAAAGAGGCAAAGCAAAGTCCTGCTACTGGGAGTTTCCTTCCAGAAGGATTTTCTTCCTCAAGAAAGAACTCATTCTTTGCTTCAAGTTCTTCCCTTCCAACAACACAACAGTTGTGTTGTTGACAGCAGTTCACACTGTAGCCTGACTATCTGGAGAGCATCTCTGCAGAAGAGGACCTGGGAACTTGGTAGACAGCAAGCTGTACACGAGCAAGAGTGTGCCCTGGCAGCAAAGGAAGCCATCAGCATCCTGCATGAACAGCCAACAGGTTGAGACAAGCACTCATCTCCCTTTACTTGGCTCTAATTAAATCACATCAAGAACATTCTGTTGAGTTTTGGTATCCCCAGTACAAGAAAAATATTAATCTGGAGTAATCTCGGAGAGCCAAGAAGGTCAGGACTTGGAGCATGTGCTGTCTAGGAAGGTGCTGAGGGAACTGTGCTTGTGTAACGCGGAGAAGGGAAGGCTTAGGAGGGTTAATATGACATAGCAGCAGCTTTCCAGCCCCTCCAAGCAGGTTACTGGGCACTGCAGCTAGTTTGTGCATGATGGTAAAACAAGAAATAACTGACATAAAGTGAAACAAGGGCAGCTCTTGACATAAGGAAAAACTTTCTCATCACAAAGACAGTCAGGCAGCAGACCAGACTGCCCGGAGAAGTTGTACAATCTCCAATCCTTGGATATTTTTAAGTCTCAGGTGGATAAAGCCCTGAGAAACCTGGTTTGATCTCAGAGCTGACACAGCTTTGAGAAAAAAAGTTGGACTAGAGAGCTGAGATTCCTGCCAACCTGAATTATTCTAGAAAGATTCTGTAACAAAGATCAGGTAAAAGCTTGTTCAGGTTTCTTCTTAAGGCTTTTCTTAGAGAAGTCCTAGCCTAGAATATGTGTCCTCTTATCTCCATAAGTCTGCACTCATCTCATTGTCCAGTGTTTGCCAGTGTACTTACCATGCTCCATTGGAGCCTGCTGACATGCACAGCCACTTAAGCTTTCCTTAAATAGGAACAAGTAACACATTTGACATATTTCTGACATTTATTTATTTAAAATTCTTAGTCATTTGTGCTCAACTTCTTATTCTTTTGTTGCTGAAATCATGGCATATCTTCTAGCTGTTGGAACAGCGATAAATGTGTGCTATTTGTGTAACCACTTGTGTTGACAAATTTACAGTCGTTGCCAAAAGGTAATGCTGCTTATCTGAAGCTGAACTCAAATCTTGTTTGGCTTTCTACAAGCAAGTCTAGTGGTAAGGAGATTCTAAAGTTAAAAAATGGATCTAGGTTTATCTCTCCTTTCCCTTTTATTATGATTTTAAATGGAAGAATGCCAGTGAATTCAGTGTACATACAGTGCCAAAAAGATCATGAAATTGAAAGAAAAATCTTACTCTCAATGGTTTCATTTCAGCACTTCCCTGGATCAAGTGGTTAGTGTTGAGGAAGCTCTTTAACTTGCCTGTGCCTCCATTTTTCTGTAAATAAAAGTTATCTGGAGAATAAATTATTTTATGGAAGTCTACCTGAACGTTATCAATACCATACTTTTGCTCTTGATGCACATGCAAAATGAGGCAGCCCAGCAAGGAGGAAGATGATGTCAAACCAAGATTAGATCAAGAATGTCCATGTACACATTGAGAAGGCAAAATCTAGGGAAAATAAACTCTGGCCGTGACATGAGAAAATGGAAAATGAGAACTGATGGCCTCTGGTAGAACTGCAGTGTTCATATATGTTCAGGCAAACCCAGATCCTAGGAACAATGATTGAAAGGCTCGTTATTTCTCTCAGTCCGGTGTGTTTGGATTCGTTTCAGATCATCATGTTAAATTCTGTCTCTGATCTGCATGGCTACATTGACAAGAGCCAGCTGACCCGGGAGCTGGGAGGAACCCTGGAGTACGGCCACAGCCAGTGGATCCATCACCGAACTGTGAGTGCTGGTGCTCTTCCAACACACCTGTCCCACAGCTGTCCGGGTGACGAGTGCAAAGCGACTTCTCCGTTCCGTCACAGCCTGTGCGTTCTGCTAGGGACTCAGGGAAAGAGGAAATCCGTGACTCAAACAGAGAAAGGCAAATTCCTCAGAATTTCTCATAGAAGCAGTAATTGTATCTCACTGCGTCCCTGGCCCTGGGCCTAACAGTGTCCTGATGTTCTTACTCAGCAAGGCCTGTGGGCACATTCTCTTGCCTTTTAAATAATTGATGGGATTCATAGGCCTTCAGCTGAAGTTGAAAATAGGTTGTAGCATTTTGATGACTTTACAAAGGTCAAAAGTAAGGTCAAAAGTCTCACTTTAATGATTATGTCTATGCTTTTAAGAGAATAAAAATACTCAGGGCACTATATTTTATTTTTTGTTTCTATACTATACAAGCATGCACTCCAGCTGGGTCTTATTTTGGGTAACTGAAGAACAGTTGTTGCTAGGAAGGCAGAAAGACCTTTTTATTCTATTGAGGAAACTTGTACAGGTTTGATTGTTGGTTCCCTTTTTGGGCTGGTTAATGCATTTCAGTGTCTGCTTCAAAACAATGTAAACGATTCATTATGGTGCCCAACTTAGACGGCAGTTCTAAGTTAGTTCACATCTAATGTGAGCCTCAATGTTTTGCAAAGTTCTGAGCAGCCCTGGGTTTGAGTCTGTTGTTGCTTAGGGACAGGTTACATCTAACTCGTAAAAAGAGCTTTTCTGAGGAAATTTAAGTCAAATTACTTTTGTCACTTTCTTGCTACATTTTTTTATGCTTTGCTGTCCTTATAAAATTAAATTTAAGTCTCCTTGAGAACCACCAAATATTTCAGGCTTCTAAATATGCAAACATAGAATATGAATTTCATTTAACATTGATTTTCTATATTTATAACTGTGTTGACTATAATGAGGTTAGGGTTGAGAATGAGTGAACAGGCTTATGTCAAAAGTATCAAAAATACGAAACTGTCCTTGAAGGAAGAGGGAGTGTGAAGACATGAATCATCTGTAAGAGCTTTCAAACAGCAAAAGGTTTGAAAATATAAGGGCAATAAAAAGAAGTACAAGAAAGGTTGTATTATTTATTAATGACAGGGGTTTACAAAGCAATAAAGCAATAATACATAGTTTGATAAAACAGGCAAACAAACATGAGCCAAGAATTTAGGGGAGTAGGGCTATGTAATCCCCAGAGGTTTTGGTTAAATTTGTTGGAAGAATTTTTACCAAGCACAGAGACTTGAAAAAAAACCCAACCCATAGATGTAATTCAGGTACATGAAACGATGTATTGCTCATGTACAGGAGAGAGTGGGATCAAGCATGCTATTAAGTGAAACACTGACAAGTTCATGGTGCAGTCACCCAAGGAATATCTGCTGGATAAGAGGTTGTCATCAGGGAAGTGTCAGCTTCCATGGCACCTTGAAACAATCTGACTTCCAGTCTGCTGTGGTCTTCATGCCCTTTGCTGCTTCTCTGTGTTCTCATACCTTGTCCTGACAGTACTTTGCTTCTGAAAAAGCTTTAAACTCTGGCTAAATGGCAGTGACACAGCAGCCTCCTTGCATCATTCACTGGTTTTGCTCTCCTCTCTTGGCTGTCAGGAGCCTATGGACTTTCTTGTCCACAGAGTGTGTTTTTGGCTTACAGTAAACGCCCTCTGGTCATGAAGAGCCATGTCTGTGTTGCAGTCAGAAGTGTGACATTTCAGCCAACTCTGATCCAGTAGTTTCAGTGCTGAGAACAGCAGGATGCAGCTGCCAAGCACTAAGATAGAGCATATGTGGGTCTGTACTGCTTGTGTTGAAAGCAGACATGAATTTATGGGGAAAAAGGGAAGAAGGCTGTGAACTCTGCTTGCATTGCCTCATGGGGGGCATGTTTAAGATCACAAACTGTGCTAATTTCTCTCTACATCTTTTGAATTATGATCTACCTCCAGTTTGTTTTTCACTGAGCACACAGCGTAATTTCATCTGTCAGGGTTACAAACAATGAATTCCCATCGTTGCTGGAAAAAGGAATGCAATGTGCAACAACTACATAGTGTTTGATTGGGTGTAAGAGCATCCCTAGTGCTTGTTGACTGACTCAAACCTGTGGGGGCTTAGATCAAAAAGTACAAAGAATAAAGAACTATACAGAACAACACAGTCATCCCCAAATTTGGACATAATCACGAAAAAACATCCCATGCAATTACTTGTTACTAGATGTAAAGGTTTTAATCACATGTCACAGGTCTGAACATTATGTTCTGCTCTGAGAAGGTGGCATTGTTTCTTTTTTAGTCTTCTTCACTTCCCCATTCTTCATTAAAACCACAGATTTCAGACAAGTTTTGTGTTGGTGTACCCAAGTGATAAAGAAACAGCAATGTTCTGATGAATTTATACATTTTAACCATATTTGTAGTTACTTGTTCTTGTATTTGTGTACTAGCATGGACAGATGGGGGAAATGACTAGAATGCATCTCGTACAGGTAGGCAAGATGGAGATGCACATATTCAGAAGTCAGGGAAAGACATATTACTGCTGAGTGAACAATGGCTGTATAAATATAAAGGCTTTGCCCCATATATTTAAGTAGTGTTCTCAACTTAAATAAAGCCTTAATTAAAATTTTAAATGCAGCAGAATTTCCCAGTAAGCATGGGCAGAGGATCTGAAGTTGCAAGCCCGGCTTTGAAGCTGATGTCCTCTGTGGTTTCATTATGTCTGCTGAGCTCTGGGAGTTCCCCATTGGCTCAGGGAGGTGACAATATGTGTGAATCAGTGAAAAGGTCATTTGTGACATGGTTTCATTTGTAACTTTAAGCACATCCTCCCAAAAAAAGGCAATGTGACCAGCTTTACAGACATGTAATACTTGCAGCACAGTGTGCCTGAGGCACAAAGTGCTGTTAAAGGGCTAAGGGTAAATGAACAATCTGTGACTTTATGCTTTTCCTTTTCTAGGCTATTGAAAACTTTGCAATGACAGTAAAAACAACAGCACAGATGCTACAGACCTTTGGAACAGACCTAGCAGAGACTGAACTTCCCAACGATGTGCAGTGCACAGAGGAGATTCTCTCCTCACACACCGACCACCACAGCAAGCTGAAGGTGATTGTTGCCCCGTGATGGCTCCAGCAGTGTAATAGATGAGTTCTGGTCTAAAAAAATTTTCTGCCATCACTTGGCAGTCCATTGTCTGGAAGGCACTGAGAAGGACAGACACCTGGGCTCAGGAGCTCAATTCGATTCACCTGTGGAAATGGACATTTTACAGCTTCAGGAATGATAGAGTGGGGGAATGCCACTTCCACTGTGTGAGCACAAGTAATGGGATCACATCTGGAATAGCGTGGGCTCCTGATGAGGAGTTCATCAGAAAGGATGCAAACAGAGAACATCTGTGAGGATAGCCAGGAACAGACAGAATGACCTAACTAGATGATGACTGTTGTTTTGTTTTAAAAAAAAGTTGGGGCTAGTTTAGCTTTGCAGAGTAAGGATCAGAAGTATATATTACTGCTGTCAACAAATGTCTTAGGTTAAACACAAGATTAAAAAATACTACTTAAGCTATATTAGCACAAGAACAATTTTTAAGGAAGAAGTGTGCAGTGTTGTAGGGATTTGTCATCTGATGTTTGAGCCTCATTGTCTTTTTTTATTCCTCATCGTTCATGCTGGGAGATACTTCTGTGAATGACTTCTTACAGCTGATGTACTGTGGCTCAGCATGGCGCAGTGTTGTTTGAGGAAATTCCATTAAGAAGTGCAATGTCTCAGCCCAGACTTTCAGCTCACAATCTACAGCATGCATTCAATTTGTGGTAGAATAATTTACTCTGCAAGTGGCCTGGTCAGATATGCAATCTGCTCAGAAATTTTTCCTTTTCTCAGAAGTAGATCTACTATTCAAATTTAAAACATTTAGATCTCTGCATTTGCTAGAAAAACATATCATCTTTGGTAAGCATTTATATTTTGTTTCAAGTATTTTATACCTATGAAAGAATCCTTCATTATCGTTACTTTATTATCATCTAGGAGATGTGAATATTGTTAGAAGAACATACAATTTGGTTCTTGGCTTGGTTTTTTTCCCCTCAGGATGAGCTGAAGCTAGCAGTGAAGCAGGGGGCCACCTTACTGACGTGCATCCGGGAGCCAGTCACCCGAAGTGCCAACAGCAAACTCAGTCCAGATGAACTGGAAAATGTGGCCACAGTGGAAAGGTCAGTGGAGCTAGATTACCTTGTGCAATGTGCTAATTTAATCCTAGGAGATGCAAATGTAATTTAAATAATTTAAATATGCAGGTTATAAATTACCACTGGTTCACCTGGTCAGGATTTATTGGACAGGTAAGTAAGAGAAGGGAATGGCTTAGAGGAGGTTACTTGATTAAACTGTCAAGGCAAGTTCAAACAAGTCCTGCATTTCTTGGTAACTTTTGGTCAGACTGCCTGGCTGAAGATTTAATGTGGCACTTATTTTCTCCATAACATGTACAACTTCCAAAGTTTGTGCCTTGTTAGAAAGTGACACCTGAATCTCTGTGAGAGGTGTTCTTGTGGGTGTCTGTGAAAATATTGGGGGAGGAATAGATGAAGATGATACCTGAAACATCCTGTGTGTCACAGCTGTGGAGACACACACACAGAGAACCCCCTTTTCCTTCCTGCAGTGCTGGTTATTACCATAAAGCTTTTAGTCACCGTGTAGAAGTTTCTGCTGTGCCATGTGATGCAGAGCAAAGAGAAATGCCATGATAGGGTTTCAGCGTGTCTGCATTCACTGAGAACAAAGGTGCTGAAAGTAAAGCTGAGCTGATATTTTTCACTGAATACTTTAAAATCCTTTGAACAGTCATCCCAAAGGAATTTGTGAATTCATCTTGGATTCAATGACTAGCTTTGATTACAAAAGTGTTTTCCAGGGAAAGATTGAAAACAGAAATTTGTTTTTGAGAAGAATAGAAGGGAGCTATTGGCATTTGCCCCAATAACTTGATGATTTCAGCACTCACTGATCCCTCATCTGCCCAAAGAATGCCCATCTATTGAAATACAAGATATCAAGATATTCAGAGAACGCTTCCCCCCCCCCCCCCTTGTTTAAAACTGTTCTACTTTGTAATTAATGGATCACTGAGAAATTGTGAGGATGACTCACTAGCTTGGTGTCAGATATTTTACTGAAGATACGACACCTTGAGATTAATATATTGCAAATAAATGTTTCATCATTTACACAAAGTAAAACAATATCCATGGGAGTCATTATGGTCTTCTAATCTATTGTTTTTAATGGACTGGGAAAAATGATTCAGCCCTTGCCTATTTCTGATGGGTGAAGAAAATTAACAAGTTGTAGGGTTCTGCTTTAATCATTCCATAAAATAATAATTGCATCATATCCAATCTGCATCAGCTGGGGATGAATTATCTTTGAAGCATTGGGTGGAAGCTAGAGAGTGACAGCTGCCCTTGGCTGCCAGCACACGGAACAGCTCCAAGTCCCTCTTGCACATCAGGAGGCAGGACTGTAAATGCCACAGTAGATCCCTGTAGTTGTCACTCATCTGTCACATTCCCGCCTGTCCTACTGCAAATTTCATTCTCTTTTGCTTAAGGGAGAGTTGACACAGAACCCTCTTACCTAAGTGTAGGGCTCCTCACCATCTCCCTGCTCTGCTTTCTGCCATCAATTACTGTAACTTAAAACAAGTGAATTATAGGAAATAAGTACATTCTGTTCATTGTAATTTCTTATCAGGTTGTTGGCTCAGTTGGATGAAACAGAAAAGGCTTTTGATCAATTTTGGACCAAGCATCATCTAAAACTAGAACAGTGCCTGCAGCTTCGACACTTTGAACACGATTTTAGAGAGGTATTTCTTTGTTCATGCTGTCTAGCCTTCTCTGGTAAATAAGGTCAAATTCTACCCATACTTAAGAGTATAGTGGCAGTGCAATAAAGGAGGTTGGGAGAGAGGAACTTAATTGTGAAATAGGAAATGAATATTCGAAAATTAAAGTCTTGACATCTTTCAGATGTCTTACAATGCTTGAATAAGGCACAGTGAGGAAAGTGCCAGATTGTGAGGCCAAAATGTGGAACACCAATAAGTAAATTTATCTTGATAAATAATTTTGCATTTAGGTATGAAGTTATCAAACATAGATTCTTCTGTGATGGTAAGTTGCCAATCCCACCAGAGTCAAGAGAATACAATTCAGAAAGCCCAACTATCAGCCCAGAGACTTGAGTAATACAGATTATGGAGTAATAAAAACTCTGGGGTTACAGGTTGTCAAAACTTTGTGGGCCTAATTAGTGAGAAGAAGGGAAACGCTGAAGAATAGCTGATTGTCAATTTATTCCTTGGATTTTCCACTTTGGAACAAACTGAAGACTAAACTTGGGATGCAGAATCTCTTTTCTCAGAGACATAGGTGAATGTTTGTTATAATTTTTATCAGTATCTTGTGATGGGGTTCTGTGTGGGTTTATTTTGTTTTGGTTCTATGTTTTTGTTGTTGCTGCATTTTAGGTAAAACTGACATTGGATAACCTCATGGAAACACAAGCAGGTTTTGCTGATATTGGAGACAGTGTGACTCGAGTTGAGAACCTCCTGAAGGAACAGAAACATCTGGAAGAGAAAGGACAGGTTTGCACTCAATTTAGTATTCTAGCTGCTATAGACATGGTATTCTAGACACTTCTTTGTCACTGTCCTTTTTTTTTTTTGGTCCAGATTTACTCTCTTCTCATAAGTCATTGCTATAAATTGCAAAACACGGATCCTAATTTCCAGAAGCCAGGGTTGTTCAGACCAAGTAGTTCCATTTAATTACTTGGAAAGCTAGGGAAGAAAGTAGGGAAGAACCTTGTATGATGAATTCCCCTAGTATATGATAAAGAAGGATTCCCCAGGCAGGCAACCTGTTCGAGTGTTTGGTCACCCTCACAACAAAAAAGTGCTTTCTGATGTTCAGATGGAACTTCACGAGTTTCAATGTACTCATTGACGTGGAAGTTGGCCTTCAATGTAAATACAAAGTAAGACATATCAGCTGTATTAATATTCCAAACCTTTACAGCAGGGCTTACAGAGATGGGTTGTCCTTATTATGCATGTCATTCTAACTTTAGCTTTATCTCATTAATTTTACAGGAACCTTTAGAGAAGGCCCAGTCTCTAGCTCTCCATGGAGAACAGCTCATCCAAAACAACCATTATGCAGTTGACTCCATTAGACCAAAGTGTGTTGAACTCAGGCGGATTTGCGATGACTTTTCCAATGAGACCAAGAAAAAGTATGATATTTTGGGAAAGTCTCTTGAGCTGCATAAGCAGTTAGATAAGGTAAGTGAACCTTCTCAGATAACAGCTCTGGCAAGGTTCTACTAAAAATGAAGATTTTATAAGCTCAGATAATTATGATGAAGATAAAAAATTGTGTTTGTTTTTTCTCCATTTCATTCAGTAAATGTCAGTATAAATATTGTAGCTTTGCATTAGTTTGCATTAGGCAAGTTCAGCTCTTTATATGCTGATGGGGTGACTTTTGGGCAGGAACTGCTGCATGCTATGAGTAACACTGATCCCCTTTAATGACATGTTAGGTCAAATCTGTTTCTCATAGAGTAAAAGCAACACCTGAGCTTGGACTGTCAGTCCAGATGATAAGTCCTTCTTCTGTCACTTTTTTTAAAGGCAAGTCAATGGTGCGAAGCTGGAATCTACCTCTTAGCTTCCCAAGCTGTGGACAAGTGCCAGTCACAAGAGGGAGCTGAAACTGCACTCGTAGAAATTGAGAAGTTCTTGGTAACCGCTAAGGAACACCAGCTCTCCAACCCGAAGGAGTTCTACAATCAGTTTGACATGATCCTCACCCCTGAAATAAAGGTAAAACCCCTCAGATGTGCATGTGCTCACTTAGAAGTTAAAATTTTCTGATTGCTTTGTCCCTGAGAGTGTACTGGGCTATATATTTGAGTCTGCTAAAATATGCCTCTTTCCCTGCTCCAAAAGGGCACAGAGGTCAGTATTTGTGAGTAAGTTTTACTCATTAGAGTAGTCATGCAACACGTCATTGTCTTCAGAGCAGTCCCAGAAGCTCTGCTTGAGTCGCCATGTCTTGGTCAGTGAAACTGTGGTGCATGGACTGGGCTGCAATGGACTGTCCATGTCCAGAGCTGTCACTGTGTGATCTCCAGCTCTGCTCTGAGTCTGGTAATACAAGTCCTGTCTTCACTCGCTCAGTCCAGCACTGACAACCGTTTGTTGCTTACCTTTTCTTTGTCAAGGCCAATGCCCAAAGAATTGTACAAAAACTTGAAGATGTACAAGAAATGTTTGACAAGAGGCAAGTAAGTCTGAAGAAGCTGGCAGCCAAACAGACCCGGCCAGTACAACCTGTTGCTCCACATCCTGAATCTTCCCCAAAGCGAGCATCACCAAAGATTACCAGACCAGCAGCAGTAGGTAGGCCATGAGCAGCTGCTTTCAGACTCACACCAATGTTTTGTCCCACATGGTCATGTTTGATTTTTGTTCTCAGAATGAACGCTTGAATTTGATGTCCCGTATCAGCCTTGTAGGTCCAGCTAGTAAAAATGAATATGAAATATCTCTCACTGCAAACATACAAACAAGGGTGAATCAAAAAAACCCCACCAGGTTTCTCTTCCTAGGTCTAATCTACAGAGTACATTTCTATACTGTGTCTCAGTGTGTTTTGTATTGCTAATTCTCAAATACCCAAGCCAGGGTA
Organism: Hirundo rustica; assembly: GCF_015227805.2. Taxonomy (NCBI): domain Eukaryota; kingdom Metazoa; phylum Chordata; class Aves; order Passeriformes; family Hirundinidae; genus Hirundo; species Hirundo rustica. Next base: position 17,798,336 of record NC_053459.1, read on the forward strand.
CTCAATGCAAGCCTGCAATGTAAGCATGAGAGCCTCTTTTACATTGAAGATAGTGTAATGTGAATATTTGGCTTTCAAGTATCATAATCCCTCAAGTTTCAATCAATACTTGCAAAATTAAGTGTTCAATAGTGAGGGACATTGACTCATTTGTGGAGTTTTTGCTTTTCCCTCTCTACCTAGATGTTAGTTCACTTTCTACCTTGTCCTCTGTTAACCACAGAAGCTGAGCATTACTTCTGTTTGGAAATTACTGAAAGTTCCTGATTTGAGGTTAACATGTGCATTTAACTAAGATAGCTGTTTTCTGCAAAAGGAACATGGGTGAAGATAATTTGAAACAGTATATCTTGAAGACCAGCCACCCTGTGCTTGGTGGCAGGAAGGGGTTGTGGCTTTGGAACTTTTAGGGCTGTTCAAAAGGGAAATCTTTAGCAAAAAGCCTTTAAAAACCCCCTCTAATTTGCATTAAGAGCATTCAATAAACTGCTTTCTCAACAGGAAGATGGCCAGTAGCCTGACCATTTTGCTTTCTAGGCATACCAGCAGGAAGTCACACCAATGTCCCTGTTCTCCTCTGCTCCTCAACACTCATCCTTTCTTCCAAAGGGAAACCATCTTCTTCCCATTCCCATTCTGGTTTGACATCTGTGCATTTTTTCCCCCCAAACCATGCTAGCTGTGTCTTTTATGGACAGTTCCTACCTCAAGTTTCAGGTTCTCTTTTGGTTTAAGGCAAGCTGAGAACACAATACCTGTGAAGAGGTCCTGCTCTGCCACACACACATCCTCCAGCACTGTGCTCCCCTCCTGCACTGGGGCGGGCAGTCCGTTTGCTAGAGTTGTGATTTGCCTTGAAAAATGAATAAACAGACTGTAAAATCCTAGTAGATATTTTTCCATTGCATGAGTTAGAAAAATGCAGGGAGCTCTGGAGATCACACAGCCCAGTCATCTGCTCCAAGCAGTGCTAATGTCAGGGTTCATCAGATTGCTCACTGCATGGCCTCTAGTGCTGAAGCAAAGGAAGCTGCAGAAAATTAGGTTATGGGGTCAGTAGGTCAGAGCCAGTTAGTTCCTGTCAGTGGCAGCACAGTTTTAGGGTTTTCACCTACTGTGAAACTGCATCTTCAGGTTAAGAGCTAATCTTGCCCTTCTGTTTGTGCATGCAGTCTCTTGAACTGTTTCTTGAACTTCTTTCTTGTAATTTTAGCACATTTGCCAATTTTTCAATTAAATTGTTGATATAGATAGAACCTTATAGAACAGTCACTTGTTTATGACAGTGCTCTAAGTGTTGATTCTTGTTCATACAGCCCATCCCACATACTATCGACTCTTTCACAGAAAGTCATGAGATGCTCCCTTGCTCTGTCCCTTGAATTTCAGTTCATGGTTAAACAACCCAATACCGGATAAGCCTATGACAAGGCTTAGCCTTTAATGTCCTGTTGCAAAATAATAGGTAGATGAAATTTATTTTAAAATGCTACTCCGATTGTGAGGAGGTGTAAAGTGCAACTCAGTCCTGTTTGGACACCGATAAGCAGACTGCCATTTCATTCAGATTCTTGAAGGTGACTGACCAAGAGTACCTCTGTACAAAGAAACAGAATGCCTGAGTATCTACAGCTCATCCAGGGACTCACAGTCAGTGACTTTAACAGCCATGAATAGTACATGTATATTCCCATATTCTTTATGAATAATTTTGTGTTATCCAGTTGTCTGCTACAAAAAAATCATACTTTGAAATTCCTGAGTGCCCTTTCCCTCAGAATGCCAAAGCACTTGGCAAGTACTGGTCAGTATTTTAACTTTTTTTTCAGAGAGAAAACTGAAGCACAGATAAACTGAGGAATTCACCAAGGTGTTTCACAGTCTGACTCTGAAACATGTCTGAGAATAGAAACAGGGACACTGAGTCCTATTCCAAGGCTGAAAATGAGGCTGTGAAATTCTGCTCTTCTTGAAGCTACCCTCTTTTGGACTTACCTCTGTGTCTTTTCTTCACATTCCTGGCATCAATGCACTATCAGCATTTACTTATGGGGACAATTTATTGAGCAACATCTTGGAAACCTGAGAGAGGCTTAGAGCTCCTTCTCAGAACAGGTTTTGTAACTCATTTGTCATTTGTTACCCAGGACATACCTGAATAATTCTAAAAGCTTGCAAAATAGAATATAACAACAGGAAAATACCATGTTCCTAGACTGTGTCAATACAAAGGCAAGAAAAGGCAATAAAGTGTGGTAAACAGAAATAGAAGACCAGAGGGAAAGGCTTTTGTCCCCAGGCAGCAGAGTAACAATACCATGGCAGCACTGGGGTGGTTGGTCCATGAAAGGAAAAGAAGTTAAATTTGTTCCAGAATAGATTTTGTTTTGTTCTTTCTTGCTGACTATCCATTTTTCTAACAGGGAGCAATAGGGAAAATTCAGTCCAATTCAGGGTGCTAATGGAAAAATCTTCACAGATACAAAGGCTCAGATGTTAAGTACTCCGTTATGGTAACTGTCAGACTCTCTATTTTACATGGACAAATATGTAGGCAGAGATGGATTTTTTGCACATAGGCACAGCTGATACCATGTCTGAGGGAAAGGGCAGGTTTCTGTTGGGGAAATGACTGTCACAGTTTCATGTCCGTGTCCTTATGGTTTTTGGTGACTCAGCAATCTTTTAGCTTAGTGAAGATCCAGAAAGGCAGCTCAGAGTTGACTCTCCTTCAGTCAACACTTTTCTATGGATCTGGAAACTCTGAAGAAAAATTTTAGATTAATCCCAATTTTACTCGATGCTTCTTGTTTCACAGGTGAACTTCTGTATTTTGCAAGGACAGGACTGTTCAAGACTGAAGTACTAGTTCTGGAGTTACTGTGATGCTGAAAAGTCTGTGCCAGCTGTATTTGGTGTATGTTTTAGCTGTGAGAACTTGGTTAAATATTATTCACAGATCAACCCTGAAAAGGCAGAATATCTTTTTATAATAAGAGCCTTGAAAATATTTAAGTACCATATATGACACCTTATTTTAAGGAGAACTCTGTTTTCTCTGAATGGAAACTGCTTGAATACTGCTAGTGGCTAAATTTGTCCCTATGTCTGTTGGGAGGAAAGAAGTGGCACTTGATAGCGAAATATTTTTGCTTTGACACTTCTGAGGGCATAGTTTTTGATGATTTGACTACATATTTGTTCTCTGCATTTCTGTGCAAAACTCTTTAGCATGGAGTGAATTGGAATAGGTCCACAGAATCAAACCACAAAGTCTGTCAGGCACAATGAGATGAACTACAGAACTGTAAACGATAATACAGGCTATTAGAAATTACTGCAGTTAGCATTTATCTATTTCAATTTGCTTGTAATTCTCCCAAACTCTTACTCTTTGAAATTAAACTTTCCCAAAGGCTATTTCCTTCAGCCTCACACATTCTTGGAATATTTCAGTAAAAGATGACTTGGCCATCTCAGTGATCATGATTAGGAAAAATGTCTTGTTTTAGTTACCTTTCTGGCAAGAGTTGGCACATGGCAGCACAAACTGCTATGAAATATTCACCTAGAGAGTTCTTTGTGTGCAACATAAATGTGAAATACAGGAGCAGAGATGTCAAAAATTCTGTAAGTTTCTTAAACAAATAACATGTTTAACAGCACATCGCACATACAAAATCCATGACTCACCATACAAGCAAGCATCTTAGAAGGCCAACTTGGAACATAAGATTCATAAAGGGGGAACACAGCTGGAGCCTTTTCAGTTCTTCAAATAATAAAATTTAAGCTGGTTCCATCTCAGTTAAATGTATACAACTGCTCATTGGATCCAATCCAGCATTCCTCACAGTCACTAGTGCATAACACTCACTAACTAATAACATCTGCTCAGAGGATAAAGGAAGAATTTCTTTTAAGAGTCTGGGGATGTGTGCAGGGAAAGTGAGGCTTCGGAGAGATTAGCTTACTCAGACGAGATAGTGCATGTGACTTTCATGAATAGTTTGAGAAACCACTGGTTTCTATGATTCAGTATATTTCTATAAATTAAATTGAAAACAGGAAAAGGTACTTTCAGTTTTGTGGCTGGGAGACTGCTATTACACTTGGGCCAGTCTGAGGAAACGAATTAGTGTCTCCTTGTACAAGAATACTCCACACCCAGGAACCTTGCTCTGTGCTTCTTGTATCAGCAGACTTTCAGGAGGCTTGGCGGAAATTTTGCTAGAGCGAAGTCTAATTTATATTGCCCAAGAATAGCAAAGTCTTCCTGCCCTAAGCCATTAAGTGACAAACCATAGCTGCTCTGGTGTTTCTTTAGTTGCCTAAACATTCTGTTTTGTCATCACCTGCAATTGCTGTCAAAACAGCAATTAAACCACTAATCATCTTCATATTCATGTTCCTGTTGGACAGCATGAGCAGCAAGCCCCAATAAAGTGTAGTAGACTAGTTGTTTCCATGCTTGTTCTTGCCAAAGGAATTTGATTCTGCTGTAGGTGATTAGTGAGAATGCACAAGCCCATACAGAAAACAGATGGGAAAGCATGTGGTGGGGGAATTCCCCCCAAACCTGAATGTAAAGTGTGGTATTTACTTGAGGGGGGCTTGGAATATCTTACAGGGGCTGAGTATACACCAAAACCTTTCACTATGGCCTGGGTCTCTTGCTAGCTAACGAGTTACACTGATTCTAGCAGGAGCTAATTTAGGGCCTCTTACCCAGGTAACCTAATCCAGCTGTCTCTGAGCACCTGGGAGCTGCTCACAGTTCTTCTGTCCCTCAGTGGGGGATGGAGCCCCCCTGTAAGAGATCAGCACCTGAGAGATGGTGCCTGTGTCCTGCCACGCAGGAGCAGGGGGGAAATGGGTGAAACCACAGCCTTTTCTTACAAGCAGCACAGCAAGTTTTCCTCACTGAATTTATTTCAGTCTTAGAGGGGTGGAGAGGCTGCAAAGCAAAACAGAGCTCATGAGTCTTTGTCATTTTCTAGCAGCTTTAGAAACAGTACAGCCCACTTTACCATTTGCTGTGGGCTAAATAATACAACACTGATTCCATACTTGTCATGCAACTTGTTCATAAAAAACCAGTAAGCATTGGAAAAGTGTAGTGATGCTCCAGGTGAATGAAAGTGACAGACCCAAACTCTGCTTTACAATGCCTTTTGACAATATTTGCTTTAAAAGCAGCATCAAAGAGTTTGAAATACTAATGAAATCAAAATGAATACAGCATTATGTATCATCCAGGGGAGTACTGTGAAACTAAAGGATGAAAACAACCTTGAAACCATGCAGACATTAGATCATTTCTAGTTTTCCTTTGTTCCTGTGCCTTTATTCTTTCAGTAGGCAGCTCAACACTATAATTTTCAGCTTCTTCAGCAAGACAACGCTGTACTGACCTTGAAACAGCCAACTGTACTGAATTTTATAAGGGAGTTTCCCTTATATTTCCAGTTCCACAGTAATTAGTGCAATAATAATTGACAGGTATTTGGGCTGTTTCTTTCTGTACTGTTCCAGAAACTACTTAAATGCAGTGACATGTAACAGTCTCTGTCTATGGGCCAGTCAATAACTGAAAAATTCTCCAAAGCATAACCAAAGCAGCTTGTTTCCTGTTTTTAGTTCAATTCTGGGTCAAATTGGAAAGGGATGTTCGCTGTGTCAATATGAATCAATTCAGTTGAATTTGAATTTGCTTTCTTATCTTGTACCTGTCTCCTTTTCTGAAATATGTCACACTGAAGAAGCCAAGACTCAGATTGTGAACTGATATGAGTAATTTGCTGCTGGATCAAGGAGCACCTGCAGTTTGGCTTCTTGTGAATGTGTCATCTTTCATTTAAACTGCCCTGTGCTCTTTCCTGGATCACCTAGAGCTGTCTGAGCTTGTAAGTTGTGATCCGTACATCAAAGTTGTAACTGATTTCCACTTTTTCTGCTGATTGCTTTCAGCAAAGGTTTTCATACCAGTATCAACCATCCCTTCAAGCTACAAAACTTTCTGATTAATGATTAAGCCCAACAACTTGGTATTGCTGACTGTGCTCTTCTAAGTGAAAAGTCCTCATGTTTTCTGAAGTTATTTCTGTTGCTTCCCTTTATTTCCATGATATATCCATAAAATTTGTGAATTAGATTGTTGAGCAATCAGATTTAGAGAGGGCAACTAGACACTGGCAGCATATCCAGGGTATTCAGGTGTGGGTAAGATTATGAAACAATGTCTTGGTTGCCAAGTTTTAGATCTATTTTCTTTATGTGGATTTTACAAGATATAAATAGGATATAGTTGGGAGAAGCTCAGGAGATAATAGTTCTTAGTGTAATCTTAACATTAGGTTTGATCACAACCTGTTTTGTCATCATCGTGGTAGGTGAGACTTTATGGCAAAATAGAATCTCCAGGGTGCATCAATACAGAAAAGGGTGAATTTGCTGATGCTTATAGACACTTTACTCAGAGACTGATGGGAAAACACATAACAGGACACATTTGAAAACTTAGCAAATATTCTGGTTTTGCCAACAGTAGCAGTCACCCTCCCTGCAGATTAGAAAGGTATGAAGAAGTTTGACAATCAGGATCAATAGCTTCCATGGTTTTATTATTGCATGTTTTTATTCCCTTGGTTCCAAAATGTCAGTACACCACATTATGGGTGAAATAAAAATACCTTTAAGAGAACAAATACTACAGGGAAAGCTTGCTTGGGGATGGGAAAAGGGTATTTCTTGAAAGAAGTGCCCAAAATCAAAACAAATCCCCTGCTGTATATTCTGAAAGAGTGATGGAAGAGCCAAAAAAGAGACACTTACACTTCATCTCAGTCCTGGGAACCACAAGAATTCTCTATCAGTTGGTTATAGCTGCTGGTGATTGCCAGATTTCACTGTTCCATTGAGGGAACTTTCTAGTATGGAGTCTTTGTGAGGAGGTAACAGGCATGAAATGGGCATTGCCAAGTCCTTATGTCATTCAGCATTAGATCAATCCAAGATTTAGGGAAGAGTTGGAGAGAGGCTACTTTAATTAATTCTCTTCCCAGCAGTGTGATAATGCTGTTGAAAAGACACTGGGTAGAAGAACTATGAGCTTCCATTATAGTCTGTGAAAATATGTTGTCTTTTCAACTGAATATAATTTGGGGTGCCTCTATGTGCTTCTTTTTGCCTTTTAAAAAACTACTTTAAAATAAGAATATAATGATGAGGGCATTTAAAACTTTGTTAAGGTATTTCTTTCAAAAAAGCATTCAGACCTCTCCTACATCAAACCTTTGATACTACATCCTCCTCATTCAAAGATGTCTGCATTTTTTTTACTGTATCCCTCAACTTCTCCCGAAGAAAAAGTTAATAACTATCAAGACTCTCAACACTTCAAAACATTAAACTTGGTGAAACCTTCTTAAACAAAATGTTGCCAGATGCATTTGAGAACACTATTTTTTCTTTTTAGAAAAAGTGCTTGTTCAATTAGAAAGTTTTGCCAGAATAAAAAAGAAAAGGACTTAACCTCAGTTTAGTTCTTTGTTGCCTGACCCAGATTCTTTCAGCATTTGATCTGGCTTTTATACATGTTTTCACCCATGACATGAATGGCCGCCTATATCAATTCAGCAACGAAGAAAAGGGAGAGTGCTCTTGGCCTTGTACTTGCATGTGCTGTGAACTCATTACCAGTCTAAAACAGAGATAAGGCTGTAACAGATATTCTTTTCAACTCAAGCCAAATGTATGAATCCCCTTCTCACAGTTCATTCTAACCCTTTGCTTTGGACAGTAGGCTCAGCACAGGTGGTTTTGTTGTTAAGGATGACTGTCCAGTAGCCTCAGACACCTCAGTGTCAGCTGGGGCTTTCAGAGCCTGCAAGGGCCACCAAACCTGACAGATCAGGGCATATTCTGAAATAAAAACCTCAGATGCTGTCCTTAAACACCTGTCATTGTGCTTTGCTGAACTCCTGTGATTACTCTTTTGAGAGCTGTTTGTGTAATAAAACCTTACAGGGAACAATCCTTTAATCCAACACCAACCAGCAAACCATTACCAGAAACAAAATTTCCTGGGAACCCACACAAGCAACACCATGCAAGTGACAATTACCCAAGTTGGCACAGTTGGCTAACATTTACCTGTCCTGTCCTAAAAATGGTTTTAGCACGTGTTTTCTAATGTTTCTTTTTTACTCTTTCAGCTACCAACAGGAGGTCTACAGAAATTTCCTGCCCTCCAAAGACCATTTCTGAAGTAGAATTATCAAAAAAGAAAAGCATTAAGAAGACAAAAGGTGGAATTAAGGTAGGATTACCTGAAATTTGGGGGCATCCCACATTGCGAGAGAACTCAAAACTATGTAAATATAGATTTACATACCTATACTTGGAATGAAAAAATAATTGGAGCATTTCTAAGTTAACTCTCTGATAAGGACAAGCTATTTTAACCCAACTTGTCTGTTATCTACACCCCTGACTTGCTCATACATTTCATCTTTATTCCTTTAAAACTGAAGGCAAATATTAAATGCAGTCCATTTTCTGAAATGGCCAGCACAGCTCACAGCTTCAGCGATAAACACAGAATAAAACACATTTAGCAGCAGGAACATACAGGTGCTCTCCCCTTTGCCTAAACTCACAGAAAGTGTCTTTAGAATTAGTGTTACTCTCATCAGTAATGCAGATAATCAGTTGCATTCCCCCCATGTAGTTAGGTGCATGCAGCAACGTGGTATGGGCTTTATAAAACATCCATTCATTAATTTTTAAATCCACTTTCCAAGACTACACAGCAAATTATGCCCCCTCCCTTTCCTCCCATTGTTCTGGTAATAGTTCAGATGAGGACAGTTCATTACTGGATTCCATCATTATCATCAACCAGCTAAATAATTTAACAATATAGAATGTAAGAATCAGCCCTTAAAAATGAAAAGTGCTCAGGAACTTGGGTTCTGCTGGGATTTAGATATTGGCTTGGATAAACAGCAAATTCACCAGATGAGTTGTTTAACTGAATTTGAAGAGATTGGCTTTTGAGTAAGTGCAAATAGTGCTTGGCGATCTTAAAGCTGCAGGCAAAAGGAGAAGCCTGCTTAAAACTTGCCTGCAGAGCACTTGAAATGATCCAGCCCTGCAAGACTGGACAAAGGAGTGAGTATTCATCAAAACAAACACTGGAGCAGTGCAAAAGCTTTGTTTCAGCCTGGGCATGGGCTCTGCACAGGTACCTGTGCTCAGCACTGCCTCACCCAACACTGCTGTTGGGACACAGACACTTCTCAGAGGCACACGGAGGATTCCCAGATTTCTCCACAGTTCTTCTACAAAGAACTCTGAAAATGTGAAATCTTTGGCTTGGCTTCAGATAGGAAATGAAAAAATAGTATTCCAGAATCTAAAGAACAGATTATTATGCCTGTAATTATCTACACAAGGAGATAATTCACCTTCTGTGGTGCAAGAATATAATGACTTTGCCTGGAGTAAGGAATGCCAATGCTGAGCAAGGATGGAGAATATAAATAGGAGATATTACTGCATATCTAGAATTTAATTATTTAAACTTGTCTAGTGACTTTCTAGGTTAGGTAGGATCTGGTTTTTATTCTTCCAAAGAGTTAAAGTTCTCTAAATGAAAGCATCAGCAATTAAGTATTTTCCGTTTTAACATGTCCTTCTCATTCAGATTGAAGTGATGCACGAAGCCAGTCAAGGAGGGTCTAGCAGAGTCCTGGTGACCAGTGAAAGTGATGAGAACTTGTCAACAAGGAGGAGGTAAGGCTGCACATATGAGCCAGCATATATTTTTTTCTTCTTAGAATGCAAATTACTGCATTTATAGTACATTCTCTACAACATCTTTGAATTTCACCAAGATTAATAAATAATTAGCAATAATGAAGTCACTGAAACGCTCACGGCCATGCATTTATACCAAGGCTATCAGATGGAAAAGCAAGTAAGAGTTATCTTTTGTTTGTGTTGGGTTTTTTTTCTCTTAGAAGCATTAATTACAAGATGTAAGAGAAGTCATTGGAAGAATAAGCCTCCCGTGTATTTACAAAAAACCCTAGTGTTAAAGGATCCTCTCATAGTGTTCAGAATATTCACATTTGACTATATACATCTGAGGGGCTTCTGGGTTTTGTAACTGCTAGCTCAAATTTCTGCAAAATCTTGAGAAAAATATTATTAACAATGCATTCTAAAGTACCAGATACTTAAATCACTCACTTCAACAAAAAGTATCAAGCAAACCCAATCTTAGCTGAACTGCAGTTTCTAGGCCAAAGGGAACAATTAAATTAAAAAAAATCCCAGAAAACAAAAAACCCACAACAAAACCCACCCTGCAAGAAGCCAAATGCCATAACCCTGACTTCATTTCCTTTGTTCTGTTCTTCACTATCATTTAGATAATTCATGCTTTAGTTATGCCCCTGTCTCATACACTGGAGTTACCTGATGCAAATGACTCCATTTGTAAAAACGCTAACTTGATACATTATGTCAGACAAATTGGAGAGACATACAAATCATAATGATCTGAATTTAATGACACCCTATAAAAATGCCATGTCTGGTCCCCAGACCATCAGCTACTTTTCCAAAGGTGCAAAGTATAATCTGAAATCTTGTGTAGACAGATACACATCTCCAAGGGAACAGCTGCCTGAAGTAAACATACAAATCACATTAACAGGTCCAGCTTCTAATACCTGGCAATTTTATACAGCTTTAGACCTAGAAGCTTGGTAAACAAATTTGTGAGCTCCCTCTTTACTTGGGAACACCAATTTTTCCTTTTGCAAACACTGGGGGCGGGGGGAATGACGGGCAGTTTGAAATCCTCTTGTAAAAGGGAACTCAGAACAACACTTAAAAGTATCAGAACTGATCCTGTCAGTTACAAAGAAAGCAACAAGAGATATTTACCTTTTCTGTATTCTTTAGGTTTTTTTAAAAGAAATAAGTCTGTTTATTCAAAACAAATTTTACAAAACAACTGTCTTTCTGTGGTACAGAGCAAATTTTAAGAATAAATATTGAATACTTTGTATAAAAATTAGTAATATCAAAGGGAAACTGATGCAAACCAAACAAACAGGTAAAAAAAAAAAAAAAAAAGCATTAAATATGCTGTGCAACAATGTCAAACTCTTAATGAGGAGTGACCATTCAGGCTGATTCAGTTTTATCTGTAGAAGTAAAACCTACCAGCCCTGCATTGGAGCACTGAGACAATTGTTAAAAAAGATTCCTGATGGAAGTGTACAAATCTTACTTTGTGTTTCGAACCAGAAAATATGAAGTTTTCTATGTCTCTTCTATTTTTTGAAAGGAGTGCCTTTATGCTTTCCTTTTTATTCAACAAGCAACTTCTTTTCACTGCAGCAAAAGAAAACGCATACTACAAACATCAAGGCCCTTTTAAGATTAAGAAACAATCCAAACAAAGCTCAAACCAACTGTAAAACAAAGTATTTCAATGGTCAAAAGAGACTTCCAGATAATGGCAACTACATTTAAGCAGCATTTTAGATGTTACCTGGTTAAAGCTACTTAAAGATTACTTTACTTTTGCATGTATGAGTGAAAACAAATCCCAACACGTATATATGCTGGAAGACTAGAGTCTTACTAGTACATTTTGGTTGCCCACTGCCTATGAAGACCCTCTTTCCCTCCAGTGAATAGGGTGGCTTTTCTAGCAGTGCAGCTTTGCTGTGCAGCTTTGTTGATTTAAATGGCTCACAAGAAGTCAGAAATCTGATGAACTAGCTTTCCTTCAATGTAAAATAATATTTTCTCCATATGTGCATTAATTTTCTCTGTATGCAACAGGTTATATAGATCTACACCCCCAGTACTGTTATCCATTTGTTTAGGCAAGAAAAGGAACTGGATTTGTTCCTTCTGCAGTATAGCTGTTATACTTGTCAGTCATTCTGACACTGATAAATGATTTATTTGTGGGCTCTTTATATGCCCAACATTTAGGACCAGTTAGGAATCTTATTATCTTCCTTCTGCAAAACCAATTATAGGAAGTTACATGTTTGACTTAGTTCCAGTAGCTACCTACCCTCCATCTGAACAGCTTAGAGAACAGTCAGCAAGCTCACTGCTGGATTCTGTCTGCACTGACAGATGCCATTATCCATTCAAACCAGAAAACCTACAGCACAGCTCCAAGAGCAGTTAATTAAACCAAGTTTACTACTCACAGCTTCAAACTAGCAAGTCCTGTACAGCTGCCACAGCTTTGGCAATTAGCAGCTAAGATATCTGTGCTAAGAGTCAGTGGAAGCACCATGACTGAGCTGTGCAAGGACTGCAGACAGCCTACAACACTGCTTCTCTGCAGTATCTTTATGGCACCACAGGACAGCTCATAAGGGCTGCAGTTTGCACATCACGTAGCTCTGTTTTGGTTTACAAAGCACAGGCATTTTGTTCCTTTGCAAGTGATATTAATGTTGAGATATATTCAAGGTACAGGGGTTTGTGGACACAAACAATCCTGAAATTTTAAAGACAATTTTGACTTCAGGAGAAATGTTTTAGCTATTATGATTTGTGTAGTGAGTTTATGTGAGTCACCATCTCCCTATCTCTTCAATGCAAAGTCAAAGGTTTGAAAATTCTTTGCTTTGTTTGAAACAAAAAAATATCCTCCCTCTCTGTTAGTACAAGCACTAAATTTTGCTTCTTTAAGTCTTAAAGTAGCTCTAAGTAACATTCCTGGGGACTTTTGCTTCCTTTTCACCTCTAGAATATTGGAAAATAGAAGCATTATTAAAAGAAAACTAACTCAACTTATTTGGATATTAAAGATTGGACTCTTCTCTTTGGAAGAGAGAGAAATATTAGCCCAACCAGTCACATGAGTAGTATTTGGGTTTTACAATAGCTTCAGGTTCTAAAGGAGGTTCCTTTGTTACTTAAAACCACCAAGTCAGAGGGCATCCAAACATTGTTTCCCTGTTTCAAAGATTTAGGGGGTTTTGAGGAAACAATTGTAGCAGGTCTTCACTTCTAGTACTCAGTATTTGTCAACTGCAGGTCCAGACTGACTTTGTTTGAGGCATTGAGAAATGGTGATTATTTGTAGAGTTTACGCTACCTTAAACTACTGTGATAGTCTCATTCATCAAGTCAGAAGTTCCACTTTTCTCATGCTTTGAAAGGTCTACTCCATTCTGAGAGAACAATTTTTTTTTTTTTTTTTTTGCCACATGCCTTAGTTCACATAGCTTAAAAAAAACAAAAAACAAAAAACCATCAAGACTTACTGACAAGTTCAAAGCAACAGGTATTTTCAACAAGCATTTCAAAGTCTACAAGTCCATTATAGTTCACTTATAATCCAGAATTGCATACCTTGAAGAGTGTAAAAAACAGGCTACAGTGTAAAAAGTTGAAGTACAACAGAAGAGCTATTCAAATAAGTCTCTGAATAGAATCTGGGACCTTGGTACCATCTTCTTCCTCTCCCTCTGCCCACCTTAAGTATTCACGTGTAAATTTTACCTCTTTCCATGTTTACATATATTTTGGATAAACACCTAGAATGTTGTTGCTCTGTCTTGGCTCAGTGGATCTTCAATGTAGATATTCAAGTATTAAGAAAATGCAGCTGAACAAGGATATGTGTCCACATAGTGCAGTTTACAAAGAAGCACAATATTTACCAGTCTGCAGTACATTCTACCCCAAATCCCTGAAGAAATCTTTTTAACTTTGGGATCTGTAGCCTGCTTCCAGAGCCGGCGAAGATCATCTACGTGTCCATGAGATGTCATCATCTTGTTATAAATGCAGGGGTGATACGGAGCCTTTCCTTCCCCAGAAAAAAATACATGATATTGTGGTACAATTCCCATTTTATTGGCACAGAGACCCATGAAAACATCATCTATATAAAGACTTGTATTCAGAGTCAATGAAGCCTCATAAACTTTAGCTGCTACATCATTTGATACTACATATGCAGCTCCTGCTGTGTAGTCAGGGTAAGAGGGCCACTGGTACATTTCATATGGAACATAGTATTTGCTACTCTTGTCTCTTACGGGAGGCGATCCGCGATGGACACGACCAATCCAGAGGTCTTGAGCACCCATTTGTGTGAGACTTTGGAGATAAGCAACGAGATTTGGCATGTGGATAAATATGTCATCATCTGCAGACATAATGAACCTGGCATGAGGACAGTAGGCATTCACCCAGCTAAACTGCAAAAGCAATTTAAGAGTAAGATTGTGAAAGGTATCCAAGAAGTCTTGCTGAATCAAATCCTGGTATTTCTGGTCTTCAAACTCAAGTTGTCTTTGCTGCCATGTTTTCTGCAGATGGTCTGTTGGTTGTCCTAAAGCAAAAAGGGTTTTAATGTTGGCATTAAGTTGAGAACGAACGTATTTCTCATTACCCCAAGTCTGTCTAATTGCATCCCTTCGGTGACGGTTTTCAGGAGAACTCTTCACAAACAATAGGAGAAGGACATCCTGCTGCTGACATTTCTCTCTGTGGTTGATCAAGTACTGGTAACTTGATACTCTGTTCAGGTTATCCCTGCTGATAGACAGGCTGTCATTCACAAAATGGTAGCTATTGATGAGGTATCTGTAGGAATAGGACTTCATATGGCTCACAATGTGATTATCAAATGGTACCCAAAAAATCATGAGACACAGTATGAAACAAGTGGCACATATCTGCAAAAAATGGCATTTTCTGACTCTTCTGGGACTAATGAACATTCTGATGCAGTTTTTATAATCCTTATTTTTGTTCAGGATCAGTGTTTTTATGGTGCCTGTGTTTCAGTTTAAGAGCACAGTGTCACCCTTCAAGATAAATGTCCCTTGTAAGGCATGATGTCTTTCATTCAGTATCCTTGTGAAGACAGCTTTGTTCACAGGCTTCACAAGTCATCCTTCTCAAAAAACGTTTTCCTTTGATTGAAAGAGCACAGGCAGTTTTGAAAGATGAGACTTGCAGATGAGTATTTTCCCTTTGGGGCATCTTGAAGCAAACACTACAGTTCTAGTCGGAACTTCTAGTGTTTCTTTCCTTCATGAAGATGAACGCCTGCCAGTTCTAAAGGGGGAGAGGAGAAAAGTTTAAGTGAGCTATTATTAACACATTTGGTTTTAAGTTTGGTCATGGAAATGAGCTGACTTCTTAGTCACTGTCCATCACCACCCACAGACACACATCCCTCTCACTCCCCCCCACGCCAAAAAAAAAAAAAAAAAGAACCGACTGGCAGCAAGTCAGAGGCGGTCAATGGCCCGGAGCAAGCTTGTGGAGGCCGGTGAGAGAGGAGACCGGCACAGAAACCTCTTTCTTAGAAAACCTCACTGCCGTTAGCCAGCAGATGACAAGCTTTTAAAATCTCTCTAAGCCCGGACAACGCCGCACCCTACAAGCGGCCGGGTTTACAAAGTGCCTTTCGGGCCGGCAGTCTAAACCCGGAGCCAGGCGGGGCCCTGCCGCCGCTCCCGGGGCAGGGAGTGCCAGGCCAGCGCTCGGGGATCCCCCCGGCCGTGCTCCGGGTCCCAGCCCCGCCGCCCCCTTTCCGCACTGGTCCTTTTCCCCTCTCAGCCCTGGGGGCTCCGCGATGGCCTCGTCCCGCACCCCGCTCGCCGCGGCCCCCGGGACGGCCGCGCTGCCCCGCCCGTCCGTCGCCTGAGGGAGCGGCCGTTGGGCCCAACGGCTCCGGGGCGTGAGGGGCCGCGAGCCCCGGCCGCTCCCGCCCGCCCGTGGGCCGGGGGTGCTGCAGCCGCGACCCGAGCCACACGGGACACCCGGGCCGACACACCGGCACGGTGACATACTGACACACCGACACACCGGCACACCGACACACCGGCACGGTGACATACTGACACACCGGCACACCGGCACGGTGACATACTGACACACCGACACACCGGCACACCGGCACACCGGCACGGTGACATACTGACACACCGACACACCGGCACACCGACACACCGGCACGGTGACATACTGACACACCGGCACACCGGCACGGTGACATACTGACACACCGACACACCGGCACACCGACACACCGGCACGGTGACATACTGACACACCGACACACCGGCACACCGACACACCGGCACGGTGACATACTGACACACCGACACACCGGCACACCGACACACCGGCACGGTGACATACTGACACACCGGCACACCGGCACGGTGACATACTGACACACCGACACACCGGCACACCGGCACACCGGCACGGTGACATACTGACACACCGGCACACCGACACACCGGCACACCGGCACACCGGCACGGTGACACACCGGCACGGTGACATACTGACACACCGGCACACCGACACACCGGCACACCGACACACCGGCACACCGGCACGGTGACATACTGACACACCGACACACCGGCACACCGGCACGGTGACATACTGACACACCGGCACGGTGACATACTGACACACCGACACACCGGCACACCGGCACACCGGCACACCGGCACGGTGACACACCAGCACGGTGACATACTGACACACCGGCACACCGGCACACCGACATACTGACACACCGGCACACCGACACACCGGCACGGTGACATACTGACACACCGGCACACCGACATACTGACACACCGGCACACCGGCACACCGGCACGGTGACACACCGGCACGGTGACATACTGACACACTGGCACACCGACACACCGGCACACCGACATACTGACACACCAGCACACCGACACACCGGCACGGTGACATACTGACACACCGGCACACCGGCACGGTGACATACTGACACACCGACACACCGACACACTGACACACCGGCACACCGACACACCAGCACGGTGACATACTGACACACCGACACACCGGCACTCCGGTACGGTGACATACTGACACACCGGCACACCGACACACCGGCATGGTGACACACCGGCACACTGGCACACCGGCTCGCCCATTAGGCACCCCTGCCACAGGTACACCTCTCGACGCTGCACTGCTTGGCACTTACACCGCTACCGTCTCAGTGAAGAATCCAAAGCACTCAAGAGCAGCCTTCTTGCCCTGCACTTTAAAATTTTGTTCTTGTAGCCGGAGTTGTCTCTGCTGTATAATAAGAACAGCCTGAACTAGCAACTACTTGTTCATCCCATAAAAAAGCCAAAAAATAGCCGTCAAGCAAGAAATGTAGGACTAGCACCATAAGGAAGGACATCCCACAAACTAAGCACTTGTTGCACGGAAACAACCCCTGAAGCAAGAGAACACAAGCTATCACTTTCAAGTCAGAAGTTATGTGCAACACAAATATCTTGAGACTGTTTGAGCCAGGTGAAGTCTTGCAACGAGAATAGCATGATGAGAACACAACAGAGTATACAGTGATAAGAAAACCTGGGACAATTTTGTGGTGCTCCAGCAAGGGGGACCAGCTGCTCAAAATGGAAACCATGCATTGGTGTATCTGAGGATTGCAGATTGTAATGCATAACAGAAAAGCTGTATGGGCAGTTTGGTGAATAAAAGTCAGTCAGCGCTTTTTATAGTATCAGTTTAAACCCTTTTTATTTTGGAAACATGAAGTTAAACAATGCACCTCAGAGTTATAAACTCAGCAACTTTACAATAGAGCACTATTGCAAAGCTTACTCTTGTTTCAGATGAAGCACAGAGATGCAGACAAGCTGGAGTGTCACAGAAATCCCAACATTTGGTGGTACCTTTTGAAGGAGTGGGTCTGAAGATACCAGGCAGTCAGGTTGTTCACTGCCATCACGATAAACTTAAAGCAGAAGACTGAAAGCAAAGGGAGCACAAGGCAATCTATTTAACCACCTGAAGCTAAGTTTCAGCTATCCCTTGTTAAACACAGGGATACTCATAACCAAATACAACTTTTTTAGATCACACTTGGATAAGAAATTTGGGGAACAGTCTGCAGTTGCCAATGCCATCTGGTAAAAGGAGGCAACAGTCAACACCACAGATAAAAACGACACAGTCACTGCGAGCTAGCAGTGAAACTAACCTGCATGACAGTTATTCTCCACTAGGGAAAAATAGCAATCTCCAGAAAAAAAACCCAAACCACCACCAACACTCAAACCAAACACCCACACCCACCAAAAAATCCACCACAAAACACATCATGGAAACAGCTTTAAATATGGAGCAGGGGGAAAGAGGCATGCATAGACTCAGTTTTCTGCTCCATAGCACCCTTTCCTGAAGTCAGGGATGCTGGAAAGAGAACTTAAGCTTTTCCTATGAGGAAAAAACAACAACAACAACAACAAAACAGGCTAAGGGCTGGAATAGTCTGGTCTGTCATTTCCTTGTTCTAGTTCAGTGGAATTAGATGAACCATTAGTAGACAAAAGTTGTTCAGAATCCTCCTCAGAAAAATACCTCTCAGGTAAAACTTTAAAATGAGCACTAGATGAGCAATAATGATGAAATTGAAGGTAGTCTGTACCCACTCACCCACCCATCTCTCTCAAAAAAAGCATGGAGATGTGCAGATGTGCACTGAAGGTACAAATGCACAAGTAGAGTCTCTTCGATTTTCAGAACTTTTAATAGCCCATTTACAAGACACAGCCTTTGAGCTTAGTCATGTTCTCCTTCCCTTAACAGGAAAACAGGTTGAGACACCACAGGAGCTATTTGCTGCTATTTAAATGTCATCATTCCAGGAAAATAAAACAATCCAACTCACCAATGTGTTCTCCCTAGCAAGAAGAAACACCATGGAACAGAGATAAAACAGTGCTTGACAGTCATTTTTCTGACCATAATTAAGGTGTTTTTCCTCTTCTTGTGAATTTTCTTACTTGTGGCTTTAAAGCTGTTAGATCCCCTCTAAGATTGGAGAAAGATTGTAAGAACCAAGCATCCACATATAGTTCCTGTAACTGCCCTTCTTTCTGGCAGATTTTAGATTGGAACTGCCTGTGGTATTCCCCCAGTTGCAAGTACTGCAGGCTTTTGCCATCCTGTAGCAATCCTGTCTTTGCTAAAGGAGTTTGTTATTTAACCTTTCAATACTTCCACAAGCATGACTCATTGTAGCAACTGTTCACTCTTCTGTGTTTCGCATTTGGAATATATCCTAGGGTGAAAGAGGAGCTAGCACAGTGTGGCTTACTAACTCAACAGTGTGTAGAGTGACCACTATGGAAAAGCAAATCCTTAGGGACCTACTTCAGCTTTTGAAAAAAGTCAGTATGAAGTTTATTTCAGGATAGAAGTAGAACAGTTTTGGAAAGTCAACTAAGGAGAGACAGACAAGACACATCCTAAAGAAAAATAAAGATAGCCTAGACATGAGACACCAGAAGGACAGACTCTCACAGGAAGAGCCACGAAGAGACAACATTTGCGTGAAAGACATCCAACATGGAGATTTTTTTCCAACTAACACCACCCTGATAAAAACCTAAACCCAGGAGACCAACTGCCCAGAGAAAACATCTCAATACTCCCAGCTACAAATTTTGTCATGCAGTACCATACACAAGCTGGGCTTCAATACACCACATCCTGGCACAACATGTATTTTAGGACAAAGATCATAACATATAGTTTTTTTTCACTCTTTCCACCTAGGACAGAAGATAAGTTCAGATCACAAGTGGCTTTGCCAGGCAATGCAGGGTATACCAGGAAACACTATTTTAAACAGAACCATTTTTTACAATCAGCTTATAGCAACTGGCCTTTTCACATCAACAACTCTTGGGTAAAGTTCAGAAGACCTACCAGAAAGACTGAAGACCTCAAAGATTAACTTGTTTCAAACAGAAGTAATCTGAAGAGCTGCTGCTTTCTACATCCATGTTTTGCCCTTGGCTGTTGGGGACAGCCTCACAGTCACTCTGCCCTCTCATCCTTACCACACCAACCTTCCACAGCTTACAACAGCTCTGGAGTTTATGTAATTGCTCAACAATCCAAATTCATTTCTTCCCATCCTCTCCCAGCCCCAAAAAGCAACCTGCTGAATCCCTGAAGGAAGTATCAGAAAGTGGCTAATTGAGGGCAAGCTGTGCCTAACCTAAGTGCACAACAGGGTTTTCTTTTTTAGAGCCAGATGTAACACACGTTGCTTCTAAAGCTTTCAGTCTTTTCAATTCTAAGGCTACTGCCAGGCTCTGGTACTACAGAAATTTTGAAGCCCTAGGACAGGATTTTGCTTTAAGGTCAGAATAGTTCTGTCACATGAGCTACCCCATATCAGCTTGTTTGACACGGGAGTGGATGCCCAGGTTACAAGCCACATTGTAGACATGCTCCCTCCTGTTTCAGCTGCACTCCATCCTGCTTGCTCCATCCTGACATCAGATGCCACAGGGTGACATGAGATGTCCTCTAAGCTGCAACACCACTTCTACAGCACTAAAGGAATGTGCCCAGCCACAGAGATGACACAGGCTGATACGTGGCAGTTAAAGCTGCGTGGGCCAAGATTATCACTGCCTGGCTTTAAATTCAGAGAGGTGTGTCAAGCCTCGTGTAAGGATGGGACAATCCTGAAAAGAATGAGTTGGATTTTCTTGAAGCTTTCAAAATCTGTTTAGAAAGGGGCTATGGGGTCCAAAGAACACGTCTTGATATGTTTGAGAGTTTCGTTTAAGTAGAAGTCAAAACCTTTTTTGCTGTGTTTGAAGCAATTTAAACATTTATAATTCCTGTGAAATTGAACTCTTCCATCTCTGGTATTGATTTATGTACTGTTTACACCCAAAGTCCAAAGGAAATCTAGTCAAGTTCACACACCAAATACAAAAGTTCATCGGGATTTTTCATTAGGGTTGATTAATTGAAGATTAAGAAAGTATGTGTCTAAGTTAACGGGAGCAAAGCCTGAATGGAGTTTGCTGCTTACAGCTTTAGCTACAAGATTACGTAACCCAGGTTCCTCTGATGATTTTTGTGTTGCTGACATGTCTTCACAAGTCATGTTATCTGTCATCTCTTCCCTGGCCTATGTCCTCCTTCTTCACTTCCTAATATTTGAAAAACTTCTTATATATTAAGCACTTTTTTGAAACAAATCTTCAGGTTCTTCTTTTATGTGAGCTGTGTCACAAAAAGGAGAACAGTTCCTGGCACTTCTAGGAGTTCCTGCCCTAGTGACAGAAGGTCACTTTAAGAAAAAAGATGCAGTAAGTTGCTTAGCTAAGGCTGCCTTCCTACATAATTGGCAAGCACCAAGATAGGAAGAAGTCACAAACAGCCTGCAAAGAAAATAATTTCAAAAATGTCAAAGCTTCCCGTAACACCTTGTTCTGTCCAAACTGCTGAGAAATGGAAACCAATTCAGACAAGTATTCTGTAGGAAAACATGGTCACAATGGCAACGGAATTAACAAAAAGAAACAGTCCAGTGCTCCAAAGATCTATGAAAAGTTTAGAATCAGGTCACAGGTGTTGCATCAATAAGGAACATAATGCAGCAATGACTGGCAGTAGCTTTACAAATTTTGTTTCAAGAGCATATAACCCATCTTCTGCAACCTCCAATGCAGGCTTCACCTTGACTTTGCCCATAGCACAGAGTATGGTACACCAGCATTCTTACATGCTCTTTGTGTATATGTTGAGGATTTCTCAGGTTGAGCAGACACCTGAATTTTCATGAAGGTGAACATCCAACACTTTCCAAAACACTTTCCAAAACACGAACTCCTTAAATGATTCTGAAATTGCTCAGTGAAGAGGAATCCCCTTATTAAAAAAAATGGGCATTGAAGCACAGCACATTGTCCAGGGAAGCTCTGTACTGGAATAGCTACAAGACCACCTAGAAAAATGAGCCATTTGAAGCTGTGCCCACAATTGCTGTTTCTCACTGATGGCTAAAACTTGCAAGTGCTGAGCAATGTTGGCAGAGAAATTAAAAGGATGGTAAAGCTTTAGATGGCAATTGAGTAAAGAAGTTCAATTCCTTCAGGGCTGGAAGCAGAAACAGGTTGTAAATGCTTAGCACTGCCAGAAAGCAGCTAATTGCCAATAGAGATTTAGTTTCTGCAGAGGTTTTGCAGTTACTGTAACTATCGGGTGGAAAGAAAGAGAATGATTTCTTCAGTTTCCCCTAAAATGAGCTGAAAGCTTCCCAGCTGCTACAAGCCAATGTAAATGCAGACATCTGCCAGAAAGGACAGATTTGCCTTCTTAAATTGCTTTCATCAAGATCAGTTGCCCAAAACAGCCACGATGGAGATGGCAGGAGAGGATCAGGACCACATCTTTCAAGCATCAGTCTACATCAGACTACAGTTCTCAGTTGTTTAAACCTCCCATATCCACTGCAGACTCTTCCTCATACAAGCTAGAAGGAAGGACGGCATTTTCCAGAATGAGTCTCCAAAATATGAGTCATTTAGTTCAAGGGATTTTGCATAAAATTTACAAGCACCAACATGATTTTTTTTTTGCTTTGCATGCAGCAGATTGGGTGAAAAGAGCCTGTTCTTTGCACTGACAGTAAAATAATATTCTGAAGTTTCTGTCTGTCAGTGACATGATTGAGGCCACATGTCCTCATGTTCTGAGAGGAGGGACTAAGGTAAGCACTTAACTTCCACACAGACAAGTCAGAACTCTGACACAGCTACAAAGGCTGTAATGGCACCTATTGTACAACCCACCACATCTGTTTTGGCAGCAATGAGCTCTAATGATGCACTGAGCAGCAGTCTGCATTTACGTAAGTTCACTTTCGCAGCGCCAGCATTTAAAGACATACGAGACTGGCACACATTCCTTTCTACTCCCATGTACCAAGGCAAAAAGAGGTAGCAAAGAGGCAGAGCACAATAACTGCAGCTGTTAATGTTACTCCATTACTATAGCCTCTGGAAAATCAACTCCCTCTCCATTTTACAGCAGATCATTTCTGCTTGTATTTGGAGTCTTAACCTGGAAGCTTCTGTGCAAAGTGGTGTAACGAATTTTCTAGTGATTATAATATCACTTACTCCCAGGATATTATAAACACAGTTTGCCTGCAAAAGTGGGCAAGGACCACAAGAGGCATTACAAAGGGCCGACTGCTACCTTCTATCCCACATTAGTGTATTCATCTCTTTACAAAAGTGGATTGCAGAGCATCTTGCAAGAAGGACATCCCATTAAATATGGCACGCTTTGAGCTGAACATTGAAGAAAACTATTTTCCCCGTACTAGAGAAAGCAATTGTGAATATCAAGCAGTTAAGGGTCCAGTACAAAACTCAGCACTGGAAGACAAGATATTGAAAATTCCCTAGTCAGGCATTAATACTGAATGTCCCTGTTTCATAGCATGTTCCAGTTGAAGGGCTACAACATCAGGGCACCACCTAATCAATAATTTTTTCAGGTGCCCTGTTTTAAGTAAGCCCATTCAAATATTTATTTGCAGCTATATCTAGAGATGTTATTTCCTGTCTATTTGCCCCACAAGCCCAAAGTAATTTCTGTCCCAGTCAGCAGGCCATACCTGAAGATCAAGCTGAACAATTATCTGAAGCAGACTTTTTCCACGCTAGCCAAACTGAAAGAGGAAGTCAAGTTTCAGACTGACACAACTAACTGTAAATCTAGTTCAAGCTGCTTTTCTATGGGGCTTCTCAGAAACTTTTCTTTTGTCCAGTAAGAATACTTTAAAAAATGCAGTGAGTTAGAAACTATGTGAAGGGCTTGTTTAGACAGAAGGCAAACACCATTGTAGCATGGCCATTTCTAAGTTGTAAGATTGTCATTCCAGAGTAAATATTCTCTCATCTGCTTCCCAGTCTATCCCTCTTCCTCAGCGAATACTGTAGCCTATGACCCAAATTCAGCATCAAACTCCAGATGAATGTCCCATACTGCAGCAAGAACTTGGATGTTGCACAGGCCACTGCCATATAGACACTGAGGCAGGAAGATAGACAAATGAGAATTTGCGAGTTCAGTTTTAGATTAGGATGCAGGGTGTTTTTGTGCCAAATTATTGTGTTTTTCTCTTTCAATTAGACCAGAGATGATAAAACATGTTGGAATTAAAAATGTCAAATATACCAGTCAACTTACAGGGTATGGGAGCTGGTGGGTTTTCCTAGTGCTCTATTAGATCAGCTCTCCCTGTTCTGCACTGAAGTTAGCACAGGCCAGAGGTAAACTCTTGAGTCCACATAGCAGAGTATCATCCCATCAAGATTTCCCAAATCATTTCAGCTGCATAAATCAGCCAAATCTCATGCTAACTTACCATCCAGACACAATTTATACTCTATAGACAATTGAGCATGACAGAAGTCCTGCATCACCCTTTCTGCATCAAATCCTTTCCTCTGATAGTTTCTTTTCTCAAACCTACAAGTAGAGCCCAGGGAGAAAAATCTGCTGGTTTGCTTGAAACCTGCAAACCACATACACAAGAGTTTGGGGAAGCTGGGTTGCAGTACACTGGTGCTCATTCCCATCCTAAGATCCCATCAGTCAGAATTCACACCACTTTTACTAAAAACTCTTCCATCAACCAGGAACATAGCCTGGTTTTCAGCAGTTCCAAGGCCATGCTTTCCCCACCACATACCCACACCCAGCAAGCACAAGGACCAACACTACGCTGAATCCACCGCAGACAAATCTGTACCTTGAGCAAAGCACGCGCTTGCACACAAAGGTCTAGTAGTTTATACTACAGGATCAGCCTAGAAAAGAAGCTGCTCTGTGGAGAAAAACAATACTTCTATCAACATCTAAGGATGCACAAGCATATATAATTAATTATAAAAAATGAGCTTTCGATTAATGTTAAAGAGGAAGAGAACCTCTTTAAGATGACCCCAATGTCTCATCCCCTCCCACAAATGCAATGGAGCTGCCACTACCGCAACCCTTCAGAGGCCTCCTCTTGAGCTCAGCAAGAGCAAATATTGCCCAAGCCACTCCATCTTTCTGTACACCCACGGACCTACATGCACTTAAGAGACAATCATTGCCCACTCTGTCCTTGGCCTTGAACAGAGTCTGCCCTTGTTCATCCTCACCCCCTCCCATTCACTGCTGTGCACAGCTACCACCAGCTCTTAAGCAAAGAGAGAAATGCTATTCTGCTCAAGGCTGAGGGAAGAAGAAAGTTATTAATGACCCTGTCTGCTTCTTGCATAATCCCATCTTGTGGATGTCTTCTTTTGTTAATAAGAAATGCATCTATTTGAATCAAGCAAGCAGCCTGTCTGATCATACATTCACTTCTTGTTTAGCATTTATTTTCTTAAGAGAATAATTACCATTTGGGGTAGCTCAGCAGTCATTTGATAAAACTGTGCAGATGCTGTGTCAATGTGAAGTTTATATATACTATATACAACACACATTTTCTATAAAAGCATGAAGTACCAAGATATACTAGTGGAAGTTAAAGAACTTACACTTAAAGTTACACAAAACAGCACCTTAAATTCAACTAAAGTCACCCCACCTTGAGGCAAATCATTATCTAGAAATAGCAATACATCAGACTGTCCATTTCTCCTAATTTCCAGCCTTCAATTCTGAAAGCATTCACAGTATTTACAGACCTAAGAAAAGCCCAAAATAGCTGTAGCATTGACACTGAAGAAACGTTATGTTTAGAGGCATGGGAGATAGTTTGAATAACCAAACTCCTAAACAAACAAGCACTATCCAAACCTGTAAGGTTCATGTTCTCCAATCTATATTTGTATAAAAGATCCCACTTCTTGGGGAGGGCCTGTCAGTTAGGGGAGAGTGTTATAGAAGACAGCAAAGTTTTGCTGTTATAAGTGTACTCGATGAGCTGGCCACCAAAAAGGACCAGAGAAGATAATGTTTCTCCAGTGATCTAGCACTTCTGGATTCATCTATCCAGCTATCCTTTTCCGTTAGTTCAGTAGTGAAATGTTTAATTTCAGTAATTTTATACGATTACATAAGTTTCAAGGTTCTCATGTAGTTTGCTCATTTTAAGGTTTTCAAGACAGTCAAATACTTCATTGAAAATTTAAGAAGAGATTCAGTACTACTGAAGGCTTCTACATGCATATTGGGGGTCTCCATGATTGCCTCAAGCCAGCCAGAAAGATGTAAGCGTTTCAGATTTTAGGATAATGTGGATCGAGAACCACCTCAGCATATACAAAGGAGCTGCAGATTGGCTAGGATAATAGCGGTGCAAGGCTTTGTTTAAGCCTGTCTGCAAATGGGGTGGGATGAATTCCATTAATCCTCTCCTACTTCTGTGGGAACTAAGGAGAAATTTGGCTTTTATACAGCCTCTTCTGCAGTGTAACAAGGGCAGGGATTGAACAGGAGATACTTGCCTGCTTTTAGTTGTTATTAGATTTGGGGAGCAGGACGAGCACAGGCTCAGGGCAGAAAAGCAAAGCACCTCTCCTCCCCCACTGTTGGAAAGGATGAAGCCAGAAAACCCTATAAATATGATTGCTTAGATTCTGAGAATGTGAAACCTGTAACTGAGATAGAATTGAAAGTAAGTTTTGATGTTTGAGATGTCCTAGCTGCTGGATGCCTAGGAAAACAACCCCCAATGTATGATTTATCTCACACATGTAACCCCCCCCGAAGTATCAAATATCTGTAACCCCATTGGCACAACCCTGTTACAGCCCACGTGCCTCCACCCCACCCCATGCACTTACAAGGAACGCTGAGCTGCAGCCACTGAGGAACAGCATCCTGCAGTTCCAGCTCACCATGGCTCAAGTGCCCTCACTGAGAACTGCTAACAGGCAGCCACAAGCCACAAAACAGGGCTAAGCAAAGAGATCCTCGGGCCTAGCTTCAAGATGCAAATCAGATAAGAAAAGTCAAACAAAGGAGCTGCAAAACACTCACAACGTGTTTAATAAGCAGTGAGATTTCTCCAAGGCAACAGTCTTTGTAAATTAAATGAAGGAACTCGTGCATTTGCATTTAACCAGAAATGCTTGTCTTGGTTTAGGAGAAAGGGATAATAGGTCACACTAGTCAATGGCATCAAGAGCCAGTAAAATAATATTTTTACATATATAAAAATACATGTCTGTTGTATATATGTGTGTATATACATATACACACTTTGCAAGATTAATACAAGGCCAAGAATGTAACAAGCTACCTACAGCACTTCCATACACAGAGCACCAGGTTAGGAACTGCTGTGAGGACAGTTTAGTGAAAGAGAATCAAGTAAAAACTACAAATGCAAATCAATGAAACAGAACCATAAAACACCAGCATCCTTTAGTTAACCAAGTCAAGTAGCACAAGGCTCATCCTTCCTCTATCTGTTTCATATTCCTAACAAAAACTCAACTAATCGAGGGCTGAGGGCGCAGGGCTGCAGCACTGTTTGTAAACTCTACTGATGAGTAGCAGTTTAAAAAACAAGAAAAACTAAGTTTTCTGCCCTAAGACAAAAAGTCTGTTTTGTTTGACAAGCCTCCTCAGGTCTTAGTGGAAGTGAGACTGGAAGAAACAAATGATGCAGGATACAATAGAAGAAATTGAGCAACCTTAGCGGGCCAACAGCATGTTCAGTTTGAAGAAACTTTGCTTAACTCTAAATGCAAAAGACGAATTAAATCCCTTCCTTTGCTGCCATGTCCCAAAGCACCTCCAACAATATGCTCTGTGTTGACAAAGAAGTTCTTAACTCCCACGTTCCTGCCTTACCTGAGTTGATGAAGCTGAGCTGTTGCACTTGAAGGTGATCATGTACCTTCAGAGCATGGCAGCATTCCTGGGAGTTCTGAGTGACCATTTTTTATTCAAGTTTTAAACTACACTGAGAGATCTGGAGTTGGTACCAGACAGTCAGAGGTACTTGACCTCATGAAACAGCTTTGGGGAAAGCCAAGGCAGGAAATCCTACAGCCTGTGGTCTTTGCTATGTGTACATGTATATGCCTTCAACAGTTCTGCCAACTTAGTTGCTTTTGCTTACAACATTCCCTTCTTCTGAGGTCATCTGTTTACAGGTTGTTTAAGCAGCCTTGGGATCTCTTAGATTTTCTGAGTTATTTGGGCATGCAGCAGCCATAGCATCTCCAAGCCACAGTTTAGAGTTGAAGATCAGACTATGCAGTCAGCCAAGCAACAAATAAAGTTCAGGACTGGTACAGTGTAATTCTAAAATGTTGCAATTCCCAAATCAAGGCGTGTCATCATCCTACTTCCATGCATTATGGTGGTTTCCCTATTGACAATAAAATTTAAGTCAAGTGTCATCTTTCTAAGATCCTTCAACAGCATTCTCCTCACTGCTGCCAGGGCCAAATGTCCTACATGGACAACTTATTAAAGAGGGAAACCTCTAGTAGTACTTCAGTTTTTGAAATCTCAGTTCAGAATCTGGACCACAATCTTCCATATGCTGCAAAGAATCCAAATATACGTCTCCTTTATCAGTGAAAAATCCTGTATTCACTTCTGACCAACCTGACAGAGGTGGACCATACTGCTTTCCAGGGGAATTTAAATAATAGTTATTACTGAGGTCTGCTGAGTAATAAGATAGCCTCACTTGAGGAAGCTAAGGAAAGTATCTGACTGAATTCTGCAAGTGCCATGTGGAAGGAAGAGCCGGTAGTGCAATGCTGATCCATCGTGTTCTGCTTCCCTCCACCTCTTTCTGCCAGTCCCAAGGCCCAGGCAAACCCACTGCAGTGACAGCAGTGCCACAAGGAGGTTTCCCAACAACAAAACCATCTCAGTACCTCTGCACTTCCAGTAACCAACATCTTCAAGGAGGATTACCTAGACATCTGCTCAGGCACAGAGGGATAACCATGGCAGAGGCAATGCTCAGTACATCCTGGACGCCATAACACTGTAGGTGCACAGTGACATCAAACACATCAGCCCCTGGCGTTTCCAACGATAAGCTGTGACTTGCAGGGTTTTCCACATGCTTGTCCCTAATCTGTAGGTGAATTACCATTCCTAGCATCAGTACTCACTACTCCAGTTTGGCCAGATGTCAGAGAGACTGTCCCAACTACTGCTTCGGTCAGCAGGAGCAACCAGTTTGTTTCTCAATAATTTGGGATCTCAGAGAAAGTGATACAGTTTTGTTTCACTCAGTGGAAGAAAATCAGTAAGCAGATACTATTATATTTCTAAGCAGAAAAACAAACAAACAAACAAACTCCAAACCCCTTATCTGCAAAAAAAGCCCACATTTTTACTGCAGTACTACATTTCTGTAGGTGATAGATGATGGACTTCTATGAAAGTAGTTCTGGGCAAAACAACCAGTAACTTCCGTAGTACCAGAGCAACACCCAGCTCTGTGTGACAGTCCAGGCTTCTGGAATACTGCTAGAATATTCCAATGCTGTTATCAACAGTGACTTACTCTCTCCTGCCCTATTCAACAGAAAAAGAAAAAAAACAAAAAAAAAACCCAAAAAACCACAACACCTTAGATTGCAGCTCTCTTTCCCTTTTAAAAAAGACAATCCGTCCCTTTTCTAGCCCAATCCTTTTCCCTTTCCAACTGCTAGAAGAAATGCAAGAACCAGGGAGAAGTGAGAACAAAACAGCATCATACAAACCAGATTTCAACAGCTGCACTGGTAGTTTCAACACTGCTGCTAAGAGATCCTCAGGCATGCGCCTGGGTAGTCCCGAGATGAAGATGCTGCAGCACGTACCGAGTTTTCCACTGCCTCGCCGTGCCAAGATAGTTACAGGGATTCTTATCAGTCTTGCACTCCATGTAGCTGCTTACACCGGCATAATGCCAGGCTCCCATGTCCGGATACTCCCAAGACCTTGCGCAGAAGCAGCTAACGAAGCTACTGTCCCCAGACCAGCTCAGGTGTTTTCTGTGCTCCCCGCAGCGCGGATGAGGCTCTGCCATTCTCGCTTTCCCGGCTGCCATCCTCGCTTTTCTCGCTTTCCCGGGGCCCCGCCGCCCCCAACCCGGCCGAACCCGTGGCTCTGCCCCGCTCCCGCCTCCCGGCGCGGCACCGAGGGCGTCCCCAGCTCGCCCGAAACCTTTGAAACTCAGGAGAATCGAACGTACCGGGAAAGTCGCGGGCTGCAGGACACCCCGCCGTCCCCACGGGCTTTCCCCCGATGGCTGTTGCCGCCTCCCGGCAGCCCCGGGACCCCCCCAGTTCGGCGCAAACCGAGGGTGATCCTCCCCACCACCGCGCCTTCTGCCATCCCCATCCTCCGGGGCACCCGCCGAGCCCGGCAGCGGCCTGGGAGGGGCGGCAGGCAGGGAACAGCTTCCAGCCATGCGGCTGCGGGCGCCCCTTCGGGGGAACAAAGGCGGGAGCCAACCGGCCCGTCCCCGCACGCCCCCCGCCGCCAGCCACCCCCTTGGGAGCTCCGCAGCCTGGCCAAGAGCACAGACAAAGGAAAAAAACCAAAACAACAACAACAACAAACAAACCCAAACTTTTTTTTTTTTTTTAAAAGCTCTGCTTAGCGCAAACGCCCTTTTTGAAAGCGTTAACTCTCCTCCTTTTTGCCCAATGCGATTTCTCCTGCCGATTTTTCCTACGGGGTGCCCAAGAGGTGCTCGGGGCGGCGGCAGCTCCGTACACACGTCCCCCGGCAGTGCCGCTCCCGGCCGCGCTCAGCAGCGGGCGGCAGCCCCGGCGCTCTCGGGGACGCGTCCCAGTGTTGCAACGCAAGGGGTGCGCGGAGAAACTCCCAGCCGGATCTGCGAGTTTCTTGTGTGGGAACAGTGGGGGAAGAAGAAAAAAAAAAAAAAAAAAATCCCACACTTTTCCTGTAGAAAGAAAAATAGTTCGGAGGAATAGGAAGCCGGGAGGGGCTGCTGGAGCAAGGGGCGGGAGAAAACGGCGCGCCTTTGAATGGGTTGTTTCACCGCAATGCTCGAGTGGCCGCGAGTTTTCCCTCCAAGGTTCAGGGCATGAGAAAGACCCTGAAAGGGCCACAAAAAGCCTGATAATTTTCTGGCTTTTTTTTTTTTTTTTTTTTTTTTTTTTTTTTTTTTTTTTTTTTTTTTTTCCCTCTTAAACATAATCGACTGCCTGACAATCAGAGGTTTGGGGGAAATCTGCTAAAAGGTTACTCAGAACAGATATCAAAACTACACTGAAGTTTGGGTCTCGCTTATCACAGGAAACTGAAATCCCAAACCCCGACAAGACCCTTCTTTAGGACGGGAGGGGGGCAAGCGCGTACGGCATTAACGGATGCGGTCTGCACCGAAACCTTGGAAACAAAGCAGTTGGAAAACTCGTTTGTCCAAAGCAGGGAACCGCAATTCCTGAAACGCGGGGAAGTGAGACACCCTCCTCCCCTGAACAAACCAGCTCTTTCAATCGCTGAAGCCAGAGAAAAGAAAAGAAAAAAAAAAAAAAAAAAAAAAAAAAAAAAAAAAAAAAAAAAACCACAACACCCACAAACACACACACACACACACCCCCCAACAAAAAAAAACAAAACAAACCAACCACCCCCCCCAAAAAAAAAAAAAACAAAAAAACCCAAACCAACCCAGCATTTAGAAAACCAGAACATTTTCGCTAATTTCAATTACCCGGCGACTCGCTCGAGCCATCAGATGAACGAACAACCCGGCTGCCCTTAGTTCAGAAAGCGCGAGGGACAGCGGGACGACACCCAGCAGAGATTCCCACCACCTCACCTACCAAACCGGCCCGGAGAGCTGCTTCCTCCTCCGCTGGCTTCCTCGGGCGGCAGGGCCGGGCCGGGCCGGGCCACCTCGCTCCCCGGCAGAGCTGGGCTCCGGCGGCCCGGGAGCCACCGGCTCCGCCCCTTGCGCCGCGCTCCCCGCGCCCGGGCCGGGCTCCCTCCGGTCCCGCTGCTCGCAAACGCCCTGCCCGCCCGCGGCGCTGCTCCCGAGCAGCTGGCCGGGGTGAGACCGCGCCGCGAGACGTGGGAAAACTCTTTGTCTTGCGCTGACACGGTGAGGAAAGTGATGTGCCAGAAGTTCAGAAGTACTTACATCTGCAAGGTTTCTTAGGGGACTCCGTAGAAGTTTAGCTAACTGTCCCTCTAAGTCTCCGAGGTGACAAATAACATCTTATGGCCGGATAGTTAGTTTGTAGGTCACAGTGAAACTTGTTTGTCTCACTTTGCTGTTGGGAATCTTCAGAGGAGGAAAAAGACCATGATTTACGGTTTCTTTTTCTCTTTTACCTTCCCCACAAATCTTGGTGACTTCCTTATGCCAGCCTGAGGGGAATGCCTGAATCATTGAAGAAAATCAATAGTAAGTCAGTCTCCATGGGCAGTAGGACTGAGACAGAAGTATTTAAAAAACAAACCAAAGAAAGTGCTGTGGACGCGCCTTCTTTGAACACGCGTTTGCCAAACTTTTGTAAAGAGAAAAACTGGGTTTAAAAATGGCATTCAAATTCAATTGAAAAGCCCCTACAATGCTCTGGCTTGTGTGATTTTATAGAATCACAGAATCATAGATTTCTCACTGACTATAAATATCAAACACAAACCCATTGTGTATCTCCAATTCTTTCACGTGACTGTGATTGATCTGAATCACGGCTGACCTCATCATTGACTTCACAGAAATTTAACTATTGCATATCATGACCATTAGGGTCTGTTTGTCACTTCGCCACCATAAATCTGACAACATCATTGTGAGGCAAGGAATTGTTTTCTTTTCTCACAAAAGAGAGAAAATAGAGATAGGAATACTGTTGTCAAGGTCACTCAGCAAAAGTAGAGCAAGGGTAAAACCTGAGCAGCTGATGATCCCATGGAAGGATGTGTTGTTTTGCAATACAGGTTTTGCTTGGGAAGCTTCAAGGCGTTAAGGAGTTTTTCACTTGATCTCTCCTTTCTCCTGTTGTGTGTTTTAGTATGACTAAATACTTTATAGCAACCTTCTGAGATTTCTCTTTGTCTGTTTGATTCTGCAGTAAGATGAAATATAATTCTGTGTTACCTGAGCAGTGTTGAAATAACAACAGAAATAACCTTATAAACCAATAATCACTCTCTTTTCTTACCAAAATGATAATTGTTGATTCCTTCCCTAGTTCACAAATGTGGTGGGGGTTTTTTTCCATACATTATTATTCTTTCTTACTTTTAAGTGTAAATTCTGCATTATCTGTGTCTGGATAATGCAGCTCCCAGAAAATACAGCTTCAATGAGTCACATTCTCAAAATCAGGAGATAACTTTAAAATTTAAGGACTGTTTATGTGGAAACATCATTCAGACGTAATTACAAGATTTGAAGAACTGGGTCTGTAGAAAACAAAGTCAGAGGTATTTCAATTATTGAACAAAAATGACCATTTCTAACCAGCATTGCAAAGAAACTGAGTTTGTCTTACAGATGTGTCCACTTTTTTTCCTGAAAAGTGGCATCTGCTCAAAGGTTGAACAATCTTTTCTTTGCACTCACAAATGTCCCGTCTTGATCGATATGGATTTTCTCCAATTGATGTCACTGAAGTATCACACTTTATCCTGCTTCTGACCCAAAATTACAGTATGAAAATTTCTATCTCTATCTCTTCATAGGTTTTATTTTTCAGTTTAAAAAAAAAAAAAAAAAAGTAAAATGGACTTCCCGTTTCCCTTCCCCTTCCCTTTCCTTTCCCTTTTTTTCCTTTCCACTTTCCCTTCCCCTTTCCATTTTCTTTATATTAAACCAAATCTTGTTAGGTCGTCTGTTGAGATAAAACTTATTTAGAAATTAAGCTCCCCCTTTTTTTTTTTCCCCAATGATGTTGATAGGGAGAGTTTTTTACAGCACCACCCTTATTTGTTTATAAATTACATCTTAAACATCCCTGCCTGGCCATATCTGGCCCACTCAGCCCTGGCAGAAGTGCTGAGCCGGTTGTGTCTCTAAGCCAACAAAGCAGGAGGCAGCGCTGTCTGGCTGGCTGCTCTGTTCCCTCACACGTTGTTTTCCCCAGGAAACCTCCCCTGGCTGTAATCACTGCTGTCCTGCACTCACAGGCTCAGGTCACTGAGTGTTTAGAGAGAGCAAAGTGGTTTATCAGTGTAAGGGGAGTGCCTGTGGGACGGGGCAGTCAGCTTGTAGCCTTTCCACTTCTCTCTGTCGCCCTGGGGCCAATATCAGCTCAGGTTGTGGGTTTGATTCCTGTATGGACCACTCACTGGCCTCACACCCAGCTGGAACCCTCAGGCCCTTTTTCAGAGTAAATAATGAGTTGATAAGATTCAACAGAACATGAAGAAACACCTAGATGTTACTGCTTTGTAGAATGGTCTGTAATTCCTACAGATTTGTGTTAGGATGCTGTGCTCTTACTGCTTCCTACTCTATGAGCAATATGTTTTAGCTATTCTTGCCCAGTGGAAGAGGAAGGTCGGAGGGAAATTCCATAAAATAACTTTGTAACACAGAAGCCTACTTACCAATGAAGTCTTTGTACAAGGAGGTTATGATCAGAAATCTGTGATTTAACACTTCTGAGCCTTTGAATCTCTGAGGAGCCCTGAGGAAGCCACACAGTGCTCTCAGAGGGGTTGTGCCAGGTGCTTGTGGCCCAGCTGCTGCTGTCTTCATCCTGCAGACCCATCCCAACAGGATGGATTGGCACGATCCAACAGCACCTGTTGCGTTGTCCGGTGCAGCCCAGTGTAGTCCAGGCCCAAGATTCATGAGAGGAGATATTCAATCAATGGAAAGACAATCTAAAAATCCAGAAGCCCAGTCCTGTTTGATAAGCCAAACCAGCATCTTTCTGTGTATCCTGAGGTCCTTCTTGTACGAGATGTGAAAGTCTTTCACATCCACATGACTTTGTGCTTCGACTGTAAGTATAACAGAGCTGGGCATTTTTGACAAAATCTTAAGCAGTTCATTTGTACAAATGACTGTAGTGACGCAGCCATTTCCTGTAGCAAACTGGCCAAAGCCATGGAGTCCTAACTACTGCATTCCTTAGTATCTTAAATGCATTGGCTACGTTGCTGGGATATTATCCAATTTATATTCAAATGTTATTGTGGGAAAATTATTTGTTCGGGTGTTCTGTGGTATGATTTTATGACTGGAAATCTGATTCGTAGATCTATTCCCAAAATGGTTTCTCAACCAGTCTAAGCTCATTTAGGGCTGCTGCTGCAACTTTTACTCTCTCTCCCCACACCCACCTCCTTTAGTCCCTTCTTACCCCTTTCACAGGGCTGACAAATGAACAGCTAATATGACCTTTTTTTCCTTTTTTGTGAGGTTGGTTTTGAGTTGGGTCAACTCTTGCTCCCCAGTTGACCTGAGTGTTCATGCTGGTGTACACTCACTGTCAAATGCGAGGAAGGGGGCAGGATGGAGTGACTGGGAGCATGCAAAGATGCATAGTTGTTCCTTTATAGTTATGGAGTGGATAAACTGATCAAGAAACTCCATCCAAAAAGCTGATATTGTCAATCCCTGTCAGATAGGAAACTGACTTTTGTGTAAATTTGGAATATTTTTCTGGTTGATTAGCTTTGGATCTGATAAACCCAGCATTTTTCTAGTCCACCTTGCAACAAGGGCTGGGAGACTGTTGGGCAGTGTTAGTGCTTCATTTTGAAAATGCAGAAGTATGACATCTCTTCCAGGGCTTTCTGACCACAATTTCACTCTTTTCATGAGATGGTCCCCCAAACCCTGCATGTGGTTTTGGTGTTCTCAGTAAGTGGTCAGCATGGGCAACATCTCTGTCAAGCAGAGATCACTTACAAGCACAGCAATGTGTATCTTGAAGTGATCACTGTGCAGTGACAGGAGTTACAGTGTTATTCATGTTTCATCTTCATTCAGGTTTATTACTGAAAATTGCAAAGCATTGGTGGTTTTGTACTCAGGTGAGGATGTCACATAAGCGGCATAATCCCTGCTTTCTGAATTAAATTCTCATGAGACAGCAACCTCTCCTACATTTATATTCTGATAGAATTAACTTAATGAATGACCAGTTCCAGAGCGTGGAATCTGAGGTATCATTTTTGTGACTTTAATGAGAATCCAGTTTAAGGCTAAGGGGTGGCCTCAGCTATCACGTAGGCATGGAGCACTTCTGTACACATGCAAAATAGTCTCCAAGCATGTATATAGTCCAGACTCACTGCTTGTCCTCTGAACATGAACATAAAGTTTGCTTTACATAATGAGGAAACCTGTGGAGCATCTGGGATCACTTCTGCACACCAGCAGCCAGCTGTCACTTTGCATATTCACATCCTGGAGTGTGCAGCCTATGTGCCTGAAGGCGTTTGTGCCCTTAAATGACAGGTTCCAATTGTACCTTTGGATATTATTTAAATCTAAGAATTCTTTAGATTCAGTGTGTCTTATTATCTGGTCGGTGTTATTGGTCTAACAAGGACTGGGGACCTCCATAAATCAGTTTGTGCATCACTCTGAGCATGAGAATAAGTATCACTGAATCATCAAGTTGTGTGGTAGAGCAGGACAGCACTTCTGCCCTGGGTAAAGAATTAGAAGCTATTTTCAGAATGAGAATATTGTGCCAGAGCCCTATTCTAAATCAGCAATAGCAATGTTGTGCTGACATTAGGTCTGGGAATTGCTAAATTTAGGTGTGGACTAGTGTCAAAAATACTGGTAGCTCAGGGAGTGCTACTAAAAGCTTTGGTGTCCAAGTGCTTCTTGTGATCAGAGCTGTGTATGGCAAGAGAGAACTAAGTTTCCTGATTTCATTAGCTGTTGGCCAAAGATGCATAGCTTCTACAGGAGGTAGAGATAAATATTAGAATCATAGAACAGTGTGGGTTGGAATGGACACAAAAATCTTGTAGTGTAACTCCTCTACTCTTCTTTCACTAGAGTAAGTTGTTTAGAACCCTATCCAGTCTGGCCTTGAACACTTTTAGGGATGAGTAATCCTCAACTTCTCTGGGCAACCTGTTCCAGGGCCTCACCACCCTCACAGTAAAGAATTTCTCTGTGATTATCTAGTCTAAATCTACCTTCAGCCAGTTTAAAACCATTGTCCGTTGTGCTGTCACTACAGGCTTTGGTAAATATCTCTCGCTTATAAGTCCCCTTTATATTTTGAAAGGCCATAAAAAGTTCTTCCCAAAGCCTTTTCTTTTCCAGACTGGATAACGATTTCCCCCCTTTTCATGGCTTACATTATATCCATTGAAAAGTTTTCCATTCAGTGTGTAAATGGAATATATAACATATTTCATAAAACAGTATAAGACTTCTTTTACAATTGAAAGAAGATGATTTTGCTGAGTGTTACTGTAGGAGCCCAACAGCATGTCTTTCCAGTCTGATTTCCAGCTGGTAGAGGGGAAGAACTTCGAGTCCACATTTTAAAAAACAAGCCATGTTCTTGCCTTTATCAATAGGCATGGGGAGCTGTTTTCTTTCACTGGACTTAATGAAAGTTCAGTCAGCAGGAGAAATTTCAAGAAGCCACAAGCCATTTCTTGTTTGCCATTATCTCTTTCAACTTTTACAAAATCTTTGTTTTCAGAGAAGTTTCCCTGTTGGGTAGATTGGCTCCAGCACTTACAAGCCTAATTACAGCCTAAAGGGTTGGGAAGACCTTTGAAGTGAAGTGTATGCTGCCATGTAGGGAGATCTGGCTGCTGATAGAAAAGGGTGTATAATAGCAAGGGGAGGTGTATTCCTACTAGAGTTCCAAATATTTTTGGGAATTGGGAAAATTATTATGAATGGGAGAAAAAAAATTCTTATTGTTCCAATGCAGTAGTTGACTGAGTGTTCTGGAAGCTTCCTGAAGTCCTTGAAGTCCTTGTGTCTTTGCTCCCAAAGAGTCTGGGAGGTAGAGAAAAGATGAAAAAAAACACTCTTAGTATATTTTCTTACAAAATTTGCACTTAATCCAATATCAAAGAGCATTTAGCAGTCACTTCTGCTATTATCTCTCATACCTGCTTGCTATTGGATACTAAGGTTATTTTAATGCTCTTCAGAAATTCCAGGAATTCCTCAACTTGTTTTCTGTGCAGTTGTTCTGCTGCCTGTTGGCTCGGGACAGGCTCCTGGAATGCAGCTGGCCACATGCACATCCTGGATGCTTGGTTTGGTTTAGGCCCATGGGGTGATTAGGATCAGAGCTATCTTCTGTCTTTTCCCATGTCACAGAAATGCGTGTGCTCCACTAGAAAAGAACTGAGGATTTCTGCAAGCACATAGTCAATGGGCAGCGATCTCCCTCCTCTTCCTCTGCCTACCCAGAACAGGACTAAAGCTCTCTCCCTCGCACCCCTGACCCAACTCAGGGTTTACAGAGCACATGCAAACAGAGGCAGCTCTGTGCTGGCTTAGGACTGGATGCATCTCCTCTGAAGAAGCACATGTGGACTTGAAGTTTTATGTTTGCTTCTCCCCTAACTGTAGCTTGTTCAACCTCGCCATAAAAACTTGACTTTGCTCTGACATAGCAGGTTGACAGCCCTTGGCCTTTATGTCTTTGCATGAAGAACCCCTCGAAATTCCAGGTGACACAGGCACAAGCCAAGGAGCAGAGGAAATTAGCCCTGTTATCAGTGCCAAGCTGATGGACTGGGAAGGGGAAGGAGAGGCACTGATAAGATTTTATACCACCTCGGTTCAGGTGGTGCTGCTTTCTCTGTACAGGGCAGAACAGTGACAGTCTCCACTCTCTCACTCAGAGTGTAAAATCTTCCAGACAGCTGCCAAAGCCTTTCCTTTGCACATTCACACCAGTTTCAGTGGAATCTGTTTTTAAACTCTGTAGTTAAAACATGCAGCTCCTGCTTGTCAATTAGCTCATGAAGGAGTGCTGAGCACTTCACATTGTTATTTACAACAGCACAAAGAGCACGTCATGTTGCCTAATCAGATGTCACTGACTTGCACCCACACTGAACTGATCTAAATAATTGCAGGGTTTGCAGGACAGCAGCAGACAGGACAGAGCAGAGAGATCACTCAGTCCCATATAGCGAGTGACTCAACGGAGCAGTGATTTATCAATTGCACAGTGCAGTAAATCACTGCTGACTTCCTGCATTTAACAAGTTGTTCATTAACTGGGATTATAACAACTAGGTTTGGAAGATTTGTCTTAATCACATTTAGAATTCTGTATTCACTTCTGAAAATTCATGTGGATTTTTTAATCCAGCAGGAACACTCTTTGTACGAGTCTGGAAAGGAATTCTGTTTTACATAGTATGACTTGTCTGTCCAGCAGCTCCTCTGTAGACTCTGCAAAGTTCCTGTACAGATGCAGATTATTCAATATACTGTTGCTGATCTTTCTCTGTAGCCTCTGGTTGGAAGACACTTTATTGCTTTGTTTGCATTTCTAGTTATTATTACAAACCTGTCTTCAAACACTGCTCCCTGGTTAATAGCCATGCTGGACAAACCAGCACAGACAGTCTTGCCTTTATGGCACCTGACCTGCGTTACAGCTAAACAGCTAAAAACCCTGAGCTGCTCTTCTTGGTAAAAGTGACTAAGTTCCATTTGTCAGTGCTGGCTCCCCCAGTAGTCTGTCAGGCCAGATTTCCTGTGTGGGCAAAGGACACCGAGAGCTCCAATCTCTGTAAGAGCCGTGCCTGGTGCAGTGCTCTTACCTCTGCCAGGCAGCTGTGCCCAGCCCCAGCTCTAACTACAAACACTGGAGTGGCAAACAAGGCATATCTCACGTAGGCAAGGCTTGTGTAAGACCTGCAGCAGCCACTGAGGCTGATAAACAGGAGCTCCCTATTCTGGGGAGAAAAGGACAGGAATGGCTGTCATGGATGAGCCTAGAAATCTCTCTGTCCCATTGTATTATCTTGAGATTATTGGGATAACTACCCATTGGCAGCTGCTTAGAGAAAAAAGCAAGAAACCAAATGCTGGATAATATCTTCCCGGTTTCATGCAATCTGCAATTATGAGAGTTTCCCTCTGAGTTTCCTACTGAGCAAAGGCCCTCTGAACACATTCTCCAGCTGGAGTCCATCCGACAGTTCTCTAGAGTTTCTTTCTAAGTTTGGAATATCTTCCAAGAGTGTCTCTTCCTCTCTCTTTAAGTTTATAATTAAATTCTGCAAGCAGTGTTTCGGGGTGTGGCAGACAGGGTTGCCCGAAGTATAGCTCAGTAAAAATGGATGTGGATGCTGCTGAGAGCTGTGATTGCCAGTCCCTGCTGGGTGGAGTGTGGTAGCTGCAGATGGCAGGATCCTTGCCTGCCCCTCTGGCCCAGATTACTGTGGCTGAGGAAGTGTGACACACAGAAAAGGGAGGTTTGTCCTCAGTCGTGGCAGTTCACAACTTACTGATTGATGTAAATGTGCCAAGAAGGGATTAACTAAAGCATAATATGCGTTCCAGTTACTCTCATAAACTCCGTTTGAGCTTGTCAGAATTTTCTCTCCCTGTTCCTTTGCTATTGTCACGTAACTAACACCTGAGTTTATTTCTCCCAGGCCCCAAAGAATACTGGTTCTTGAGGATATTTAAATTCAGGGCCCAAGATATACTAGAGTTTGGGCTGGAGGACCATATATGTAAGTATGGCACAATGCTGTGTCTTGTTACAGGAAGAAGCAGATTTTGCAGGATGGAGTTTCCTTAGGGCCATATCTCAGACTGAAACCATTGAACCATAGAATCATTTCAGTTGGAAAGGACCTTAAAGATCATCAAGTCCAGCTGTTACCCCGGCACTGCTAAGGCCACCACTAAACCATGTCCCCAGGTGCCACATCTACACGACTTTTAAATATCTCCAGGGATGGTGACTCCACCACTTTCCTGGGCAGCCTGTTTCAGTGCTTGAAATACAAACCTTCAAAGAAAGGATGAGGCATCATCACCAAACCTATTCTCTCACTTCCAAGCACAACATGAGCTTCCCTGGTCAACCTTCTCCAACATAAACTCAGGCCTGTCTGTAAGATCAATTATTATTGATTTTACTAATAAAACTAATTCTTCATTCTACCCAAATGGCCTTACAAAGTCTTGCAGAACAGAGCTATCAAAGGCAGCTATTCTGCCATGAGAATCAAAACCACTGATGTTCTTCTCCTCCTGAGGAAGCTGACCCTTCAGGATAGAATTTCTTTGGTATTTGCATGAAGTAAACAATAGTTCTGTGTTAAGCTTTTGCATCCCAATCGAAAATAGCTCTGTATGACACAAAATGTCCTTGAAGGACAGGAGGGGGACGAGTGAGTACCACAGACATGTAAGTCACAGCACTATCAGAGGTGCTCTGCCGTAAGAGATTAGGGTGGTATAGGAATCTGTAGGGAGCAGAGTCACCTGTGCCTAAATCCTTCCCTGTCGCACCAAGGCACCCCCAGCAAGGATGCCCATCTGAGCCTACAGAGAATTTTGGAGAGAGGCTGTGGGCATGGTTTAAGTTTAGGTTTACTTGGAGCCTGAGCTCTAGCAGTCAACATAAATTCTCAGTATAAACAGCATCCGTTAAATTTCCTTTAACCTACTTCTGGGCTTTATATGGCTGGTCTTGTCTGTCTGAAAGTTTCGGGGTTTTACCACTGTTACTTTTGCTGTTATTGAAAAAGTACTTCATGAGCCTTTGTGGGAAAATCCACAGCATTGTCAGCCCTTATCAGATTTCTTGCTCAATGAGGTCAACTGGTATTTGGATATTGTTGTGTTGTGTCTACAAAGGAACGGAAAAAGCATACAGCATATAATCTGAAAGTAGTTGCTGTCGTAAAAGTCAGTTTGGGCATAGAAAAAAGCTGTTAAATATTTCTTTCAGAAGTCAGAAACTATTACATATCTAGAGTTTTACCTGTTCTATTTTCAACTTTTAAGAAAAAAGCAGCCAGAAAGAAATTACTGCTAGGACAAAAAAACCCCTGTGAATTTCCCATATGAGTAGGACATGCAAAATCTGAAGTGCTTAATTTCAGAGGCCTTATCTTTGGAATATCAGCTGTGACTGATACACACACACACACACATATATATACACCTCACTGATATATATATGTATATCTATCACTGATATATATTCATAAGATATATTCTAATCATTATTAGCTAGAAACAAGTATGAGAGTAAATGTCAGTGTTAGTATACTAATCACCTTTACTTTTATGTATATGTGCATATATTTATATTTCTACATTTGAAAAAGCAGTGACCTTCTTTTGTTGGCTGGTAAACTTAGGTGCCATACTGGCTTCAGTTCAGCAGATCAAATCCATCCTTAAGCAAGTGTAGTGAAGAATTATGTCTTCCTCCTCTGTCCTCACTTTAAATCCTTTATGCAATATGGTTTGTTGCTGTACTAGATCTGCATGGCTCTAGGAAATCACCACATTTTCCTTTGACTGGGTAATATTTCTAAAGAAAAATACTGAAATCGGAGTAATTAAGTTAATTCTGTGACCTGAATATTATTACTCATGATCTCAAGCAAACAAAGAAATGACATGCACAGTGTGGGAGCAAAATGCTAACCTGCAGTGTCCCAGTTGCATCAGATATTTCACAAGCATGTGTGCAGTAGTTTCTATGGGTCTCAATTTACTATCAACCTTCTACAATCTGCTAGGATATGACCTAATACTAACAACCCTTAGCAGTTACACTGTTTTTGTATATAAATTATTCACCTGCTTCTAGCTAATTGATTGAATGCTGAGATACCCCTGACCTAATACATCTTTATCACCAAACAGAAACAGTGCAGCTGAAAGAGTAAAAGCAAAATTACGAGGGGGGCCTGATGGGTAGCTCACAAATATGGGTAGTTGATAAAATATGCACACAGCTACGTGGTCTGTTATTTTGACTCACAGTAAGGACCATCTGTAGCATCTACATTGTCTAAAGGTAGCTCAGATTTGGGTTCAGAGATGCATCTTTTCAGTGTAGATGCACAGTTGAGATGAGAAACAACTCCTGTGTGACTTTTAGTCCTCATATTATTCCTTTCTGTAGGTGATTTAATTAATTTACCTCTCCATTAACAACTATGCTCTGATTCCTCTAATGTAGGTCAACTAATTAAGATATATAAAAATATTTCCCCAAGGTCATTTGTTTTGGGAGCAATGAATGTGGGACAATTCCTTTTACGTGAAGAGTTCAGCTCATTTCCAAAGAAGCAAAATATTATAAATGGTGACTTTGGTGGTGAAATATATTTCTAACAAAGATGCAGTCCTTCTGCTCAGAAGAACTTCATAAGAGCTGGAGCAAATCCATTTAACATTGCAGCAGGCAATTACAAAAACTTCAGTCAAGGGCACTGATTTTGAGATGGGGTGAAGTATACTACCTAAGTCCCTTATGCTTCTCAAAGTTACTTAGTTGGGTTTTGTTCGTAGCCATGAAATGCACTTTAAGAACAATTGTTGTTCTTTTGAGGCATTGCTCTCATCAGGGAAAAAAAAGAAACAGAAAAAAAAAGTACATTGGAGAGAAATCAGAACTGTTTTCTGTATCAATTAATATAAACTGTATCAACTAACAATGAGTTCTGTTGAAACAAGTGTTCTTACGTCCAGAATGATCTCTTACTCGCCTTCAGGGGGTAAACTACAGCAACAGACTCATTACTCAAATATCATTTGAGATGTTGCACAACCTCAGTTGAGAATACTTTTCAACTGAAAAAGGCCTTTTTAGCACTGTGAGAAACAACAAAAATTCCTCTTAAATGCAATTATGTAGATGGAATGGAAGTTTCCTCTACTCCACTACTAACATGCTACCATTTCTTTTCATTCCATTGCATCAGGATAATTTTGAGATTTTATGATTAGACCAGTCTTAGAATTTCTTGTAGTGATATCTAATTCAAAACTGGATGTGATATTTATTGCTGACTCTTTCAACTGCAACAATGAGACTTTCATCATATACTACCTACAGAGAAGATACCAGTGCAAAAAAAAATATGGTTTTGTTAAATTTTATTTACATTCAGAAACAGAAATTTCACAGTACTTAGAACTAGCCAGAATGCTGGACCAGGGAGATTTTTACCACCATGCTCATTTTTGCAAGCCAGTAAATTATTCACTCTGACTTCCTTGAGGTCCAAGTCTATCCAACGTTGATATTTTTCTGTGTTTATGTTTCCATGACACTGCACACAGGTTCTTTCAGTCCTTACTATTGTGTTTGAAGCCTTGGAGAGCCAGTATTTTCAATTTAAGTAGCTCTCTATCTATATTAAATATATTTATAGAAGTGGTAGGGGTGGGTTTTTTATTAGTTTATTAAATTAAATATTTTGCTCTTGCTACCCATTTTCTGCTGTTCTGGCTGTTGAAAATACTCCTGTTTCATCCACTAGAAGTTTTTCACCAACTAGAACCATGTGTTTTTACAAGACAAGTATGGAGGGCTCACGCACAAGTGCCATTTCTGCTGGTTCCACACCTGTCATGCAGTCAGGTTTTCTGCAGCACAATAATTTTGGAGCACCAGTTATGATTTCTGCTGGTGGTTCTTTTCAGAACTTTCTGGGGGTTTAATTTTAACTGATGGCTTTAATTTCTCTTCTGGGATATGACTCCTTATCAGGACGGGCACATGTGATAGCAAACCTGGCATAGAAACAGGATCTGTGAGTGGAGGTGAGCCAATGAGTTTGTTAGAGGAACACAGCTATGGAAACAAAAATCCTGAGTTAGTTTATATTGTCATCTGAGCAGGATGCACAAATAGTAACTGTATGAGGACAAAGCAATTGAGATTTAGCCAGAGGAGATATTAATAGGTTGTGGCAATCTCTAGATAATATTCCTGCATAGTGTTTCGTTATATTTGATGGGGTTTTTTAAGAAAGCACAAATCACAGCAGAGAAACCATCCTACCAAAATTATTGTGACAGAGACTTGGAGAACAACCTGACACCCGTGGGGAGCTTGGCCCACCACTCAGTTATGCTTCTTTTTCCTTCTGTTGTTAAAGAAGAAGGAAGGAGA
The DNA here is from genome assembly GCF_015227805.2 of Hirundo rustica. NCBI lineage: Eukaryota > Metazoa > Chordata > Aves > Passeriformes > Hirundinidae > Hirundo > Hirundo rustica. The sequence goes on from NC_053459.1 coordinate 17,843,272, forward strand.
AAGAGTTTACTGAGATAAAATGATCTGATCCATGTCTGCTTTATGGTCACTGTGGTGAGAGCCTTCCTAGAATTGTGCTCTCAGTTACCCAAAGAAGCCAGCTTGGATAAATACCCACTGACAAAGTTTTGTTGCAACAAAACAGTGCAGGGTAAGTTTATACTTAGAGCAAGAACACTGCTAATTGTTATTTACACACTCCAAAGTGATATAAATAGCTGCCTTTGATCTAAATACCAGCACAGGCAGGGCCTGATAGAGAAATGCATCTCTAAAAGTCAAGGGTGATAATTAATACCAGAATTTACCTCCATTTCAAGGTTTCACTTACAGCCTTGGCTAAAAACAAGCCTTTTCCCAATGCTTTGCTGTCCATTGCAGCTCCTACTTTCTCACCCTTGCTGAGGAGCTTCCTCTGTGAAATAATATTTTTTCTTCACTGCAGCATGGCATGACTAACTTGCCAGAGACAGCGCTATTGACAAAGCAGAAATAGTTTTCATATTACTTTCCCCTTTCTTACCATCCATATTGTGCTGGCACTTCAGGGCTTCTCAAAGCTGGGGCTGGTGGAAAGTGGCTCAATGTGTGAGATCTTATTAGTGCTGCAGGGCCACAGGATATCACAGCTGCTTGAAGTGAGAAAAACCTGCCCACGTGACGCCTCTGTAAAATCCCCCGCGTGGGAAATGTGGGCTTCGTGTAGCCAAGGCCACAATGTTTCCTTAGAAACCCAGATCAATCAGCCAACCAAATGTGAGCCAGTTGATGCATTCTAATGACCTTCCATACCAAGAAGTTTCCTTTGCTGGGGGAACATCTGACACCATGGGATCAGTGGGTCTGTGTGTGATCCTCTCCACAAACACACCCTAATTCTGCCAAGCAGTGGTGGCAGCGGGGGCCCTGCCGTACACGGGGCCTGGCCAGGTGGGTGCTGGCTGAGCTCCCTCTGCTAGGACATGTTCACCACCCTCCACAGAGGGAAAGCTGGCCTTGACCTCCTGAGCAGTGTTTCACATCACTGTTTCCATGTCAGGAAAGCCACTGAGTCAGGTATTCCTGGGACCAGAATGTTCTACCTTTGGCTAGCTCTGCTGGTTTGGTGAATCTCCTTGTTTCATTGGGGAAGGAGCAGTATACTTGAGTGGAATGAAGTTTTACAAGCAACAAGGATGCCTACAGACAGGACTTTAGGGATTTCTCAGATTCTGACCTTTAGGTCAGATGCCTAATCCTTTACCATCCCTGCTGAGAATTCCCATTTGCTTGGGAATGATCCTGGTGAGGAGTTATCCTTGTGAGAACTGCCCATAAACTTCAGCCAGCTCAGAATTTTGTTGTGTTTGGACTGCTGCCATGCAAACCTCAAATTCTTGTAAAATTTCTCTGAAATGAATGAACAATACAGTGTGGAAGTTCTCCCCTGCCCCTTTACCTCACACATCCCTGTTACCCTAGAAACGACTTCTAGTCATGCTTGCGAAAGGGGAAAAGGGGGTGGGAAGAGCTGCCCGTGACAATAATCCTGTCAATTGCTGCCTCATATTTTTGTTAAACGTGACACAGCAGGTGTGTGCTGAGCTCCCCTCATTGCCCATGACAGTCACAGAGCAGCTCTGGTCCTGGCACAATCAGCAGTGGAACATTTTGGGGGCTCTCCCAAACTGGGGGCACCTGAGGGGGAGCAGAGAGAGTCACCAGGAGCCCCCAGCCAGTGCGAGGGCGGCCAATGGGACCTGAGTGTGGCCAGGGGAGCACTGGTACAGCCCTCACCCACTGCCCTACCTTGTGCTAGACTCTGCAGTTTAAGGCATTATGTCAAGACAGCTATGAAATCCCAGCCATTTTATAACAAAATTTGAAACATCAGGTGAAGGCAAGGTCTGCTTTTCTCAGTATTTGTAATGTTTCTCAAACAGTGGTTGATACAGGAGTAGTAGCCTTTGAGACCTGAATAAGTGGTCCCCAGCTAGCCTACAAAACCACATTTCCTTGAAAAAGGACTGGGAAAATACAAAGGCAACCAGTGAACCTATTGTAGCAGCCTAATAATGTTTTAGTCAATGCTTTTGCATTTCAAGCTGCAAGCTGAAATTTGGCAATTTTATTTTCAAATGCTTGGCCAAACCATCCAAACAAGGCTTTATCAGAAGTGGGATTGTTTTTTTAACCTCAAAAAGGACATCCTAAAAAATTGTGGAGAATGAGGCCATCCCCTTATAGTGGATGCAGCCGTCCAGACGTGACTGGTGATCTAAAGGGCTGGCTGGGTCTAGCTGCTGATGTGTGACACACAAAGCCAGGTAACCAGGCACAGGCAGAGTGTGCAGGGGGATGTTGGATGCATGCACGTGCTGGTATTGATGCCAACAGTTGCCTACACTTTACTGGCCTCAGGTTGTGTGCTGCTCATGGCTGCACACTCCAGTTCCTCTAGACATTACTCCCTAGTGTCCTTCTGGGGATGTGTTTTGACTCGAGGTAGCTGTGCTTAGAGACTCTCGAGAAGCTCAGGCCAGAGAAGAGCACCAGGTAGTTGTCTTCTACTGCTCAAGCCTCTGGAGAAGCTGCCCTGAAAACTTTGTTCACAACAGTACTAAAGACAATACTTTCTTGATAATATGGGACATCTGATGCATAAAAACATGGGAGATCTAATGAAATTTTATTTAAAAATCTACTTAGTTATTTGTCCAAAAGTGAATTAGTTATGTTCACGTTTCTCTGAAATAAGTCAGGCATCTTCAAGACGTATGTCTTCAAGTTACCGAAGAGCATTAAACTAATATTAAAAAAGTCCAAAATGTAGTGAAAACATTTTACACTAATCTATTTTCATGTTTTCACACTTCTGACATCATCCGGTTGCCTGTTTTTGCATTGTATTAAAGGATGGAAGTCTAGTGACTGATTTTGTTTATTTTATAAAAGAAATGAAACAGAAACATTAGCATAGCTCTGAAGTATAGTTTCATTTTATTGAGTATTGGTTATTCTTAGAAGAGAAACCTTTTTTTCTTTCTTGGGATTTTTTTTTTTTTTTAAATGAGTTAGCAGGTATAAAAATGACAGAAGAATCCAAGATGAAGTTTAAAATGAGCTGAAAAAAATTTACAGTCCAAGATGTGTTTAGCTCTTTTAATCTTATCAACAAGGCACAATATTGAAGAACTGAGAAATGACCTTCAGAGGGTTTTTGTGTGTAGTCGAAGGCATAAGCAGGAATATGTAAGGAATACAATTTTTTTTTTTTTTCCTTTCACATGTTCTTGGTTAACACTATGACCCTCTACCTTCTTGTCTTTCAGCCACATAATCAATGAGCTGATAGAAACAGAACGGGTTTATGTAGAGGAACTTCAAAGTATAATAGAGGTAAGAAACTCTTCTGAAATTACTTTTTGGAGCTTAACCTCTGAGCTGTCACTGCAGGTGCACATCCTTCATGGGCTGAGCACTCCCACCTCCTGTTTGTAACACACAGGCTGTGTTGGCAAGATAGCTCAGCCTTGGAGATGGAGAATGGGAAGGATGTTTTGAGCATCCTTCTTCAGGGCTTAAAGGAAAAGGCACCTTCTCTGGCCCGAGCCCAAAGAATGACAATTTGCATGGTTCTGAAAGTTATGGACAGAGAAAGAGTTAATAATGTCTTTTCTAAATATTGCCAGTAGGTCTCAGAAGCAGCACTTCTGATGTCCGTGGGGCCAGACACTAAATTCCATGAATGTACATTTGGGAAATGACTGAAGAAAAGGAAGGCGCCCCTCCTGCTCTTCTTTATTGTCCCATGTTGTGCTTGAACACAGAAAAAAGCAGCTCATGCTGCAAATATAATTCTTGAGCTTTTGAAACAGATAGGATACCAGCATACTCAGTGTGTGAGGAGTCTGAGGTCCTTAATCTGTGGGAGGACAGAAGCTGAGTAGGGATCAATCATGCTTATATTTGGGTGGGACTTCAGGGACATGTGGGCGATTCTTTATTGCATTAGTTCCATGGGAGCTGGCAGCTCTGGTACTTGATATATTACTCTTGAGTTTAAAATCAGAATGTTCTCTCAGAGTTACTATTGAAGAAATACAATCCAGCTTTTAGAAGAAACAAAAAAAAAAAAAATAGTCAAAATACCACAGTTCAACAAAAAAATTCAAACTAACTCTTGTGCAGTGAAGCAGGGTAGCAGAAAGATACTTGTCTGTCAGCCTTAGCAGTCTCCATCCCTACATGACCCAAATGGCTTTTGAATCCTAGACACATAATTTCATCTGTTTTTTATTAACCTTGTGACCTGTTCATTTGTGGTTAAAATGTGTTTGCACAGTTACAGGGTAGAATCTCTGGGGAAAATCAGAAGCATCAGAAATTCATGGGAGCAACAAAGCAGCAGGCATGGGAGAAGCTTTGTTTGCTCTGTAGAGAACAAAAGCACTTGGACTTTGGGGCTTTCCAGTGCCTTGAACACAGTACTTCTTCCCTGCTGAAAAACAAGCTGGTTTTATTTTCTGCTTTTCTCTGCAGGGGTATGCTTCAGAAATGGACAATCCCAATTTAGTACATCTGATTCCATCTGCACTTCAGAACAAGAAGGAAATTCTTTTTGGGAACCTCCCAGAAATCTACTATTTCCACAACAGGTACATGGGAACTGGTGGTTGTCCTGCATCCCTGGGTGCCACCATCGTGTCCAGTCCTTTTCTCTCAGGTGCTTTGTCATGCTCACATGTAAATGGCAGGAAAAGTCATCCTCACTCAGTCTCTGTGTGTGTCCTATAAAACCCATGTGTAGAGGATGCCTCTGAGATCATCTGTTTCATCTTTTTTTTTTTGGTGAATATTGTACCCTTTGTGGATTTACTAGTGATTTCCTCTGGCAGGATCCATTCTGAATGTCCACTGTGGTCAGTATTTTACCACCTCTCTTGGTACATTGGTAGATGTCACAGGACTAAATCCTGATATTTTCTGTCTGGAAAAACACCTCTGTGAGGAAGTTTTTTTTGTGTTCAGTTTATTTGTCCTGTATTTCTGTTATCAGATCAGAAGACATTATATATTTAATTCTTTTTATCCCTCATATGAGATCACAAACCTTTCCAGAAGCCATGTCCATACTGTTGACAAGGAAATTCTGAGCCCATGACTACAGAACACTAGCTATGAACAAAATAAACGCTTCTGCAATTTGCTTTCAAAACACAAAGCTTACAGGGAAACTTCTATAAATTTCCTGCTTTTCCTAGCCTTGCTTAAGCAAAACTGTAACCATAGTGGGAATTTAGGAATTCTTTTGAATAAGAATTGCCTGTAAGAGGTAACAAACAGCTGAACAAAATAAATTTAAAAAAAAATCTCTTTTGCAAGTCTTAATATCATGCCAGAGTAGTTAATACATAGGAGAAAAAATATTTTCCAGTATATATATATTATTTTCAAAGACTGTGTCTTCCATTTGGAGAAAGATGTTCCTCTCCCTTTGCAAGATCAATCTTTCTTTCCCTAAAGGTTTAGTGCACCGACTGTCACTGCAGAAGCCTTTGGACTACATCCCATATTTTCACTGCTTGCTGATTGAGCAACTGCATCTGACAGCATTCCTGTCTTTTCTAGCTGTTCTGAAACACCCAAATGGAAAGCAGGTATTTGGGTACAGATTTGAAACAAATTTCAGCAGAGGAATCAGATGTAGCAGATGCTTGTGAGCAGAGAAAATATGATAATATTTGTGATTTAGGGAAGCAGGTGACATCTACATCCCATTTTTCTAAAATATATATTTCTTGGTGTGTCTGAACTGTTACCTTCCCAACTGAATACTCTTACTACAAAAATGAAGGATTTAAGGTGGATTTACACAGAAGCTAACACACAGTGTGAATGGGATTTTACATTATTCTTTGATCTTTTTTTCTCCCTCTCAGGATTTTCCTTAAGGAGATAGAAAATTGCATTGAAAACCCTGAGCTTCTTGCCCGATGCTTTTTGAAAAGAGTAAGTATATCCTTTTTCAGGTTTGAATGAATATCTGTAGTCTTATCCTACAGTACTTAGAGATGTACTCCCATCTTTTCACTCTGCTTTCGTGAATGAGAGAAACTCCTCTAAGCAGATATTCCCAGATGAACCCACAGTGAGCAAGTACGTATTGATATCTGACCCTTTACCTGGTTTACTGACTGGAAGAGGCTGGTTACCAGTGTTGTACAAATAGTTTAAGTCCCATTTAAAAGAGAAAACCCAACAAATAACAGCAGTCCAAATGTTTGACATGTGTTTCATATCAGGCACATCTATCAGGAGTCTGATGTAACCCAGACACCACCCTGCAGTAAATAGAGAACGGGATCCGTGTCACAGCAGGTTGCTCTGGGTGCAGACAACACATCCTGTTCCTGCTTTATCTTATCTCTCTTTGCACCATTCAGGACACCTGGTCCCCTAGAACTGTCCCAGCAGAGTCTGCTGCTGTCCTTGCATGGAGCCCAGCAGCTCCATAAGACTGTGAGGTTGATTCCCTTCACTTCTTCACATAACCCAACCAGCGGGATGTCTCCTCTGCTGTGAGGTGACTCTCAGTGCCCAAGTGCTGCAGCTCTCCCTGACAGCTCCCAGTGATGTCTCTTCTCCACCTCCACCCCCACTCAGCCTGACCATTAGTTCTTTCCTGCAATACAACCAAAGGTGCTTGTTTATATAGCGCTCCTTCAGGGGCCCTACTAATGAAAAAAAATCTGTTTTGGTGGTTTGCTACTGCTTTCAGAGCTTGACAAAACTGTGTGAATAGGGCTCTGTGTTTTGCACAGGAAATGGAAGTGGCATGAGAAATGGGAAAATCTGTCCACTGTAGTCAAAGGTACCTCCTGCTTCTCCTGTATACTACCGGTAGCATTTGCTGCTTTTCCAGAGCACACATTAGATACAGATTTGACTGAACCAGTCAGGGGTGCTGAGCACTGCCACATTACTAAGATTTAATGAGAATTGTGAGCATGTGATACTCGCAAAGGGTACGCTTCCAATTTACAAACCGGTCAGGCTGGAGAGAATCATACAAGTGTAAATGTGATTATATGTCCATTGGATTATTTTTGGTTTAACAACGAAGCATTTAGAGCTTGAGTAAATGACACTACTAAGGCATACGTTGTTATCCTAGAATTCAGATGCTGGGCAGGAAAATACTGTGGTGAAATCATTATGCAAAAGAGGATAAGCAGTCTTTGAAGAATGCAGACCTCTGAAACCCAAGAAATGTAAAATAGTCCATGTGCTGCATATATCCCTAAAGAATGAAGCTAAATAAAAATTCTTGGTATAGAATTGTTCCTATGATTCTGCAGAATGTTCACATTCCATATTCAAATATTGTAGCTTATGTCTCTCTGTAAAAACAGCTGTTAAGCTCAATTCCCTTCACTACTCTACCAATATGAAAACAGCACCAAAGCTGGGGTTCAGGTACGAAGTGGAATAAAACCAGTCTCTCCATCGCCTTAGCTCACCAGTTTCTGTGGCCTGGTCAAACCACACTAAGTCTATCAAATAAGAGGTTAAATCATGCTTTTGCTTTCTCCCTATTTCAAATTTCACACTAAGAAAGCACAAGCTTCTCTCTTGAGATGTCTCTGCTCACACAGTAGCACCTTTGATTCGAGAACTTGCCCTTACGTTCTGTTTTTAGAAGAAGCCACATAAAGTCCAGAAATGTGTTGTTTCTGTTGGACTGCCTTTAGGAGGCACAAACAAAAGTCTGGTTGTGTGTTTGTGCTCCCCATGATTTGGCAGGTTTTTTTGCCTTCCTGCTGAGCAGTGGCTTCTGGCTGCCCCGTGAGTTATGGCTGTTCTTGCTGTGACGGGGGAAACAGAAGCAGCTGCTGTTCCAAGGGATGCCGAGTTCCAGGGAGGAAACTCACATTGTTGCAGGTTCTCCTTCTCTGTATGGGCGTGACCATCCTGTCACAGCAACGGGCTGGGCCTATGATTAGGAACAGCCAGGCTTTTTAGATTCCTACTTTGAAGAGTTTTACCCTGTCTGATCACACCGGGCCTTTTCAGCCCTGATTCCAGAGCTGCTTGAAAGTATCCTGAGAGCTGAAGTGAGACACTCTGGTGCCAGAGTCACTCCATCCCCTGCCAGTCATTCCTCTGCCATGTCCCCACACACTCTTCCAATGCCACCTGGTCAGCTGTCACCGTGAATGTGATCCCTCCATCTCAGCTGATGGGAGAAACAGGCTGTGGAGTCTCTCCCTGGCTCTTCTCTGCCTTTGTCCTCTGGATCATGGTGGCAGAACCTGGTAAAAAATGAGCCAGAAATGCCTTTCTTGTTCTCCCTCCCACTTTGCCTGACTTCGTTTAGGGCATGATCTTCATATGAGCTAAATTAGAAGTGAGCCAGCTCAGCTTTCCCCACATGGCAGCTATTTTGCCATCACCAGGATGCTTGACCCTACTTGCAGCTCTGTGTGGTCATGGTCTACATAGCTTTCAAAGACAGGAGGGATGTGCACTGAATACCTTGCAGAATGGGTCTTCTGGTGCTTTATCAGCAACAAGAGGGACATGCTGGGCTGATCTCTGCTGTACAAAGGGCTGTGAAGAAGGAAAGCTTACTAAACCAAGGCAAGAATGCCCAGGATGGACCCAAAGGTGTCAGACTGCTTACCAAAATGTGCCAGGTGATGTGTCTGGCAGGAGTGATTCACTGTGGATTACCACGGTTCACTTATCCATACTGCTAACTTTATAAAAGGGAATAGTTCAACAGGAGCCAGCAGCTGGAGCATTTGGTCATTCAGGGACAATGAAGCATTTAGAAAAGGAATCTACCTGTGAAATGACAGTGGCAGCTGACCAGAAACTTGTGAGCTGGATTCAAAGGTTGAGATTCTAGATTAATGCAAAAAATTTTCATAAAACAGCAGTCAAAAAGATAATTGGAACTGTGTATATATGCCATGTGCATTAGAGCTTACAGAGCTCTCAGGATCCAAATCAGTGTGGAAAGTAAAAGATTTATAAGAGAGAGGAGCATGGTATAAATGTACCAGCAAGAAGTCCGAACATTTGCATGTGAAAATCGAGATGTGTGGAATATTTAAGACTGGGATTTTAATAATTAGGCAATCAATTATTTCTTGGCATTTTGAAGTCTGAGCCTAATTCTAGTCCTAACACTATTGCAAAACTTAACGCTGTAATTAAATATGTAAGTATCTGCCTGAGCAGGTGTCACTGACTTAGGCAGCAGTAGATTGCACTGGCATAGGGTGGTTCCACTATGGCAAATTACTGGTAAATTGTTGGTTATTGTACCTTTTATTTAAGTTTAAATTGGTTCTTTTCTCTTCTTCCTAATAGTTGTCTTGTCTGTTGCTCCCTCTGTTTTTCTTACCCAATCCAGTTAGGTTTCCGTGGGCCAGGATGAGGTTGTAATGCTTGATTATGCTTCGTTGCTATTTTTAGTTCTGTGGGGTTTCCCCCCTGCTAACCGCCCTCCAGGGCAACATGTACAAACAATTCTGATTTTGTGAAGAAAACGCTGCACCTATTTGAAACAGCACCATTGAGTTGCAACAGAAGAGGTTTTTGCGTTGCATAACCCTTGACACCCTTGGTGTTGGTGGCACAGCTGATTTCAGGGCTGATTCACGGGGGTGATGTCAGGATGGGTCTGGAGAGGAAGACAGCAGCAACACTGATTTCTTCCCGCAACTGTGCAGAAGGAAATGATTTCCCTGCAGCAGGAGCGTGCGGGAACTGCCTGATGTGCTGAACGCACAGAGGAAAGATCCAGGAATTGCTGAGATTTATTTCTGGTGTTTTCTTTGGTTTGCTGAGGTCACACCCAGCAGGGTGGGTGCAGATGAAGGTGGGGAGCTCCCGGCCGGTCACCCCGGTGCACAGTCAGCGAGCCCGGGAGCTGGCAGAGAACACCCACCTCTGCATCCACCCGCACAGCCCGGGGAGCTCGGAACGCCTCCCTGGGCTCGGGGACACATCCTCACCGTGTCCACTGAAGTCAGTGAGGTTTTTGCCATGGACCTCCGTGAGAGTGGCTGGAGTGTAGTCAAAGGTAAATAAAGGGAATCCACCCACCTCTAATTTGGAGAGGACAGGGTTTAATGCATCCCCCTGCCTGGCCTGGGACATCAACAAGACAAACTTCTTTGTAATTTGTCCTTGTACTACTGAGAGCCAACACTATTTTCAAACGGTGATGAACTGGTAAACTTTGGGCATCTTTAACAATTACAGTGCCAGTATCTTTAATAAAATTGTTAATAAAGTTTAAATTTCTAATATTTCTTTTTTGTTTGTTTTGTTTTTTCCAAGCCATCAATTCACCTGAAAAAGATACCGGTTTTGCTGTTAGATTATGTGTCTTCCAGTCTGCAGTCTCCTTGTTTTGTGTGAAAAGTGAAGAAAAAACCCAAAAATCTCACTTTCAGGTGTATTTAACTTAATCAGAAGTAAAAAGCAGGTTTGGTGGTTTCAGAATATTTTTACATTCAGAGTTATTCCCGTGTAGTAATTATTTCATGTCTTAGGATGGAAGGTAAGACAAAGTAATTGAAGAAAGACACTCTATGGGTTCTCGCTCCTTTCCTTACCTAAACTCTTCTTTTCTTGCAGAAGGAGGACCTGCAAATATATGAAAAGTACTGTCAGAACAAGCCAAGGTCTGAAGCTCTCTGGAGACAGTGTGGAGACAGCATCTTTTTTCAGGTGGAATTTCATGGCAGACTAGCAGTGCAAGACCCTCAAAGCTTGTTTTCCTCATGTATCTCTATCCTTTAGAAAACCTAGAGCAATACACAGACTTTTCTGCGTGCTTCTTGTACCGATGGCAGGTGCCCAGTGTGTGTCAAGGGGTTCTCTACAGGAGACTGGGTGGGTAGAGCACTGGGTAGATTTCCTGCACAGGAGGCTGACTCTGCAGGCTATGCCCACACCAAACAAGTGCTGGCTTCTTTGCAAATCCCGGCTGATTGCAATCTCATCAGCAGGGAATTTCGACACCAAGTTGAACCTAAACATTAGCTCTTGTTTAGATATATTTTCACTGTGGCATAAGTAGCCCGGAAATTCCTATGCAGATGGAACAAATTTCTCTCTCAATTAATTCACAGACATATAATCTTCAGATTGTCAAATGATAGTGATGTTGGTGGCTTGCCTGTGTTTCAAGAAATTTTATTTTTCTTCCATGTTGTTTCCTATAGGAATGTCAGCGTAAATTGGATCATAAGCTCTCACTTGATGCTTATCTCTTAAAGCCAGTTCAGAGAATCACCAAGTACCAGCTGCTGCTAAAGGTAAGTTCTCCATGACAGTGCAAAGTATTGCAGTGTGTGGCTTGTTTTACTTCCAGGTTTTCATAACAGTCAGGACTACCTGGAAATAAAGCCTCACCCAGTTCTTCAACAAATACTAAGCATTTATTAGTTGTAAAATGGTAGAAAACAGTCTTGTACAGGGACTTTAGATTGGGAACTGCTAGTACTTAGCAGTACTTACACTATGTAATAGCAGTATACTATTATATGTATAGCTCTCTCTACAAAAAGTAAAATATTTTACTTTTTAAGATAGTAAGTATTTTATTTTCTTATTGATTGTTTTAACCTTAAACAGAATTTGAGCTTGGCTTTATTGTATCAATATATAGTTTTACAATCTGAAAACAGGAACTGATGCCTTAAATCCTGTCTAACATCTGTCCTTGTTTAACAAAACTCTTTCAGCTCTCTGAACTGATATTTTCCCATGGTTGTGACTCAAAACTTTCAGAGGGAGCCACTCCCTTTTGCTGCTGCTTTTTAAAAGACACAGCTAGGAACAAATTGTCTGTAATTTTTCCACAGGGTGAATATGTGAACTTCCCTCTTGATTTGGCTGGAGCCATGAGTGGTCCATGCTTGAAATTCTGGTCTGAACTGGGCAATAGAAAATATATACACTCAAAACAATGAAAACAATGATTTATTTTTTTTTCTCCTTTTAAGGTGGTGGCTTAAATTTCTGTCTCCGTCTACTCAGTTCTAAAAAATAATATTTACTGACTTTCCCTATGGGAAGGTCCTGAAGGTGAATTACATACTGTTCTCAGGCCTCTGGGCTTAAAGCAGTGTTATGTTCTGTCATGAAATTTAGCATTGAAATTTGCAATGAAGATTTTAGGTTGCCATTTAACTTGCTAATAGTTACTATGGCACTGCTCAGAATGTGCCAGTGTAAGCAATGGGAGGACCTGGTTGGCCCTTCTTGTACAATATTTCTGTGAGCTGCTTACTGACCTCATGAAAAACTATAGAATCCATATGGATTCTATATGTGGATATTGACACAATCACTGATTCCAGTGAATTTATATCAACATAGTCCAGAAATAAATTTGAACTCTATTTCTTGAAACTATTCTGTGAGAAGGGAAAAAAAAATGTCAAGGTCTCCAGGAAAGCAAGAGTAAACCAGATGTTACTTTTAATTTGAAATATGGCTGTAAATAAACCCAAGATTAGATCGAGGAGTAAAATTCTCAGGCAAAACAGGTCTCAGCCATTGGGGTTTGAAGCTGGTCAGACCAGTTTCATACTTAGCAACAACACATTGGCACTGGCATTTACTTTGTCAGGGTTTATGAGATCCGGGAAGATGGTGCACTCCTTCCCTGGCTGGAGGAGCCTTTAAAAGTGCAGAGAAATGGAAGCCAGTGAAAAATTGGTAAAAAACAAGTGCTTAAGAAGCTGCACGCCTTGAGTGGTGGGCAGACTGGATTTGAATTTTGGGTCACAATTATTGCAACCCTCTGGTTTCAATGTTTAGCTACTATGCTCATGCTGATAAAAGCAGCGTGCCCACGGTACAGAGATCCAGCCTCATCCTAGAAAATGTGCAGCAGGTACTGTAGGAATGCATCCTGATTTTACCTTCTAATCCCTGGTTACCCAAGCACTTGAGGAGAGACTGCTGCTGTTTGGGTTTGCAGGAGCTATCTTTTGGCCGTTCCTATTTTGCCTCAGCTCTTGGATTAAAATATTTCCAAACTGAAAATGTGGAACGTCTAACCTGCAAAATTCAGACTAGAAATTAATTCACATTTTTAACAGTGGTAGTATGTGCCTTGTGGAACTAATCGCAAAAGAAAATGAGGAATTGTCTAACACCTGAGATAATTACATTGAGCTTCTTTCCTAGCACATGTTAAGAAAACAAAACAAAACAAAAACAACAACAACAAAAACCCCACAAAACCCCTGGATGCAATTCTATGACATGCAAGGAATTCATTGTAAATATGTCAGAATGGTCCTGTCTCATCTTAAATGAATATGTCATTAATGAATGTCATCTTAAATGTCTCATCTTTAAACTTGAATATGTTCAAGAGATGAAAATGTGTGTCCTCAATGACCACTCCGGCGAATGTCATATTTGGGGTTTTTTTTGAGTTTTTTTGTTCCTCTTTTGTTTTCTTTTAATTCTGCTACTTTTTTAATGCAACACAAATTCCAGGAAGGATTGTCTTATGGTGTCTTCTGGTATCAGAACTTCTCAAGTATTCCCTGTATTTTTTTTTTTTTTAATCAGGAAATGCTGAAGTGTAGCAAGAATTCAGAAGGTACTGCTGAATTGGAAGAAGCCCTGGCCACGATGCTTGATATCATCAAATCTGTAAATGATTCCATGCACCAGATAGCAATCACAGGATATGAGGTAACTGCTGCTGCTGCTCCTACTCTGGTCTCAGCCATCCCGTGTTCCTGTTATCACTGATCATGCTGTGCCCATGGCTGCGGAGCCTTTATGGAGCCTGTGCCACATTCCTGAAAAATGTCACTCAGTGGTGTGTTGTGATGACCAAAGTACATCTCAGCACACCTGAGCTGAGGTGTGAATGTGGGGACATTGTGGGGCAAATGCAGGACTTCTGAGTCATTGAACCCAAACCTCATTTGTAGGTGAGAGGTACAGCGTGGCACAACTAACTTCAGAAATTTGCTGAAACTTTGTGACTCCTGTGCAATTCAAGTGTTTTCAAATCTTTTGCACTTAGGGAGAAAAATTTGGCTTTCATTTAAAGTGGGTAATGGAATCTATGCCAGTGACTGGCAAGCTTGTTATCTGAAATGTGAAATAACAACCATGGTGCAAATCAAAGAGCAAAAGTATACATCTCTGCAGAAGCTCCATTGAAGTCATATGACTTTCAAGAACTAGCTGACTACATAAAATGAGCCCTTAAGTGAGAAGTAGAAGTGATTGACACATAAAGGAGAAGCAAGCCTGGCAAAATGAGGCCTGAGAATCGTGTGCTTGCCCATTTTGAAATAGCTGCAGGGTGAAAATGTCAAGAAAGAAACAATACACTGAGTATTGTTCAAAGAATTGTTACACCACAGTAACAGGCTTTAATCCAGAAGAACTATTTTGTATGAAGTCTGATTTCCTGAGAAGGTGCTGGGGTCTATACAGACAATATCTGGGTGGGAAGAGTTATTCTGTTTTTCAGGATGGGATTAGCCTCAGGAGTTTTGATTTCTATAGTCCTGTTTTGTGCAAGTGCATCTGCATCTGGTAGCTGAGGAACCCATGCCTGCTGCCAACATGATTTCATAAATAAATTCAACTGCTTGCTGGTTTAGCTGCTTGTCAGAGATCCATTGCTGCACACAGCTGGAGATGCTCCTGTGGACTGTGCATTACATTTGGCATGAGAATGTGAGTTCTGCCTGCAGCAGCTGTACTGGGTTGAAGGTGAAGCAGTGGCCGCCTCATTGTACTGGCAAACACTGAATAGGTGTGGTGATTGTGGATCAGAGAAACACCACAGGTCATAAATACGTTCTTAGATCTCCCAAACCTGACCAGCTTCAATAAAGCAGAACATAATTCATCCATTCTGGTCGTGGCTAAGTGTGAGTGTCTCAGAGATTCATTTTAGAAAAACTCTTTAGAGCCTGAATTTTATTACTGAGGACTTGAACCCGAAAACATGGGCATGGGAAGCTCATGGATACAGCACACCTTTCACCTCCCCAGTTTGCACTGTTTCCTATTAATTCCCAGAGAAAGGTAGATTTCCTCCTGTGTTTCTGAGTTTAAATATATGTCCTTACAGGAATTTAGCAAAAAAATTTACTTTGAAACAGTTCTGTAAAGGGAAAGGAAGAAGAGCTTCTCCAAGAAAGGTAACATATTATCCTGAGCAGGGGGCATTTATCCAGATTCCTGTCCATATAAATGTTGAGGACATCCTTTTATCTATTCCTTGCTTTAAAGTGTGAGTAGTTTTGTACTCAGGAATTCAACAGAATGTTCCTGTTCCTTTTCAACTTCTACTTTTGAATTTTACAGCCTTTCATGAAATGCCAGATAGGAAGGGGCTAGCCTAGAGTGTCTAATCCAAGGACTAGTTTGTTTTTTTTTTTTTTCAGCTGAACTGCAAAACATGGCACAGTGGGACATGACAACTGTTTAGCCCAATGCTGACAGCATTCCTGAGATGGTTTGTTACAAGATTATTGAATGGGGTGAAAGTGTGAAAGAGGATGCACCCAATAATTTCTTCTCCCTGTTCCACCTGTCCCAGGTGCTCGGCTGTGGTGCCAAATAAACACCTCCCATAGACAATGGAACCACACCCCATCTTCTGGAGTCTTTCCCACACAGCCATGATAGAAATACTTGCCTGGAAAAAATCTTTCAGAGAGGGATATTATGCCAGTAGGAAAGCAGGTTTTGTGGCAGGTGATGAATGCTCCCAATTGCATAGGAAATTCTGGTTCTTGGACTTGGGCACATGCAGATTTGAGGAGCTGAACTCTTGTGTAAGAAATTGCTAACATGTAAATCTGGGGTAGGTTTAGTGTATGTTTTTTTATTTTTAGGCAAAACCACAAAAGAGTAGACTAAAGCTTGGAGAACAGAAGTTTTAGATGTTTTCTACTATTGTCCTGATATTTGTACACAATCTGGCCTGGGTAGTTTGTCCATGAATTATGATGAGAGATTCTTATAAATTATTGTATGTGTTGCTCATCTTCCATAAGCATGGGGTATCATGTATTGCTCTAAGAGAGAATAATGATATTTGAGATAGTGATCAAATCCTCCACTTTAAATAAAGTTCCTTTAGGATAAAATACTGCTGTCCACTATCAGAAATTACCAGGAACAGTGTCCTCCTATTTGCTGCCTACACTGAAGAGAGTGCACTGCTTGTGGGCTAACTCAAAACCTCCTGTGGGGTTGCTGCAGACTGCCATCCCTGTCTGTCTCCTCTCAGCAGTGGCAGCCTCCCACTTCACTCACTATTATCTCACTATTATCTCAATCCCAGATTCAAGGTTCGACAGACAGGCCTGTCAAGGGTCAAACTGAGCTTCTGGATCTCAGTGCTGTATTGAACAGTGCCTGGAGTGACAGGAGCCTCTCACCATTGTCAGAACCATGTAGAAAAGATGATTTTTTTATTTATTTTTTTTTAGATTTAGCTTTGCATATCAATGCACTTTTCACAGGCTTGCAGTTTATAGCTACGTGCACGTATAAATACAAACCCCCACAGTCCTGTGTGCACAAAGATCCAACTCTATATGTTACAGGTGACAGACTTATCTAAATTGCTGAGGTTTTCTGAATGATTTGGAGAGTCTAACAATACCCTGATAAAGAGTGTAAAAGTACCTAATAAAGCTCTGGTTTTGCAGTTGAATGTAGGGTAGAGGAGAGGGAGTGAAAGGGAGAACAGGTTGCAATTCTTAGTATAAGAAATTAGACATTCCCACTTGGAGCCAACGTCTTCACCTTATAATCAACAGAACATCAGAACATGCAAATTTTGAAAATAAGGACTTTAATAATGCACTGGGCTTATTCCCTCAACTTATTATACAAAGCACTCCAAAGCACAAGGAAAACTTGCTCTTAAGATAATTATAATTATCATTATTTGTCAAATCCCATTACCATATGGATGTTGCCACGTCTTATATCCATGTGTTGTGCCACTTTTAACACGGAGCTGTTCTGGGGGCATCTGAGCTAAATATTTATATTGGTTGAAGTATTTACTTATCAGTGGTCTTCAGACAAGACCTTTAATTTAGAAAGGTCTAGTTCCTGCCTAGTTTCACTCTCCCTCAGGTACTTTAATGGCTCCTTGATGTATTGACTCCCTCTTTGCCCAGGGCTGTGCAGCATTGCATAGTTGTGCAAATGGTGAGCCAAGAAATTATTGACAAAGCTTGTAAAGACTATTTTGAAACAGGAGGGAATTACATACCTACATAGCTCTAGGCACTGATCTGTGACTTCAGGCATCTAAGCTCTTTCAAGGTTCTGCCCAGGGATGGAGGAAGCTTGTGCAGGAAACTGAAACTAAATCTTCCAGAATCAAAGCCTTTCTTTGGGTACTGGACTGCAATGAGCCCTCCTACTGCCTGGGAGTCAGGAGCCTTGAAACACAGTTTTTGTCAAGAGAAGTCTCCTCTGAGGTCACCAGAAGGGACAGCCTGTGTGTCACATCCAAAGAGATCCTGAGATGGATCTTAAATGCTAACAATGAGTGGGGAGACAAACTGGGAATTATGGACATGGAA
Source organism: Hirundo rustica (assembly GCF_015227805.2). Lineage (NCBI taxonomy): Eukaryota > Metazoa > Chordata > Aves > Passeriformes > Hirundinidae > Hirundo > Hirundo rustica. The sequence goes on from NC_053459.1 coordinate 17,860,878, forward strand.
ACCAGTGAGTTTATGGTTATAGGAGGAATCCACACAGGCTCAGCAAGGGGACATGTGCACTCTCCAACACAAGGGATGCTTCTGCCTGGAATCTCAAACACCACCAGAGGAAAGAATTGTGCCTGGGACTACCCTGGTTTGAATGTGATTCTCTTTTCCTTGCTTGCTAGGGGGATGTCAGTGAGCTTGGCAAGCTGTTGATGCAGGGTTCCTTCAACGTATGGACTGACCACAAGAAGGGGCACAACAAGGTGAAGGACTTGGCTAGATTCAAACCAATGCAGAGACACCTCTTCCTCTATACAAAGATGCTGCTTTTCTGCAAGAAACGGGAGGAGAACACCGATGGCCATGAGAAGACAGCTTCATACAGCTTTAAAAATTCATTAAAGGTAATAAAAGCAGTAATGCTGGGGGAGGAAAATAAGTCCACAAGACAAGGATGTTTCCATTTGGAGAAGGTGCCCATAGCTGGAGCTGTCCTGCACCCCTGAGTAAATGACAGCTCCCATTTAGTTTTGGGCTGGAGACAGACTGAGCCGTATGTCCTGCAACTGCAGATGTGAACCTTGTTCTCTGCACCTTGATACAAAGGGGCACCTTGTCTTCTTGCCCAGGATCCCATCAAGAGAAGCCAGACTGAATGGACCTGCACCTATCACTGTTCTGCCTATGGGCATCCTCCAGGTGCAGTTCTATTGCAAGTTTTACTATTAACACAGTTGAGCAGATATATTCCGTGACAGTAACAGCTACAGATGAATCACTGCAGTAGAAGCACCCTTTTATTTGCAAGAGTGAAATTTCCAGATATGAGTCAGGACATTTTAAGGTGGGAATCACAAGCAGGGTACATTTTCCCTCTAAGCACAGTGGTGTGACACTTGTGACTTTAGCCAGCTAACACAGATCATCGAGTGTAATGTTCCCAACTTATTACAGGGTACCCAGACAGGAATTGTAACAGAGGCTTGAACCAAGCCATATAAACATTTCAAGTTTCTTCCTGTAGAGATAGAAAGAATGGCGGCATAACATTGTCTAAATATTTAAATTAATGCTGATGTGAATGCAAACAAGAGGCACAAAGAAATACAGGAAGAAGATGAGAAGCTGATTAGGAGCAGCTGAACTTCAAAATTGTGATTAAGAATCCTTCATTTAGGAAATCTAGAATTATTTTCTTCGGGTTTGTTGTGTCATCTGGGTTTGCAGATTGGTCATTAAATCCCACAAAGCCCTATTCCATCCCTCTTCCTCTTCCACCTCAAAAGGTCAATGATGGCAAGTGAAAAAACAGTCTTTCCAAAACTGAAAATTTGTCAAGGTGAACAAGAGCCAGGATGGGGTTGAAAACTGATCCATAGATCAAGCAATAAAAGAGGATAAATTCATCATCAGACATTAGCTTGGGTTAATTTTGAACATTCTTTTTCCCTTTAACAATCAAAAAGACAAATGACAAATTAGATATTGAGAAATGACATGCTCTGAATTTTACTTTTAATGACTCCCTAAGGTGTCAGAAGTGAATGCAGCCTTTTAAAAATGCTTCTCAGAGGATCAAGTTTAAAGACTATTGATATTTTCCAGATTCCATCTTCTTCTTTTCTATTTTGAAATAGATGAGCACTGTGGGCATTACAGAAAATGTAAAAGGGGATAACAAGAAGTTTGAGATCTGGTATAATGGCAGAGAAGAAGTCTATATCATTCAGGTAATGACAATCCTTTTTGTTTCTGGGGGCTATACTTCCTTTCAGTTGAATTGTTTTTAAGAATGTTCACTGTCCTGTACACTCCAGAAACAATAGCCATTGAAAACTTCATTGTTGTGTAGACACTGAAATGCCCAATTTATTGTAAAAATTGTCATGATTTTGGCTAAAAGAAGAAATAAAGTAATGAGGAATTTCTTAGAATGCTGGACAGAAAAGCAAGGAGAGGATTCTTGGTAACTTTTCCGTCTTGAGGAGCGTCTGCTTTGCTCAAAGCTGGCCACACTGTTCCAATCCTTGGCAAAACTGAACGCCAGAGTAGGTCAGGGCAGCCCAATGATTGGCAGCATGTTTTAACTGGATCTGCTTTGCCTTGTCCTCTTTTGTTCTCAGGCATCTTCTGTTGAGCTGAAAAACACCTGGATTTCAGAGATCCGCAAAGTCCTGACAGGACAGCTGGAAGCATGCAGAGGTGAGGCTCACCAAGCAGCAGCTGGGAATGTGTCCTTCCCTCTGCAGCTGTGTGTGACTGTGTGGGGCTGGGACAGGTTACAGTGCCAGCCAGCACCACCAGGGAAGCCAGCAAGGAGCAGCACTGCTGGGATTTAAAGCCATGTCCTGATCAAAGAGAATTTCTTGGACTTTTATAAACGACATGGATAACTATGCCATTAACAGTTAGTCTAAGGAACATGGTTTTTCTCTGTTGTCCCTCTCAAGCCACAGCTCCAGAAGCATCCTTTTACCTCAGCATGTGAGGAGATGAGGTCTGCACTCTGTGTCTGCCCCCAACACCTGGATCCAAAGGTCTCCTGCCACATCCATGACTGGACGCAGAACTGCTCCTCTGTCCTCTAGTGTTTGCTTGGTTTTGTTTGGGCTTGGAGGGCTTTTGTTTTAAATCTCGTCATCCGCCTTTGTTCTAGATGTCATTTGTCCCATCTTTCCATCTTAGTGACCTCCCTGTAAAACACGGATGGTGACATTTCCCTCTCTCACAAGAGGTGTCCCTGTGAAGGTGGTTTGTGATGTGTTCAACACCGTGAATGATTGAAGCCACCTAAGTATCTAAGATAATGACACCCTTTTCTATATAACAGACTGAATCCCAGACAGACAAAATTCCATCAGGTTATCTCAGATAGTAAAAGAACATAGTGATGATAGCTATCATAGATGCTATTCTATTTATTCTCTTAGGACAAAAAACCCCACAGACTTTTCCTGGAACTTGGCATTGCTTCTCACCTTGGTCTGTCATTTTCTGCTTCTCTCTTACACCCATCTCTCTTTAAAGTAAGGTCAGCAAAGCCTCTCCACCCACATCCTTCAAATTCCAAAGCAGACTTTGTCCAAGGTGGAAACCTGTCCTTTAACTTTAGAGGTCACCTCTATTTTAATTGTCTCTTTCACAAAGACAATGAGTTCTTACAACCTCCTTAGGTAGAAGGAAACAATTATGAACATTACCCTCAGCATCTGAGTCCAATCCAAAACAATACACTTATTTACAATGTTTACTGCTCTGGTCTTTTATTTCTGATCTTGTCTTCATTTTTTCTCTTTTTATTCTGAATTTTACTGTGATTAGTTCATCAGGAACTGCTGAGGAAAGTCCTCAACATTCTTGTTAGTGCAGTTTCAGGACTGCATCTAGAGGCTTTCTGATATGGGTTGTAATATTTGCTTCCAAAGTATAAAAGCTGGTGTTACTTAGGCTACCACAGAAGAGTTACTAATGGAGAAAATGTACATATTTAATAGTAGAGAGTGCTAGTCCTCCATTTGTGTTTCTAGGCAAAGGAAATTAAGCTTGTATGTTACCCACATGAGCATTTGTAAAATCTCTATAGCACACAAGGCCTATAAGCTAGAGTTACTTTGAATTTTCCAGAGGAAAATATACAGGAATCAAGACTGATTGAAACCTTTATATTTTGATGTTCTTTATTGTTTTGCCTAAAAACATATGATTCTAGAATATTTCCTGTTTCAAGGGACCGCAGGACTTCACAGTCCAAGGTCCTGCTCAGAGCAGAGTCAGGTGTTGGTCAAACAAGGTTACTCAAGACTTTATTCAGTCTGGTCTTGAGACCGTCCAAGGGAGATTTTCATCCTACTCTACGACTAAAGTCAAGCTTTCCTTTATTGTGAATCCGGCAGAACAGCAGTCAGAGGGTATAAATTGTATCTCATATGCCATTGCAACTCTTCCCTTTGCCTTTTCCCAAATGATCACATGAATCAAACCCCTTACTACAATAACTGGTGTCAGGGAGCACATGCTTTGTCCTGTGGTTTTAAAGTTTCTGTTTTCAATGACTCACAAAGGAAGAGGCCTTAATCCAAGACTGGATATTTTTGCAACTGAGCATTGAAATGGGAGAAGGAAGAGGTTTGTTTGGCTGTTTTTAATGACTGTTGTTAGGAGTTGCACAGGGGGTTGGAATGTTGGAAAGAACCAGCTGAGATGAGTGAGTGAGGGGCAGAGGAGGTGGCCACAGGATGTGATAAATAGTTTAAAACACTAATCTGGTGTCCAAATGCTCGGTGTGTACCCAGGCCTGGCAGATATTGCAGTGAGCATGGAAAGCTAACGAGGCTTTGGGCAACACCTTGAGCCATCAATCCCAAAGAATGGAGCTGTCTTGCAGGCAGAGGAATTACTGATACAGCTTAAGGGATTTATGTAAGGCCATGAATCAGTTGCCAAACCCAGGAATGGAGCTACTACCGACTCCACACCCAGCATGGGCAATTCTACCCCATCAACAAAGCACTTGAGTTTAATCCTGCAGTGCTGCTCCGTCCCCTTGTCACTTCTCTTTCACTGATAGGAGGTTCACCTTTTTTCAGAGTGAAATAGGCCAGGGATCTCAGCAATGTGAGAGTTTGAAAGCAGCTCCTTCCATTTCTGCCTCACTTCTCCGTGTCTGACTCTCCTGGCCTGAAACCCAGGCTCTGAGCAACTGTCTTATAATTTTTCTTCACTCGGCATTTACTGGACAGAGTACAAGTCTGTTGCTACCTTGCAACCCTGCAAAAAGAGTGAACAACTGGAATATGAATAACATGTTCTGATTACGGTTTGTCCAGGATGCTGAGCAAAAGCATTCTGCAGAGACATGGGGATATATTCTGCTATGCAGCTGAGTATGCAAAAGGACTGATGGACATGTGTTGCTAAATCCAGAAAAAGCTGTGAGCCACAAAACTTGTATTCTGGGAAAAAGGCCATTATGTCAATTCTCTAAATCCATATCGTGCAGTTAGCTAAGAAGAGGTATTGAGGAAAGAGAAGGTAGCAGAAGAAGAAATCTCTTGCAGTGAAAAAATGTGAGTAGAAGAGTTGTTTGGTGAGCTAAAAGGTTTCAGCAAGACCTTAATATGCCTTTCTTTTCAAGTACAAGCATTCCATTTTGATTGCAGTGGCAGCCAAAATCTCTCCTCTCCTGTTTCTCTCTCCAACCTTCTACATAAACACAGAAGCAACTTAAAGATTTTGGAACAACTTCTTTTTGCTTTTTCTTTAACAGAAGCAAGTCAACTGCACCAAAGAATCACTGAGAGTGTGTATCATGCACCAATGGACTCCTCCAATGCCAGCAGGTAACCACAGCTGCCTTGACATCAGGGCCATGTTTTGTCTTGCATTTGTACTTTTGCAGTACATAAATTCTTAGGTTTTTGTGCTTAGCTTCCTGGGTATGAATTTACCCAATTGTTTTTGAAGTCTTTAAAGATATATCAATACAGATAAGGGTTTGCTCAAGAGAGAAGTAGTATCACAATGCAGAAATAATGTCAACGCTTAACTCAAGTTTAGTCAAAAAGTATTGGGACATTTCCAGGATCTTAAATGGAGCTGTCAGCAAAGTTTTGTAATGACCCAGTTGTTGGGCAAGTTTAATGTGAGTTGGCATGGGATATCACTGTAAAAGTTTAGCAGGATCAAGCAAACCAGGAGATCCCAGGTAACAGCCAGCCTTTGAGAGTTGTATGACTCAATGCAAGAAATATTAAACAGATGTAGTGCTATTAATCCTGCACCATATTTTCTCTAGGCTTGGTTAAATTGCTTTGTTTAGGGTTCAAGGGTGGAAATCTTTCAGCATAACCACCGTGGGGATAGGAGAAAAATATTCCAGCAAGATATGAAGTGCAATCACAAAAACATTTCAGAAGAATCCAGATGTGTGTCCTTCTTATAAGGCTCTTAAAGTGAGATTTTCCAGACCAGAAATTACAGACAAAATATGTCAACAGAAAATTAATTAACTCCAGAAAAAAAGGCCATGTGGTCAGCTCTTTGTCCTAGAGTGGATTAAACCAAAGGGAAAATGAAGTGTTTGTTGTCCTCACTCTGCCTGCTGTGCCAGAAAAGGAGAGGTCAGATGCTCCTGCTCCAAATGCTGAGTTATTATAGGACCAGGAAGAATACAGTGAGTCGTCATGAAAGAACAGTGCTCTGGGCTGTGATGAATGGCACAAAGTCCAGGGTGTCCCATGACCTGTAACATGTGTTCCCAAGAGGAGCAAGGACAGTGGAATTGCAGCACGAAGCTGGCTTTGTCGTAGTTGATGTGAAATGGTGGATCCAGAGTTCCTGAGACTGGGGAGCCCTTTCTGCAGCCTGTTCTGGGCTGCTGGCTGGAGACAAGGAGGGGGAGGAAGAGGCTGGACTGCCAGAGCCACCGTGTGGCACAGCCTGTGCTCGTGGCTGACATGACCAAGGTGTGAGAGGTGCTGGAGGCCACTGGAGACAGCATTTGCTAAAGAGCAGCCAGCATCATCAGTGCCCTGCCAGCAGAGAGAGGCTAATTAATCATTGACTTGTTATCTACCCAAGAGACACCTACTCCTGGGCTGCCCATGTGTGACAGTGTCTCCACTGTTTGTCGGGAATGTCGAACCTCTGCTGTGACATTGGGGAAATCTGTTTGCAGGATGCCTTCCCCTCCCAAGCTGCATCTGCTCCACTACAAAGACTATCCTCTTTAGTGCTTACATGCCACCAGCATCCCTTGGGACTGCAATTCCCTGAGATAAGGCAGGCCTGACTTGGGATTGAAGCTGAGGTGTTGGGAAAAGGGACACTCAGAGCCAGCGTCCTTCATACAGTTACTGAGTCCCTAAGTTCTGTTCAATCTATTCCAATTCTCTCCTTCCAAATTCTTCCACAAAGTTCACTGTTTAATCCTAAAATGAAATGCCCTGTAGTATCTATTGCTGCTGTATCTCTCAAGGGATGGCTGCTGCATTTCATTGATAATGAAATGATCACTTTGTATTGTTTTCTAATCTATTTAAATGTATTAAACTTAAATGGTCTATTGTTCTAACTGCTTAACTATCTGCTTTGTTGGAAATGACTGATGCAGTCATACATCCATGTAAAAATATCCTGTGAACATGGATAAACACAAACTCTTGGAATTTGGCTCCAGATGCTGTTTCAGAAAAGCTCATGTATTTTCTTGGTGTCTTTCTCACAGCTGTAAATCTTTAACTCTGTTTTTCTGCCTAGCCTAGCTAGGAAGAAAGAGAGCAAAAAGAATAAGGAAATGTGAGTGTGCTTGGATTTGTTCCCATGTTTATTTTGAGCCCCATTTTGTACCTGACATTAGGCTGCAAAATCACATTTTGATTTAGTACAGGAGGTAACAGAGACCTCGCTAAGGTTCCATCAGAAACAGGTCAGAAGTTCAAATGCAACACAATGAGTCCTGGACTGCCTTATATTTAGAAAAGGTATTTACAGATCTCTGGTATTTAAAATGTTTTTAAGTTTTTAATGATATCTTGGACCTTCCCTTGCAGCAGAACAAGCCCTGTGAACGTTTGGTGTTGCAGTTCACATGTTAATTGCAAGCAGCAGTTTAATTGCTGATACATGTCAATAACAGGCACTTTGGCAGAGTATTTCCAATGTGTAGATACAACGATTTGTGTGGAGCAGTCTGCCAAAGATAACAGTCAAACACGAAATTAAACCACCAGACATTTGCAAAATAACGAGGATAAGAACCGCGATAAAACCTTGCAGCCTGAATGTCCCACAGCCCTGGGATGGGGGCGTCCGTCCCATTACAGCCCCACGGCCGGTACCTGGGCACGTTTGTCAGGGTGGATCCTCCCCTTTGGGATTCAGCTGCAGACAGGGATATCCCACTGGGATTCATCTTCTAAAAAGCAGAAGAAACAGAAGCTGGGGAAGCCAATAAATTTATATGTTGCTCTATGCATGGTATGACCTCTACATGACCATCCAGTATCCATTTCTCTCCTGGAGACAAATATATTTATGTTGCAAAGGATGGAAAATCTGGATTATCTTTTCTTACCTGGCTTCCCACTCCAGCCTTTCAAATCTGTTGCACTTGCAAAAATAACTTGTGCAGACAACCAGCTTGTTTCTACATTTTCCCTTCTCAGCTGTGATGAAGCACATCCCTCACTGTGTGGTGTGGAGAGGAGGCAGGATGGGTTTTCTCCACCATACATGCCTACACAGATGAAAGCTTTTATGCTCACAGCATTTTAAAACCAGCCCTTTGTTCCTTAGGCTTCCATGTCTGAGGGTGAAAAAGAATGCTTAGTGCTCAGTGCTTTATTAGATGTTGACCAGGGATGTTACTATTTTTGTATTTCTTTTGTCCCAAGGTATAGCAGGAAGTCATCAAGTATATACGAAAACAAATCTGAGACATCAAATGTGGATGCATCTAACAATAAAAACAGGAATTCCAGTCCCAGCGCCAGACAAAAGAGAGGTAGGAGTTCTGACAGAGCTTTTGCTTCCTAAGGGTAAAATATTTTAATATTTGCACGCATTTCTGGATTTTGATGAGCATACTTTAAATTGACGTTGTTTTAACCCAACAAAAAACCAATGCTACAAAGCTGAATGAAACACATGGAAATTTGGGAGCACCAAAAGGCATTACCTCTTCAGGGTTCTTAGGTCTGAGTTTTGATGCTTTATAGTGCTCTTTATACAACTTGTGTTGTTTAAAAATAGAACTTAAGGGACAATAGCATATGTATTTTAACCTTCTGCATCCTAGTGAAGGTGATTTCTAGACATTTAATTTATTTTTTTTTCCTACAGACTTTACTAACTGCTTTCTTTGCTTTAAGTCAAGGCGAGTTTTTTGCCTCTTTTGTGTATATCAGTTCTCCTCAGGTGTACAGTAAATAAACCCGCAGGCAATCACAGAAAGTCCCTCCATTTTTTGAGGCCATAAGTACAATAGATCTTCTATACAACAGAGGTTAAAATAAACACTATAAAGAAACTGAATCTCATCTGACAGTAGCAGGAACAGAAAATCTTTTGACAGCAGTTTCTTTTTTAGGCAGTATTTCTTAATGCTGAACAAACAATTTTCTAGTAATATGAAAAAAAGAAAATTGTGAGGTCTTAAGAGATTAATGCCCAAATGAGGTGTAAAGTAACAGCCCTCTTATAAATAAAGATAGAAAAAAAGAAAATGGAATATCTCTCTTGGAAAAATAGGCTATTCTCTGAAAGATTTTTCATTGCATTAGGTTTTCATGATGGGAAAAAAAGTTATGGATTCTTCATTAAAAACCCAATCTTAAAAATTAGTTTCAGTAAAATTTTATTTTCAGAACATTTAGACTTTTTATTATTATTATTATTAAAAAAGTGGAAAACTAGCTGTTGCTTTTCAATTTATAAACCCCTTAAAAACAAAAAAAAATCCAGGAAGATGACTGATGTTTTCTAACTGTCCAGCTTACTCAAGAGTGTGGGAACTGGGATCATATTCTGTGCTGATTGTCATTCTTCTGCCTTCTGCTTTCCCATGAGCAGCTCCTCAGGGCTCTGGCTGGGATCCCACTGCCTCAGCCCAGAGCATCCTCCTCCTCCTCTTCCTCCTCCTCCTCCTCTGGTGGTTCTTCTGCAGGGCTGGGCAGGGAGACCATTCTTTTTTGGTGATGCGGGTGTCCTGTGCATCCTGAGTTGCAAACCTCGTTCTGCAGAGCCAGCAAAACGCTCTCCAGTTCTAGATGTCCCACCAAAACGCTCTCCAGCTCTAGATGTCCCACCAAAACTCGAGTTTGTGTCCCTGTGAGGCACCCACGCCTGGGGTTCTGCAGGAGACTGAACTCAAAACCACCCCAAGAGCCAGCCCAGAGCCTGGGGCTCTGCCAAAACTGTCCTTTTGTGCCACCTACTGCCTGTAAATGCTTCTGATATCGCTGCAGTTAATGTGAACACAGATTATTTTAAAATATTGGGCAGTTTCTGCAGTACGGAAGGCGAGGGTACTATTGACAAGCTATTTTGGTTTCCTCATTCTTATTGATAAGTGCCTGTGGCAGAGTTTTCTACATGTAAACCAGTGTTTTGTGTGGACTGACTGGTGGAGGCACTGCCTCGAAATAAAATGGGAGCAAATCCTGCAGGAACCTGCGGGGACCCCCTTGTCTGACTGCCCTGCTCGAAGCAGCAAGCTGCTCACAGCCATGTCCATTTGGGTTCTGGACAGCTCCAAGGATGGTGACACCATAATTTCTATGGGGACACTCTCCTAGGTTTAATGCCTTTCACAGTAAAAAGGGGTTTTCACATTTTTAAATGGAATTTCCCATAGTTCAATTTGTGCCCATTGCCTCTCTCATCCTTTCACTGAGCTCCACTGAGAAGTATCTGGCTCTGTCTTCTTTATTTTATAAGATCCTCCCGAGCCTTTTCTTCTCCAGGCTGTGCAATCACAGCTCTTTCAGTCTCTCCTCATGTCAGCTACCACAATCCCTTAATGATCTTCATGGCCTTTCACTGGATTTTCTCGAGTGTGCCCACGTCCTGAGGAGCCCAGACAGGACAGCACTGCAGGAGTGTCTCTCTTGTGCTGAGATGAGGGGAATCTTCACCTCCCTGGACTGCCGGCACAGCTCTGCCCAGTGCAGCCCAGGAGGCTGTTGGCTTTCTTTGGCACAAGAATGCGTTGCAGGCTCTTGTTCAGCCTGTTGCCCATCAGGACCTGGTTCTTATTATGTTTGGAAATAGTTTCCAGGGTTATTGGTATACCTGCAGAATGAAGGAAAAGGTTTGAAATAACTCAGGTGGAGACAACATGACTTTAGAGACCAGTCTAATACTTTGCTGGTGCTGGGAGGCTGTGGGGACTTGTGAAATGCAAAGGGGTCCCTCAGTGGAGTGATTCAATTGCAGAGCTGAAGGACTAACACAGGAGCCCACCCCTCTGCACGTGCACTGCTGCACTCCCTGTGGGACTCTCTGATAATTAAATGCTGTGGATTTTTCTTGCCCTAAGAAAACAGAAAGCAAATATATTTTATATACCACTTTTTGAATCCTTCATAAGCTACAGTATGTGCGCAAGGATTGCCTGGCAGTGGGAGCAGCCATGGCAGGGAATGGCCAACACAGACAAAGGCAGCCCCACATCACCAGATGCACCTGCCTGGCCCAGAGCTGGCACTGAGCACTGGGTAGAAGGAGCTGAACCACAGTGACTAAATTCTTCTGTGTTGTTAAAATCTGTTCATCTCACACCCACCTATGCATGCAGGCACCTCAGATCCTGGATTCTCTTGGCTGCAAATCAGGAAGTGATGGGATGCGCTTTCCTTTGGAAGCACAGCTTGTCTGTCTGTTGCTCGTCCGTCAGTGTGGATTCACTGTCTCTTCGCGTTCCCTTTGTACTTTTGGTCTTCATTTGTCCCTCTAAAGATTTCCATGTGACAGTGAATGAAATAAAGAGGAGGAAAATCTACTGGTTAAATCCCGAGGCTCAGAACCAGGTACCCAACAGGTGGTTTTTCTCCTGCCCCTTTGCCATAAACCTTCTGGGTGTTATCCACCCACACCTCGAAAGGAGCAGATGGAGGATTTGGCAGGAGTGTGTGGATCTGGGGGTTTGATCTAGGTCCACCTGTTTCCTGCAATGTAACTGAGTATCTTTCAAGCCCAGAGCCTCAGGACCTCGATCCATCTGTGAGTGATCTCGGCAGAGGCAGCTGTCAGACAGCATGGCTCATTATCCATGCAGGAGCCTGGCATGTGGGCTTTGCTGGCATGGCATCCTTACATCCCAGCAAATCAGGAGATCAATTGCAGGACTCTCTGCTGGCTTCAGAGGCTTTAGAAAGGCTTCAGCAGGTAAGGGTGAAGGTGTCCCAGCCACAGGGCTGGTGAGGGCAGACTCTTCAGTGCCAGTGCTGGATTGCAGAAGCGCGACTGCTCTCCACACTTGCATGTCCTGCACTGCAAGGCTTCTTCTCTTATTTCTCCCTACAGCTCGCTGTTCCAACCAGTGATGTGTTTCCATAATAGAAGGCACTAACTCGCTGCTAAAATGTATTTTCCTTTGATGAGAGCTACCTCCCTTCACCTGTTATTCTTTGGTTTTGTTTTGTTGTTGTTCTCCATTAAAACTCAGTGAGCCAAACTCAACCCACAGGCTCTGTTTGGTTCAGCTGGTTTACTCACCCTGACCTCATGTCACCTCTCTAATTGATTAGCTCTTGCTCAGGCTTGAACTGAATCAAAATTTATTTCTTTTTAGTTGTCATCCAGTGCTAACCTTTCCCTTCCCACAATCTGAACAGCTGATCCTTCCTTCCTTATTTCTCTTCCCTCTCCCTCTCTCTCCTAGTTGATGCTTCCAGCAGCCTTAACCTTGAGCGCACAGCGCTTGCTAGAAAGCGATTCACATTGCAAGGTCTTTCCAACCGCAGAGCTCCACCCAAAGGTAAAATCACCCATGCAGCATTTGGTCTCAGGCCATCTGTCTCCTGCACTCCCACAATGTTCTCTCCATCCCATGGTGCCATCCATCACCGTTTCCTAAAGTGCTGCCGCATCTCACCCAAATGCTCCTTTGTGGTGCACACAAGTGGCTCCTCTGCTCAAAGACACCGCCACCAAGAATTGCTCCCACAGAAGCGCTGCCAAGGCAACCTCTGGGTTGGCAAATAACAGTGCAAATAACATTTGTTTCCAGTTTCTCTCAAGGGTCAAAGTGTGAACTGGTTTTAAATGATCAACAGAACTTCTTTCAGCAGCTTACAGGCTTGAAGAAAAAGAGTATCATATCTATTGTGCTCATGAGATTTTCATGTGTGAAATCATTCATTGCTTGGATGTCTTTGTTTTTTCAAATATTGTTCAGCTGTGGCCTAGTGGGGAACCAGAATTCAGGAGATCTGGAGTTTTATTTCACTTAATTATGTTATATGACACCATAAAATGCTGTGTTTTGGGTACTCGTGCATAAATGTTTAGTAGATATCCATGAACAGAGAGCATTGCGCATTCCTGTGATGGCTGTACAAGGAAGAGACTTCAGAGGAAAGAAAGAAATGTGAATAGAAATGAAATTGAATGACTGCTTACAATCACTTTCTGAAAAGATACTGTAATTACTCCCTTTATTGTGTTTGTGTGGCTTTTCTCCTGTTCTGATAAATAATATTTCCTCTGTGAGACAAAGGGTTAGTGTGCAATGATGGAGAGGGTGAGCATCAAAGGAGGAAGAAAGAACCAAGACGAAAGCATAAAAGCAGAAATACAGAAACATTAAATTATAATGTGATAAAGCGCACGAGAATGCACCAAGAGTCAGCACTGCTGTAAGATTCTGCCTATAAGATTAACACTGCATGTGGTAGTGAGATCCAAGATGAGCAAACAAAGTTCAGTGTCTGAATATAAAAATAAGTGGGTTTTAGATCTTGTGACTCAGGAAAATCAATGACAAAACACAGATTTCAGAAATAATACTGTCATTTTTGCAAGTTTAGATCCACAATTTTGTTTGGGGCCTCTATTTTATCTGAGTTTTCCTTGTCATATGAGATGTCTTGCCCTGTGTTCAGTGTTCCAGGCAGCAAAGCACAGTTTGAAGAGCTCGTGCCCCCTCAGCTGTAGGTGCTCTGGGTTCAAAGCCTTGCTGGGTCTGGTTGCTTGAGGTTCCTGTGGAACAGCTCTTACACAATGTCCCGTTTCACTCTGTGCTGCTGGGCTGCTGCTGAGCTGCTCCTGGCCAGAGGGAACCGCTGGCAGGGTGGCCAGCAGAGCGTGGTCATTCCCCAGGCAAAGCCTGTCAGCCCTGCACGGGCTGGCTGCTGAGGCAGGCTGGAAGCTGGGAGAAGGGAACAGGGAAGTGTCCTCAATCAGCTTGTCCTGCTCCTGAACACTTTGTCTAAAGGTTTTTGTTTCTGGCCATGGGGAAGGATGGTGTGTTGAGCTGAGCATGCTTTGGTTCAGACCTGCTGTGTCTGTTCCTTTCCAGAGCACATTAAAAGGAAGGTCTAAACAATATAATACCCCAACTAACTAGGGTGAAAACAAGATTGGGTATCAGCTGCCCAGAGAAATGCTGAACTGTCTGCCTAGGCTGGATACGACAGGCTGGAAAATGTTGTATATAATCATTTTGGTGTTTTAGCCAAGGAAATGCTCTGATGTCTGGAGAAGAAACTTTAGCATCCTGCACTCCATCAGTGCAGAGATCCCTGGCGCAGTCATCCCAGAGCTGGCACCAAAGTGTATCCAAGTCCACACTCAAAGCACCTTCCATCTCCCCACCCTTGGGTCAGCGTTAGCCATCCTGGTTTGCCAAGAGCCAAGTTCATATTTCTTGGGGTGGGCACAACTTCAGCACATCTCATAGTGAAATGTGGGGAAGCTGTGTCTTTTCTCCTGAGCAGACTTAGAGAAAGGGCAGGAAGCTAAGCAAGGAAATAAAAAAACCACTGCGTAGCCTTCACTTTCTCCAAGCTGGTTTGCGCTGGTAAAGATGGAAGCTCGGAGAATGTTTTCAGGCATTCACACGGTTAAATTTTAGAAATGACAAATGTGAACTCCAAACCATTCATGCTTGTTCTTCACTGTATTTCAGGTCAGTCATCACAGAACAAGAAGTTCAGTGTCTAAAATGATCCAAACCTCATCTGTAGACACACACCCCATTCCAGCCATCACGCTCATTTCTCTGTGTGTTGTAGCTGTACTTGGACCCTAGCTCGTTGCTAAAATATTAGTTGGCATAAGTCTCTTTTCTGAAGTATTAAAATTGGTGCAATTGGAATTGCTTTGAGAACATACTCATAATAACACTCTCTGTACTTTTCACCTTGTTGAGGGTATTTTCCTGTCTGTTTTAGAGGAGCAACCTTTCTTTTCTTTACCCTTTTCCAGCCGCTGCTTTGCTCTGAACATCTTTTACCCTCAGTGCTTATTAACCTCTAACCCTGCCCTGCATTGCATCTGTCTGTTCTCCCAGATCCAGAGTCTAAGGACAGAGAAGTTACCCGTCGCTTTTCCCTAGCCTCCTCCATCAGCACCACAGTCAATGCTTCTGCTGTGACCAAAGGTACTGTCATGCTGCTTGCTTAGCTGCCCCTCTCCCTGCCTGCTGCCTGGCACATTCACTGCCAAACGCTGCTCACTGGGTGAGTACCTCAGGCTCACTTTTTGCAGAGGCAGGAGGTTCCAGTAGAAGAAGAGTCACCACCAGTGTAGCACCTGCAGGGAGGCAGGCCAGGACATTTTGAATGTGTACTGGGGTGTGCTGCCAGCACAGAGTGACTCTTCCCAGTTCCTCCTCTATAGGCTTCAAAAAGTGCCGCTGGTGTCCATGGAAATTGGATTAATTTTTGGCTGATGTGGGGTTAGGTTTCCAATGTCTCCCTGGTTTGGATTAACTGATGTTCAGTTGAAATTATTTCTCTGTTTCCTTAAAGTTCTTTAGGATTTTTGCTTTCAAGAGGGAGAGAATCTCCTCAATGCGTAGCAGATATCAGATATAAAGAAAGCCTGAAATCAAGCCAAAACCAGAGGAGCAATAGATGCTGGTTTTAACCACGTTTAGCAATATCACTGATATGATTAGAAACTGTGTTCGCAGGGAGATTTTCCGATGTGTGAGGGAGCTGGGTGCTGAATGCACTGAACTCCATGCAGTTTG
This sequence comes from Hirundo rustica, assembly GCF_015227805.2. Taxonomy (NCBI): domain Eukaryota; kingdom Metazoa; phylum Chordata; class Aves; order Passeriformes; family Hirundinidae; genus Hirundo; species Hirundo rustica. Next base: position 17,876,563 of record NC_053459.1, read on the forward strand.
TGTGGGAGCTTATGGAAGTTTTAGATATGTGCTTTATTTAGCTTTAGAAAAGGTACTTTTACAAAATATAACTTACAGTACTGGTGCCTAGATTTAAACTCAAAAGCAACCCATGCATTTAAGCAAGTTGATTTTGTTTGTGGGCACATATGCCTACGTGTCAGGGACAATTTTGACAACAGAACATATGGACTTACACAGGATTCTGAACATACTGCCTTTTGGCAGTGTCTGGAATGGACTGGAGGAACTGATTTGCAGGGTCAAGATTTTCAGGGAAATGCACAAATCAAAATAGAAGGAAAAATGTCAGAATTAATTTGCATAAAAATCTTTGCTCTGTACTTGTCAGGAAGAAAGTTGCTCATATCTGTTGTCTTCTCAGCAGCTGGGAAGGATATGAGCCACATCCTTGGCTGCAATGAGGCTGTCAGGGAATCAGGGCACTGTGGGGTTGATGGGCAGAGGAAGGATGTGATAGTCTCACTACCTACAAATGTTTCTTTGACAGCACCTTTAGACCACTGCATTGGAATATCTTCACATGGAAGTCATGAACATAGCACAGGAGAAAAGGCTGTTACAGCTTTTTGCCCTCAGCAACTGCTCAGAAATACATGATCAGTGGCTAAATTATGGGAAGACTGACTTATTTCCTAATAATTATTTTCAAAGCTGGGGAGCAGAATGAAGCACATATGTACAAAGGAAATGGGCAATCAAGGGCTGTTCTTTAGTGTGGTTTATCAAAGGAGCATGTGTGAATTGCAATGAAAGTTAAAATTTGTTATAGTTTCGTACCAGAAAGTCCTGTCCTAGAATCCTGTCTGCCAAAAGATTGTTGGCAATCTCTTGGGATGCTGAGAAAGCTACTTCTGCAATGATTTTGAAAGCTAGAAAACAGAATCAGTGATATGTTTTATTTACAGCATCTGCTTTAAGAAAATATTTGAGGTGACAGAAGAAACGAAGCCTGAGTCTTGTCTCAGCATCAGCCCAGATGCAGATCTAGCCAGGGTGTTGTGGTCATCACCTCTGCTGCTGTGTCTGATCCTCACTCCTGACTGCTCAGCTGCCCCCACATGTGCAGTCAGGGCACAGGAGAGGCGCTGCACATGGACCCGTGGCTGGCGTCCCCCACTTCTGTGGGTCAGAAGTGTTGGTTTTGTGGGCTGTGCCCTGCCAGCCTCACGGGTGGAGGCTGGGACTGCGGCTCTGGCTGCCTTAGTGCCATCTCCTGGGCAAGAGCAAGAGGGAACATCTGTGAGACCTGAAGGGAAGCAGATTCTTTTGCTGTGATGTCTCGATGTCTTTTAACAAAAGGGTTCTGTTCCCTACCCACTTTGCAGAAGTGTGTATCTTCACCACCCAGAACCTAGGGGTTGATCATTCTTCTGGGTGAAATTAAAAGCGTTGGGTAGTTAGTGTTTCCAGGTGGTAGGAAAGCAAATTTCTCCTTTAACAATATTTACAGCCTTGTGACTCTGTAAACTTCACACAGGTCCCCTTGTTCCTGCAGTTAAAGTCAAGAGACATGAAATAAAGAGTGACCCAACTCCCCTGGGGTTTGAAGGTAGGAGTATTTCCATCCTGCATGAAAACCTCGTTTGATATTATTCACTGAATTCACATCTCATCACAGCTGGTGGATGACACTGGAGTCCATGAGGGGGTTTGGGTCAGTTTATCTGCATAATCAGCATAAAGACAGCTTGTCCTGTACCCTGCACTCATATTCACCTAGGCATGGGCCTAAATTAAACCCTCAGTTCTCTGCCTGTTTTGGGAAGTAAAGCTCTAGACTGTCACCTGGATAGGGATTTTCTGCCTGGCTCTGCCTCCCTCAATAGGGAGCAGCAGCAGGGAGCCAAGGGGCTACTTTTCACCTTCTCCTGCACTCTGGCCACTTGCATCCCTCTTCCCTTGTTAGCTTCTACTCCTAATGAGAGAAGCAGCAGCCATGTGCATGGAGACTACTGGGGAGGCTAGACTGTGCATTAATTACCATTTCAGGTGCAGTGTTTCATTTCAGACAAGCAGAATTTCCATACATTTGTTGCAGCAGATTCATAAATGACTGTTTAATAAACAGTTCCAAAGAGTTCAATTGGGGTGCTGTTCCTCAGCCATAGGAAGGTCTCCAGCTTCCACTGTCAGCTTTCCCCTCTACCTGACCATTTGCCTCAGGGGGACACAAAAAGCCAGGACAGGCTGGAGACAGAGATGCACTGAGGAATGCTTTCAAAGCATTGTGTTGCTCTGCACAAAAACTTGCTAGGAAGAGCCAGTGAACAGGTCAGTGATGGAAGTGGTGAAAGATCAGAGCTATCTCTCCATGACATTCCCAGCAGAAGGAGAGACTGGAACAGAGAGGCTGGAAGAAACAATCCAGAGGCAGCAGAAGTATTTTCTTCTGCCAGTGACCCCTGGCACTATGTTTAGAACCATCCTGGCACCCAGCACCAGAGTTTCCCAAAGAGTGGGGTTTGTGCCTTGCTTTCCTCACTGACAGATGCCCTGATGTCAGCATCCCCTGTGGCTGCAGAGGCAGGGAAGAATTCAAGGTGCAAGAACTATCTGCAGCATAGAACTGACTTGCTGCTCACAGGTTAAATGCAAGGTACTGCTGCACAGCATCCCTCACCAGACTGAGTATCTTTAGGTAGGAAACAATGAATGTTATCACCCCTTTACCAGAAGATATTGCTGCTATTACCAGGGCTCTGACTGAGGTAATAACACAAGTGAATCCCCCACAAAATTCGGTTGCATTCATCAAGAGTGAATTCATTAATTTCTGGTCTCCCCAGTCCCCATTTAGCTGCTGTATGGATTAGGATCAAACCCATAAATTATCACCTACAAAATGATTTGAAATGCTGCAAGGAAAATATGCTACAAATGGGTAAGGATGCTGTCATGAAATAGAACACTGCACTGTTCACTCAGCAATTGTCTTCCTTAACTAACATCAATACTTCTGTTTGATTCATTTCGCTGTTCTCTGTCCTTCTCAGACTTACAGTTTTTCTGTGGAATGCTGCTGTCCTTTCACTCATTTGTGCTGGTCATGTGTCTCCTCTTTTGTAACTGTTGGACCCCAGTCCACCTGTTTGTTAAAGAGACTGTCAGTTGCAGAGGTGATGCAGGAATTCACTTTGTACTGGTTGTCTGGTCACTATTTCACCTTGAAGACACAAATTGTACTTCCTGTCACAGATGCTTTTGAAAACACCATTTTGGCCCAGACTAAATGTAATGCTGGTTCCACCATGAGATCCGTACCTAGATCTGCTTCACAGACAGGTAAACAAAATTATCTGTAAACTCAATTTGAGAGTGCAAACTAAGTTTATGATAATATTAACTCTCTTTGTTATAAAGGGAGTTTTCTCTTTTGGTGAATATTGTTTCCCATCAAAACAATGAAAGAACAAGCTTGGATCACTAGCTTAGAAACAATGCCCCACATTCTGGTTTTCTGAGGTCAGGATAAAAGAATTATTTTAATTGAAAGCAGAGAGCTCAGAATTTGATCATTCTTATTTTATAAGAATTGAGCATGAGAAACAAGCTGTTTCTTAGTCTCTGAAATTCGAATAATGATTTCTATGGAAGAGGGAGGCTCACGCATATATTTGTAAGGAATTCTTGCTGATGGGGTTTCTAAACAGCAGTGGAAGCTTTGTCTAATGGGGCAGAGGGATATCTTTTTCTCTTGGTGTTTGTAGTCCAGACTGTGAATTTGAACTAAAATTTCAGTAGCAATTTGAAGTTAATTAGAATCAGCATATTCTTGTATGTTTAGACCTTTGCTAGTATTGCTGCTGTGAATGAACTGGTAGAGGACAGTGTCACTTCAGAGGCTGGTTTACACCTTTAAAAGTACAGATGACCACACCATACCTGTGGGGTGAGAGCTGGCGATGCAGCTCTGCTGGAAGAAGCTCCCTGTGTCCCTTGTAAGTGGGTTGCAGTCCCTGGGTGGCAGAAAGGGCTGCAGAACTGCATGACCATGTGTTGCACCAACCAGTGCTTGTAGCAGGGAGGATGTGCATGGGGCAGGATTAAATAAACCGATTAATAAACCTATTTCTCCCAGATCAGGTCACTTTTCTGTTTACTGCCTGAACTGCCTGGCTTGGGTTTTGTGTTGTCTCAGGCCAGCTTTTGGTGTGGGTTGAGCATGCTGGGATGTGCATTATCCCACGGTGTGAGCATCTGTCTCCATGCCTTGTGGTCAGAACTTTGCCTTGTTGAGAGCAATGGCCCACAGGATGTAAAGAACCTGGCTCAGCATCTGCTCAGCCCAAGTCCCTGTGAATCAGCTAATGCCCAGCAGGTACATTAATTAGGAAGGCACATGGTAAGTTGACTGACTCCATTCAGCTTGTGTCTGTCAGGGCTGCAGAATCATTTGGTGGATGCAAGGTCTGTTTCCTCTGAGCTGGACTGTAGTCATCCTCGTCCCCACCAGAAAAGGGACAGGCATCAAGTGCAGGAAGTGCAGATGATGATTGCCTGAGCAATCAAAAGAGCCTGAACTACTCCTACCATGGGAACCCCAGGCAGACAGGTGTTATAAGGCTCAGCCTCAGTTTCCCTCAGGACACTTCCTATGGACATGCCTTTTTAGAGGAAGAGAGACTGGCTGTTGAGCTTGGGCTGGAAATCTCTCACTGAGTCCATTCCAGTGGGCTGGGGTGGTTCTGGTGAAAATCATGCAGTAAGACATGTAACAGCAGAGATATGACTGAGAACTCTCCTCACCCCCCCGGTTGTCTTTGTGCCTTGCTCTTTACTCTGTCCCTTCCCTGCACTTGCAGCCTGCTCCACGCTATAGTCTTGTAAATTGCTCAGCTGGTAATATCACCTTGGGGTGACATGGAGATAGGAAGTCAACCAAAATTCCATGGCTTTGTACTTACTTAAACATGTGGAGGTAAGCTGGAAACTGAATGATCGTGGCCGTCTGAAAGTCATGTCAGCACAAGTTATCATTTGCTGTGCAGGAAGATTCCTGGTCCTTGTTTTTTGTCCCTCCTGGGCTGAAGGGATTGAGCAATGCTGAGCACTGGAAGTATCCATGGGTATGAACACTGCAGCCACATGCTGCTCTCACACCAGGGACAGTGAGTGGTACAGGCTTTTAGAGACAGAATAATGGCTGTGACATAATTTTTATGGCAAAACCATGGAATAAGCTATAAAAAAGTACCAGCAATTCGGTAAGTGGAAGAGTGGGAAGTGAAGGAGTGACTTTTGTTTTACAAAGACTGATTCTCAAAGAGGCTAATGTCTGATAGCTAACTCTTCCTGGTTTATCTCTTTTGAAAAGGTTGGCCCAGCAGACAAATGCCTTCTCTAGACACGTTTGAAGATTTCGAAGCCATCCCTTCCAGCATGGATGAACTCTCCAACTCTTCTGATTTGGAGGAAGAGACCAACCCCAACAATGTAATTGCTTTTTAAAATTACACTGCCCTTTCCCAGCACAGCTTCCTCCTCTCTAGGGATCACAATGTAACAAAGTTTGAGTTCATACCAGCCTTAAATCCATGGATGTGTGGGAATACAGAAGAAGGAAATTTGATCTGGGGTGTTGGAAGATTATTACAAGACTTGTTGATCAGTATGAGGATCATAAAAAGTCACCTATACTTGTAAGCTGTCACTTTGCCTGCTCCAAAAGTGAGGGAAAACTCTGTGTATTTAAAATAGTAATTTCAGACTTTCCCAGATAACTTCACCTGGTGTCACAAAAGCAATTTTTTTTTTATCAGAATAATGGCTGGTGGGTTAAGCCTGAAGTTTAAATGCAGAGAACAGGTCTATCTGAATTTTGATAAATATTTAACCTGGGCATGATAAAACACAATTGCCTAGAGAAGGAACCTCTGCCAGCTTGAAATGCCTAATTCAGTATTTAACTAAAATCTCTTGCACAGTGTTCTTTCATCCATAGTGATTGTATTTCTGGTGCCTTGTTTCATTCATTTTAGGGGAGCAATCTCTTCCGGGTCGAAGGCAGCTTTGACAGCTGTTTCCCAGATTCTCTTACTCTCGAGGATGGAGATTTAGTGCAGTTTGTGCAGGAAGGAGAGAATGGGCAATGGTGAGTATGGCAGAGAGACAGAACTGGACAGGTTGAATGGCCATAACTTCCTGCAAAAGATGGAAAATATTCAGAATAATGTCAAAATCAATCCAAAATCCACTCAACCTATTGATCACAACATGAAAGAGGCAGTGGGAGGCATGAACACACAAAGCAGCTTTGGTTAATTCCACCTGGGTGGCTTTGATCCCAAATGAGGTTTAAGGAGACAAATTTGTGTAAAGAAAATGGAAGGGAATTGTTATAGTTAATATAACTATTATAACTATATAATAGTTGACAGCAGAAGGACATCTGTCAAAAGCAGCACCCTCCTGTCGGACGCACCAATAAAATCCTCACACCTTCCACTGAGAGCACGTTTAGCCCCAAAAGTTTAAATATGTGATTGACAAAGAGGAGTGAGTCTGGCCCCCTGAGCTCACATATGTTTTGGTGTATTCATTTTCTCCTCCTGCCAAGTGCGTGTTAGGAACAGACCTGCCTGGACATCCGAATTCTCCTTTCACAGGCAGTTTGGAGGGAGCAGATCTGAGCTTGAAATGCAGTCAGACCCTTCATTCAGAGCTGACACACAGCTAAGAGGGGAGGGAGTTCCAAAGGGTGCAGTAGGGAAGTGAAATAAACTCATCCACCCCAGGGTGGTATTTACAGCAAGAGGGATGGATAATATGAAATATTCCTTTCCTTCAGCTCTGAATTTAGAATCATAGAGTCATTTGGGTTGGAAAAGGTCTCCAAAACAGAGTCTAACCATGACCCCAGCACTGCTAAGCCCAAAGGCAGTGTCCCAACCGTGGGACAAGGCTCTGCTTTCTCGTCACACAGCTTGCTTGCAAGTGACCTTGCTCTGGGATCCTGGGTCACCATCTGACACTGCAGAAACTGACACCTGTAGGTGACCACAGAAATGTGGTGGGACAGCTGACATAGCTGGAGTACTGCACTGGATGGCTACAAGCTCTTCAGAAGAGCCAGGAAAGGAAGAAGAGGTGGAGGGGTGGCCCTTTATTTTAGGGAGGCTTTTGATGCCATGGGCGTTGAAACTAACGACGAGGAAGTTGAATGCCTTGGGTAAGAATTAAGGGGAAAGCAAACACGGCTGACATCCTGCTGGGAGTCTCTGTTATCATCCACCCAACCAGGAGGAAGAGCAGCTGGAGAATGTTTCAGGATCACCAGCCCTTGCTCTTGTAGGTGGTTTTAATCTACCAAACATCTACTGGGAACTTAATACAGCAGAAAAGAGGCAGTCCAGGAAGTTTTTAGAGTGCATGGAGGACAACTTTTTGTCACAGCTGGTGGGTGAGCCCACCAGGGGAGGGACTATGTTAGATCTGCTGTTTGCAAATAGAGATGGGCTGGTGGGAGGTGTGGTGGTTGGAGGCCACTTGGGGCACAGTGATCATGAAATGATAGAGTTCTTGATATTTGGTGAAATCAGGAGGAACATCAATAAGACTTTTATGTTGGAATTCTGGAGGGCAGATTTTGGCCTATTTAGGAGACTTATTCAGAGATTTCCTTGGGAAGCAGCCCTTAAAAACGAAGTAGTCCAGGAAGGTGGGCGTGCTTCAAAACAGAGATCTTGAGGGCACAGGAACAGACTGTCCCCGTGTGCCAAGGGAAAACTCTGAGTCTTTAAAAACATAATTTCAGACTTTTCCTAGATAACTTCACCTGGTGTCACAAAACCAATTTTTTTTATCAGAATAATGCCTGGTGGGTTAAGCCTAAAGTCTAAGTGCAGAGAATAGGACTATCCAAATTTTGATTAATATTTAACCTGGGCATGATAAAGCATAATTGCCTACAGAAGGAATCTCTGCCAGCTTGAAATGCCTAATCCAGTATTTAACTAAAATCTCTTGCACATTGTTCTTTCATCCATAGTGACCGTGGATCCATGATCTTGAAGGTCTCTTCCAACCTAGTGATTCTGTGATTCTGTATGGATACCTGTAGGACTGCCCTGGGGGGTCCTCTGCCTTCTTCCTTAGTTTAGGAACTAATAGCCCAACAAGCACCTCTAAGAAACACAACCCAGGAAAGGCAGTGGAGGAAAATTCACTGACTGTTTTGTGAGTTTCAGGTTAGTGAAGAAGCTGGTCTCGGAGAAGAGTGACTGGGTTCCCTCCAGTATATTGCAGCCAGCAGAGGGGGACAGTAACAACATCATTAAGAGCAGCAATGCAGGTAATAGAGAAAATGTGTTACTGGTTTGGTGGTTTTTTTCCTTCATATTGAAAAAGGATGCAATAGTAAAAGAAAAATGTGATAAGAAGTGCACTTTCTATATTAAAGTACTTACCTGAGTGCGTGTCTGTGCTGCGGTTTCTGGTGACATTGCTGAGCTAAACCTGAAATTTGGTGCCTGGGTGTCAGAGCTAGTCAGGCACAGCAGCTTTCTTTGGCCTGGCTTAATTGTTTTCCCCTTTCTGAGCAGAATCTCCCGTCCAGCTTCTATGGTTATGAGTACTGGCTGCTTTACAGTGAGCCCAAGTGTCTCATACGCAGGGTGTGCCTGCAGGACAGCTTTGATCCTGGCATGGATGGACTTTGGATGTAGACCAGCATCAGGGCTGTGCTTCTGGCCTAGGTTTGAACACATTAAAATTTCATGAACCATGACGGCCTTCATCATATTTCACAGCTGGCTCCAAAAGCTGCAGGAAGGACTGCTCTGGCAAGATCAGCACTAAAAGTCATCTGTCCTCAGCTTTGGTTCTGACCTAACACCTAAACAGGTTGCACTGGAAAAGCTGAATCTAAGCAGTTTTGCAGATCAACGGTTTACAATTCTAGACTAATATTTGTCCATCCTTAAATATAATTTACCAAAATGTGTCCTGCTTTTCTTCTGGTAGCAGAAGAAAGCAAAATCTGGCACAGCCATTCCCTGGGGATCTGTGATGGAGAGCTACCAGGACTTTATTCTGAGTTACTGATCTCTGTTGATTTTTTGGTCAGTTTGTTAAAGTGGAGGAAATCCTTCTTGAACCTCAGGATTCTTTGCTGTGGTGTAAAGGGAGTTTGGTAATTGCTGCTCCTTCATTTCCACAGCAGGTCAGTCCTCTCCTCACCAGCCCAATGATGGCTCTCATTTCACTGGCATGTCCAATGCTTCAGGAGAAAAAAAAAGCCAGGCACACATTACAGTTACACACCAAAAGAGCCTCCCTTGCCTTTTGTGAGGGAATTAGGAGAGCAGTAGAATTGTGATTTTATGTTTTATTTTATTCCAGTTTTTTTTGTTTGTTTGTTTGTTTGTTTGTTTTAACAAAGAACCTCAAGACTGTAGATGGAAAATCCTGCAGACATATTGTAGTGACAATGCCCATGTCCTCCTTTTCAGACACGTACAACGATTCCTGCAGCACGGCCTCGGTAGAGTCAGACACGAAGGAAAGTGAGGTGGCCAAAAGCTTCCCAGCAGAACAGAGGGCTGGCAGCTGAACAGCAGGACCAGCCTTCCTCAGGACCCCGTCCACCTCTCTTTATCTTGGGTGGACACTGGATCAAAGCTGCCTTTCTCACAAGCTCTGAGGTTCCATAATTCACTAAAATTATATCATTGTGAACAGATGAGAACTGTGCTGTCCACCTGGCAAGCTGGGAAAAATAAACATGAAAGGAGCATTAAACATCCAGAAAACATCAAACCTACCTTCAGTATTAGAGGAGAAAAATGCTGCTCGCATTGATTATCAAACTGTTTCAGAAGATGTGGCCTAAATTAGGTCGACAGCAGAGCTGAAGAGTTTCTATGCACGCACCTTTTGGCAACTTTGCTTGAGCACCACATCACGCAGAGGGGCACGTGGTGGTTACCAGTCCTTGCTCCACCCTGGGGTCACCTGGAGGCTTTTCCATTTGCTTGCCTCTGGCTGTGCCTTCCCTGTCCTCCTTAATTCCAGCCGATACATCATCACAAATGTGCCCTTTTTGCTGTCGGTCAACACCAAAAACCCCTCCTGAGGGTGGCTGTGGAAAGGAGACGTCTGGCTGGGAGCATGGGAGAAGCTCCATGCAGCAGTGATGTGACTCCCCTGCGCTGGCCAGGGGGGCCCTGCTGCACACGGCATTCCACACCTGGAGCGGTGCCGGTGGCAGCTCCTGGCTGGGAGGTGCAGGGCTAAGCAGGGAAGTAAAGACGTGTGACAGCTACTGTGACAAAGAACACTTTGAACTCTTTTTACAGTCCAAGTCATTCCTCTTTCCCCTCTACAGTCTCTGGTTGCTGGATCACAGCCCTTTGCATTCGGTGCCGAGAATTCAGTTGAATGCCATTTACTGTCACACGTTTGAGTAGACTGCATGCTTTCCTTGTGTGCTGGGCTATGAGTAGATACATTTCACCCCCCATTTGGAATATACTTAAGCGTTGCAAATAGGCAGTGAGCATTAGATGCTCCAATGAGTGGATAAAGTGTTGTTGTTAAATGCTTCTTTCCAGGACGTTTGATGAAAGGACTGTACCAAATCTCTGCCACATAAGGATGTAATGTATAACATAAAGTGATTACGGATGGTATAATTCCTACACAAGCCATTAGCTCATTTAGAGCAGCTGTTAAGGCATGAAGGCATTTTGATGGTAATTGGGTCTTAGGTCCCACAAAAGCTGCTAGTACTTTAGCAAAGATAAATATTGACTGAGGGCTGCAAACAGGCAAAGATCAGTCGGGTAAAAACGAGCCCAGAAGAAGTTCAAGAGTGAGTGAGTGGCTTTCACTCTTCGGGATGTTTTGTTTAACCCTCAGAATAGTGGTGCTTTATGTAAATAACAAAGGGCACTAAAAGCACTAGAAATGGAGATGAAGCAAAACCAAAACCCACTCTTTACTAATAGGGCCTCTGAGCAAAGCAGTAGGTGTGTGTATCATTTCTGCTCTCACCTTCGCTGGGACTCGAATGTTTTCCTTTGTGTCTCAGTGGAGGCTGGCGTTGCAAGTACCTTAGTGTGTGAGTCAGGATAGCCTTGGAGCAGGTAGATAGTCCTGTTTGGGAAAAAGCCTTGGAGCAGGGAAAGGCTTAGCCAGATTTTTTTTGCCTGTAAAGACTTATTGCTTGATTATAAGTTGCACTGTAGTGATTGATTTCCATGGCTCTTCTAACCCTCCATATCTAAACTTTGTGATTTTTGACATTTTCTCTTCATGACTATAGAAACTGAGAGTTCAGTACCTTTCTGGAAGCAATTTCTGTCCTACAGAGGTAGGAGCTTGGCTGTTTTTGTTGGTCATTTACCTCAAAAAATGACATGTAGGCTCTCAGGAACATGAATCCTCTTGGTCTACTGTGGTTATCAGCATCTTTCAGTCCCCTAAGGAAATATGCAGCGACATTTTCTTATAGTGCAATTATTTTATCCTCTCTCTAAAAGGAATTCATTCTGGTTTCTCTATTATTTTCAGTAATTTTTGCACAGAACAGTGCTGCTGTTTCCCCCTGCCCTAAGCATAGGAGAGGGAAGGGTTAGGGAGCTTTGATTGCACATTAGTGAGTATAGTAAGCTTTTGTGTGTGGGAGAGAGAGATGGGGAAGGGTTACCCTGGGTGTATGAAACTGCCAAAATGAAGATTTGTGACATTGCTGATGGATGGAAAGACAAAATCTGCACTTTGGAGTTTTATTTTTGAGGAATCTCATTCTGATTGTGAAATGGCAGTAGGAAGTCTCTGAACTGAAGATGAGAAGTCAGGTACTGTCAGTCCTTTTCCTACCTCTGCATGAGCAGGGTGACACTGTGCTTGTCCTACGTCCCCTGGTGCCCCAAAGCCTTCCTATAAAATGGGGGCTATTGAATTTCCCACTAAATGCTAAATTTTACTACGTACACAAAAATTAGGGGGAACCTCCAGGGAAAAGCAAAGCATTCAACCCCATAGGCTCTGATGTGCCCTCCAAGAGTGCCACTGGTGGCATCCTGTGAAGCAGCCTAGAGCTGGAGCAGGGAATGGGGACACTGAGGAAAAGGATCCTCTCCCAGCTCCAGACCATCTGTCATGGCAACTGCAAAGGCAGGGGCTGGATTATTGCATTTTCCTCTCTGCTTTGTTTTTGAAAACTTCCCGCCCCCCCCCCCCCAAAAAAAAAAAAAAATCTCATGTTTTATCCCACTGGACCAAAGTTTGAGTGTCTCCTGCTCCATGGATACCCTGGGGATGACAGGTTCCTCTGTCCCATGGCTGTGCAGCAGTGGCACAGCGTTCTTGTCTTTGGGAGCTGCCTGTGCCACAGCTCCTTGGTCACACTGAGCCTGAGCAGGGAGCTCACAGCCATTAATTGTGTCTTTAACCCTCCTGCAGTGCCAGGTGCCTGTTTCTGCCTCCATGTTCCCAACCCAGGGCACAGGGCAGCCCTGGGCAGTGTCAGGGTCCTTTGGCTCCAGAGTCAGCGAGACAGGGCCACTGCAGGGGTGGCTTTGGGAAAGAATGAGTTCAGTGATGATCAGGCTGCTGACAAGCCCTAGAGCAGCCCACAAAGGAGTAATCTTCTGGCTTTGCTGATGAGACAAAATGCGGTTTGATTACTTTTTGATTTTTTAAAATAGTATGCAGGATAGTCTTTTAATTACTGTATTTCTGTCAAGCAAGGCGATAGTTAAGGGAATGACTCTCCATGTACAGTCTAGAAGATGATTTGGTAAAGTCCAGCAAGACTAATGTGTGTGTTAGGGTATGCTTATTCTGTCTGTAGGTCTTTGACACCATCCTTTTCAGGTAGATGGACCTAAAAATCATAGTTTTCAAATCAGGATTTAATTTCAGTGCTGTTCAGAGATGATATAGTGACCATTTAGAAGCAATTTAAAAGCAATGTTTGTGACTAAGTTTTGGCTGTAGAAGACACCAGATCCCAGGTAAATCTGTGCTGCTGCAGCCCTTGCTGCTGGCCCTGTGCCTGGCTGTGCTCCCTGGCCTGGGCTGGTCACACCTGCCCTCCAGGCTGAGGGTTTGCTCTCCTCCCTCTGCTCTGCTGCTGTTCTGCAAAACTTCAGAAACTTCCCATCCTCAAAACTGCTCACTCAGCTGTGGGTGGGCTGCAGAGTCTTTCCTTAGTGGCACCAATGGCAAACAGAGACAGGCAGCTGCACAACACACGAGTCTTGCTTTTAGTAATCCAGGCTAAAATAGAATCAGGCCTGATCCTCTCCTCTCACCTCGAACCCTCCCAGGTGGAGAACCAGACCAGTGGTCGTTTTCTTGAACACAAAGCTGCAGCCAAACCACATCTGAGCTCTGGCTTTCCTCACCAGTGACAGCAAAGCTCTGTGTGTGTCTTATGTTCTGGTCGTGTGTGTGATGAGAAGCCATTTCATTATCTATGATTTTTCTTAGAGTCTTGATATTTCAAACAGGATTGGGTATGAGAAAGGCCATGTGCTTCCTTTCTGAAAATACTCAAAGACTTCAAATATATATATATGATTAGAAATATATAAGAATAATAAGAAAAAAAAGGATCCAAAATGTGTATTTCTTCTTGCAGCTGGACTGAAATAGCTGCTAAGATTTCCTCTCCCCAGCTGAGAATTGGTACAGTTTGTTTTTCTTACATGATTTCCATGGTGTTGATAATGATGTATTTGTATATTGTGACTGATGAGAGATAATCAGACAGGGAAAAAGCACAGAATTACCTGTCCTTTTTTCCAGTCAAGACAGAATGTATGAATTTATTACAAGAAAAAAGTGTGCAAATGACTTCCTGTAATTAAGCCATTCTGACCTGTGTAGAACCACACTTCGTTTGAAATTTATAAAAATTATAACTAGTACAAAACCCTGTGGTTGATGTCTCTATATGAAGCAACAAGTAAAATGAGATTTTTTTTTTTTTCTATTTGAAATAAATGATTTATCAGTAAAGGCACATTACCAGAGCTGAAAATCCACTGATTTGTCCAATACACATGTCAAAAGGCAAAGTAGAGGGTTCTTTTCTTTACCCATCTCCCTTAGTCATGTTCTGAATTGCTGTGACTCTTAGGAGTGTGCAAAGGTTCACACAGACACCTCAGAGGCAGTTGTAGATGACTTTATAATAGTTACTCCTGAGATATCTGCATGCCTTTGGCTACCAGTGTTCATAAGGGAGGGCTAATCGACCCAAGTACAAGCTGTGGATCATGCAGAAAAGCAAGCAGGTAAAAATGAGAATGTAGAAACACAGTGCAAGTCGAGCAAGATAAACTGGAACTGATTTCATGCAGTATCCAGATTTCTGGGGGAAAACCTCACGTCAGCTGACTTTTCAAGTCCTTGGCGTCACTGTGTTCCTGCAGTGAGTACTGGCATGAGGAAAAGAAGAATTAGGAGCACGCCAGGTGCCAGCCTGGGGGTTGCTTTGTTCCCTGCCCCAAAGAGGCCCTGGCAAATGCCCAGGGCAGGGAATGCCCAGGGCAGGGAATGCCCAGGGCCGCAGTGAGCGGTGCTGTCCCGCTGCACATCCCGGCCCCGCAGCCGGCACTGCCCGGCAGCTCCTGCCGCGGCCCGGCAGCTGTGCGGAGCTGTGCGGGAATTGTGCGGGAATTGTGCAGGAGCTGTGCAGGAATTGTGCAGGAGCTGTGCGGGAGCCCTTTGTGTGGCAGCGGCGTTTGGATGCAGCACTAACAGTGATCGCCTCCATCCGCCTCAGACGAGAACTCGCCTGGGAGCAGAGGATGGTCCCCACCTGGGGCAAGAGCCCGTCTGGGGCTCGGCCCAGCCCTGTCTTGTAGCAGGTGCTCTGTGGAGATGGTCACGCCTCTCCCCTCTAAAAAAAGAATGGAGTTTGGCCTTAAATAAAGTATTTTCTAAAGAACACAGGGAGGACACTGGTTTACAGGCTGTGACCCTCCGCTGGGGTGCTTGGCACCAGGTTCTCACAGATGGAGGGACATGCTCGAAGCTTTCCCTCAGCACCAGCTCCCAGGTCCCCATCAGCCTGGCAGTCATTTCTCTTTTCACTTTCTTTCCTAACCATAATTTATTCCCTTCTGCGTGAGTTTACAGACGAGAGGCATCGGTCTTCCCCCTCTCTCTCCACCTCCTTCCCAGCCATGTGACTGAGCACTCCCCGCAGCAAGCGAAACTTTTCAGTCCGCAGGAAAGCTCGGTTTCGTCTGCAGCCGCTCCCCGGGGAGAAGCAGCGCCTCACACCCGCACCGCGCCGGCCATGGGGAGGAGCGCACGGCCCCTCGTCTCGCTGACCCTCGCCTGCGGTGAGTAACAGCATCCTTCCTACCTGAAAAATGGGACATTATGCCAGTTTTGTTTCCTTGCAGCCAGGACAGCGCCCAACAGACTGTAAACTTGGAACAGGTTTGTTGCTAAGGTGCTTTCGGTAAAGTCCCACTGCTAAGAATAACCGGACCTGTTGTTAATTGCGGTGTATACGCTTAGTTTGATGTTTTGCTCTGTATTTTCCCTTGAACTCTGTGTGGAGGAGTCAGTTCAAAGCCATGTTGAAGCAGACTTTTCTGTCTTTGTTTTTCTTAATTAAAAATGATTTTCAGTTCTGCAGAACTAACTGAAAATCCTGAGTGAAAAGAAAAAACTAAGGAAGCGTTGCTCGAGTCATTAATTTATCTGCACTGCAAGATGCAGACCAGGATCAGGAAAGCAGGAGTGAGGCAGGGGCTTGGAGAAGACAAGGCTTGGGCTTCTCTCAATGACAAAGCCCATCAGAATCACCCTTTGATCCTTCATAGCTGCTCTGTGAAAATCTGAGGAGCCATACACATGAAGGAAATCTCCCAGCGCTTTTAAGTCCCTGCTCACCACCTGAGCAGCACCAAATTTGCCTGGTGACGAGGGACAAAATGTGATTTAATCTGTGGAGTGGCCAAGGGTTTGAGCATGCTGTTGGGTGAGTTCTGCCATCGGCACATGGAGAACACGTGAGGAACAAGCCCTGTCCCCCTGCCAGTCCATGAGCAGGGAAAGTGCCCAGGGACTCGACCACGAGCAGTTCCTGCTGTATCTCTCTGCTCCTCCATGCCTGCTTCATAGCCAAAGTTGGCTGAAGTAGCCCCAAGACATAAAAATGAAAGGGAGAGCAAGATCAGACTGAGAAGCAACACTGATAATTCAGTGGTCAGCAATCACTTTTGACCAGAAAGAACTTATTTCCTCTGTTCCTTACCTGTTTGTGATATTTCCTTTAATAATTTGTTGTGATGTTTTATTAATGTCACAAAGTCAAGTCTTTCTATGCAGACAGGGAATGAAACATAATTATTGCTGAAGGGATAAAGGTCAAATGGGTTGGAGGGAAGCTATGACAGAAGTGAAACTTCTCAGAAAATCTTGGTGCTTTTCCAATTCCTCCAGCAAACCAAAGCAGCCAAGGCTGGTGAAAGCATTTTCACTGATTACAGGAGCTGGATCAGGTTTCGTGTCCACTCAGAATCAGTCAGCTAAACAGGAGAATTTCAGCAGAAAGCAGAACAAAGCCACTGGGCAGCTGAACAGACCAGTGTGGTTAGATGAAAAGGGGAAAAAACTCCTCAGTAAGAGTTTCTGACACACACCCCAGTACAGGCTGAGACATGGAACAGCCAGGCCACGGCACCGAGCACTCAGCTTCCCATCCAGGAGCAGAGCAGTGATGTTCCTTGTGACTGAAACTTGTCACCAAAGCATGAAAAAGGGATCTCCAGGGCCAGACTGGGACTGAATTTCTGAGAACTGTGCTGATCCTTTTCTGAGAACTGCGCTGGTCCATTTCTGAGAGTTTTGTTCTGGAGCATTGCAAGGAGTCTGTAGGGCTCTCACACAGCCCTCGGCATCTGTTACACGCAATTTTGGTGCTAAAGTGAGACAAGGGGACTTCAGCTGCTTGCTCTGGGAAGATACACCCCAGGGCACTCGCATCCCTCAAGCAAATTGTTGCTTGTGTGAAGTTCTGAGTCGGCTTTAGGGAGGAAAAAAAAGGGAAACTACTGTGGGGTGCAGAGTGGTGGATCCTCGTGTTTCTGTGGCCTGTTCTGCTGGCAGAGGTACAAAAAGGCTATGCTGGGGGAGCCGTGCTCATGGACGCTTTCTGAGCCAAGCCAGGCTCCCAGAGAGGAATGAGGCCATGCTAAGGAGCCGTGGAAGCCTTCCCAGCCTCAGCTGGAGGGTAGGTCAGGGACCCCATGGGCCCATCTGCCCCTTCACACAGCAGAGCCACCAAACCACCTCCAGCAGCCACCCAAACACAGCCAGTGCCAATGGGTGCAGCAGGAGAGTGATCCCTGCCCATCCCTGAGAGCTGATGTGGCCAAATGCCTTTGGGAAGACAGTCCAAGCCAGTGGGTTTAGCAGTGTGGCCAAGCACTGGCAGAAGCCCCAAAATGCTTGTAGGAAGAGTCTGGTGGTCAGCCAGTGAGCAAGAGCCATGGGTCACTCCAAAGACATTTCTGGCTTTACCCCTCAGGTGACCCTGTCTGGCTGAATAATGAAAAATAATTGGGTTGAAATGACCTTTTGAAAAGTTTTCTTTAAAAGCTATGGGTGGCATCCTAATGCCAGTTCAATAATATTTCTTTCTACATCTGTGTTACCTGGTCAGTAACCAAAACCAATCTGTGAACTGAAAACGAGGACCTACAGACAATTTAGGACTTGTGTAAATTTAAATATGGCTTGTTTCAGAGTCTTAGAGGGGAAGAAAGAGTCAAAATTGCGACTTCTTTTTTCTTGTTTCTATCATGCTGATACACTTGGATGCAGCTACCCATAACTGGTGCATGGCAACTGCTCTGGCTTTCCCCTGGCCCCAGAAGGAGATCAGTCATCTGATTAACAGCCCTGCACCAGCTGTGGTAAAGCGTAGGGGAAAGAGAAAAAATGAACTAAAGTATCATACGAATTATGCATTTTCAGGTTCATTTTGAGAAAAATCACAATATTTTTTGAGGTTTTTCAACTGTCTCAAGTTGCACTTTGCTGGTATCACCTAAAGTGGCAGTCAGGTGCCAATTTCATATGAACTGGATAAAGTGACTTTCGTTTCTTTGCAGCGTTTTCCTCCTGCTTCGCTGAAGTGGTCCTGGGGGTCGAACTGTCTCCAGAAACCACATCCTTCCACCAAGCGGCTACTTCTGCTCAGCCACTTTCCTTTTATCGTTCTTCACCTCATCAAAGCACCACAGTTCATTTTAACAGCGCAGGCCCTCTTCAAACAACACTCGTGAGCCACGGAACAACTGAGCAGACAACGGAGCGGCTCCAGGCACCCTCAGCTCCAGGCCAGCGCAGGGCAGCCCGGGCAGGAGCAGGCACCGTATCCACGACACCCGCAGACAGCGCCGGCACGGCCGCCCAGAGCACGGCCTCGGTTACAGCTGCAGTGGAGAACGCAACCGCTCCCTCTGCGTCCTCCACCGGGCGTGGGAGGAGAACACTCGCGACCACAGGAGCCACGGCAGCGGCCACCAACACCTCCCTGAAGCACGAGACAGCGAGTACCCAGGGGACGGCCGCCAGCAGCGCCTCCGCGGCCACCGGCACGCCCGGGGCCGGGCGCAGCACGCGCTCACGGACGCAAACAACAGCCACGGGCGCCCCAACGGCCTCGAGTGGCTCAGGAGCCACCAGTGCAGGGACACACACGGCCCCCACGTCCCCTGCCAGCACAGCGAGACCCCGGCCCACCCCGCAGCCCTCTGCCATCCCCACAGGCACCTACACCCTCTCCGACGGGAACGGGACCTGCGTCAAAGCCGTCATGGGCCTGCAGCTGATGGCTCGAAACACGCAACAGGTGAGGTGGGAGCTGAGCTTGGCAGTGACTTTATTCATTAGCTGGAGTTATTAGCTCTTTCCAAGCCATTTTCAGAATTAGCTTCCATGACCACAATAAGTGGTTTGCTGCCAGTCTGAGGCTCCCCACGTGCCACAGCATCCCAGCTGCTGTACTCTGGCCCGTTGATGATGATGCAAAGGTGCTTTCTTACTTCAGTGATATTTTTGTGGGAGCAATGGTGGGGCAGGAGATCAGCCAGCAGGGTTATTGGTGCTTCCTAGAAGAGGAGATTAGTTAAAATCCGAACTGGCCTCAGGTAAGAACTTGACATTGCGAGTTGCAACGAAAGGAAGAAATTGCCAGTTCACAAACTTGGATTTAGAGGTGGGTTGTCCTGATGTTGATGTATGGACATTTTAGGATCATGGAAACTGCCAGGTAGTGAAGAGCTGGTCCTCTCTCCTAGAAGTGATCCACTGAGAATGATTCAGCAAAAGATATTCATATCATACAACCTGATATGGCAATTGTGTCCCTCAGGCTTAAGGTTTTGTAGCCTCCATTAATAGAACACATGGAGCTACATCCTCAGGCTATGGAGTCCTTTTATTTGAGCCATCCCTGTTACAAATACAAATACTCGTGTTTGATGTCTGAATATTTCTAACACTGGATGACTGTCTAATGTTGGTAAAGGGAATTTTCATTCCTTGTCCTGGCAGAAGCCAGGAAGGGAGCAGGATTCCCACCCTCACCAGACCATAGTGAGATGTTTACAAAAACATAAGGTGCTCCCTCTTTATAAATTACCACTCGTAGTCATCTGACCCTGAATCATATCAGTTCACTGAATAAACAGAAACCAAATATTTTCTGCCAGCTTAATGCACTGGAGCAGCTCAGTGATGTGTCAGACAACAGCCAGTGCTGGTTTACAAGTGGGGAATGACCCTGGCAGGCAGTGATTCGGCTGCCACCACCACTGCGTGGTTCATTCAGCCACGCAGAATCTCTGCATGTTTTAAAGTTATTAAATCTCTGCTTTCAAGTACCCCCCATCTCTTCATCATCACCCCTGCAATGTCTTTTCTCTCTACAGGAGCAGATGGAATATGTGACTGTCAACCCTAATGCGACAAAGATATCTGGGAGCTGTGGGATGGTGCAGTCTGAGCTGAACTTAACTTTTAGTAGAGGATTTGTAAACATCACCTTTGTAAAGGTAATTGTTGCATTTAGAGGGAAGGAGTGTTTAGGACTGGGAAGCTAGAGTTTAGGCTGCCTTTGATCCAGCTTGAGCTGTGGGAAACGGTATTTTATCTATCTCTGTGCTTGTTTTCCATCTGTACATAACTGCATGGTTACTCCTGTTCTTCCCAAAGGGCTAGAGCCAGAGAACCATGGTTTAATTCATTCAGGTTGGAAAATACCTCTGAAGGCTGCCTGGTGCAAGGTTGTGCTCACAGCACAGCTGAGTTCAGTGTTAAATCAGGCCTGTTTGAACTTTCAGTTTGGAAGGGAAGGGTAAGCACAGTTCTCTGCCATCCTCTGACAGAAAGTGCCAGAGAGCAGTGTTAGAGCTGCCCATCAAGCAACACAAAGTCTAGGAATAGCCAAGCAAAATCTGAGTCTGTTTTTTACATAGGTAAAAGTCTCATGGGAGGGAAGGTCATGCCTGCTGATTGCAGTGGAGTGCTACAGAGGGAAAGGGTTTGGGACGAGTCCCTGTGCAGGAACAAGGTGTGCTGGGAGCTCTGACTCACACTGTCAAGTTGCTCTCAGCCATTTGCTTCCCCTTAAAGCCAGCTGGGGTTGTCAAATTCAAAGGACAGCCTGTGCAGTTTTAAGTGCCCAGGAGCCATGACACATCCACAGGATGTGTTCTGAGGGAGTCTAATTTCATCTAATTTCTGAGTGGAAAATTCCAAACAAGGGAACTGCAACAACAAAACTTTAGATAAGTGGCCTTAAAATGCACCACACCAGGGAGACCTATAAACTCGCACAGAAACTTGGGCAAGACAGAGCTCCTGCTTACACAGTGGGAAACTGAGCTTTGTTTTTGACGTTGTATCCATTAATTCCATGTTTCTCACTGGGGCCACATCATATGTAGTTGTGGCTTTAACACAAGCTGCCAGGAGAGCTGCAGCTTCTATAAGCACAGGAGAAAATCCCTGAGCACAGCTAAACTCTTGCTAACTCAGACATTTGCCCATTTTGGGAGGCAGCACTATTTACCTGAAAGCTGTAAGGGCTGGGTGATGATGCCAGCAGAGGTAAAACAGAACTGACACTGTGTATAAAGTTGTTAATGGGTAGGGAGGAATGGGCAGGAACATGGCACAGGTTGGATCCCACCTAACTCTGGCAGGTGTCAGGAACATCAAGGCCATGTCCTGGAGCTCCACAGCATCTGGCCATCACTGCTGATTTGTGCCCTTCAATTAATCAAGCTAAAGTGTCAGTCTTGCAGCCTGGTTCCAAGCTCAAATTAGACACAATTAAGAAAAGCACAAATGGTTAATCAATCACTTTCATAGAAAGCCCAAGAGGGAACAGCAAATTATACCCCACTTACATAATTAATTCTTGAACAGAGAAAATATTTTGATTAGTAGTCATCTTTATTTTAGCTTATGGCAGAAAGTTTTATTACGAGCTGCAGAGGAAAAGTAAGGTAAAAAATGAAGGAGCTCATTCAAAACAAAGGATCAGTTCAGACTCTAAGTGTTTGCTTTAAATGTGTGCTTCCTGCAACAAGAGGAGCATTTTTGGTGTTACAAGAATCCTTAGAGAAAGGCTGGGGATTCAAGTACCCACAAAAGCCCCAGGTTGCATCAGTGCTAAGGAGAGTGATGTGAACCTTTAGGAGGTGCTTGACCTGTCTTGCCCTTGAAAAAGGTGGTTTCTGGCACAGCATTAGACAATGCACCCTTCACTTCAAGATAAGCCTCAAGAGCATAGCAGGGCTCAGCTTGGACCGCTTTGAAATTCAAGTTAATAAGAAAACAAGTTTGCTGCTGGCTTTTTGAGTTTGGTGCCCACAGCCTCTCCCGGTGCTTTGAAGCAGGAGTGCTCCAGCAGTGGCACTTGTGGCTGTCCCTGCTGGGAGAGGAGCTGGCTCCTGCCCCAGGGCTGGGGTGGCACAGGAGAGGGGCTGGTTCAGTGCTCACCACTCCATCGGCCTCTGCAAAGGGCTTGAAAAAAGGAAGTTGTGTAACCGGCCCACAAGATGTGAAGTAGGAGCAGGTGTTTTCCCCAAGAAAAGTTTTCAACTGTGGCCAAACAGAAAAAAGCACGGCCACCCAAAAATGGTCGTGTTTCACCTAATTATGTCTTTCAGTTGGAATAACACTGAGAACCTCTTCTCTGGTGTATTTCTTTCTTCAATTTTCCCTCTCCATCCTACCAGTTTTTAACCGGGAGCACAGGACACATTCATGTCTACTGCCATTTATCCACCAGCTGCACTCAGCAGTCCCTGAGTGACCACAGCAGGAATTAAACTGGTTAGCAGGGCTGCTGCATGAGGCATCACATTTTACTCCAACACCGATACCAGGGGGAAGTTCCCAGGGCTGGCTCTCAACCTTTGACACTCCAGGGGAGGGCAGTGTCCACGGCTGCACTAGGGTTTCAGGCACACACAGCCTGGCTGGAAATCTTGTTCTGTGTTGTTGTACCAGGTGCTTTCCATGTCAGCAGTCTTCCTCCTTTTGGTTATCACAAGTATCTCCTGAGAGCCCATCTTGAGCAGTCTGTGTAAAATGACACCTGCATGGTCCTGTTTCACTGAACTGAGCAGAATTGGTGATGCAGCTGAGATTCAGAAAAGAAAAATACCTCCAAGAGAGTTAGTTCTTGGGTCTCAAAGGTGATGCTTTACAAAACGTTTCTTTATGAAATTCTTTATGACCATTTTGCTGAGGTAAGCTGTGTTTCTTTCCCCTGCAAATATGTGTTATGAATAAAGATATATCTTCTTTTGCAGCAAGCTCCAAGTTACTCTGTCACTAAAATTGAGAGCAGAATACAGTTATCTTCTGAAGGTTAGTGATTTTACTCTGCCTTAATTTCATATCAAACTGTTCTGGGTGTAGGATAAGTTTTCAGATCTTTAAAACACTGGATTTTGTAAATATGTGTTTTATCAAGCTTTCAATGTGTCACTCACCTAAATCTTATGGTATAAAAATGGAAGAGAAGGGACCTGGCTGCAAATATGTCACTATTATTACATTTTCTTTTTGATCTCAAAAGCTTTCCCCGCCCCACTCTTCAGAATAGAGATTACTTCAAACCTCACCTGCTCCTGTGAGGTGACCCCCTCTTGCAGACTCAATTTGTTAAAATGTGATTTGAAGAAGCATCTGAAGTTTCAGCCACTTTTTCAGACCTAAGTTCAGCTGAGTTGCCCATTGATAGTTAAAGCACTCATTTAAACATGTAAGAAGAAAAAGTGATTGTTAATGGCGAAAATGTCCATGCTCTACTCACCTCTGAGACCATTTTACCCCAGAAAGATGTTGGTTCCAGTGGAGTCAGTGTGGATTCTCATCTGTCTCTCTCTCGCCTCCAGGTATGTTTTACTATGCTGTTCTAAACGAGAAGCTGTTCACAACAAAGCTGGGGAATTCCTTTAAGTGTGCCAGCAGGCAAATCTTCCCCTTGGAGAGGAACTTCGAGATCCTCTTTGTTCATATGCAGCTGCAGGCGTTCGACATTGTGGGTAACCAGTTTGGACAAGGTGAGTAGAAGGATATTTTCCACCCTTCCCAGATCTACCTGCCAGCACTCTGGTGGCCTGATGGATGTAATCTGCTAAACTGTACCCATACACATCCCACTGCTGTTTTCTCAGCCGTTCCTGAGTCATTTCCAACACAGTGCTAAGACATATGGAGGATGGGAAAAGATCTTTTCCCCCTGCATTCAGTACCTTCTGTTTCACCTTCTCATTAAAAATGCTCAGCTTTACAGACACAATTTTCTTCTTCATCCATTTTCTCCCGGAACAAGCAGAGGTGTGTTCACCACCAGTGCATGGCCCAAACCCCAGTATGCAAAGTTCATTTCCAGGTCACTGCTCCCAATATAGCCAGATTTTAGCTATTTTTAAAGGCTTCTGATATTCATGTTGTCCTGCAGCAGCAGCACCAAAACTGCCAGCTAATAAGGGATATTTGTGAATGCAGGATAATATTTTCAGAGCAGCTGTGTCTAGACATGATGAAATTTGCTCCTGAGAAGGAGCACAACTGGCCCACTCCCAGCTTCAGAATTAACCATGATGCTCATCTCTTCAGTTTGTCTTTTCTTGGAGAAGTGCCACAAAGAGACGACCAGGGATATCAGTAAAAGACAAAGACCAGAGAGGGGGACTCATTGTGACCTTGTGGTCTCTTTCATGTTGTTCATCTTCTCATTTCTGTGGCTTCCTCTCAGGGCATCTCCATGCAAGAACTCAGGTGCACAGAGGGTGCTGACCTGCTCTCCAGCCCTTCAGATGCATCAATAAAACATCCTCTCTTCTGCCACTTGTCTTTCTGCGTGCTTACAAAATATTGGCCCTGTGTTCTTCCTTTTACTGTAGATCTGTCTTTTGACTCAGTTTAGCTCTGCTCGACCAATTCTTCTTCTGTCAGGTCACCATTTTGGTTACCTTTTCCATTCTGAAAGGGATATAATGGGAAACAACTTTTGGGGCTTTTTAAAGACGTGGTCCTTCTCCACACTGAGAATCCCATCTATGCTCTCATTCTCATGAAGTATTTTCATGGGATAACACTGAGCTGGAGGAACTCATGGGATCCCATCTGGTCCCCACATTCCCATTCAAATGTGTACAATGAATGACCTTAATTATGGGATTAGGTATGGCCTCACCTCTAGGAGGGACTCAGCTGAGACAGATGCTCTCTGTTTCTCCCTCTCTCTCTCTCTCTCCAAGTCAGACTAATCTCTGCTAGTCAATACCACATACAAATTTAAATTAGCTTTGCTCTTAATCGGAGAGCTGAGAAAACAGCTCCCACCTCTGAAATAATTCCCCTGTGGCTATAAAACAGTCATGAAACTGTTGTGTATCGGCTGCATATGCAGATTCTGAAGGAGAAAATCCCCAGTGAAGGAATGACGAAACACATCACCAGCCTTCTCCCCTCCTCCCTCTCAAGACTGATAGTTTCACTTCCGTTGCTCCTGATTTGCTTATCTTTAAATGGGGAAGAAAAAGAAAACATTAATTGTCACCGGTTTCAAGTTCCTTACAATTTTGTACAGATTACAGTGTTATATCAATAACACTTGGTCTGTTTGAGTCTGGAAATCTGTAATCTTCTATATAAATCTGGAAATCTTCTATACCAATCTGGAAATCTTCTATACCTCAGTGGATCAGAAACAATTCCTAGAGTACATAGAGTTCACTCCTTCATTCCCAATGTTTCATCGAAGTAAAATGGCCAGTTCAAACATCTCTGGCTTTTACAACACTTAGATGCAAATACTTTTCAGCTCATTTATCAGCAGATTACATTAACCAGACAGGGCTTTTAAAAGGCAAACTCTAATAGAATGCTCATGCCTTTGGCTTTGTGGTATTGCATCACCATCTGGATTAGAGCAGAAGAGGATCAGACTTTGGGAAAAGCCATGTGGAAGCTCTGGAGCTGTGACATGATCTCATGGACTCCACATGCTCCCTGAGCTCATTGCTCACTGCCAGTGTAAAATTCCCATGGGGGAAAAGCCCAAGCCAAGCTAAAACCTGTGCCAGCACAGTCATGGAATAACAGTCAAGGTTTTTATCTCAGAGCTCTGTTGAAACCTGCCTTGGAACAGTCACAGGGAGTGAGAGGGGCACAGGGTGTCGGATCTCCCTGGTATCCTGGCTGGAAACTGGATTTGCTGCTGAGCTGGGATGTACTGTGGGGTTTAGCTGAGCACACTGCCCTGCTTAGAGAACAGTTTGCTCTGCAGGTGCCGCTCACAGCAGCAGGACAGAGATCTGCCTTTCCCTGGAGCCTGAGGAAGGACCATTCCTGTGGATCTGATGGAAGATGTAGGTCTGATCCAATTCTGGGGTACCACACTAGTGGTCATTCCCAGACGTTGCCTTCACCCCCAGGACTGCATTTGTATTTTGGATTTGAGGCTGATCCTGCCATTGTTACTGGGTTAATTTTCCATTTCTGTCAGTGGCCCACGTGGTGCAGTCTCTCTATAGGAAAGCCACCAATTTACCTTAGGCTAGAAGTTCACTTTAAAGTAACAAGTTTCTGTTTAATCAGAGAATGATTTGAATATTCATTTGGGTAGGCACTGGCTGAGTATATCAGGATTTGCACTTTCTGTAGCTAAGAGATGTGTTTGGAATGATATCTTCCCATGGTCCTTCAAAGATACGATTTGTGTCTGATATAATCACATGTACAACAACATTGCAAAGGTACTGCTAAAGCAACTGCCTGGACTATGTCCAAGGCTTCTGCATTCCTAATCTCTGAATGTTCTGAGTTAGCCACCATTATCCACAAAGATTCTGAATTAAACAGGGAGAACAATTAGAATTTGATTTTTCTTAGAAAACACTGACTTAACAAGGATCCCTTCTGCACTAACGATGTTCTGGACCATGGGCTTCTGTCTCTGGCCTGATCCTCTTCACTGGGAAGAAGCAATCAGATGCTACACAGGAGCAGTTTTTGACCATGCAGGATGTGTCTTGCTCTTTATTTTCAGACTGGCACTTTGTATTGTGATGCTCCCCCTTTGTTTTTGGGAAGGAAGCTCTTCCTGTGTGTATGCTGAGTGGTGAAACAATTCCTGCAGATATGAAGGAGGAGAGCTGCTCTCTAGGGAAGCACAGAGCTACTGCAAAAGGGGCAAAGATGGTTTTCTTGAGAGAAGGCTCACCACAGATAAAAAGTGTAGTAAGTATAGCTTAGAAAAAAGAAAGAAAAAACAAAAGAAAGCAAGGTTTTGAGAACTTCTGGCTTGTATTTGCCATCTTCTGGAATACAGATGTACAGTTTAGGAGTATGGTGTTCTACTATAACATTCTCTATATCCTTTTCTTTTCAGAAGAAGAATGTTTTCCTGATAGAAACAGCAGAGTAGCTCCCATTGCAGTGTCCCTGAGTATCCTGGGATTATTTGTGATTGTGTTTGCCACCTTCCTGATCTCCAGGAGAAAGCCACATAGAGGATATGAACGCATCTGAGGTGCCCTTGTGCTTCCAAACGTGTGCAACAAGCAGAGAAGTCACAGGAGTTTTTGCTTCTGCCTGGCAATCTCCCTGCCCTGAAGCCACATTTTGAAGTGAGATGACACCATGTGTTTACAGCTAATGAATGTTTCTGGAAGGAGTTTCCTTAAGGTGGGGAGGAGAGAACTCACACCTTCTACTTTAGGCTATTTTTAGCATCTAATTTAGATATAGTCCAAAATGAGGAGCTTAAATTCTCTCTGTTATCAACAAAGGAGCTCATTCAGATCACTTAAACCAGACTCCTAAAAATAGCTTAAAGCAAGCAGTATCACTATCCCCCATAAAATCCATCAGGTTTGTTAATGATGGTGTTTAGATTTATCAAAAGATGTAAATCTGACCTACAGGTCAATAAACAGAGGCCCACAGCTACAGACAACCCTGCTAAGTGAGAGCTCACTGAAAGCTTTTTTCAGAACATGGTGTGTGCCAAAATCTCAGAGGAAGTGTCCAGTGTGACTCCACTCACAAGCAAGTCCTCACCAGTCCTACAACACAGTTACACTTTCTAAGTGCCTGGGGTTCTCCCACTAAGCCCTTTCCAAAGACACAGGGGTAATTGTGACTCTTACCCTGGAGCTTAATGTGTTCCTGGTCTTGTGAGAGTTCAAGAGTCCCCAATGTGCTGTTCAGACATGGACCTGTCACAGAAACCACACTGAGCCCAGGAAATGTCCTCTACTGGGGCAACAGGGTGATCTCTTAATCCAGAAAGATGCCAGGCTCATGGAAATGCCTGGGATTAAGTGACCACCACTGGGGACCATGCACAAGGTCCATGAGAAATGGAAATCCACTGATGCTGTATGGTCAAGGCTTCTGTGGGAAATAAAATCTTGCACAGGCTCTGGACAAACTCCACCCAAAAGTGAGTGTTCTCCAGTGTGCTCACAGCTGAGCAGTTGGATTTTCATATGGAAATGATTTGGAGTTGCTTTAAGGCACACTGATACACCCTGTAGTCTATTTCCTGCTAAACCAATGATGAAGGCATGAGAATAGTAATTGCTTTTGAGATTTAAATCCAGCTCGTGTTCTTCGTTGTAACAAGGAAAAGCTCCTTGTCACAAAAGATTTACATGTGCAGAAATGTGTGCATACACACACATGCACGTGTGCACGTGCCACACAGTCTGCTCACTGAAGCAAATGACATCAAGATGATGAAATATTATGTACAAAAACATTTGCAAAAAAGAAAATAATATTCAATAAAGCACACTTCCTCCGAGGAGTTAGACTAATGGCTGAAATTTTACTAATAAAAGCTTGGCCTGGAAAAGGACTGAGGAATGGCACTCATTAAACAAAAGAAATACTGAAGTCATATGCAAAAATGCCTTGACAGTTTAATCTGTATCTAAACAAAATGGAAATGCTGGGAGCCAATTTAATTTCTATGAATAATGGCCCAAATCCTGCACAGTTATTAACAGTAATGAAATGTCACTGGATTTTCACTGGATAAAATTGATGGTTCTGTCTTGTCAGATATTCCCTTAAGTATTTTAAAAATAGTTTTGATATTTTACTAGTATTTCACCATTGCTAGTTTACTTATTTAAATGAAGAAAGAAAAGAAATTCTTCCATTCTATGAATTAATTAGAGATGTTGGTCAGTGTGAAGCAGAAAACATGGCCACACTGCTCTGTAATGAGTATAATATGTAGCTGTGGAAGTAATTAACATTCTCTAGAAATATTCTCTTTGAGTCTGAATGAACCAATAAATAAGAAAGATAGTTTTGAAGCACTTTTACACTTGGAGAAACATCAGAACCAGCTGTGAGCACAGGAACAGCTGAATACATTTATAAGGTAAAATAGCACAAGAAATAGGATACCAAACTTTCAAGGTTTCATTACAGACACAGTGATTCAGTTGAATACTCAAATTGAAATGTAAGTATTTCAATTATTCTTTTGCAAAGGGCTCCAGCACTGTTCATAATGCTTAGTGAGCTTTATCGAGCTCATTTTCCTTTCCTCCTTCCACCATAACAGAGAAGCAGCCACTGGACTCAGAACTTGGGCCTCTGATTCTCAGGGTTACTCAATACTATGAATCTGTTGTTTAGAAAGCGGGTTTTTATATGCTATTAAAGCATTCACCTTTTTTTTTAAGAGAAAAAAAAAGAAGAAATGTCTGGGAGGAAAGGTAAATGGATGAAGAGCTTCCACTTGAAAATGAGCCTGTGCCTGCAGTAGGGATGTTGCTGTCCCAGTCTGCTACATGTGGGCATTTTAACAACAAAAGCACATGGTCAGGGCCCAAAGCTGCCCAGGGAACAATAGATATCTTTCCTCTGTCAAAGCTGAGTCCCATTTCACATGTTCTTTGGATTGTTGGATTGTGTGATCTGTGTTACTTCTACTGACATGGATATAGCATGGTTCTGTGCTAAAAAATTTCTTTATGTTAATATTCAGTCTTTTTAAAAAGTCCTATATCATCATGAGGACAGAAAAGGGTTACGAATGACTGCTAATTCCGTGGTTAATACTGAGACTCCTGGCATTTTTACTAGTGATGCATGAATAATGTTTTTCCCCATAGTTTTTTTTTTTTCTTTCTATAGTGAATCAACATGTTGGTAGAGAACAGTGTTTGGATTCAGATTTACCTGATTTGTTGTTATGCTTTTTCTTGCTATTATTTGTTTGCTATTTTTATGAAGCTGCATTCTGCCATTTGTACATGAACAATACTCTGGGCTTGCTCCAACTGCCACAGGTGAAGTGCACGTGGTGCAAACCAATGAAACAACTGGATGCTCCCAGGAAATGCTGCCAACATGCAGCAAAATGAATCCAATGGTGTTAGTGCTTTACAGCACTAGGGTAGTACCTACAGCAGTAGGGTATCCATTGGAGAAATCCTTACTGCATTGGGAGATCCCAGCCTTGCAGTGCAACCTTTCTCTCAGCTGTGGCCCATCCTGTATCCCATCACCTCCATCCCCGATCCCAAAACCCAGCCAGCCTGCAGCAGGGATGTGTGTCAGCATAGCAGGGAGCGTTGTCTCTCCAAATTTGACGCTGAATTAGAATCAGACAGCCCAGCTGCTCCCTGAGCTGCCATGTGCAGCTCTAAAAGCTGAATGCTTGTGTTATTTTCTGCCAGAATTTAGGAATATATTTAGCTGGTACTTTTCAATCTAATGGAGTGGCTTTGAGGTCTCCCTCCCACTGGGAAAACTCTGTAGGGGTAAGTAGTCTTGGTGTTGCTGGACTTGCTCTTTTAAACATCTTGTCTGAAGAAACAACTTGAGCGAAAAGTCCCTAAAAGAACACCATACAAAAGAAGGATATTTGGAAAACTGCTTGCACACTAGATAAGCCATAATGGCCATATCATGGGGCAGCAGGGCAATTTTCTCCGCTGTGGGAGGAGACAAAGCTGCAGCTGGGTCCCAGAGTGACTCAGCAGCCCCAGCTCACTTCTTCCCCCAGACTCAGACCAACCTGGCCCTGAACCAAAAGGTGCTGATCAGGGTGATATGATTCATTGATGATGTGATGCACCCACCAGGGAAACAAAGCTTAACTTCTGTGCAAGCATGTGCTGGTCAGGAGGCCGTGGGGCCATCGCAGGGACCAGGAGGTCAGCGCATCCCTACATCCCCACGTCCCCACATCCCTACGGCTCCCTGGTGCTCTGCTGCAGCTCCCATGCCCATCACCTGTGGTCTCTCGCACATCCAAGACAGAATGAGGGCATCCCAGGAGCACGATGATGTCACTGTGACACGATGTGTGTGTCACAGTGACTCAGACAAGTCACTGAGGAGTTTAAATACCAAGGTCTAATTTCTTTCAGTCCTTTTTGTTCTCTGATGGACAAGTGCAAATTAAGAAACAGCTGTTAATTCAGTTGAAAGAGGAAGGGAAATTAGATTGGCATCTTGACTATTTGAACATGGCTTGGCTTATCACTTCTAGCTTGCTATAATGTATGGCTGCTAAAAATAATTTGCTATGAGAAGTAAGACATGCTCTTTATTTTTCTATTATTGGTGTTTCCACAATAAAGGCTGTATTTAATCATTGGAGTGTGCATTGCTGTGCAATGATTTTATCTCTGAAATGGCGGAGTGGGTCTCACATGTACTCTTCATGAAGCAAAGGTTGTTAGATGGATTACAGGAAAGCAGGAGACGTGGTAAAGATGGGGGACAAAAAACCAATCTCTCTGCTGCTAGCAGCTGATTGAGGAACTCGGCTGTTGGAGAAGTGCTGGCGAGGGCAGCAGAGAAGCCATAACTTCCTTCAGGGATAAAATACCAGAATCGTGCTTAATTCAATTTCTTGTGTTAGTGCACACTCCTACATGATGGATAATTTAATGTCACAAGGTGAAAACTTTGCAAGCCCCTTCAGAAGGAGAGCAGGGGCAGTTTGCTCTGCCCTTTGGCACTTGCTTGATCTGGTGCAGTGTTAAATTTGGTGCTATCTTTTGGTGCTATCTTTTGGTGCTATTTAATGGGCAAGGTTGCTCACTTGTTCATGTTTTAGAAGCTGGACTGGTAAATACACACCTGTATGTGTGAAGTAGGCCCTCAAAGGCTGCTGGTGTTTCAAAATTCTCTCTTTCTTGACAAGGTTTAATACCAGATGGAGGAACAGAACTTTACTAAAATGCAGAAAGTCCCCATCTATGAGTCACACCCTGGACTGTCCCAGAGGCATAAAGGTTTGGAATTCCTTGAAGAAACCTTTGCATCAGAATATTTAGAAGATAAAAGGACATGTACTTTTTAAGCATCAATTTGAGCAAAATAGCAAGTATGAAAAGAGGAAGATTTCTATGGAGTTTACCCTTTGTGATTAAGGTGACAAGACTTGGACACTACACTTTTTCCTCATGTCCAGGGCTGTGGCCATTGCATGCCAACGAGGCAGGGGAATGTGGGTCTGAGCTTTATCTGCCACAGTAACGTAACACTGCTGGGCTTTCATCAGCATCTGGGCTTTCCCAGCTAGCCACAAAATGCCACAAAATGTACATTTCTCTTTTTCTGTGAGCCTTATTGCCTATGGAATTGGTAGATCCCAAGTATTTTATTAAATTACAAACTGACTCAGTTTCTTACTTAGCTCTTTCTTCACAAATTTAGATAGGGGCAGGTTGCATTTCCAACATGCAGAAACAAAGGCTGTTGGGCAAAAGGAAGGTGCTCAATCTGAGTCAGGACATCTGTGTTTATAAGAGACACAGATCTTGGTTTTGAACCTCAGTTTTACTGAGGCTTTCCTGTATCAGAAAAATGTTTGAAATTAGTCCAGACAATGTTTAACCTCATTTTACCATGGAATGACTTTTTTTGTCATTAGGTCAAAGAAAATATTTCAAGTTACATTTTTGACAACCTGCTTACGGAAAAAATTGTTATGAGCAAACTACTCAAATTATTAATCAAAGCAGCTTTCAAAATATGCCTAGCTTCTACAATAAAATGAAAAAAAGTTGCTGACCCAACCTATCCACTACATTAGCAGGTTCACCTGAGCGCTTCTGACTATGGATGTGCACATCAAACATATTACTGGTGTCACTGAGGAAGTTATTATTTCTGCACTGAAGGTTTATTACTCGGCGCTTTCAAACATCTGCGTGTACAGTCTGGTAATCCCGCTTGACTTTGCAAGTCCTAAAACCCCTGCTGGCAGGATGCCTCCACCAAGAGCAGATTTGCAATATAAATGAGTTTGCCATTTCCATTAGTTCTATTGCTAAAAGCATCAACTCCTCTGCCACCTCTGATTTATGTACTGTAAAATATCTGCAGCCCTCCCCAGTGCCCAACAGTTAAACTGCATAAAATGCTGCCATCTTGTGTTTAGAGACAAATTAAACAAGATATTTTAGAAATCTGGATTACAAAAGGCAAAAGTAGGAACTACACTGTCAGCATCTTATGTTGAAGAAGATTGGAGTGAACGGATTAAGGAAAAGCAGAAGCTTCACCTAATAATTTAGTTTTTAAAACCCCATCCTCAGAGCAAGTGCTGATCCCTCTTGCACTCAGGCCCAAGGGACGATTTCCCCAAGCTGATCCGGGGTCTGTTTGAGCTACTTGAACCATCCAGTCACTGGTGTGAGGGGTCACCACGGCGAAATGGCACTGGAGCAAGCAGAGATTGTTTGCATACGGAAGATGTTCTTTGTGTAAGAAACCATTAATGCTTCAGAGTATAGAGAACACGTAAGACATTAAACACTGCCACTACTGCAACTGATCGTTTCTGTATTCCTGTTGTGAAAAAGCACGGTTGCTTTGCTATTTGTAAACAACAACTGGAAATACTTATTTTGACCGTGCTGGCGCTGGGCAGGTTTAGCAAGACCCTGCAACTGGGGTGGGCTCGGCCTTAAACTGATAGATCTTGGGAAGAAATTCTTCCCTGTGGGGGTGGTGAGGCCCTGGCACAGGCTGTCCAGAGCAGCTGTCGATCCCCGTCCCTGGAAATACCCAAGGCCAGGTTGGATGGGGCTGGCAGCAACCTGGGCTACTGGAAGGTGTCCCTGCTCAAGGGAGAGTAATGTAACGCGATGAGCTTTAAGCTCCCTTCCAGCCCAAATCTTGTGTGGCTCTGTGACTTGCAGAGCTCCAAAGCCTGCGGGAGCGGAATGGATGCTGACGGCTTCCTGATCCCAGCGCTCTGCGACCTCCTCCGCCTCACGAGGCGGTTTTGATGCAGGATCCGGGGATGCTGTGTTATCCGAGGATGCCCACGCCCTTCCCAACAACTCCCACGTTTGTGTGCCGCTGTCCTATGACAGCCCCGGATGTCATTCCCGAAGGAGCACGCTCCGCTGAGTCTGTGCACCCATCGTTTCACACTTAAATGAAATATACTCGACCGGCCCTCTCAGCGCCGTTTCTCGGCGCGGCCCAGCCCCGCCCCCGACAGCCATTTCCCCCGCTGTCCCCGAGCGGGCCCCGGCCGTGCCCGGCTCTCCCTCCTCCCCGTGACGCGCTCCCTCCGCCCGCTCCCTGCCCCTCGGGGCTCTCCCTCCTCCCCGTGACGCGCTCCCTCCGCCCGCTCCCTGCCCCTCAGGGCTCTCCCTCCTCCCCGTGACGCGCTCCCTCCGCCCGCTCCCTGCCCCTCAGGGCTCTCCCTCCTCCCCGTGACGCGCTCCTTCCGCCCGCTCCCTGCCCCTCAGGGCTTTCCCGGCTCCCGCCCGCGCTCCCCAACATGGCGCTGGCGGCGGCCGAGCGGGGCCGCGGCTGCCTCGGGGCGCTGCGGCGGCTGTGAGTGCGGGCCGGGGGAGGCCGCAGCGGCCCCGAGCGCGGGCGGGGTTGGGTGCCGGGGCAGCCGCGGGTGCGGGCCGGGGGCGGCCTGAGCGGAGGAGCCGCGGGGAGCTGCCCACAGCGGGCTCGGAGCCCGCCGCCCAGCCAGGCGGGGAAGGGCTCTGCGGGCGTGAGGGGGCACATCGGAAGGCCGGGCTGCTCCGTGGGAAGGAAGAGCAAATAAACCCTCCTGTGCCGTAGGGGATCGTTGTAGCAGCTGCCGCGGGTCCCGTGAAGCTGTCCCGGCCCCGGGGTCTGTCCGCAGCCCGTGCGCAGGGAGGGTGACCGTGACAGCTGTGTACTCAGTGTTTAGGACATGCACGGATTCCTCCTCCCGTTGTTGTAACCGAGCTCTCCTTGGGTGGTGCCGAGGACGTCCCGTGTCTTTTTGTCCGATAACGCCTAAAGAATCTGGACTTGATCCAGATTTCCGACTTTGTTTTATATACTAGTTAAAACAGTTCAGGAGTTTGCTTTCACAGTTCATCCAGTCACGCACTGCCTTTATCTCATTTAGTTAGCATTAATCATTTGAAGTTTAACTTTCCATTTCTAAAAAGTCTACATGGCTCGCTCTTGCTCTTTCACATTCTTTTCTCTTGCACCTTTGCTCTACAAAAGCAGCTCCTGTTGCCTTTTAAGCTTTTTTATTGTTGCTCACGTCTTCTTTCCCAAATACTTTATGAGTTGGCCTCTGTAATAAATGAATACGTGTTGTTGGCTGTTCTATCTGCCAAAAAGATTTTTTGCTTGTTTAAGAAAACTCTGTGATTAGTTTTGTTTGAATGCTACTAAAAAAGCAAGGGGATAATTTTTATTGTGTCCAAGTGAAAGTACTTCGGGAGGGATCTGGTGAAGTTTGAGCGACTTCCCTTGCTATACCTGAAGATGATCTGTGTAAATAGATGTATCAGAAGTTTCAGTGCTGTCCTTCTCTCACCTGAAAATAAAAGTAGCTCAGTTGCCACTTCTTCATATGCACTTGTAACACTTCTGTCCCTTTATAATTGCACAGGCAATGGAACCAAGTACAAATATTTGTGAAATGGGCCTCAACGACAGGTATGAGATTTAAGTTCTTTAGCTGCTATCTTAAATTGCTGTGCAGTGTGGATGGTTTTAGAGCGTTGGTTGCTGAAAGACTGCAGGATTTTTTAATAAATATTCAGTATCTCCACAGTTTTTGAAAGCAGGAACCTGTAGGTAACCTAACAGAAACCATCTTTAATGTTTAAACAAAATTTTGTATACTTTTATCTATCATATTTAGGTTCATGGAAATTAATGAAAACTATTTTTTGTGATTTTTTTTTTTTTTTCCTCTGGGTCCTTTTCTGATGCAAATGCTGCGAAGTCTGAGAGAATTTTTTATAGACATAATGGTATTTAAATATATGAACCATAGTAAAGGGGTTTGGCAAGATGATTTAAATCACTCTACGGTCATATTATCTAAAAAGTTACATTTGAGAATCCAGAGGTCTATTTTCATTTTATTGTTTAGTCTTAAGCTATTTAGTTCTCACTGAGAAGTTTCTGTCAGTGCTGGCCTTACACTTCTGTCAAGTTGTGGCTGCTGTCGTGACAGTTTGTAGAAGTTTGTAAGTCACTTTGTAAGTTGGTTTTGGCTTAAACAAAAACAACAACAAAAATTAATACCTTGTTATTTTTTTGTCACTGTGTATCAAGGGGAGCAGTGCTCTTCGTATGTAAATCACTTCTGTTGTGATTTACACGACACAGCTTTGATTGTTTCCTAGTTAGTCCAGAAGGTTCACAGCACAACTATAAGCATCAGCGGTTATGTAGAGGTGTGGTTTTTAGGGTTAGGGTATATTTCTTGAATTCTAAAAAGGAAAAAAAAATGGTTTAAGCATACTTCTCCATAGGGACTATGAATTAAAAAATTGAAGAGCAGCTTGGAAATGTTTTTGGGTAAAGCATGCTTTTTTCATTATTGAAGAAATGCATAAACTTTATAAATAATGCAAAAGAAACCAGAATTTTAAAATTGCTTTGTTTCCAGGAATGTTTCTGTGGCGTGGTTTCTTACTGTGCTTCATCCTTTCAAGCAGGAGGTCACAGGATAGGGAAGATCCTCATTGCAAACCGAGGAGAAATCGCCTGCAGGGTGATGCGAACGGCCAAGAAAATGGGGGTGAAGTCGGTGGCAGTTTACAGTGAAGCAGACAGGAATTCCATGCACGTAGCAATGGTGAAATATATTCTTTAATTTCATGGCTGATGTCCGTTCAAAACAGTATTTTTCATTGATAAGTTCCATGTGTAAAGCGGATTTGGGTGCTGATGCAGTGTTGATTTTCACTTGTGTAGACCTACTGCCAAGTTTTCCTTGTATGGATGGAAAGTTTGCCTGGTCTCTGTCTCAACACCTGACAACTTTACGGGAAGTGCATTCAAGTTTGACTCTCTGACTCTGGACAGCCAGGGGTTAGAGAATGAACTGGGATTTTGGGGAAAAAGTCAGAATTTGTTTCACCCAGTTAAACCTCTCCTTGAGGAAAGGCAGTGATTTAAACTGCAGTCTGATAAGTGATATAAGTAGCTCAGAAACTCATTTGAATTTGCTAGTAAACAGCCTCTGTTGTATGTATTATTTGTAAAACAGGCAGATGAAGCATACTGCATTGGTCCACCACCCTCACAGCAGAGTTACTTGGCCATGGAGAAAATACTGCAGGTGGCCAAGGTCTCAGCAGCACAGGTGAGGAGGTCAGGGCCTTACATTTTCTGTTACTTCCATGTCTTAATTCTTTAGTTTTGTCATCTTGCTTTTCCTTAATGATCTATGAAGTTTCTGAGTTCTCTAAACTAAACTGTTATAAGAAATTGGTTGGTACCATTATTCTGTTTTAGGCTATTCATCCTGGTTACGGCTTCCTCTCAGAAAACACAGAGTTTGCAGAGCTGTGTAAGCAACAGGGAATCATCTTCATAGGTCCTCCTTCATCTGCTATCAGGGATATGGGTATTAAAAGGTATCTATTTCTGATTTGTTACTTGGTTATGCAGTTTACAGCTTGGCAAAGCTGATTTTGTTAACAAATTACCAGTTGCTCTGTAATTGTTTTATTTATTCAATTTGCATTGCATTTTTACCGTTTTCTTCAAAGGAATAAACTCTAGGTTTATAGATTCATGAAGAGATACAAACAGCGAAGATTGTTCAGTTATTGGGATTTTAGTAATTAAATAAGTAATGATTCTACTTTTCCAGAATTGAAGCATTGCAGTGGTAAAGGTTCAGCAGTCAGATTGGGTGGGTCAAAAGAGCAGTGGAAAAGAAGCACCAAATCATCAGGGTTGTTGTGGCTCATGTAAAATGATAAGTTTACTTCATCACAGAGGATCTTATTCCTTGATACTTAGATCAAAGAAAGACTTTTAAAGTATGAAGTATAAATCAAGAATATGGAAATGAAGTTATTACTGACATGGGAACTGTATGATAGTAGTTAGAGAGAATTAACTTTTTTATCACCTCATAATGTGAGAGTAAATTACCTCAGTAATTTAACAAGCTTTGCATGCATTTTGGAAATTAGAGTTATTATGCCTGAGTGTTTTATGTGTGATATGAATATAGCCTCTGTAATGAAAAATTTTGCTTTTGTACAACTTTAAATATTGCAGGATACAGTGTTGTAATTTGAAAATGTTAGATTTTGGCATCTATAATGTGGAACTGAAGTCACTCTAAAATCCAATCCTGCTAGGAGAAAGAAAAATCTTTGTTTAAAGCATGTGCTGAATTGCAGTCCAATGTGTCCAATCTGTGTAACACGCCTATGCAAGTAGTTCTGTTGAGGTCTAGTGTGGAATTATTTTCATGCAGAGAATTAACATTGGGAACGTTAGACAGGTTGGAGCTTAAAGTAAGAAAAAAATATTATCATCATTCTAAATATAAAACTGTTCTGTCAAAGCACTTCCAAAGCTATAATGTCTGCTGCTGGCGTTCCTGTTGTTGAAGGTTATCATGGGGAAGATCAGTCTGACGAGTGTCTAAAGGAGCATGCCAGGAGAATTGGGTACCCAGTAATGATTAAAGCTGTCCGTGGGGGTGGAGGAAAGGTAAGGAACTCATCTGTCCGTCGTGTGCTGTAAAGTTACCGTGTCTCAGGATCTGTGACTCAATATTCTAAAAGAAAACAAAAACTGGAAAAGCACTTGTTGTTAATATTTATTATTAATGGCCCATCTAGCTCTGCAAAATCTCATTTCCCTTTGAAATGCAGAAGATAAGTAGCTGGAATAAACTGGAAGAGTTTTGTTTATTTCGAAGGATCTCCAGTAATTCACATAAGCAGAAAAGTTGTGCTATGGATTTGTGCAAAATGAGATGACTTTAAATTGTTATTCTGTGACTTTTTTTTTTGCTAACAGTTTGAAATATTGCATAACAAATTATTAGAAATACCATTTTGTGTCTAGAAACTCTTTAATGAGTGGTGAACTCCCAGTCTAAATCAGATTTTACTCTGAAATAAATGTCTATAAATAAATTACAATGGAAAATTTTAATTATTTCCAAAATAGCTAGATTTTTTTTTGTAAAAAATAAGTTTTTCTCTGCCAGCTTTGGAAAATTTCTATTATATTTGAGGACAAGATTGAATTTTGTGCTCACTCATGTCAATGGAATGATAATACCTATTTTTTACAATTCTTATGGCACTGTCAGTGGGATTAGGATTATCTTAATGGAAGATGATGCACAATTCTGCTAATGTGTATGAAAGGAGAAAAAGTGAAATAAAAGATCATTTCTCACTCTGTGTGTACAAGATTTTTCATTCCATGCTGTATTTTTTGACATTTAGATAAGCTTTTTTCCCTGTGTTTTAGGGCATGAGGATTGCTCATTCCGAAAAGGAGTTTCTGGACCAACTAGAATCAGCAAGGAGAGAAGCAAAAAAGTCTTTTAATGATGATGCAATGCTGATTGAGAAATTTGTAGATAATCCAAGGTAAGAATATAAACACTAATGTTTATTCTCTTGTTAAATAAATGTAACTAGCTTTGTTGTAGGATTAAAATTGGTTTTGTACGTCTGATTTGCACTATGAAAGTTGTTAATTTGGTCAAAATTGTTTATAATTTATTGAATTTCTTGTAGTGGCTTTGTTTTGAATGACAGAAATTAAAATGCTACTGCTTGGGAGCCATGGCAGTGAGAGAGCTTTCTAAACTTGATATACATCTAGGAAAAAAATCACTCTATAATATTTAAACCATACACCTTAGTCAAGCTATGGTGGTGTTTCTGCTGCCCTCAGGTGTCCTAAACCAGTTATTTAATCTTCCTTTATTTTGATAATTCAAGTACGAGTGAGAGTCTAGCTAATGCCTGGCCTGTGATACTGAAATTTTTTATAAAGAACATCTCACAGAGACTGTTTGATACTGTTGTACTTTACATCTGTTTTTCCTTGAAGCATCACTATAGGGAAAGCATTTATTCCAAAGAAATTGATGGTCTGCTTATGCTGTCAGGTGGGCATGAGAAAAAACTAATTTCTGGGGAATTTCTTTTGCCAAGATCAGGGGATTGGCAGAATGGTGATGTGTTTTTAGTAGCTTTATGCACAGAATAAAATTCTGCCACCTAAGAGTTGTCCTTTGAAATGGTGTTTTGAAGTGAGCAGTGTTATTCCTGATCCAGGGCTGCTGCTTTCTCTTGTGAGTTGCTGTACAGTAAGTTATGAGGGAAATAGTGATTATCAAACTATAGTGAAGTGTTTTTACTTTTATTATAATAATTAAGAAGGAGGTAGCAGCCTTCAGATACATCTTGCTTATCCTACAGTCTCTGAGATTTCACTGCAGTAGTTGTTATTAGGAATCCTCTTTCATTCAGGAGATTGAGTAAGTCTAAAACAGTTAAAATCCTTCATAATAGCAGCCTCACTTCTACAATTTTGGCATTTATTTAAGGGCAGACACTTAAACTTATGAGAAATCCTACTGAAATGTGTATGTTTAAAGTCTGTTTGGGGCATTAAAATACAATAAAACATTTATTTTTATGGAACAGGCATGTTGAAGTCCAGGTATTTGGTGACCAGCATGGCAATGCAGTGTATTTGTTTGAGAGAGACTGCAGTGTGCAAAGGAGGCATCAGAAAATCATTGAAGAGGCACCAGGGGTGAGCAGAAAATTGTAAATATTTTTGCTGAACTGACATGTTTTTATAGTAATTGCTATCCCCCATTGAGTGAATGTAGTGGGTAATAATTTATTTGTAATCCTCAGACCTGTTTTAGTTTTGCTGCAGACGATGTTTTAATTGAAAAATAACCTACATTCTTTAGGAAAATGATACTCAAAGCAGTATTAAGTAGATTTCAAGTATAACATAAATCAAGGTTTCACTACAGCTGGTAAATACTGTTAAATATTAATGCATTCCAGGTTTAATATCACCAAACTTAACAATAGTTTGTTATATTTTTTTTTGAATTATTATTATTATTATTTACAGCCAGGAATCAGTCCAGAGGTTCGAAGGAGACTTGGAGAAGCTGCTGTCAAAGCAGCTAAAGCAGTGAATTATGTGGGAGCAGGTAAGTCTGGGGAGGTGCAGCTTTTAACTTAATGAGGCTCTAAGTCTCAGGCAAATGGCATCTGACTGTTTTGGAGGATGACACACATCCCCCAAATTTTTGAGGTTTAAGCAAGTAATCATGTAGTT
The DNA here is from genome assembly GCF_015227805.2 of Hirundo rustica. Taxonomy (NCBI): domain Eukaryota; kingdom Metazoa; phylum Chordata; class Aves; order Passeriformes; family Hirundinidae; genus Hirundo; species Hirundo rustica. The sequence continues at coordinate 17,917,687 of NC_053459.1, forward strand.
AATTCTGGTGTAATTACAGATTTAAATTAGCATACCTGAGCTCAAGACCAGTAGCAGCTGAAGCATAGAAAGAAGACATTTCAGGGCAGATAATTTTGTCAACTCAATTGTTGGAAATTGAGCATTATCAATTAATGAGTTGGAGCTGAGCAAGGGGAAAATAATTTCTCTTTTAGCATACAGAGGGTTATACTTTATATGCAAACAGTTGAGTCTTTAAAAGAAAAACACAACTCACTCGCACCATTTCCCAGATGAAAAGTAACCTAAAATTATTTTAACTTTGTTTTGTCACTGCTTTCTTTGGATATTTATTAAAAAAACTTACATACCGTATGAATATTCAGAATACTTTGAGACAGTCTTGATGCCCTTTTTAAAATGCTGATGAGATGCAGCTCTTACTGTAGAAAATGGCTACGAAACAACACAGGTTATGTAAATGTACAAGGAAACAACCCTTCTGTTTTCAGGCCTCAGTTTTGTGACCCTTTGAGATTATTTGTATGAATTTAATGAAATTCAGCGTGCCTGATTTAGAAATAATAGTCTTGGTGTAGTTGAATGAAGTGTCTTGGGTGTCTTTTCCATAAATGGACACCTGAGGTGCTCTTTGATGAAGTGTCCTTTTTTTGAATACCTCAGGAACAGTCGAATTTATCATGGACTCCCAACATAACTTTTACTTCATGGAGATGAACACCAGGCTGCAAGTGGAGCACCCAGTTACAGAGATGATCACTGGAACAGATTTGGTGGAATGGCAGCTCAGGGTGAGTGGTAATTGATTTTACGTGTGGAGTTCTTCCTGAGTGCTCTGTGAGAGGCCAGAAGGGTTTCCATATCCTCATCTCCTGCTCAGCTGGCAGGGTCGAGTTTCCTGTGCTCCACAGGAACAGCTCACATTGCTGTATTGGATGTAGAGCCTTGTGTAGGTGCTCTGAATTTCAACCAGTCCTCTCCCACCTGTGTAGAGAGAAAATGTTTTTAAAGTGTATTTAGAGACATTACAGACAATGTGAGGAGGAGGAGGGAGTAGGGTCCTGATCTTTCCCTTGCTACGCTGAAAGGTTTCTAAATCTCTAATTGAAATGTATCTGAGGCCCAAAAATCATTCTTGCATCAGGTTGTAGGAGGAAAAAACCCTCACAAAAACCTGTCTGGTGTAATACTAGTATAGCCACATTCTGAAATAAATGTACAGTGTGGTGGACTGGAGCAGGGGATTTCCTCACACACCCAATTTGCAGAGGTTATTCACATGTTCAGATGTTCACAGGAAGTTTTGGGTATTAGGGAACTTGAAATAAAACCCAATTCTGTTTGGATAAATCCAGAAGTGAGGACAACAGCTTAAGTAGGGTGAGATTAAGGGTGGGGAAGTATTTCTCGTAATCAGAAAGAAAATTAAAATGGCAAATGCTGATGCAAAAAAAGGGGACTTTTGTCTTCTTTATCTGAGCATGGAAATTGAGAATTCAATCCTGAGTTAGAACAGGGATCAAACAACACTGGAAGAAGGAGAGAGAGAAGGTGGACAGGTTCAGTGGTCTTGGCACTGTTTTTCTCCTTATGCTTTTCAAAATGTGCTTCCTAGTTGTTCATGTTTAGAAGAAAGTTAATATTTCATATATCAGCACTCCAGAGTATTGATCCTGCATTAAAGAGAAAACCTATTGTTTTCAGGTTGCAGCAGGAGAGAAGATTCCTCTAAGGCAGGAAGAGATCCTGCTCCAGGGCCATGCATTTGAAGCTAGAATATATGCTGAAGACCCTAATAATAACTTTATGCCAGGAGCTGGGCCGCTGTTGCACTTATCCACCCCCTCAGCAGATCGTTTCACCAGGATAGAGACCGGAGTCAGGCAAGGTAAAACTGAAGGCAGTGATGGAAGAAGGAATAATTAACACCAAGAACTTTGCTTTGTAAGCATTTCCCTCTTTGGCCTAAATAAGTTTATCTAAAAGAGTCTTGTTGTAAAAGACTCTAAAAGAGTCTTGTTATAAAGACAAATCCTTACAGAATTATCCTTCCTTATGATTTTCCAGGTACTTTTGGTCAGTCAGTGAATATTTTTTTTACCTCTTCTTTGCCTGTACCCAAATTAATATCCACTGGTTCATGGTGGTGACATTCTCACTGTTAAGCAATCCTGCATTCTGATTGCAGTAAAGAAAATTGAATTTGAGTAATGTTGCCTCTGTAAAGATTTATAAAATGTCTGTGCTGAAGTTGCCCTTGAAATTGAAATGCCAGCTCACATCATCATGTCCTTAAACAACTTTTATCTTGAGAGAAATGTGGCCATGAATTGTTCCCGAGTCGGATGCCATGTGCTGTCCAGTACTTTGCATTACCAACTTTCATGAATACTTGGTTGCATATTACAGCATTTTTGTTTTATTGCCCCATTTTAGGTGATGAGGTTTCTGTGCATTATGACCCCATGATTGCAAAGCTGGTTGTCTGGGCTGAGGACCGACAGGCAGCTCTCAGAAAGCTGCGCTACAGTTTGCACCAGTATAATGTAAGTGGAAGGAGCCCGGTGTGAGATTGCAGCTTGAGCCATCAAAGTGTGCAGAAAATACTGCGCTGACACAAAAGTGGTTTCCAAAAGGGAGCTTGCGTTGCTATTGCTGTTTCAAATGCATTAGTTGTTTGCAGAAGTTGTATTTTTTCCTAGTTTGCAAACTGTTTTCATTGGTGGAGTGAGTAAAAACAAGTGTGAAGGCCAGCTTTACACATAGATTTTTAAGTCTGTGGTATCTTCGGTTTGAAGATGCACCTGAGACTTTGTGGAAGGGTAAGACTAAACATTTTCAATTGTAGTGTGAGCTTTCTCACACTTTGAGGGTTTCTTAGGTGGAATTTGTGTCAGACAATGTTTGCTTGTAATTTTTAATTTATAAAAAGAAGGAAGTTTTTAGACTTATACGTGTGGTAAAGAAATATGCTGTCAGTTCTTTTTAAGAAACGTTGCGTTTTTCCCCTGTGAAAACTACAGGTGTTATAACTGTTCTCAAAAGTGGAATTCAGAAGGTTTGGCTTGAGGTGAGACAGAATATTACTTGTGCAGAACTTTATTGTTTTAGCTAAAAATGAAATTTACTCCAAGGGAAAGAGATAAAAGAATTCTCTTGCCTTTTCCAGATTTTTCTTAGCAATTCTGAAATGTTGACGGCATAACATAGTTATCAGTTTCACTGATTTCTCTAAAATAATTATGTGTTTCATTAGTTATTTTGCACTACAGGAAATGGATAGTATCTAGTAAACTTACAGAAGCCCCTGTTCTACTTTTTACTATTGATATGGGATACTGCAACTATTGTAACTCATTTTTAATAAGAAGCGCTTGTCAAGTTAGGAATGTTCTTTTAAATATTCAGAACACGATTTTCCAAAAGTAGGGGTTTTTCTGAAATTACCTCCTGTTAACTGTTTCTGGGGAACTCTGCTCAACTTCACAGTGGGCAGAGGCAGCATTGAGAAAACAGAGAGCTTTGGAGAAAGCAGCTTTTGGGTTTTGGTTTGGTTTTTTGTCTTTTTACAGTCAGTGGCTTAATTGATAATAAGACAGAGCAGTTGAATGAATTACATTTTATTGATAAACTTTGTGAGCAGAAAGCTGTGTATTCATAACTCAGTTTGGCAAAATGCTTCTGTTTCTTTGCAGATTGTAGGATTAAGCACTAATATTGATTTCTTACTGAGCCTGTCAGGACACCCACAGTTTGAGGCTGGAAATGTGCACACTAATTTCATTCCTCAACACCATGATGAACTGTTTCCAACCAAAAAAGCAACTCCACATGAAGTTATGTGTCAGGCAGCTCTAGGGCTCATATTGAAAGAGAAGATGCTAACAGATGCTTTTAGAGACCAGTCAGATGGTAAGGATCATTGTTTTGTATTGTTTTATTTTATAGTTCACGTGCAGCTATTTAATTTGGATGTTCTTTATTTGCTCTACTTTGTGCCTGCTCAGGGTTCTGCCTTGTGACATCTCCCAGATATTTACATACAGAGCAGACTATAGCTTTTGATAAGGATCAGATATGGAATGTATCACCACTGTAATGCCCAGAGTGCTTCCCAAAGCCCTTCAGACAGGCACTGTCTGAAAGACCTTGGGATTCATGGTCAGTGACACTGGGAGCTCTTTGCTCTTGATAAGCACAAGCAGTGGCCTTGTGCCTCTGTTATTCCTGCAGTTGGCCCAAGATCTTCAGACAGAATTGGCTGCTCAGAATGGGAGAGGCACTGGGGTTTAATGGAATCTTCACCTAAAGGTTAATCAGGACCTGCTGTGGTGTAATAAATTCCCATGTTCTCTGGTCCTGTTCAAGGATGTGTCCATGGAATCAGCCAGTGCTCTTAGTTTCTTCATGGTTTCTGGAAGTCTCACAGCATCAGTTTATTCAGTGTTGGAGGTCAAGGAATTGTCACTCTCTGTGACTGCAATATCTCCTCAGTCTTTTCTGTGCAATATAAATACATAAATATGAAGGTAGTAACAGTAAGACAATGATTTTAAGTTCTAAGTGTTGTGTTTTGCTGAAGTAGAATGAAAATAACGTATCTGTGTATTTTGTGTTTTAGATAAATTCTCACCGTTTGCATCCAGCACTGGCAGAAGAATAAATATATGTTACACTAGAAAATTGTCTCTGCTGGATGGGGAAAACAGTAAGTTAATAAAAAAGTCTGTGGAGGGAAGGGAGGTTCTTGATGGATAAAGTTATTTTAGCTGATGCTTGAAAATTCAGGCTAAGAAACAGCATAGAAGCAGTATGAGTTTTACGCAGTGTGAGCTGGGAATTCACAGAATTGCATATTTAATCCACAGTGTTAGATCCTGAGGACTTGTAAACCAAATTCAAATGACTACTAATTAATGTTCATCATTTAAATGAATGAGGTTGAGATTTTAAAAGGAGCAGAGTGCCATTTACTTTCTTTGAACTTCATTTTGGTGGCAAAGAGCCTACTATTTTCTCCCCTCACAAACTTGTTTCCTGTCCAGATAATACAGATCTCAGAGTGTGATTTCAGGTGTTCATCTTTGAAAGAAAAATTGTCTGGAATTCAGTATGAAATCTGCAGTATGTTGCAAGCTAATCTGAAAATACTTGTTCTTATCTTAGTGTTGGTAGGCCTCATTTTTATCAAGAAAGCCTTGATACTGTTTATATGTCATCATTCTCCAGATACTCTAATTAAATCTACTCACACATGCATATTTTGTTTTATTGAGCAGCTGTGGATGTAGCTGTAAGTTACAATCAAGATGGGTCATACAAAATGCAGGTAACAAGTACAAATTTTTCAGATACTCCATTAGATGAAAGTCCATTTCTTGTAGATTTCTCTTAGTATTAATTGTTACTAAAGTTGCTTGCTGATTACAGATGCTGGATTCTGTTTTTAGTTTGCTTGTATCCATTGCTATATACTGTTACTTTAACCTGAAATTACCTGTGATAGATGCTGGATTGGCATGCAAGTGCTTCTGACACGGCTAAGAAAAGTGTTTGTATTTTTAGTATTTAAAGGTATTTTTCTTGATTTTTCTTGTTAAATTTGCCTGTTTAAAACATGGGAAGTTAGATTTAAATCTGCATTTAAAAAGACTTTTTTTCCACAGGGCTGCTGCTCTATTCTGTGCATGAGAATGGATCTCCTGTGGGATAAATAAAAGCTTTCTAGAGCATTATCTGCAAGATAACACTTTATTTTGAAGATGGAAGTTGGAGAGTGATTAGCAAATGAGCTGAGGAATCTTCTGGTTAGATAATTGAATGATACCCCATAGAATTGGCTTTTTTGTCCGTGCTATAGAGCTCCTGTAGTAAACAGCTCAAGATGCCTTAGTTGTAGATAATTTTGTGTGTGCACATGTGAGAGTCTCCAGTTGTGGCTTAAGGGGCTTGTGTTTGGCTGGGTGCTGAATATCCTTCTTGCATCCCCTGTAGCTGAATTTCTTAATTTTCTCGGATTTGGCACCCAGAATTGATGCATGCTCAAGAATGCTGTCTCTATAGTTCTGCATCTTGATTTAATAGTCAGAAAAGAGGAATAAAGAGAATAAGTATTTTATGAACTGCTTAGACTGTATAGAGATCGGTGTCCTAGAAAAATAGGGATAAAATTATTGTGCTTTCAAGGGTATAACCACATCATGGTAACTCAGGCCGTTACTGATATGAAGATTGAGATAGCCCACATCCCTCCTGTAATAGCTGGGTTGTTTTGAGTGTATTGATTATCTGTGTAATGCCTGACAGCTTTTACACTTGAGCCTTATCTCTGAAGTCCCATCAGCAGCAATGAAAAGAGGCTAGAAGGGATGTAGGCACCATTTGTGGAGGGAGAATGTAACTCCTAGGGAAGAAGGAAGAATGGGGGTTGACATGGAAATAGAGAGCAGCTGGAGATAAGAGAGGTAAAAACATAACTGGGGGCTTATTTTGCGGAGGACAGTGCCTCTGGAGTGTTTCAGATCCTGTCCTGGGGCAAATCAGCCAGAGCAGGTGGCTGGGCCTGGAACTGGCAGGCACTCAGTGCTCAAGCGAACAATTTCTGCTGAGGGATCAGTGCCAGATCAACAGGATCAGTGCATGTTTTCAGTGGAAGAATAATTTGCAGCTATGTAAATGAAGACCTGAGTTTTATTTCTGCTTGTACCATCCTGAAAGACCAGCAAGTCTCTGATTCTGTGCTCAGTGATGCCAGACTTGGCAGTAAACCTATGGGTGAAATGTAATGTATTTACCTTTGTGTTCTTACAGTCTTTGTGTGCTGCAGTGGTGGTACAGGTGCAGCTTCCACTAAGGGAAGGGTGGAAGGGATGAAGGGTACTCATAAATAAATGACCTTTCTGTTTGGTCTTTCTTTTGCAGTTTTGGTGTCTCATTGGCACTGTTTTCCATTACTGCTCTGTTCCTTGTAGGTTTACTGAATATGTTGTAGTTCTTGTCCTGCAAGCTTCCAAGACAGAGGAAGTCACCTCTCTTTTGGAAAACATTGTAGAATATGTCAGCTGAATGCTATAGATTCTTCAGTTTGAAGGAAGTCAAGATGCTAGGACAAATGAAAAATACTGGATTTTAATAGCATCACTAAACTGAATATTCTGGTTGTTTTGTTTGTTTGTTTGTTTTTATTAAAAAACAGTATATCTTTGTTTAAGATAAAAATTGTCCTGAGGGAATATATTAGATCATTTGATGAGTTGTTTGTATTGGATACAGAACAGTCTCTTAACTGAAAAATAAGGAATACATAAGGTTTAATTTTTTTTTTTTTTTTTTTTTAATTTCAGAGTTGTCTGCAGAACCACAGGTTGTGAGGGTACAAACAATCTTTTGATTTACTGCTTGAGAAGGGTTAACCTTTGTTCTTATAAAAGCATTTAACTTTCAGATTCAAGATAAAACATTCCTGGTTTCTGGAGAGATCTTGAAAGAAGGTGATTCACTGTACTTGAGGTCTTCAATAAATGGAACAGTGTCTAAGTCCAAGTTGGTCATTTTGGACAACACCATTTACCTGTTCTTCTCGGTAAAATTCCTTTCTTTATTAGCACAAATTTAAAATTTTTGGCATTTTATCCATGTGAATGAACGATATAAATTGCAATAGAATGTGAACGAGAATAGCAATTTCAGTTTCGTACTTTTACCTATCAAGTTTTGATACTTGTTGCATTATTGTTCTATTCAGAAATTCATGCATGAGCAGGGATGGTACAAATACAGGGTTTGTACAAAGATCCACATGGAGCTGCTTTGTCACAGGGGTTGTTCCTTCCTTGCTGGTCCTTCCAGCAGCTCGTGTGACTTTCTAGGCTCAGACACTGGCAGAGCAGTGACTGTGACAGTCCTGGTGCAGCCCTGACCCCAGGGTCTGCCACCCTCAGAGCTGACAGCTTTGCCTCAGCCTGGATCTGCTCTTTCCCTCTGGCAGCCCATCTCCTGGTGCTGTTGTGTCGTGTTGGTAACTCACCTGTCCTGGATTTTCTTTTTGCAGGAAGGCAGTGCTCAGATTGGCCTCCCTGTGCCCAAGTACTTGTCTGCAGTGAGTTCAGGGGCAGGGCCGAGTGGAGCTGTGGCGCCCATGACAGGCACAGTAGAAAAGGTAATTATAACAACATGGGTGGGACCTGAATTCTCCGATACATTCAAATGGACTCGGCAAGAAATAGTGCTTCTGTGCTGCCAGGAAAGACCTGGGGCCAGAAATAATCAGTGTTGTGTGACTCCTCACTGGAAAAAGCTTTGTTGACTCTTGAGTTTTCAGCAGCCACCCAGGGTTTTTTAAGGCTTCCATTCTTTCTCTAGAGCTCTGGAAGATCTGAACTAATGCTATTGCTTAACTAATTTTTTCTTCATCTTAATTACTTCCCAAGTCAAAGCTTCCTGAAGTGTTTCAGGCCATTTGATTCATTTCACGTAACAAGAGAGTGAGGTGTACTTGCAAAAAAAGAAATACTCAGAAATGCCTCTTTTGTTAAGCTGTGAATTTATTTCTTTTTCTTTAGCTGAGCAAGTCTTATGCATTCTCTGCACAGTGACAAAGTTTGAACAGAAAGGTTTTCTGGAGAGTTTAGTGGTTCAAGGATTCAACCACTAATAAAAAGGCATGAAGGGTGGAGTACGTGGAGGGTGGATCTCTGACATCCTGAATGAACACTCCAAATGAGAGTAATTGTTGAAAACCGAGGTGGCTCCTGCCATCTTCTTTCTGAATGTTGTTTTAAAGACTTTAGGGATTGGCTCCAGGAAGAGGTTCTTTCTCACAATAGAATTGCCTCGTTCTGTAGACTCTGCCTTCCCTTGAAGAGATCTGTGTAGAGCTATTCCCTATCCAGAGAACTCAGATACCCAGACCAACAAAAATAAAAATAAGTATGAGGCTGTTTTGCAAAACCTCACTCCCTCTGTGCATCGTGTTAGTCGAGGTCCAGCTGATTTTGAATGGTACAGACATAAATGACTTTTCCCCCCAATTTTCTCCTGAATTGCAGGTGTTTGTGAAGGCAGGGGATAAGGTTCAGATTGGAGACCCTCTAATGGTTATGATAGCTATGAAAATGGAGGTAAGTGACATATAAAGGTTTTAATTACTGAGAAAATAAATATTGGCTCAAAATTTAATAATTTTTGGTTGCATTATTGAAGTTCAGTGTAGAGTGCAGCATCTGCTGTAACATCAGTCTTGTGTCTGACTAGATTTCAGAGGATTATATTTGCTGGCATTTTACTAACAAATGTTGATTATGTAATCCATGGTATTCTGCAGCTGTTATAACATGCATTTGGGGGGTGGTGTCAGGCCTTCTGTCCCCTCCTCTCCTTTGACTTTTCCAGCACAAAACTGTCTTGGTGTGTCTCTTGCTTCCTGGTTGTGATCCTGGCACGTGGATGTCTGCAGTTACTTCAGGCGGAGATTTAGCTAACGAGGACTTTGTAAATTTGCACGGGATTCTTCTTGTGCATAATCCTTTTTTTTAAAAATTTTATTCTGAAGTTTTATGGGGAGTACACTGAGGATTCTGTGTAATTATCCACACAGCAATCAGAGGATTGGCATTTTGGTCATTTTACCTTGTCATAGTGCTTGACTGTGGCTCAGATTGCTTGAATTACAGTTTCTGTAGCTTGAACTGGTTTGGTTTGACTATTAGTTTAAAATAAATCTCAGTTTGTGGCAGCAGAACTAACACTGCTAAGAAAGTCTGCCTTTCTCTTATCGCGTTCTTTAATAAATTACATTCAAATTCTATTAAATAAAACTGTGTGCTCTAAAAAAACATACACACAAAATCCTTTGCAGTTGGATGCTAAATGTGTTTGTGCCTCTCTGACATTATCTGTTTTTTTAAGTGCCATGGAAATATAAAATCTAAAATTTAAAAAGCAAATTATTATGTAATGAATCCTTAGATGTGAAGATTTAATATCTGATCTTAAATGTTTCGATGCTAGACTAACCCTATGTAGAAAACTACCAAGAAGCCAAAGCTGCAATATCAAACTAACCTGGTACAATGACAAGCAGACTGGTTGGTGTGTAAGCCTGCTGTTCTTTACTGTCATTAGTAGCTGTATTTGTGTTTTATCTGCATTTTGCCAAATATCTGCCCACTAAAAGACCCCTCCTGACCAGTAAACAGAAATATATATAGTAAATAGAATATATATAATAAATATAGTATTATATATTACTGCATATATACTAAATCTGCAAATTTCTCTTAAGGGAACAAGTCTGCTCTCTGATTAATACTTTGGATTAAAACTGTGTTATTTCTGTTTGGTATTTATTACAACATCAGAAAGTATTAGTGAGTTAAAATAAGTCATGTTTTCCTACTGATGATAATTCATATGATAATTCATACAAATGCATTTTATGGCATTTTTTGCCCCAGTATACTTATTAAATATTCATGAGAAAATAGCACTTGAAAATGAACTAGGATAATGTTTAAAAGAAGGTTTAAAATAAAACATGTCAGAGGAAGGAATTAAGTGTGTTAGTTCTAATTGGACCAAGGAGTAATTCTAGCATTTGCTGTAGAGAGAGAGGGGATGGAGCCCCTGAGTTGTCTGCTGTTCACTCTGGCTGTGTTTCTGTGCAGCACATCATAAGGGCTCCCAAGGCAGGAGTGATTAAAAAGGTCAATTTCCAAGAAGGTGCCCAGGCCAACAGACACGCTCCACTCGTTGAATTCATGGATGAAGAGGCAGAGTCAAAGTAAAATTCAAGGAAGGTGCATTTTATTTTTTCTACTTTGATGATTTTCTCCCAGAAGAAGATTTCTTCATATTTTCAGCAAACTGTTTTATATGAATGGGGGATTTGTTTCCTTTGCACTTCCTGCATAGTTTGACTGTAAATTATGCTGACTTCACTGAAATTTGGGTATCACTATACTGTAATTGTATTTATGACTTGTGGACCTATGTGATTGTTGTCCAGTGGTTGTTTGCCTGTGGAAAGGCATTAGACTGGAAGAAGATGTGAAACTCTGAAAGGATCAGAGAGGTTAATAAGGACTATAAGGTACAGACAGGTTGGGCTCTTCTGCCTACTTATTCACAGCTGCCTTTTTTCCCCTTAAATATGTGAGGATTGATTTGAAGGAAATCTGAAGGACAGTTGTTCTATTTTCTGGCAAAATTCACGTTTGTGGCTTATGTTTTTGCCTTAATAGGGAATTTAGGATTGTTCCTTAGCCCAGAATTCCTCTCAATCATTTCTGGTGCATCTCTTTTCCCTGTTTACCTCAGTGAATCATGAAAATTTGCATTTCAAAAGTTATTTTAATATACCTCAAAATATCTGATACAAAGCATTTTTCAAATACATTTGCTACACTAATCAAAGTTAAAATGCAACTGCTTTCCAAAAATACCATTTGAACTTTAAACATGAAGTAGTAACATAGAAAGACAAACTTACTTAATACTTAGTGTGCCAAAATACAATAGTGATTTCAAAATCATTGCTGTTACCATATTGTTCATGTTCTAGTGTATTTCTTACTGGCTGGAATGAAGTACACCACAGTCTTTATAGCAACATGAAATGTTACTAAGAATAATAGATTTTTTTGTATCTACAAGGTTTCAGAGGGAAAGTTGTTAGATTTTTGGATATGCAAAGAAAAAGAATTCTCAGACTAAGCATACTGATTATTTGCCATAAATTTATTTAAACTTGTTTAACCCGCACCTTAGAGAAATAAGGGAAAGAAAAATGTTTTAATTGTTGCAAACTTTGGAAGTCTTTTAATTTTTAAGTTAATGTGAAGTTCTGTTATCATACTAAGTTTTGATATGCTAATTTAATCCCATAATCTGTTTTATGCTGCAGAAAGGAACAATCAGATGCTGCAGTGGTCCCAAACCTGTAGTTAAATCTGTGCAAATGGACCCTTACCTGAAATCTCATTTCTGAATCAATATACAGTGTCATGGCGAATTCTCTGATCTGCTTTTATAATTGTGCAGCCTTGTCTGCAGTGCAGAAAAGTGGTAAGAAAGCAATGGCTCTGGATGATCTGTGTATTTAAAAGCATACTTTAATGCTTTTCAATTTCTCTTCCCATCCTATGGTCACCTAGCAAATAATTAAACTCCAGTGATCTTCTTGTAGAATATTGCCACGGTGATTTTTATTTACTGCCAAATAAAAATTAAGCGTAACTTTGAATATTTGTTTTGATTTTTCTCCATTTTGTTCTTTCCTTGGTTGCTTCTGTTTGTGCATTGGATTAGAGGGTAAAGCAGCTGTTTCTGTAGCATCTGATGATGATGAGCACAACCTGCAGATCGCATTTAGGAGGCAGTAATCCAGACACTCGTGATGGTTTCATTGCAGGTGAGGTTAGGCACTTGTTTTATCCAGAATTGAATCTCCATACAGAAACATGAGCTCAGCCCTGAAGAGACTCAGCAGCTTGGCATTTATTTTTTCTCTCTCTGTGGCATGGCTGTTTCTTGACCGACTTTGCTGCACTGAATCTGTACCAAAACATTAAAACTCCCAGCAGGAGGTTCCCTGCCTGCTCAGTCTGCACAGCTTGCCTGCACACAGCCAGTGCAGCAAAACACATTCCCTGGGAGCTGGCAAAATGTCCTCCCTTAGGAGCCAGGGGAGACAAATAATCTCACCAGTGTTCATTTTCCCTCACTTCTCAAAAATTAGCTGTTTTTTTTTAATCTCCATAGGTTTCTACTGAGACAGATTTTTCAGATAGTGATGGTTTTGTGTATTTAAGAAAAATCTCTTGCAGAAGTCACTGTCAGTTTGCACACTTGAAATGTTTTACTGCAGTGTGATTTAATTGAGCTTGGAGATGCTCAAAGAATTACCAAAGGTAAGTTGTTCCTATACCAGTATCTTAGCTAAAAAAATATTCATGACTCTTCAGTTTATTACAAATAAATTTTTGTGTTATGGATGTAAATTGGTAAGAGCCTTATCATAGTAACATAGCTGTTACTGTTCTTGTCTCTAAAACACTTAATGGCAGACTAAGAAAAAAATTTATTTTTTTTTAAATGCAGTATTTTTGCATTTGGGCTGAAGGGATAATCTCTGCTACTAATTTATTATCAATGTACCTTTTCAGATAGTGTTGTAGTTCTGAAACAACCGTAGCAGATGTTACAGGAACAATGGATCTGAACTGATTCATTTGTAATGATTTTCTCTTGCTGTCAGAGGAGAGAGGGGGCTGTGTCAGTGGTTATTTAATTCAGCCACAGTTGATGGTCTGCAGGAAAGAACAAAGGTGTTGGTGTTCCACTCGGGCTTCCCTGAGACAGGGTCAGGGAGTGACTCTGAGCACCGGTCAGCTTGGATCAGGAATGGATCATCCTGCCCAGCAGTGTCAGTGGTGCCAGACCACAGGGAGAGCTCTGTGTAAACTTCAGTGATCCCGTGGGGATCCCAGCTCTCCTGCACTCTGCAGCTGCTGCTAGTTCCTGGCTTATTCCCAGGGAAGCTCTGTGGTGTGGAGCCTCGATCCGTGCTGGACCAGGGGACGGGAAGCAGGAGAGCAGGATTCTGTGTTCTTGTTTCAGCCACTGACTCGCTGTGACTTCAGGCAAGTCACTTGGTAGATATTTGCCTGTTTCCTCTAGTGAGGTTTATGGCAATCAAAGCACTGCAAAATTTGTGGACACACTAATTTATGAATAATTTTATCTGCTTGTTGGGAAAGTTGTAATTTCACCTGCAGATTAATTCTACTTGTTTCTTTTTAACCTTTTATACATCAGATATCAATACCATAGACTTAAAAAGTTCCCAGTGTGTATCGTATCCTTTGTTGTAATGATTGTACCAGGTAGTTACCAGGAAACCCCAGCTTCGAGTCTTCATGCTGACTAAAAGATGAATACCCAAGTGGTTTTTGGCAGGACCTTTAAAATTTAGTCAGTGGTAGGTAGAAAAAGATCAACTTTTTTCATCTGGGCACACTCTTTTATTAAAGTAATTTGTTGATATGTCCCTTGAAATAGGTACCAGTGCACTACCACCGTACTGTGGATAATCCTTTTCAACCAGATCAGGAATTGTCAGTGTTCTGTTTGTAAAAAGCTCAGCTGTGCTGTGTAGGAATGTGTTTACTGAACAATCAATGGCAATTAAATTCTGAACTACCAGCTTTTGTACAAAGTATATTCTCAACAAATACTTCAACTTCTTGTAGAGTTATGTTCCAAATACAGATTTTTATACACAAATGCCTCGCAGGTAAGTATCACTTAGTACCTTTATAATACTGGGGCATATCCTTCTGCATAGGAATTCCATTTGGAAAATAATATACACTATTGAATGCAGTGTTAAAAAATCAATATTGCAGAAATTGATAATTGAAAACCTTGGTATTTATTTTTATGTGATCTGACTGAATTTCTGGGAAGAGAGCCTGGATTCTAAAAGCAATTTTGAGACATTTGATGTTAGTTTAAAACCTGTTGATTATACAATGAATTCATATTAAAACACACACAGATTTTCTGGCTGAATACACCATGTTTTTTATTATAGCAGTAATTAATAAAACACAGCTGGAGTCCTGCTGGATTTTAACTTTAATCTGTGTCCTGATTTCAGCTGGGAGTTAACTTTCTTCCTTGTAGCTGGTCCAAGTCTGCGTTTTGGAGTCAGTGAGAGAATAATGTTGGTAACGAAGTGATGCTTGCTCCAAGTTAAAGGTTTTCCAGTTTCCCATGCTCTGCCAGCAGGCAGGCGTACAAGGAGCTGGGAGGGAGCAGGGCTGGGACAGCTGACCCAGACTGGCCCAAGGGACATTCCATACCACAGAACACTGCCAGGCACAGATGTGGGGGAGGCTGGCCAGGAGCCACTGATTGCTGCTTGGGGACATTCTGGGCATCAGTCAGGGTATGTTGAGCAGCTGTAGTGTGCATCACCTGGCTCTGCTGGGTTTTATTTCTCACTCCCTTTATCATCTTTTCATTACAGTCATAGTATTATTATTTTTTATATTTTATTTCAATTGTTAAATTGTTCTTACTTCAACCCATGGGTTCTGCCCTTTTTTTCCCCATCCCAGCAGGAAGTGAGGATGGTGAATGAGCAGTTGCAGGGTACCTAATTGATGGATGGAGTTAAACTGTGACAGACCTTTTTGGTGACAGTGTGGGCCACAAAGGATGGAGATAACAACAGATCTGACCAGAGTGTATAAAACAGATTTGTTACAAGCATTCATTATATTAATAAGTAATGGTCACAGTGTTGTTTGTTCTCGGAGTTGTTGTGCTTGTTCTCAGGTTTGTGTCGTGATGATGTCCTTGGTGTCCAAGTTGCCTTTGTGCTGTTTATCACCTCTGGGGGCTGGGCTAACGTTGATTCTGTTGTACTTTATTATACTGGCTTATGATATGATAGAATGGCTGGTTGTGAAATAAAGAAAAAACAATCACAAATGGGGGTTCTTCCAGGAAAACTGCTGTTTTCCACAGTCTCCAGTGGGCAGTTCCCCACACAGAGGAAGAGCTAATCCAACTCCTTATCCTATGGAGAAAAATTCGAATCCATTTTTAGGAGAAGCAGGGAATGCTAAGACCAGTACTAGAGGGGCCCTGCCTCCAGCTAGGTGGAGAGGAACAGTCAGGTTTGTGGGACTGGGAATCAGGTGGCCTGGCACAACAGACCCACAGGCGTGTAAGGCTGTAGCAGATACCTGGCATTCATGCATCCTAATGCCATCAAGCTGTAAAGGGGCAGATCCCATTTTCTTCTGTTCCCCATCCCACTGGATGTGAGTAGCTCTGTGGTACTTAGCTGCCAGCTGGGGTTAGATCATGACAGGCTTTTTTCCTTTAAACAGTTCTGGTGCCACAGCCAAGCTCCAGAGTGGTGAAAAAGGCTGCTGCTGAGAGCTGCATCCCTCTTTGGCCGCTCTGAAAAGGAAGGTGACATTTCTCCTGGGCTGTCCCATTCTGCTCACTCACACACAGGAACACTCAGTGAGAGTGAGATCTGCCACAGGGTGAGATCTGCCACCACAGCCCCCATGCCTGTTCAGTGTCCTAGGCTAAGCATCCCTGACACAGCTGCTGCTCTACAGAGCTGTAAAATGAGGTAAAATATGAGAATAAACCCATTTAAACCTAGCACTGTTACACACGGATGTGGTTGATGCACGTTTTCCTTGAGGCCTGGCCCCTGTATTGATGCAGGCAGCCAGTCACGTGCATGGAGGTTACAGTCAGGACAGTATTACTGCCCAGGTGGTGTAGACACGAGCCCAAGAACCAGTTTGCTGTTACAACAGGGAGGAGTGGAAAAGGCTGAATGTGTGTAACATGTGACAGGAGCCAAGAGCCATCTTACTGCTCTTGTTCTGTACAGCTGCAGTGTGCCTACCTTCAAGGCAAAAGGCTCTACCTCCAACATAAGTAACTTAAATCATTGTTTTGTATGCTAATACCAGAATATGTGCTTTGCATTGGGATGCCTGATTTTTATTAAGTTGAACAATTACAGATGGCACATACAGGAGATCACTGGGATAGGGAAATAATTGCGTCTCAGTCTTCTAGATTCTTGAAATCACCTGTAGTTCTTTGTAGTGAGAACGGAAAGCTGCTTACATTTCAAAGGTGTAGGTTTTAATCATGAAGCTGTGATGGCACTGTGTGGATTACAGCTTGGGAAAGTTTCAAATAAGTCCGGTTACAAACATCAAACCTTGTATTACAGAAGTTCTGAACTAAAAAATGTCCATATAAAAATCAACTACCTATGTCAATTCTTACTGCCCTCCCATTTGCTAACATATATTGCTTAAAATGCCGTGCTTTTAGTGTATGTATCTCAGTACTTATTAGATTAAAAAAACCCCAAAAAACAGAAGCCTAGCAGTCTGTTGCCTTTTTGGTGTCCTGGAAAGTCTGAGTTTATTCAGACCTCCCAGGGTAAGGGGGAGTACAAGAGAAATGTTCAGATTTTCTTAGGCTCTTTGACCTGATTTTGCTTTGTCACATAGAGCTGTCCTGCTCCCTCCCAGAGATGCTGTCACATGGAAAACTGCTCCTAACAGTGCCTTGGACTGGGTGTAGTAACTTGTTAACCTCTTGTGTAATGCAGGAAGGATGAAAAACTTAATAGAAGGTGAACACCCTTCCCTGCAACCTATCAACAACAATCTCCTGATATTGGTGCTGTGTCACTGCAGGTTGAATTACCTGGACTCAACACTGGTTAAATTAACTACAGGACTCACATTGTTTACTTCCTCTGTGCTTCCTTCAGTGCAGAAAAAAACCGTAATGGGCTGACAGAGACGTTCCAGCTGTACCAGCTGAACAGCACAACAGCTTTGCACCTCTGGATGCCTACAGAGTGGCATTAAATCTGTTGAACAAGATAGTTCATAGGACTTTGTTCTCCCTTAACCATGGGGTCAGTTTGCAGGCCAAGGGCCACAGCTGTAATCAGCCTGTGGCTGTTCCAACAGTATATGATGATTTGGTGGTTTCATTTTCTAGAGCAAAAAGTAGCTGCCAGAAAGATGTGGTTAGAAAGACACGTCCAGGCCAAGCTTCCCCAGGTTATTGTTATCCTTCAGAAAGCTCTGGACCTCTTTCTCAGAAAGGGCTCTAAGTGGAAGGTCTCAGCCAGGGGATTATGCTAAATGGATTCTGCTTTGACCGAACATGAGACTTATTTGTCTGCTCAAGAAGAGAGCTCAGTAAACCAGCTCAGTGTTGTATTCAGTTATGCACTTGACACAGTAGGCTTTAAAAAAATAAAATCACTGCCTCATTTTCCTGGGGTTCACGTGACAAGATAAATCATCACTGGCTCGCACAACAAAACAAGGCAAGTGTGTCAGCCTTAAAATAAATTAAGCAAGTCATCACGTTACTCTGGTCACAGTGATTATGCTGCATGCACATTGCACAATGAAATTTCCTTCTCATTTGTGTGGCTGAGTGCATGTGTCACATTCACAAGGAGCAGAGCTGGGTATCCCTGCTCTGACCTGGGGCTCCATTCTGCAGGGAGCTGTACAAAAGGCAACATGCAACAAGCCCAATTCAGGTAACTTACAGTTATTGGTGGCTTTATGCTGCCTTCTTGCTTTATAAACATCTAGTTTTGCTCAGAAAAGGTGAGGGTGATATTCAGACAGCACACACATCGTGCAAGTGCCCATCTCCATCTGTAGGCAGGCTCAAGCATGTGGATGTGGATGGAATCGGGGCAGTCTGGCTGTGTCCTGAGGTGTGTGCCTGCCTATTGCAGTGAGCTGTGTTTGGAAAAGCAACTTAGTCTAGTCAAACCACAGTGGCCAGGAGCTCTGGGTAGGGTAACCTCAGATTCAGAAATTCAGCCATATCCCCACAGAAGCACTCTGGAAAGCAAAACGGAACACTGCAGCTCCCACTCAAATCAGTAACACTAGATTACAACTTAAATGGCAGCCAGAAGCCACTCCTCTTCTCAGGTACAGTTTACCTGAGGAGTGATCTTGAATTGGAAAAAACCCCAGAGGAAGTAGCATGCATGCTGTGAATAGCAGCAATATGCATTTCATATTTTTTAATATATTTCATTATCATATCACTGGATTACCTCATAATCTGCCTTGCTAAGATGCAGTTAAGTATGATTTTCCATACTTTATACAACAGGAATTCATAATGTAGAGCAATCAAGTAAGTTAGGGAGATCAAATTACAAGCCAGTCAAAAAACTAAACACAAATACAGCATGCCCCCAAACACTCAAAAAACCCACTAAGAGACCCAGCATTACAAGAAACCTGCAAGATCCGCACGTATTGGAGAAAAGCAAGCCACTTAAAAAAGTCTTCTTTCTTTCCTGAGGAATCTCCTACATGCACAGCTCATCTCTCAGATTATTGTTAACATGTTGCAATAATTCTCCAGGTCTAAACTGTGTCTTCAGCTGGCAGGGCTGTCACAGCACGTTACAGTGATGGCAATTAGCAGCTCAATCAAAGGGATTTCCAGGTTTGGCTTTCCCTCCCCTGCCGTGGTTACATGGACTGGGCTGGTGTGCAGTGTTCATGGCTGTTCACCGGTCAATTTGCATCCATCCCTATTTCAAAATTATCCTTTTTGGTAGGATTCAAGGTATCCAGGCAACTACTGTCTCCAAGGATAGCTGAATTCAGCTATTTTCCCATGTACTTGATATCAAGCTGTTAATTTTACTGTTTCATACACCAGCAAAATTGGACAGTTCACAGGACAGGCCTGATTTTTCTCACCAAATACAACTTCTTACACTCCCTTCTAAGCTTTGCTCTGATTTTCAGCAAAGC
Organism: Hirundo rustica; assembly: GCF_015227805.2. Taxonomy (NCBI): domain Eukaryota; kingdom Metazoa; phylum Chordata; class Aves; order Passeriformes; family Hirundinidae; genus Hirundo; species Hirundo rustica. The sequence goes on from NC_053459.1 coordinate 17,937,039, forward strand.
AAGAAACAATTCAGACCCTTTTCTATAAAACCACATACATAAACTGTGGACATCCATGATGAGGAATGGCTTTCTGAAGTGTTAATTTCTCTGTGGTGTGTGCAATCATACCAGTTATATAATATAAATACAGAAGCTTACTTTAATAGCTCTAAGCTCAGCAGGAGATGAGAGAACAAGATCAGATCTCAAACTTTTGTCCTTCACAACAGCAGTTAGCCACCACTGTGAGTTTTATCAGCAGATACTCTGCTTCTCCAAACTCCCTCGGCTGCCAAAAACCTTCAGTAGGTAGAGTAAGCTTTCCTGGGAAAAAACAACTGTCTGGGATAGTGGTACAAACCGTGATGTAACCATTGCAGCCCCTTTTGCTAGTACAGCTATGCTACTGCAGGAAGAGCTACATCTGTCCACAGCTCCCCAAAGGGAAGACAGCCTGGAGCAGGGAAATCTTACAGGTGTGGAGATGCTCCTCTGTAAAGCTGCTGCCCCGAGACTTCACCTTCCCCAGGTCTCCGTGGCTGCTCAGCAAACGATCTTGCCTCTCCCGCGAATCCACCGTGGAAAGCTCGGGGGATTTTCCCATCTGCCCTTTCCATGTTCAGGGCGCCAGGAACGGCGGCCACGCGACCCCGGCGCTCACACCGGGCGCTCGGAAAGTGTTTTCCCTTTCGATATTGACGAAACAGGAACACAGAGAGTTTTCCCCACCGAACAGCGGGCCTCGGAGCCGCTGGGCCCCCGCACCGCCGCATCCCCTCCGAGCCCACCCCGTAAAAACCTCCAGGAGGCTGGAGGGAACTTTCCCCTCCCTTCTCTTCCCCGCTTGGGCCGAGCCCCCCCGCTCCGGTGCTCGCCGCGACCTCAGCTCCGAGCGAGGGCCGCCCGCCGCCGCTGCTCCCCGGGAACGCGGGCCGGGGCCGCCCCCCGTGAGGGCTCCTGGCTCCCCGCACTGCGCATGAGCGGGGGAAGGCGGCGGAAGGGCCCGTGAGGAGCCGGGAGCCGCCGCCGCCGGAGGAAGCGCCGCCGCCGCCGCCCTCAGTGTCCGCCCGAGCCGGGAGGGGAGAGGCCCGCACAGCCCCCACCATGGTGAGCGGCAGCCCGGGGCCCCTCTGGGCCCGGCGCGGCGCCTCGGGGCCGGGCAGGGGCAGCGCGGCCTGGTCGTGGCGCGCTGGGTGTCCGGGAGCGGCCGAAGGGCCGGTGTCGGGTGCTCCGCAGCCGGGCACGATGTGCTGGCCCGGGGGCCGCTCGTCCTCCTGCCGGGCACGGCAGGGCCGGCGTGCGGGGCCGCGGGGCGGGCGGCGGGGGCCGCTCCGGGCAGGGGCCTAAGCGGGGGGCGCCGGGATCCCGCCCAGGCCTCCGACCCGCGGGGCCCCGCCAGGCCCCGCACGGCGGGGAGGGGCTCGCTGGCACCTGGTGTGAGCGTTCGGGCACCTCTGCGAGACAGCGGCGGTGTTGTGGGCAGCTCTGTGCGGTCCGTGCCCTGCGCCTGCCCCGTGCCTGCAGCGGCACTGAGAGCGAGTGCGAGGGGCTGCCAGGAACCGGGGGCTTCTTGGAGTTTTTCCTCAGGATTTCAGGCGTCTCCCGGCCCTCTAAGTGCTGTCAGTTCACAGAGAAGCTTGGGGGTGTTGATGCTTCCTGAGCTGGGATTATGCTGGTGAATTTCTGGATGATTGTTCTTGGGTCTTGGTTCTATTCATAGAAGTGTTGTAAAGGAGGGCCTTACAAAGGTCCTCCCGGTAAAGGTTTTGTAAAGGTTTATCTTGCGTTTTCTCTGTAATTTCTCTCTCTTTTCGCTGTGGACTCCCAAATCGACTTTCTCCCTTGCTTCTTGTAGGGGGAAACTGCAGTGTGAAACTGCAGTGTTTAGAACAACATTTGCTGGTTTTATTTGCCTAAACAAAACAAAAATATATTCCTTTAATATAATCAAGGGGGCCCTCATTTTCTTGCACAGTGTTATGCACCAAAGGGAACAGTTTATAGTAGTAGTTCCAGGCTTTCTCCGTATTCAAATGTTGTAACAGCTTTAGCTACTACACCTGTACAATTTAAAGCAGTAGTTTTCTGTAGCAGGGATGCAGTCTTAGGAAGGGTGTGGGAGGGAGTCTTAAGATCTACTGGTGTATGCTTATTGGTATAAAGATATTTTATACTTGCTGTTAATACTATTCTGACAAGCAGTGTTAAAAACGTATTAAAAAAAATTACAGCATCACTTTTAATTGATGGAGTTATGTTGGCATAAAAATTTGGTTAGCCAGAATTTAAATTAGTGGTGTGCAGACCTCTAATAAACTTGTCAGTATGTAACTAGTATAATTTTTAATTGAATAGTTTGATGTCGGTCTTCATTCGTGTTGTTTTTTTGTTTGGGTTTTTTTTTTTTTTTTTTTGAGAGCTTAAGACTGAAGTCTGTGTAAAGTTCAGACTGTAAAGGTGTCTTATTGTAATTCTACAGGTCTGGGACTGTCTCAAATAGCGCTTACACTGTAATGTTATTACACAACATTTTATGAAGACTGTTTTCCATAAAAATCACCTAGAGCTGTCTCACAGTATATCCAATGTAGGTAGGCAAAATAAATACACAGTTGATGAAATAGACAGTTGATGTCTTGCATGTGCATGTATTATTGGCTGGCCATGAGATTAGAAATTTAAACTGAACAATGCTGTAGAAAGTGGTATTGTAACAAATAGTGAGGCCCATCATTCAGAGAATAACTTCTTGAGAGAAACAGCAGAGTTCTATCTGCTTGGTCTTCTTGGAAACACTTAACTGAAGAACCAGCAGACATATTCTGTGTAGCAATTCTGTCCTGCTAGATTGGTATTTATCAGATTGGAGGGAGTATGTGAACACTCCTGTCATGGCCCTGAGCAGAGCTCTCAGGCCCTGTGCAAACAGCACCCAGGAGAAAGGATGACATAGGCACTGAAGTGGGACTAAATGATGGGCCTGCAGCTTTTAGAAGTAGTAAATACACGTATGGGTGGTTTCCAGTGCCTTGGTGTAGGATTCTCTACCTGTACTTGTGGTATGTCAAAATCCTCTGGTTAGGGGGAACATAGGGAGGCCTCACAGACATCTGAAGATGCCCATCCAGAAACGAGATTCGATATCCCATTTTTCAGCCCATGTACACAACTGCTCTGGCTCATCCTCCCAGCGGCTGTGGCCAGGTAGCTTGTCCAGCACAGCAAATGCCGTGGCACAGCTGGGGCCTGGCTCCTTCCTGTCCATGCAGCACTGCCAGCTATGGACACTCCCCAGTGTCCATATGGCCAGAGCCTTGTGCCTTCAGGACGGAGGTTTCCTGCCGTAGAACCATCCTTGTCCCGGATCTGGAAGGGACACGGCCCTGCCAGTATTCCTTGGGCCACTGAGGGCAGTCAGCCTCTCTTACCTCTCCTCATTTGAGCTGGCTGAGCAGCACCTGTACAAGTGCTGTCCTTCAGAGGGTTACTGCTTCACCTCATCCTGAGGACACTGGTGTGCCCATGAGTCAAGGCAGAGCAGTAAGCTGGTTCAGTTTACTCTGAGCCATCTTCGCTGCCTGTACAATTCTGAATGATTTAATGGATTTAGAACTGTGTGTGGTAATCGAGGCAAGTGTGTGATTTACATCTTTATCCAGAGCCAAGTACCTTGTCTCTATTTACATTATCTATTACATTGTCCAGTTTGTGTTCTCTGAGAAATATTTCTGTGCTGATAAATACATAATTTCTTACTGCAAAGCTCAGCTGACAGGAAGTTGTAAAATTTAATATTACAAGAATTTCATGTCTGACGCTGTCTCCTGTAATGCTAGTGTACTTCATGACATTGTTATGTGGTGTTTAACTCATCGAGCTATTCTGCAAGACCAGCTGTTTATACGTCTAATCTGTGGTGCATATGCATGTCTGTAGCAGTTCGTTGATGTTAAATATTTGAGGTTTGGTTGTCCCATAGTAAAACTTTACATTCTTGGCATTGCTTTTTGGACGGAATAGTCGGAGTGCTAGACAAGATGGTGCATGATCTTGTTTCCTCTCCTAGCTTACCAGAGATCCCTTTGAACTAATACTTTAAATCACTTTTAATTAGAGCCATGAAAAAAATATTCAAGAATATGAACTACTCTGAGAACAAGGTGTGAAGTTTATTATGTCGCTCTTGATATTTCACTCATGTTTTATGGTGCCAATGCAAATATACAGTATGAACAGAGCTTCTGGCCCAGACCAGAGTTAAGAATTTCAAACAACTGGCTGCTTTATGTTGTCCTTTTTTATTTGGAACAGCCCTGATTTTTTGTGTTTCCTTCACCTCTCAGGTTAGCATGAATTACCATTATATCTACAGCAATCTTCTGAGTAGCTGTATATTGACCTTCTGCCTGCATACAAATACTGAAATTATTTTATCCACTAAAAGAACAGTATAGAGGGAAAGCAACTTTAATTTTGTATTGTGATTTTTCCCTTGGATTTTATATCTCAACGGACTTTGTGTTCTTGTTCTGTTCCACTGCAGCCAGGTGGATTTCACATCAGTTTGGAACAGAATCTTACAAATGTCCTGAATTTCTTACTTTGTCTGTCCTCTGTTAGGGAAACTGCTGCGGGAAATAAAATGTAGTTGAAGGACATGTTTGTTTACATCGTGCAGAAACTCTGGCTATTTATTTCCATTGTTTTTGTCTTTACCTTAGTTTTTTTGGTAGTATACCTATGTGCCATCACTGTTTGTACATTAAGATGCAGTTCTGTCTATTTGTAGATTTTTGTTGTAATTAACATTTTTCTTACCAAACAGAAAAATACTCGTGATTTTGCCTTGTGTTTGCTGAATACGAGCAGTGAAGCAGACATTTTTAGGTGTCTTGTGGTTCCTTTCACGGATACAGTGGTATGATTCAGGAGCAGAACTCCCCTGGCCATTCGTGTCACATCAAGGGACAGAAGTGGCAGTGGGTGAGGGGGCTGCATGCCCCAGCCTCTGGGATTGAGCTGGCATCCCTGGGGTCCTTGGGAAGAGCAGGGATGCTTCCCACAGCTCCTGCTGGAGTCTGAATGCAGCCAGTGTAAAGGCCTAGACTTTGTGGAGGTTGATACTATTTTAGAAAAGGCTTTTACCTGTCACGTGCATGAGAACTTAACAGGCTTTTCTTTGAGTCCCGCCTGAAACAAAAGCACAGATGTCACATCGTTCAAATTCCTTTACTTAGCGGTGAAACTGGCAGGATTCGGATCATCGGTCTGAGTGGCTGGGAAGGGAAAGGGGCAAAGCGGTTTCTCACTGAGGACTGACTGGAGCCTTCCTTGGGGGCCACAAGGAGGTTTGGGCAGCAGAACTCATCGTGCCCTGCTTGTCTCGCTGGTGGCCGCATGGGACCTTGGAGCCAAGTCCAAGAGCGGGGCTCCAGCAGGGATCCTCAGCTCTGCAGTCCAAGCAGTGTGGGACAAAGGTTGGTGCTGTTTCCCATGAACATTGTCCAGGAGCCCTCATTCAGCTATTAGCTGTCCACAAAATGTTGATGACCAAGTGTGCAGAACTTATCTTTGGATCTGAGGTGACTGAAAACAGTGCAGAGGGTAGAGAAGTTCTAGCATCTTTTGTTCCTGAGACCAGGAGAAAAAATACTTGGGGAAATAAAAGACCAAATATTTTATTTTTTATTTGTAGTTTTTCACTGAAGTATCTGATCAAGGAAAGGATACTGAATTAGCATTTCAAATTTGGTGCTTCGCGGTAAGAGTCAAATCTTCGTTTTAAAATCCAAGCCACAGAACCAGATGTTAATTAGAATAAGTGTAGTTTTATGAATCTACACCATGTAGCTTTTCATTTGGAGAAGTTGTTCTGTGTTTTAAAAGTAAGGTTATCTGTCTTGTTATTATGAAATTATTATTATGAAAGGTAGCTTGGGTACCACACAAACATGATCAAAGGCTTGCAGAACTGATTTTTTCCTTTTCCTCTTAATCCAAGAAATAACGGTACAAATTTTTTTCGTTCACTTTCCATTGGTTTTCATTTGTATATATAGGCAACACACGTATCTGTTAAACAGAATTCTATCTTCCTTTTTAGCCTGTGTTAAAGTTGAGATGTTTTAAGTGGATTGTGTTGCATTACAGTGAGCACAATTTCAGTGTCAGGTATTTGTTGCCTGGATTAAAGGTTATGTGCTGCTCAGTATTGCACTTAAAACAGTAATAGAGTATTAGTGCTCAGTGTCTAGAAATAGCCCTTAAAAGTGCAGAAGGTTTGGGACCTGTTCCTGCTTGAAGTGTGGGTTTTTAATGTGCTGGAAGAAGAGCTATAATAGGATACTAAAAACTCAGCAGTAATTCCATCCCTTGCTGTCCTGTAGTCGGCCTGCAGAGTGTCCAGTCACTTGTGATGTGGAGTGTCTTGTCCACTTTAAACACGGTTCTGCAAAAGCATTCATCAAATATAAAGAAAGGGCTTTGGCACTTCTTCACTAAAAATAAACTCATGTTTGACCAGGAAAAATATGATTATTCAAGAAAAATATTACGGCTGAACAGTGTGATTTGCTGCGTCTTACACCTTACTGAATGTTGTACTGATTAGTGTAATTAGCAGCTCGATTCTTTGTAATTTCGATCTGCTTTTGAAAAGGTTTTATGTTGTTACTATCACTTAGGGACTCCCAAGCATGGGAAAATGGTAACTTAACTATCCTTAAAAATAAAAGTGTTCACACTCTCATCAAGCCACAGAAAACTGATCCTGACTTTCAGGACTGATGAATTTGTGTTCTGAAGCATTAATTCTTTTTTCTAGTGATAATGTGATTGAACACTAGTTGTACTTTGAAATTAAGAGCTTGAGCATATACTGCTCCTAAATCATTCATTCTTTGGCTGAATTTTATCATGTTTTAGGATTTTTTTTTTTGCCCTTTTTCTCCATATTCCCTGAGAAGGAGCTGTTGAAATTACAGTTACAATAATGAACAGAATATACAAATTTTCGTTAGAACACAAAGTAAAATTAAGTATTTGTGTCATGTAAGAAATTTGCGTAATGCAAGAAATCCAATCCCGACTTAAAATTTTGTCAGAACTTTAATTTACCAGGTTGTAACATTGGGAATCTTTGCTTTGACTGTATTGAGTGAACTGTAGAACTGAATTTGGGTGTAGTGCAGGAGCTGTGATTGCTTTCTCCTGATGAGCAGTTAGTTTTGTGTAACTCATACCCTTGAAATCCCGAGTGTGCATCTCCTCATCCGAAATAACCTTGGGAATCCCTCTCTGCTGATAAGCATCAAGTTTGCGTTCAGTTCTGGGCTAGACCAGGGCGGGATGGCTGGCTCTGGGCAGGAGGCCTGGAATTCCAGAGCTCTCACCTTGGCTACTCACTCCCCCGCCTGCCTCAGGCACAATTTCCTTTTTTTTTTTTTTTTTTCCCTTTGCTTCGGTTGCTGCACCTGTGAAATGGAGACAATGCCTCCTCGCAGGAATGTTTTGCAAATTATGTAGGTGGAGCTGAGAACCTTCAAAGTGAAAAATCTCCTTGATGAAAAAAAGAAGTCTTTAAGATATTTCAGTGCGTAGCTCCCTGAAATGGATGACCCAGCCTAGTCCCTTGCTGCCATGGAGAGGCACCTCAGGAGATCCCGTTCCAGGTGTGGCCCTGGTCCTGCAGCAGTGGGACCAAGAGGACACCAGCCTGCTGCTCAGTGGTGCTAAACTGTTCAGTGGCCTGCTCTGCCCCACCTCTGGAGGAATTTGATCAGATATTTTGATATGCTGATTGCTTGGGGAAATTATAAAGATCCTGATTTTAAAAAACCAATAAGAGAACGTTTTTTATTTACTTGTGGGGGTTTTTTTTGTCCAGCAGACATTTCTAGTTACGGTATTGTCTGTTTTCACTAGAACAAGTTGAAATCGTCACAGAAGGATAAAGTGCGTCAGTTTATGGTCTTCACACAATCTAGTGAAAAGACAGCAGTGAGTTGTCTGTCTCAAAATGACTGGAAGTTAGATGTTGCAACAGACAACTTTTTCCAAAATCCTGAACTTTATATACGAGAGAGTGTTAAAGGATCGCTGGACAGAAAGAAGTTAGAACAACTATATAACAGATACAAAGGTGAGTACCCTGAATTTTAAGGCTTATTTCCTACTTGTACTATTCTTATTTACAGTGTATTGATGATGCTGTGCTCTTGTGCTGGGAAGGCTTAACTGACTCTTTCAGCTTTGTTTTTCTATACTAATAATACAAATTAGAAGGAAAATATCGGTAGGTTTCTGCTTCACAGGGATTACATGCAGTTACTTTATGTGCTCTGAATGTATCTACATTTATAGGACGTTAGGGTCTGAGCTGGAACTGTGTGTACAAGGAGTAATTGTAATGGTTAATGAGGATTTTAGGTAAGTCTCCTGGGGAAGGCATATCACACAGGACTTGATCCTGACAAGGAAAAGGTTCCATACTAGGGATGGATTCTACCTTAGTTTTTGTTCAACTTGTTCTTGTTATCAGGCAGGTACAGTGTGTAAAAGAAAACAAAGTCTGTATGTGTCATATAGCCAGTGTTCAACTGATACTCTACCACATAAAGTGTAAAGTGGACTCAGTAGAGCAGAACCAATCCTGTGTTTTAGCACTTAATCTAAAAATGAGTCCTCTGTTTTCTGTCAGTTTTCCTATGTTTCATGTGTATAATCCAAATACCGTTTTTGTGAAGTTTGTGTTGGCTTGCGTTAGTAGATCTTTGTTAGCACAGTTGCAATGTGAGCATCTCCCTTCCAGACCAGATGTTGATTCCTTTGTGGAAAGAGGAGTGGCCCTGGCTGACTTGGAATCGCTAATGGGGCAGAGTAACTTCTCCCTGGAGGTTGCTGTGTCCAACTCCTGCATGCTGGAAACCTCCTGTGTGCCGGGGAATACCTAAATCTGCTCTTGGGGTGCCCCTGGGTGGCAGATTTGGGCGTTGGTACAGCTTGGAAATGAACACTGCAGAATGGTTTCTGACAGAACACAGCTCATCAGGCTGACCAAAGAGCCAATAATTGAGTGTGCTGGGGGGAGAGAACCACTGTGCTCTGTAGGGAATGAGTCAGAAGATCCTGCATATTATTAGGCAGAAAACAAATGTTTGTGGTGCTTTTGTCTCTCAATGAAAATAACATGAGCTTCATTGTATGGGAGGCTTTATTGCAGTAACTGCCTCAATTGTTAAAGCTTAACCATTGGGGAACACTCATTTCATTTTGTTTTAAAAATACTCTCTTATAAGGGCTGATCCCAAAAAATGGCTTGAAAAGATTTCCTTGTCTTAAATATGTTGAACAAATTAGCTTTTTCAAATACCTGTTTTTCTTGATACTTATTTTTATGTCCCAAAGATCCTCAAGATGAAAATAAGATCGGTATAGATGGAATACAGCAGTTCTGTGATGACCTAGCTCTAGACCCAGCCAGCATCACTGTACTCATCATTGCGTGGAAATTCCGGGCTGCAACACAGTGTGAATTTTCAAAGCTGGAATTCATGGATGGAATGACTGAGCTGGGGTAAGTACTGAGTATTAGATGGTGACAGTGTGATCCAGTGTCCTGTTTTGGGGAATTCTCAGGCTTGGTGTCCTTTCTGAGACGTTTCAGAGCCCAGCATCGCTTGTCTGCCTCTGGAAAAACGCAGCCCTGCCTCGGTTGTGTGGGCATTGTGTGCTGGTTGGCACAGAGCTGCTCTGGCAGGTAGAGCAGGGAGGTTGGGCAGACCTGGGGTGTCTTTGGCTTGTGGGAGTGCAGGAATCTTTATCACCTTTTCCTAAAATTTTTGTGGACTGTAGAACCCGATATATCAGGTATATGTGCAAATGCAATGTGAAAAAATAACAAATGAAATTCTCGTAGAGGTGCAGACTCATTAAAAGCTTCCTGCATTCTGTTCTTTGTGTATTCTACAAACAGTTTATAGATTTTTATTTAACTCATGTTTTTATGGCAAAATGAATAATAAATAAATAAACAAACGTGCTTTTTAAAATGCAGATGTGACAGCATAGAAAAACTGAAGGCCCAGATTCCTAAAATGGAACAAGAATTAAAAGAGCCAGGAAGATTTAAGGATTTTTATCAATTTACTTTCAACTTTGCAAAGAACCCGGGACAGAAAGGTTTAGGTATGTAATCGAATTCATAAGCATTTGTTCATAAATATTGGAAAGAACTAATTAAAGCAATAGATGAATGTATTATTGTGATCCAGTGAATCTGAAAGATAATCACCCTTGGGATAAAATACATCTCTGTGTTTTGAGAGATAAATGTCAATTTAAGGTATTCAAATTGATTATTAATAAGGGCTGCAGAATTTTATGAGAGAGGGTTTATTCTTTCACTCTGAGTGCAGTTCTCAGCACAGTGGATTATGGTCTTACATTAAAGACATAATTACACCACTTAAAATTTGCAGCACTGAACAGATTAATTGAATTTTTACTTTTAGGATAAATTGAAGCTGTAAAACCATTTTCTGTGTAAGCACATTTGTACAGTCCCTTGTAACACCAAAAACCCTTGCAAATGTCTTAGCAGGATAGAATTGGAATGGTGCAAATGGATTCCTGTGTTCTGGGCCTGATGCCTGCTGGTGCCTACCTACAGAGTTTTTTTCCACCTTACCTCACTGGAGGCTCTTTTGTCATTATTTCAGAGTTCACACGCTGGGTATGGCTTTGGTTGGTGTAACAGGTGGAGTGAAAGAATAACTTATTAAAAATAATTTCAGAACACCACAGTTTGGATGGAATTAAAGGAACAAACTATAGCTCTGTCTATTCAAAACAAAACAAAACAAAAAAAAAAAAAAAAAAAAGAGGGAATAAAAATTTCTTTCGGGCAGTGACGTTAAAGAGCCAGAATGTATATTTGTATCTCTACAATGTGACTTAGCTATTAGCCATAAGTAGCATTTCATGGTCCTGTAACTTCTTAAGTTAATTGTTCTGGTTTTGAGAAATAATAAAATATGAAAAGGCTGGTGGGTTCTTCCTTGGCAGCTCGTGCGTTTGTTTTTCTCAGCAATGAAAATGCTCTAAACTGGCTGCCCCTGGACAGCTCTGCATTCCCAGGCTGTGTAAAGATGAGCTTTCTGCTTTAGTTTTGTTGGCTTTTATGTACAGACCAAGTTTTGTCATTCTGGCTTAAAATGAGTGTTGAAAAATAAGTAAATAAGCAAAAGCTCTATGTCCTTCTTTGACATTTTGCTGTATCTTGTTTGTTGTTTTCAGTGGATTGTGAATTTCATTGTATCCAAAGGAGCTAAAAGTGCTGCTAAACCATCTGAAAATACTTGTGCATGCTTGTAGTCATTTCTGAATCATGCAAAGAAATGAATAGGCTGGTTTGTATTTCTTGTAGAAACTCATAATAATTTTTTTTAGTCTGCTGCAATAAGGAAAATGTGGACAGCAACTGAATTGTGGGATTAATTTCCCAGGAAAACTTATTCACTTCCTTTATTTCATTCATCATAAAGCTTCTTCATGCAGGTTAAGCTCTAGCAGTGGCAGACCAAGTACAGTTTCCTGAGATCCATATAGCATATACATAGTGTAAGATAGGTTTTTTTAATTGTTTTTGCTTTTAAGTCTGGGTCTGGAAGTGATGTAGGACTGAGCTGAAAGTCTGGATGCTTACCAGCCCTTTTGGTGCTCATAAATACACGGTTCTAGGCATGAATTTAGAACAGGGAAGAGTAATTCTGGAAACCCTGGAGGAAAAGAATACTGGGAGAAGTACAGAGCTGCAAAGTAAGTGCTGCTAGTTAGGCAATTAATTTTGGTGTGTCTAAATAACTGCTTGTAGGAACTTGCAAATTGATTTTAATGTATATTGGCCTCTAATCTTGCAAGCATTGTGCAGTAGTTCCGGCACAGTTCTGGAAATACATTTCTTCTGCATAATTCCTTACTACTGTGTAACTCCTGTGGGTGTCTGAAAAGTTCTTGTGATATTTGCATCTCATTGGAGTTGCAAACACCTGTAGCTGGTGTTCATCTCTAACACTTTTTGCTTCTCTTGCATCTCTCTGGATAAAATTCAGAATGGAGGATGTATTTTGAGACTCTTATATTTGATCCAGGAGGATTTCACTGAGCATTTCTCACACTTACAAAAACCTAAAATTGTATCTTTACCTTCCTGTTTTATTTCATACAATTTCTTTTTAAAAATGTAGTTTGTCCCAAGGCATTATGTCATCATGCTTTACATGTTTGGACTCATACAGTGAGTTTGAGGTTGTGGTATCCTGAGATTTAGCTTTTAACAGCCTTTGCTTACCCACAAGAATTATCTCAAAATGGTACAAAAATGTCAGAATGCACAGTTTGTTTACAGTGACTGTTTACCAGCCACTGCAAAATGCAGTGATTTGATGACCTTGCCTTTTTGCATGCACACCATTAATGCAGAGCAAGTAAATAAAACTTAGTTTTTAATCTGTTTCCTTGAGGAACTGATCAGCTTCCCCTGAAGTTTGAGTTGCCATTTTCAGATACAGCTTCATTTACTGAGGAGTAGTGACTTCTGACTAATCTCTGCTTCTTGAGATTCAAACTTACCTTTTGTCTGAAAGCAAACATCTTTGTAGCTGCTGGAAGATCTTCACAAATTTTATTCTGTACTTTGGACAGGAGGTATTATAATGTGACTGCTATTTGAGAACTTCTAATATCAGATGCTAAACAATTCAGAAACACCCCATCAGCTTCTATTTTCCCTCCAGCAATGCAGATTTCATACTTTGTTTTGTTTGCTATTGGTTTCACCCCCAAGATTCACTCCCTGGCTTCCTTTAAATATTTGGGCATCCTGGGGGAAGGAAGGGAGTGGAGTTCTTGGGTTACTGGTGTGGGGGTTTTTCTTTTTTTCCCTGAGGTGTGCAGTTGATCTTTGCCTTCTCCCCGTGCTTCCACAAAGGGATTGTTTACAGAAGAAATTTGCTAGACCGCCAAATATATGACAGCTTTTGTTAAAAAGAGGCCACTTACCTCGGCAGCCTTTTGGGGTCACTGTGTGATATCCTGTGGCTGGGGATACTGAATTTGGTATTTCACAGTGAGTGGTGTTTGGTGCTGCAGCACTGAGCAATTCCCTGGTAGTGCAGGTGAGCCTGGGCAGAGTTGTGGGTTCCAGATGTCTCTTGTGTGCTCCCAAGCTCCTGTCTGCCCCTCCTGGCCTTTGGCACTCCCCAGGGAGGTGGAGCTGGCTCTGTCCTTCCCCTCCCTCCAGACCCACCCGGGTTTTTTGGGAGCTGCTGCACTCCAGCAGCTCTGACAGGAAGGGGGGGGCTGCTCTCAAATGTGTCAGGTCAGGCTTCACTCATTCCAAACAAACAGGAATTTAACAGGAGGCTTTGAAAGGAGAAAAAAAAAATAAAAATAATCCAACCCACCACAAAAAACACCCAACAAAAAAAAAAATCCCAAGTCAAAAGGGCCAACAACTACCCCAGACCACCAACAAAAACACCCAAAGCAAAAACTCGATGCAACCAGAATAACACCACCAACAAATAAACCAACTGTCTCGTGTCACCACCTGAAGATTCTTTTTCAAAAGGAAATCTCAACTGCAGAAATGAGCACTTGACAAAAGCCTCGTTACAAAGGGAGCACCTGTAGTAAGGTTGCCCTAAAAATGTAATTATTGAAAGTTGGTTTTATCTAAATTGTATTTTATACATTAACAAAAAGAAAGTTGCAGTACAAAACACTACAGATTTTCTTTTCAAGCATCTTTAATTGACAATATTTTGCTGACTTTTAACTAAAGCTAAACTAAAGTTTGCTATCTATTGTTAGATAGCAAAAGGCATGTGAAATGTTCTGGGGGGTTTTGGCTATGTTAGATATTAATATGGGCAATTTTCAGTTCTGTAACATATAAACTATGTAACACTTTATTAATGGTTGCCTTTTTGTAAAGGATCCATGAGAATATTTGCATTAGTTTAATCTTTTCATATTTGTGGATACATGGTTCATCCTGGTGTTAGATACTTGTGGAGATTATATATTTGATATGTATATCTCTAAAAGTAATATATTTTAATATTACAGATTTAGAAATGGCCATTGCCTACTGGAATTTAGTACTTAATGGAAGATTTAAATTTCTAGACTTGTGGAACAAATTTTTGTTGGTAAGTTTAAACCTTTACATAATCTGGACTGCAGTATTTTCAGCCCTTGGAAGATAAACATGTTTAAGTTATTGAGTAGATAAAATAGACTGTCTTGACCTAAATCCCAGATATTCATAGTGTGTACAAGAGAAATGTGCTTTGGGGATATGGATGTGTCCGAGACAGTAAAATTGAATGTATAATAGGGTTTTGATTTATTTTTTTTTAATATAAATTTTCCACCTCTCCAAACAGGAACATCATAAAAGATCAATTCCTAAGGATACCTGGAACCTTCTTCTAGACTTTAGTACAATGATAGCAGATGATATGTCTAACTATGATGAGGAAGGTAAACATTGCCATTTTCTCTCATTAATTTCTAACTGTGTTTTATATTTATTACTGTGTATCTGCTTTGGCACAATCTCAAAAACAGCTCCATTAGAGTATTACTGGTGATCTGAAGCCCAGTTAGAGCAGCTCTATTGCATGTTGTAATCATCTCTGTTACTGATGTTTTAAAAAAGAAATGCTGAAGCTTTCATGGAATCCATTTTCTTTGTTCTGTCTAAGCTCAGACACAAATTCTTTCTTAGTGAGACAACCCCAAATTCTTTCTTCGTGAGACAAACGCTGCTCTATGTCCATTAAAACCCCACAGATTCTCTGTTGGTGCAGTTCTTGGCATCTCCATCCAAGTAACTGATCCATAGTTTGTGCAGCCCCGTGTAGGGTCCTCTGGTTGCTGCATTCATGGCTGAGAATGTTTTGAAGTCTGGTTGCTTCAGTTTATGTGAGGCTTGGACGTGTTTTGACATAGAAGTGAAGCTGGCAGCACACAGGGGCTGCTGAACAGGACCCACTTCCTACCAAATGTGTTTCTTGTAAACTTTGGTATCGATCTTTCCTCTTCCAGTCCCTGTGCAGCCAAGAACAGCTGATTACCCTCAGCCTTGGCAGGAATGAAACTTGTGATACCTCTGGAGCAGAGGGCAGCAAACTTCTCCAACTTCATTTAGTAATATGGACTGTCCTCATTCCCTTGTCAGTTTTGAGTTAGGGTTTTGGTCAGTTTTTTTGGTTTTGTCTGGAAGATTACCCTTGAAGGTGATGTGTATTAACTGGCTTTAAAGGAAGCAGAAATCTTTAATGGGCTCTTAAATTTTAAGCGGGAAAGTAAAATTACGTTTTTTTGCTTCGAACTCTGCTTAGTTTAATATTGGAAAGCAAACAGCTTGTCTGGATATGAAGCCTTGTTGAACCAAGTTCTTACATTCTGGTGTTTTCCTCTTTTAGGGGCATGGCCAGTTCTTATTGATGACTTTGTGGAATTTGCACGCCCTCAAATTGCTGGGACAAAAAGTACAACAGTGTAGCATTAAAGGACCCTTCTAGAGTGTACATAGTCTGTACAAATACCTGAAATGGAAAATTGCACAGTCAATTTCTGCTGGCTGGACTGAACTGAAGATCAATCCTCACAATAAGGCTGAGGGTTGAGACAAACCTTTAAGGATACATCTTGGACCATATCATATTTCATTCTTCTACTGGTGGTTTGGGCTTTTCTTCTAGTCTGGACCACTCTTGCCCGTTAAAATTCCAACACTGTGGATTTCATCATGGATTTATTTTTTTGTTGGTGGATCACCCTAGTTTCATCTCCCATAAGTCCTAGAAGCTTTATAATTATTTTGAGGTTTCTGATTTCACATAAAGCACAACGCTGGTCATCATCAGACAACTGTTGTATGGCATCTGAATTATACACATCAACATCGAAACAATTTTTAAAAGAATCCTTAAATATACACTTGGGGCTAGTTGCAAAGACTGTACTGATAGCACTTCCTGCAAGAGTGATATATTTAAGTGTACCTGGTCCGAGTTTTTTCTTTTCTGGAAAAGCGCAGGTGTCGTCTGAGCTCGAGTCTCTGGTCACAGCAGTGCCAGGAATGGCCAAGGAGCCCCGGGGCTGTTGATTGGGGCTCTCTGGTGCCTGCCTGAGGTTTGCTGTGGCTCAGCTGCTCTGGGGACAGCTGGGGGACGACACAACTCGAGCACTTCCACCCCGTGGGCGACGGCAGAGCCCGCAGGGCGCCGAGCTGTGTCCTCACACAACCCCACGGTCTCTAGGTTACTCTCTGAGAAATCAGATTTCTTTACAGTTTTGAAATGCTTATCTGTCTGTCAAAGAAAGGGTTTTTTTTTTCATTTCTGTGGAAATCAAACACTTGAATATACTGAATTTGTGTCTTAACTGTTTGCTACACAATACAGTATTTTAAATTAAGATATGTGACTTTTATGGCTGAGGTGTGACGAAGCAAATGGCCCTGTTGTACAAGAAGCTGGTGAGGTTGATGTGAATCTGGGTTTTGAAACTGTTATCCCGGTAAGTTAAATCTTCATAACACAGAGGTACTGCCATTATGGATGACACCCCTTTTTAAATTATTTTGCTGAGTTTTCCTTAAATTGACATATCACTGTGGTTGCCAAATACAGAAATTAAGAGTAACGCTTTCCCCAACAAGCACAGATCAGATACAAACTACTACACTGGCTTTGTTTGTTTAAATTATTTTGTGGATTATCACTACTTCTGTCTTGCCGCGTTTGACTAAATCGCTTCGTTTGGATCAAAGCAGGTTTTATCAGATGCAATTCTTTATTAATACAAGAGCTCTTTAGCTGCTTTTATGGTCTTTTACTTCTCACTGAGTTACTTGTGAAGGGATTTGATAAATCCTGCTCTGAAAAACAAGCTGGGAGGAGTGAGCTCCAGGAGAGGAGGCAGATTGTACTTAAAACTGAGAAGAGGGGCTTTAAGTCCATGCTCTAAACAGTGCCCTGATAAGGCCAGAATTATTTCTGAGATGAGTCATTGGTACTTGCACTAGACTGCAGCACGATTTTATGCAGATGCTCGAAGTATTTTAGGGAGAAATTGACTATTAAACAGCTGAAATTTTTATTTGTACTCTGTGCAGTTGACCTTAAGGCAGGCTCCCTTTACAGCAGTGCCCTTTTGGCAAATCCAGTTGTGCATTTATTCCAAAAATACAGTTCCTCAAAAACATTGCAGACTTTCTCCAGCTACTGGAATTGGCTATGCCAAAAACTGTGTGTTTTGCTGCTTTCAGTATTTCCTTTCTCAGTTTTGTGTAAATAAAAAGGGGGACTTGAAATTATGGGGGGTGGGTGGGGTCGAAAAGAAAAGCTCGACAAGGTTATCTCTGCGTGCTGTTTTCTGTCTTGGGGGTTTTGGTACTGTTTCAGATTGATTAGTTCAAGTATGCTGTGTTTGGAGAGGAGAACTGACTTGCTTTTCATCCCAATGCAGACTTGGCCCTCAAAAAAGTCTGGGATTGGGCAGTGGCAAAATGCCGTGGTGTTTTAAGAGACTCTTCCTTTTGAATGCAAGATCTTTCCAACAAAATAGTGTTGTCATCAGTTTGGTACTACATGCTTATAATTACTGTGTAATTATAAAGAAATACATAAAAACTTTGACTAATTATGTTGCAGAAAAGGGTTATTTGTGCTATCATGGCATCTTAAAAAGTCTTTCAAAATGACTAAAGTTGAAACATTGATTTAACAGGGTGTTGTTCTAAGGACAAAATGCCTGGTTACAGGGAATATTTTGTACTGAAACATGCTCAGATGTGGCCATGTGGGTTTTTTTTCCTTCATATATGTGTGGGGTTTTTTGTTTGTTTGTTTTTTTTTAAAGAATGCAGCCAGTTGCTTACTTGGATTGCTTTAATTCGTAAGTGCTTATGTCTTCAATTTGATGATCTCCCTGCAAATGGATCAATTTAATTTTGCCAAATGTCAAGGAAAAAAAAATGAAGGCAAACATCAAGTTTGTAAACTGTTTTTATACATTAAAATATGTACAAAATTAGAAGTGCCCTGATATAAAACACTTAATCTTGAGATTATATTTAGTAAAATCCCATCATTTGCATATCTCTGTAAGTTCAAAATGTAACTTCTTACAATCCCTCTCATTACCAACAGAGGCAATAAAGCTCCAGTGAAATTGCCATGACTGAGGTTTGTACTGCATTGTTTCAGTGTATTATTTGTAAAACTTGGTTCTGGAATGTGCTTTTAGGGAGTGTGGGGGGGAAAAAGCACTGAATACCTGTGTTCTACATAAAATACAGTTCAGGGCAAGTCTTTCTTTTGGGGGAGGAATAAAAAAAATCTAAAAACTGCTCCTCGACCTTGCCTGTTGCTTGTTCCCCATGTTCACAAATCCCACCTGGAGCTGATTGTCCCAGCACACACTGCAGTGGTTCAGATATGCCTCAATACAGCAGTAAAACCACTTTTTAGTGATCAACCTGTTAATAAGTAACTTATGACTTGCCTCAAAATGTTTTACAGTGAAATCCATACTGGGACATCATTATTTAAGAAAGATTTAATTTTTTTAAAGGATGCATTTTATAAACTTTCGTCATTCACAGTGTTATTTAAATAATGTTGCTAGGAGTCTCTGTAATTTTATTTGAGGATGGCAAATGGACTGGGTTGGCTTTTAAACAAAAGCCAGTGATGCCCTTCAGGCCCCTGAGCTCTCCAGCAGTTGAGCACACCATTAACTACTTGATGTAATTATAATTTCATCTGTCAAAACCAGGCCTTAGCCTTGCACATATGGAGCTGGTTTAGTACCAACGTGTAGAAGGATCTGCAGAAATAAACACAAAGTTTTGCTCCTAAATAGGCACCTGTACCTCAGGCCCAAGTCTGACCATTTAAACTGGTAGGAAACTCAAACCTGGCTTCTGGAAGTTCTCAGTCAGCAAAAGCTGCGTAAATGCAATGTGAATGTTTTGCATGAAACTGCAACTGTTTCTTTTCTAAAGTGAATTCTGTGCTTGTGGAATATAACATTTCAAGCCTTTTTCCATGTTCAAAGGACAACTGGCAGGAGTGTGAGGGATAAATCAAATTAGGGCAAGGAACTTGTGAGAGATGAGGGAGCTGTAAAAATTGTGTGGGGAGAGACCCAGGTTTGTTTTCTCTTTCTCACTGGTGATTTCTCTCCAGCCTTGCTCCTGACTGTCCCTGGGCCAGGGTGCAGCAAGCCTGGCTTTGCTCTGCCATCTCTTCCTCTACCGCTCACATAATTAAAACAATGACACAGCTAGAAGTGAAAGTTTTATTTAATAAATATAATTTTCATAAACCATTTTCAAAACAACTACTGACCAAGCTGTACAAGGAGCAAGCACACAGCCTCGCTGTCAGAGGAGCAAAAATAACATGAGGCAGCCACAGTGTCAGAGGTCCAAAATTCTTTGTATTATTGCTCATTTCCAGTGGGCAGCGCCCCTAATCTGCCTAAAATTAAGGTTCAACATCTTTTAAAAGGTACTTCTTGCAGAGATGAGACCATTCTATTTTTTTTTCTTCAAAGAAGCAAGCTCAGTACCACGTCAGTGAACAAACAGGAGTCTAGATGATGATTTGATATTTCTGTATGCATAAAACCTGAAATCTGTCATGGGAACCGCAACTAGGAATTGTAAAAATACATTCTTTGAGATACAAATAAGATCCTCCTGCAGCAAGGTGCGCCTCATTTTCAACTGCATGCCCCACAGATCATCTTTTATCCTGTTGTCAAAATGCAAAAAGGGTGAGAACCTGCTGCCGGTTTGAAGTAATTTCCTTGGAAAGTGCCGAGGAGAGATGAACAAACCCCCGGGCCATGGAGGTGCAGCCAGGGTCTCTTCCAGCCAAGCCTGGCTCTGTGCCTCCAGGAGCGGCGCCCGCGCGTCCCGCAGAGCTCTTCACCCCCGACACGGCCGGAGCTGGGCGCTGGCACCAACACAGCCCAGCAGCACACGCGGCTCTGAGCGAGTCCCGACGCCTTTGGAGCTGCACTGAGCTGAAGGGAGAGAGAAATCCACAGAAAGCAGAAGCCTGGCACATCTGGCACATCTGGCAAATGCGCGACAAGAGCGGACAGAGCCCCTGCTACAAACCGAGACGTCCCCAGAGCACAAACCCAACCGTGCCACTGGGAGCAAACAACAGAGGCAGAGGAACGTGAGAAACGACCAACAATAAAAACATTTGCAGAAAAAAATTCCCAGCCTGGAGCTGCAAAGGAGAGAGCGTGGCTGGGAAATAATTTAGGAACAGGACAAAGGCTATAATGAAAGGTTTGCCCCGCTCTAGGAGCAGTTACTACACAGTGACACCCGTGTAACAATCTGTGTAAAAAAGCAGTGGCGAGAGCAGTGACAGTGGTGAGTTATTAGGGATTCTACACAAAAAAAAGAGAACTTCGAAATAAGTGGTTCAAAAGCACATTTTGCTTGAGCACTTTGGAACACTGAATTTCACCAAAATCACAAATATTTAGAAGCACAGCAATAGCAGATAGAACTATGAAAAGTAATTTAGGCTGCAGCTTTGAGACTTCTAGCACTAGAAAATGGTATTTTTTTCCAATAAAGGAGTTACACTATCATAAAAAAAAAGTTTGAAAGTATTACCAAATATTTTCAATAAGAAATTAGAGGTGCTTAATATGCATTCTAAGTTGCACAAGCTTCTCTCAAATAATTCTGAACATGAAAAAAACAAAGTTTTCAGCATTCCTTCCTTTGAAGCTTCTGTTCCCCCTTCCCTGCTGCAATCTTAAAAAATACAGAGTATTTTTAAGCAAGATATTTTCATTTTAGTTTTTAAAACAATTCAGAACATCTCAGGTGGTTTTTTTTTTTTTCCCACTGAATTCTCTTAAAAGCATGAGTTTGGCAACTAAAATTGTTTTCCTAAGTAACAAAACCAAACCCTGTTTTTCCCAGAGGCAGAACTGACCTGCAGAGATTCGGGAGTGGCTGTGGAGAAGGTGCTTCCTCAGGGACACTGCATAGTAAAGTGAGTGTACACCACTCTTGCTTTGAACTACAAACATCTACTACAGGCTTTTATGGATTTCAAGGCTAAAAGGTAAATAATAGAACATTTCCTCCCCATGGCAAAGCCTCCCCCACCCGTTCACCATCACCCTGGGAGGTGAATGCCAGCATTACACTGAATTAGCTGGATTTTTCAGTTTCCCTCATGAAGGACTCTGCACTGTGCCCAGGGCACAGTGAACTGGCTCCTACACTTCACCTATCCAAGGAGTACACAAAGTCTTTTGTCCTCGAATAGGAGCATTTTCAAAAATACTTGCGACATCAACATAAAATCCTGGTGACTTCCACACAAAGTTATTTGTCACACCAAAAAACCTGCCCTTAAGCAAACCACATCTATGCTCTTATTCAATGAGACATTACTGACTCAGATTTACTGCAAAGAGAAAAATATACCTTGGCCGAGGGATGGATTCTTAAGTCCTTCCTGAATTGTTTAAATGCAAGTTTCTTCGGTAACCTTACAAACACTGGGAAAAGGGGAAGGAGGGGGAAAGGGAGGAGAGGAGATGGAAGGTTTTAAAGAAACACATAATGAGCGCAAATTATTCTTCAAATACACGACTGTGCTGCTTTTGTGCATTATCTACTCAACACCCTGGTGTGGTAAAAGCCAAAATACATCACCTAGAGAGCTGGGCCAGTGGAAATGCTTGGAGTGAGGTTTCTGGCCAAGCCTCTGCTTCCCCTGCCACAATGAACGCGTCCGGGTGCCAGGGCAGGACACACGAACCACACGCACGGATGAGGGCACACGGTGACACACACTGACAGGACAATGCTGTGCCTGACACGGAAACAAGCACTGCTGGAAAGTGAGACACTGTGGCTGAGGTGTAAAATACAGCTAAACAGCAGATATCTGATTAGAGTAGTAAAATAATTCTGTATTTCCTAGGTATCCATGGCAGCATGAAGAGTCCTAGGAGGAGAAGCTACTAGGAAGAAAATCACTATTTTAAACCCAGGTTTAATATAGATATGAAGTATAAAGGAAGTTATAGGAGTAATAAGTGTATTTTGCTACTATGGAGGGATCTGGAGGGATGACCGGCAGGTTACTGCCTCTCCAGCTGGATCCAGGTTTTCAGCCCTGTGCAGTGGGATTAGTCACGTTCATACCTGCTGCAGGAGAAGACAAGGCTCAGTTTTAGTGTTTCTTCATCCCCTAGGCACTGGCTGGAGGGAATCTAGAGCACACTGACATTTTCAACCTCGAGCTTCGCTGCACTCAGGCATCTGAAGACATGATACAGAAATGCGCTGTGAATGCTGAATTAAATATGTATTTAAAAGGAAAGTTTCCTTTTAAATTTTGTTTCTTCTTCTCATCTTGTAATTTAATTTAGAAGCTTCTTAATTTCTGAACTGATCTTCACCAAGAACAGTGAAAAAATTCCCTTGTGTGCTGCAGGTTCAAGTCACTACAAATTTAACTACAAAGTTGCAATGACAACTTCTTTCCTACGCAAATGTTGCCTTGAGCAGTGAGATCTTGGAAACTCCACAGTACCTGCAGCCTCGAGGCCTGAGCGAAGCTGCCAGGCACTAATGCAAAAACAAAGCTCCAAGAGGAGAGCTGAAATAATCCCAGTTAAAGCCATGGGCAGGAAAATGAACAGCAGAGCTGTTCAGAGGTGAGGAGCAGCATCTGAAGGATCTGATCCCAGGAAGGCGGGATCAGTTCTTTGCTCATTGAACTTGGGAGAGTCTGGGATGTCAAGAGGGTTACACTCCCCTGGCAGCAGCCCAGATTTACAGTTTTTACCCAGAGTTAATTTCAAGATGGATTTTTACACTTCTAGCTGTCCCACAGGACGAGTACTCCAGTTATGGATGGGATGTCACCGTCAGAGATGTCAGGGGGTGTCCCGGAGCAGCAGCACTTTTCCCAGCCCCCAGCCAGGAGCAGCAGGGTCCTAAGGCGCCCTTGCAGCACCTCCATCTCCCACATCCCAGGACAAGCAGCGGGTTCAGTCTCCCTGGCTGAGGGAACAGTGAACTGGTGCTGCTCCCCAGCCCCCAGCCTGCAGACACGTCTGCACTGGGACACGGAGGCACCTGCAGGATGCACCACCCGGAGCTCCAGCTGTGCAATTTGTTTTTATTGGCATTCTCAGGTATCAAAACATTGCCATCGAGGTCTCGGATCCTTCCGACAGACGGAGATAACGAAGCATTAATTATATCTTCAAAGTACAACATGACCTAATATAAATACATGAAAAAGAACAAAACATGCAAAAATTCCCCAACTTTAAAAGGATTAATAATTCAAAAAATTTATGCTAGTGAGACTTCTGCTCAATCCACCAATTCTTAACAAATTTTTCCATGTCAGGATCCAGAACCGTTAATGAAACACACAGGGCATAATAGAAGATAACCGGTTTATAATAGAAGATAACCGGTTTCTGAATTGTACTTTAGAACAACAGTGAACTGTTATATCCCTTATTATTCCAAATGACTGATTTGTCACAGTCGAGTGTTTTTCAAAGCAATGGCTAATATACTGCCACTCAAACACCAGCATAAATATTTGAATTGCATTTAACTCTGAAAAATTACTAAACTGATTGCTTATAGAATACAGAAACTGTCCACAGAAGTAACAAAATTGCTTTGCAGACTGCTAAGACAGCATCTGCAAGACAGCTCAAAATGAACGTGTGTTTAAAGGGAAGGGTCATCATGAAAAACACAACTTTCAGAAGTTTCATTGTGGAGATTCAAATTGATTCAAATTTGATCACTCAAATTTGGGAGGAGAAAGATTTCTGTCATTGCCTTAACAGGGACGTCTCAAGCATTAAACGTAGGATTCCAGTCTGCTCATACGGCAACAAAAAGGATAAAATGGTCGAAGGTAAAAGCATTCCTTAAAAAAACCCCAACTTATTTAGCAATTTGTAGATATAATTAAAAAACTCCTGGGAAGTGACTGCTGTGCAGATTAGGCCAGGCCAGACAAGCCCTGCCTGGACTCAGGAGTCCTCTGGGCTTTCCTAGGGCAGCGCCGCACACTGAGCTCGCCTCAGCACCTGCTACAGGTGTGTGAGCACCACATGGCTTCCACAAGGCATGCAAAAATGTCCCTGTCAGCAAGTGGATGAGTCCATTGTGGAGAGAGTCAGGATGCTCCTGTCGTTGGCATAGAAGGGATCCGATGAACTCCAAGATCTAAAGTAACAATAAAAGAAAAGTTTGGCTGACTGGGAACTTGTACTCTAGAGGTGAGGAGACACTCTATGAGAGCAAAAGGTAAAAGTCTTAGGAGAGCAGGCAAATGCGCCTCTTTAAAGGACTAATCTGCTAATTTCATGTAGTTACCTGCAGTTCATTCCAGCCTTTGGAAACAGAGGCCAATTCATGCCTGCTGTGTAATTAGCACACAGCTACAGCTATTGCCATCACTATGAATTAAGCAGAGGTTTTTATGCCTATTTTGCAGCTGAAGTTTTAGTGCTGTGGCTCGGGAGGCTGTGAATGCTGCCTGTGCACAGAGGCACCGTGAGGCCGTTCCAGCAGAGCCCTGAGGAGCACAGAGCCAACCCTGGAACCCCGGCACAGCCGCGTCCCAGCGGGAAAACGTGGGGGAGGCAGAACTTATCTCCAGCCAGGAACTTGTTTCATCCCTTCTGTTACACTTCAAAACATCAGGGAACCACCCCAGAGGCCACAGCTGCTGACTCAGAGGGGTCTTTCACTTGAGGACACATTACTGCCTGGGAAGAAATACTGTTCTTGGCTGGACAGCATTATAGGACTCTATGGGAAAAGCTGAAGAAGTTTGGAAGGCAGGAAATCAAAAACACAACGAGCTTATCCTCCAAATTAGGCTCTGTCAGAAATCTGCTGTTTCTTTAGAACTGTTCCATGCAGTGCCTCGACACAAGAACCACTGATGGCAGACCCAACAATTCAGCAATGATTCCTACTGTACAAGTAATGTGTGTGATCCAGCATTCTTAATAGT
Organism: Hirundo rustica; assembly: GCF_015227805.2. Lineage (NCBI taxonomy): Eukaryota > Metazoa > Chordata > Aves > Passeriformes > Hirundinidae > Hirundo > Hirundo rustica. Next base: position 17,962,157 of record NC_053459.1, read on the forward strand.
TTAGTGACTGACAAGTCGACAGACAATTTAATGGAACAGACAGACAAAAATGCATTTTAACATACCACACCACACATTTTATATTCTAACTGGTGAATGAAGCTATAGAAAATACTTCTCAAATACATTTTACAAGCAGTAAATTAAGCACAAGAGACTATATTCCTGTGGCCCGCTACTCCAAGCATTTGTACGACTTTGATTCAAAGTTTTTATCAAAATTTGATACAGTGTTTGATTCCATGTTATCATATTTGACAGAATATCATATCTGGCAGAATATCAGGAGCAGAGAATACAACACAAGCTGGCTACAGCAACGTTATTTTAAATAGTGCTCTTCATTCCACAGCACTTGCACAAACAACATATTCATCAGCATCACTTCAATCAACAAAAATAGTTTGCAGCTACCTCCTGGTTGAATACTTAGCTGTTTTACAGAGTACAAGTACTCAAAAGACCATCTTGTTAGGGACTGCACAATCTTCTGGAAATTTGGATGAAAAACAAAGCAGCTCAAGCTCGTGAACAAAGCCTAAACCATTTTAAAATCACCCAACAGTTTTCTTAATTGTACCTTCAGCATTTCACAACTTGTAACTGCTTCATGTGATTTAAGCAATTAGTAATTTAAAAAATGAATAAAGACTTTCTCATATTAGCAACAAAAGTATAAGGGGGAAAATTGTCCCTTGACTTTTAGACCAGGTTTTAAGTGTCAATACTGAGTGGAAGGAGCTGAAATCATTGGAGAAAATAAATATGACTGACTTCAAAAAAATCTCTTTTCTATTTGTACTGTACATAAATTTAAGTGAAACTAGAAGATTGTTCAGAGCAGTTTCAACCAGAGGCAAAAGCAAAACCCACAGCCCTTAGTGTAGCACCAAGATAGTTTTGCATATTCATTGAACTTAATCCTAATGGGCTAAGAACTCTAAAATTATTTGGCTAGATGGAACTTCATCTACAAATTACATGAGATAAGCAGAAAAGAAACCTGAGAAAAAGCAGTCTCGAAAAAAGTGTTTAATATTCTGTCAAATATGAGTTAGCTTCAATAAGTATTTTTAAGTTCTTAAGGAAAGAAAAATTGAGTGGAACAAAGAGAAAATTGTAAAACTGCAAATACATTGCAGAAAACAAAACACAGAATACCTACCTTATAAGACTACAGGTTACTAAGGCAATTGTTAACTAATAACCTTCCTTAATTAGATAACTATAAGTGAAAAGAAGTAGCATAAGAAATTTCTCATTTGGAAAGCACAGTTTTACAGAGAAGTGAAAAAAAACCCAGAAAAGTTAGAGCAACTGCTACCAAAATGTTGATTTTTAGACCAATTAAATGCTCACCTTGTAGAATAAAAATTCTATTAAACTGTTTATTTTACACATCATGCCGGCTTTCTACACAGCAAGTTTGAATTAAAAATGTATTTAATTGTAACAGTTCGTTTCTCATATGGAATGAAACTTCTTGCATACTCATACCCTAGATTTGTAGAAACACTGAATAAATTTCATAAGCAAGCCAGAAGAGAGAGACTGACTGAAAGCACAGACACCGTGTTCAACACAAGAGTTCCAACAGAGATGAGCTACAGACCAGGCAATACCTAAAGGCAGAACCAGAGCTGACAAAGCTGTCAGGGAAAATTACCCACACAGGATCTGATACCCAGTGAATGATATCACAACCTTTAACTGAAAGAGACAAAGTTCTTCAAATACAAAATGAGTTTCCTTGAAAATGCGTGAAGTTCAGTGTTTTCAGGTTTGCCTTTTGACCAATGAAGGACCATGATATCATTCAGGGACAGAGATTACGATGTACAAACGGCTATTTTTATTTCTACCCCCAAATATTTCCATATTTGTTTGCTATCCCTCTTTGTTTGGAAATGGGGAGATGGCACACGGGAGGATTCAGTGAGAGCTCCTCTCCCAGCTGGGCTGCTCACACATATTCAATTACTCAGCGTGCTTTTACGCCACTGACGTTTGTTTCACACGTGGTTTGTGAAAGGTTTATTTAGCACATACTTCGGAATGGCACACATGATTTTGACAATATACCTTCTGGAACCCAAAAAACATTGAAAATTCTTAGAACCTGAAGACTCTGTTCCGTCAATCACTCTGATTTTAGAAATAGATTATAAAAGTTATACTACAAAAATATTTCATCTTCATATCAATCAATGGCTGAAAGATTTAAAGGCTCTCCTCCTAACAATGAAGTTAGATTTAAGGGGGGGAACGTGAGCCTTTTGTACACCTTCAGGAGTAATGCAAGCTCCAAGGTAAATATTTGGAGGTTGTACATCAAGAACCAAAGGGAGAAGTCTTTTGACTTTACAAACAACTCCTGATTCGTGAAGGCAAAAAAGTAATCGTAAAAAGGAGAACAAAAACAGCAGCAAGGCTTGATTTTCTAAAGAGAAGAATGTACAAATCAAGAGAAATTACGATAGATACAACACAAGAGCTTGTAAAGCCAAACTAAACACTTCAACAGAAATCTTTCGAAAATCGGTTTTCCCCTCCCCATCCCAAAAGAAACCACTCAAAAAGAAACAAGCTAATCTTTTAGGATGAAAAAAGTACAATAAAGAGCTGCGCTTTCTACTTAGAAAAGCAAAACCTGCAGCTGGTTTCTAGACATCTATTGCTGCAGGCTCATCAGGTTCCAGTTTATAGGAGAATCGTCTGCAGCAAAGGCTATTGAGAGAAATGCCACACCTGTTGACCCGGCTTGGGCTACACCTTCCCATTAGTCGTTCCAGCATTCTTCTAACAGATGTGCATGCTGTTTCCCCATCTGAGAAGCAGCACATGGAGTCCAAGCAGTTGATACCTGAACCTGCCTCAGTAAGCTGCAAAGAAAAAAATAAAAAAAAAAAAAGAAAAAAGAAAAAAGAAAAAAGAAAAATCAGTACTCACAAATTCTAGTAACGAAGACGTTACCAAAAAACGCTTAGGAAAAGCAGGTTTTCTTAAAGCTAGAGTGTTGAATATTTTTCAATTTTATAGCAGAATTTTGAAAAATAATATCACCACTTCCTAAGGTCTACACACACTAAAATTTGTTCTTCCCAAGGTTTGAGTGCAGCCTTATTGAGTGCCTGGAAACGGCCTGGCACTGCACGTGCCTAACACTGGAAATGAACTGGTCAGGAATTCCCTCCAACAACCCCCACAGCACATGCACTTCCAGTTGGGATGCCTTGATTCACCTCTGTGGCCCTACAACAGTTTAGACCAGCTCAGCCCTATTTTAAGGGAAATTTATCAAGACAAAGCTTCAGGCTGCACAATACAACACAGCAACCCGATCCCAAATAATTCTTCCTCAAGTGCACAATGCAACTTCCTAGAATAATTGACATTATATCACCACCATAGATAACCTTGGCTTGGTACGGAACAAAAGTACATTCCTGATTGTGTGAACATGGTTTATCCAAAAGCAAACAAGGCTGATGTCAGAAAGGTTTAGTCATGTTCATGGCATCATGAAGAATAATTTAACATTAGCATAATAAACTCTTTCAACAGCTCATGTTTTGTAGGTGAGGAAAAAAAAAAAGGAATAAAAGAAATAAAATGAAAAGAAAGCAGTAACAGATGTATGGGAGTGCCACCTACCAGTGTGCTCCTCTACAGCACTGCTGCACTGAGTGCAGCATATCTGGAATCTCCTACTTCAGCAGAGAGAATATCCTAAACTGACTTCAGTAACCATTCCAAAGAGAAATAAAAATGTGAAGTGTGGGGATGCCTTTTAATTTAAATTCTCCACAAGAGCATCCTGTCAAACAAATACTGAACACAGAGGCTGAACTTCAGCATTCATTACCCTCTCCTCACACCAGTGAAAGAAGAATTCAGGGAGGAGGCACCTTTGTCCATGACAGGACACAGCTCACTTAAGACCTTCCCACAACTTTTCACTGTGACACCAAAGGTGGCTGTTGTCTGAAGATTCTAGTTTTGAGCCCCAATTTCTTCCATGCCACCCACAGTTTCCAAACACTGCAAGGAAAGCAAAGAATCTCAAGAGTTGTGGGAATGGTTCACTATGAGTGGATACACTCTCTTTCCTAATTCCCCCAAACAGGCAGCTGGACACATTTACAGCTTCACAAGAGAAGAACAGCCTACACAACAAAGAAGAGGCAGCTAACAGAAACAAGAGGCTTTTGGAAATACAAGAGAAAAAAATCTCAGCTGGTAGGACAAGAGGAACACACGCAGAACTGGTGTTTGTTTCCACGCACCTTTTCCTGTCCCTGCCCCTTTCTCAGCCGTGTGCCACATTCCCCACAGCCCCTTCAGACTGTCCCATCACACCACTCATTGTGATTCTCACAGGACTGTCACTCAGCAGCTGCTGGAATGTACAGCACTCTCTACAAACTGAGCCCCCTGACCCTGGGGATGCCTGTACCTCAGAGGCCGTGGCTGAGTACAGGCAGAACACGCCTTAACTCACACACTCATCCGGGGGGTCTTTGGGATACAAAAGGAACATTTACTACGACAATGAACTTCTGTACCTGAGAGGCAGGAGCAGAAGATTTGCAAGTGACAGGTGTGAAAAGGGTTCTGGTTAAAAGACAAAACAAAACACATCTCAACAGAGCCTGAGCCCCTGAACACCCTCATGTGATGTCCACCATGACTGGTCCCAACTGCAGTGCCACAGAAGATACCAGAATCAGGAACTGCACGCTTTGCAGCACTGCAGTACCAGCAAATATGACCTTCAGAACCACCTTGGAATGTGCTCCCAGAGCAGAAGGAATTCCCATTTGGAGGTCAGCAGGCAAACCCCCCGCTGCAGATGGAGTGACCTTCCCAGCCTTTGTCACAGCAATACGAAACTGTAACATTCCTACACCCAAGGATTTCAAACAAGTATTTAGTTCATCCATTACCTCAAGTAGACCTTCAAAGTTACTGCAGAAAGTCCAGCTGTATGCTGGATCAGATGAACCAGAGCATTTTTTCCTTGGAATCTGTTACCCTGAGAGCCAGCAGTCCTGGATATTATCCAAAGACTGTCATAAAGAGGAACCAAGAGTAACCCAAATGAGCTTCCAAGGAGCAAACCCTCAGCTCTGGATTTTGGAGGTCTAATGTCTCTGTTTCTGGAGACTCTCCTTTATTCTTCACAAGTTAGATACAAAAAGCTAGGATCATGCTTGAACCACAACTTATGGAAAAGTTAATATCACTTTTTAAAAAAATGGCAAATGCGACCTTACATAAGCCTGGAAACAACAATTCTCTTCTGTCAAACTCACAGTTAAGTGCAAAGAAATACTGTGAGAACATTAAGGACAAAAAACCCAATTAAACTTTATATGTAGATATATTGTTTATCATTGCTTGGTGAACATGAATTTTTGTAGTTAGATCCACTGCCTGGAAGGAAGCTAGATATGCTAGAGAATCCCTTTTCTCACCTTCTCTCTGTGGAGGACAATTATGGTCATGGTTTTATACCAAAGTAAAATCTGGCATGGCAAGGCAGGAAGGCATAATGTTCCCTGAAGACCTGAAACAAACCCTGAGGAAACACTAGGCAGGAGGGACAATGCTTTAAAAAAAATCAATGAGTATAGAGAAATACCAGATATTAATATTTGGGCAGCAAATAAAGTATGTTCACAAGATAAGACCTGGAATCTCAAGAAACATAATACTTCATATGAGAATGGCCCATTGGATGTAATAAATCAAAAAGCAACTGAGGTGCAGAATTAAAGAATGATTCAGCTTGATAAAGGAAAGGAAAAAAAAAAATCAAACCAACATCGTGTGATGCAATTTTTCTTGCAGATACCAGAAATACGGGTATTTTGGAGCTGGCTCAATGGCTGTCTCTGTATGATATATGTAAATAAATGCACACACATTAGGGTACAGTGGGAGTACTACCTAGTGGAGGTAAGAACTGTCGGGCAGACAAGATGGGTCTAGCAGCTGCCTATTGTCCTCCCCTCTGTGCCTGCTTTCAGCAAAGTCACATGCTGAGCTGACTGAACCCTTATCTTCTTCCATCTGGAAGGACAGAAAAGCAACAGATCTTATAAAGCACCACGTTTGCATTGCTTTAAAACAGTTACCATTGTTACAAGAACTTTCACAGGTCTGGTCTCGAGAGAACAAGGCATATTTACAAGGTCAAGAGGCAATTTTTATTTTTGGTGGATCAAATGCGGTTTTCTCAGCGCCCAAGTGTTAGAAGTGTTTGTCCTTTTTGTGCTCTACAGACTTCAACAAGGAAACACAACAAATTTGGAATCTATCTAAAATTGTTAGGTTTTGGAGTTTTGTTTTCCCCCTTCTAACAGAAAGGACCATTTCAGTTTGTTTGTCTTATTGTAGGTTATTCCATGAGCCACAAGACAGACATTTCAACCCAAGATTTAATCACACTGAAGCTGGCACATCGAGGAACAGGGAATGTGTTTAAGCCTGTACACCAAGTTAAGAGCACTGCAGGGTATTTTCCTGAGCCCAGGTCCCAGCTGCCAACATTCTGCTGCCACATGGAGCTTTTAGAAAATTGATATGAGATGGTTATTACTATTCCACAATTAAGTTAGGATTTGCTCCCTACTGTAAATTTCAGTATCTCTAACCCTTAATATACCATATACCAAAATCCCAAACAATGAGATTTAAAATTTTTAGAGAAAATATATAGGAATGCTGACATCTAACAACTTCACTGCCATGATGTTTTCATCACTTCTTTTTCTATTCTTTGTATCAAGTGAACCTACGAGTGCTAAATTATTTCATTATTTCTGAGTCATTAGACAAAAGTTTCTTCAAGCATGTAGTACGTGCACTTTTGTGACTGAAGTCAAATCCAAAATGGTGCTTCTTCCCTCATTTCCTCATCTTCCTGCGATAGATTCTGTGGATTAGCCAACAGATCAACACCAAGCTATGCTAACACAATGAACAAGTCTGTGAAGGAAGAGATTACCCTTGATCAAAGTGCAGCACATCAGGGTGTCCTAGCACACCTCACTAGTGGGAATTCATGCTTCCACTTGGACAGTTTTCTCAGAAATCATACGTTCCTTACAGAAAATATAAGCTGTAAAAGGAACAGAGACCTCTCTGCTCTTCACTCGACACAGCTGGGTTGGGTCAGACCCAAAAGCTGTAGGGGGGAATCCTATGGAACAGGAGCTAAAGTTAAAAGTACAGACAAGGAATGAAGGCCACAAAGCCAGGGCCTGGAGTTCTGGACACATCTAAAGAGCAGATCTGGACTGAGATGAAGGGAAAACCAGGCAACAACAGATTCATGGGGCTGGAGATGGGGAAAGAACAGGGTTTGGCTGTGACAAGGTAAATGCTCCAGAGCCCTGGACATAACACTGTGCACTGACAGCCTTCTCTGTAAATAAAACCCTTGCTTGATGTCTTACATTCCCCCTGTCCTGGGTACAGCCCATAACACACTGTCCAAAGGTGGAAACTCTGCAAACATAGTTAATCCCATCAGTAAGTAGAATTAAAACATCTGTCCAAGCAGCACTTCTCAAATGTGGCTTAAGATTTCTGACAGTTCTTACAAAGCACAGGACATACATGCACACAGAACACTTTCTTTACAGAAAAAAACATGGAATGATACAGTGGGACCTGGTTAGGACCCTAAGATGCACATTTCACACATTCCAAGAACAGGAGAGGCAGCTGTGGAGGAAAGCAATGCTCAGTCAGACTCCAGCTAAGCACAACTCCTGCACCTGCCTGTGCTGCCTCATCTCCTCTTCATCCCACGTTCCAAAAGGGACAGTGCAGTTCTGACTTACAGGAATCACCTGGACACTTAGAAGATCCCCCTCAAAGATCTTAAATGTACATCACCAATGTACTCAATATAAATTAGAACATGTTTTGCACACTGTGAGGCCTACAGAAATAAAAAATTATTGTAACGTCATAGTTCTCTTTTAATATGCATTCATAAAATAAGTCTTCTTTTGATCTCATGAGAAGAGTAAGCATTTTGGCAGAACAAGGCATAACTCAGTTTAACCTGGAGTTATGCTCCTTTTGAGACTTTTAATACATATTTACAAACAACAAAAACCTGCCAAAGTCTGTTCATCAACCTCCATGCATTCTGCAGTCACAAAGGATGCAATCCCCAGGTGGGCATGTACCAGATTAGCTGCTTTACAGCTACATATTCACCAGGCAGCTCTTCTGTTTCATGCTCAGTTTTCCTTGCCTTCTTTGCCCTATTGCTTTGGGAAAACCATAGAAACCACCTCACGCTCTTCACATTAGATTTTATTGAATACAGTGAAGTGAGTAGTTTTTGTCTATCAACTGATTTCCCTTTTCACAAGGGAAAGGCAAGGATCCACAGAATAACTTCTGAACTTTGTCCAAAAACAGAATAAAGAACTAGAGAAACCTGAATCCTTGTTTGCTTCTTGTTGCAACTGCGTATTAGAAAACTACTGCTTGTACTTCAGGTACTATGGGATACTCAAGTGCAAAAATTCTGATTTACAAGAGAACTGGATTTACATAATCACTTGTTGCTCATGGACAAAACAGATTTCCCCTTTTTTTTAAACTCTTCCCTAAGTTGAATATGAAGAAAATTGCATCCCATTAGCAAGGATTCTCCCAGTTTTAGAATTTTAATGGCTACAGTGCTGCATTCCTAGACAGCTTCATTTTCCTTTGACTATCCAGCTGCATAATCATTAAGACATGTTTAGTTTCTGACATTTTAACAGAATCTTCTGTTCTAAAACCTTTGGTGTGGGTATGATGTGTGACGTAATTCACTTAAATAATTCACTGAGAAAACAGAGACTTACATACACTTATCCAAAGTTCTTAAAAGGTAACTTGATAAACCAAGGTATCCGATAAACTAAGAATTTGAAAAGCTAACTTGTAAAAGCTTTTGCAGAGGAACTTCCCCAATATGTTCTTAAGTTTAACAGCTTTCAAAAGCCACACTGTACTTTGCCTGTTTTAAAGCTATTAAGTGCTGAATTCAAAACAAAACAAAAAAATAAAACCAGCCCACCACTATCCCCCTGGGTGTTTGGAAATCCAAGGTGTTGTGTTTCACACTGGGGTCACTAACACCACAACACAAGGGCCATTTCAAATTTTGCCTTGTAAAGTTGTAGTGCACTCTCAGAGGAAATACAAAACTTTTCTCTTTTGGTTAAACGAACAGCAATGAAGTCCCTAAAATGTAGGTCAGTTGGTTCTCTTATGCACCTATTTGCACATTTTTAACAACAAAGTCACCTTGAAAAATATTTAAAAGTAATCAGATCTTTGCATTAATTCTTGCAATAGGATGCAGAAGTAGATATTGGCGGAATTTAACAGATTGAGACATTGCTGATGCATATGAATGCTTAAGTCTTACAAAAGAGAATCAGCATTTGACAGCTTTTCATGTGCTGAACTCAGTGCATTTGAAGAGTTGCAGAATCATGTTTTACCTAAATAGACACATGTATGCTTTGATCTTGTTTTGAATAATTTTCTGGGACTTTGTAGCCAAATGCCTTTAGGAATATATATCTATACACATTGAAAACAAACAACACTCACTTTATAGCTGCACAAAACAGACACAAAAAGCCTCAGCTGCACAAGGGTATGGACGCACCCAAGCTTCAAACATTTTCTGCTCTTTTGACACAATTGAAAGCAAATTAAAATGGTCAAATAACTCGCAAGAAATTGCTGTCTGAAGTACATGGATCTTCCTGTCACAGCCTTATAAAGCTGAAATTATCCAGCATGCAAAATGCACTTAACTTTTATCATTAAGAAACTAAAAGCATTATAACCATGCTAGAAACTACTAGATTATTTAAAAATGGATGCAAGAACAGCTGATCTTTATTCTGGAAATTGAGCATCATGCTAGGGATGTTTTTTCCTTAAAAAAAAAAAAAAAAAAAAGAAAAAGCACGTCCAACACATGCTACTTAGGAGAAGCATTTGGCTCAGAAACAAAGAGCAAAGCTTAGAAATCATCAAACTGAATGTTTCTGCACTACAGGTATTGCCCTCTCAACCCCGCTAATATATATTCATGCCTCTTCCCATCTCTCTCAGCACTGGTTAGTTCACCTTGAGCATGCATAAGAGTTGATGAGGAACTGTCCCTCCTACTCTACCTAATTTTGCTCAGCTGATTCCTTGCCCTGGACAATGGCTGCAGTGCGATGAACTCGTCACTTAAAGCAACTCTGTTGGAGTACATCTACAATTGGACAGAGAAGGGATGGAACATACATGTCAGTAAGTAGCAGCAGTAATTTTCTAAGAGAAAGACACAGGACAACACATTGTTATTTAAGTGGAATACACATCATATACAGAACACAAGCCTGGTACCTTCAAGACAGCTCCTGGGACCATCACATCCAGTCACTGTTTGGCAGGACCATTCTTAAAGTACCTTTGTTTTCAAACTGAGAGAAAAGGCCTACACACTTTTACATCTGTGCTTTACCAGACACCTTTATTCTATATTGCCTTCTCCCCTCAGTAGTGCTGTGATTTATCCTTACCCAAAGACTTCTATTTTGATTCACATTTACCTTACTGTCCAATCCCTCCTGTATGATTCTGTAACAGACCTGTACTGAGAAATCGCCCACAAGCTACTTCAGGGCAACTGACCTCAGAGAAACATAAGATGGCTTTTCTTTAGGCCAGCAAAAAGCCTTGAAACACAGCAAAACTAAAATGAAATACGGTAACACACATTCACCTTAAGTGCATTAAGGAACATGAAGTTAACCAAGCTCATCCTCTATAAAAGTCAACTCATGCTTTTCTGTCAAATTTTTAATCTTCGGATACCCAAAATGAATGACTGAGATTTAAATTGCTGTGACTGAACAATATTTACATTCAAAAGCCTATCAAATTTCTCTCTCATATTTCTCTGCTCTCTTATGAACAACTTAGCTACATGTTACATCTAACAGAACAGAGGCAAACTCACACTTGATGTTATCACCTTATAGCAACAAAAAGATATGAAATCAAGGTATGGCAGATTCCTACAGATACAGTGAATTCAGAGCACTAATCAGGTAAGTCAGACACACAAAAAATTTCTGAAAAATTAAAACAATAGAGGCAAGAATTTTCAGCTGAGAAATATGTGTTTTGCTCACTGCTCCTGGGATTAGTTCAGAATTTAAATGATGGCAGACAGAAACAAATAACCTAAATAGCTGCAATTCAAAAACATGGAACTAGATCATGTAACAATTTATCTTGTCATGATAAAAAATATAAATCAAGCTTTTTCTTTCCCTCAATATGAAAATATACTAATGCTGTCCTACAATTAAAAATGAATAATTAAACATGTTCAGTTATACAGAGGTTGCACCTACACAATGAAAAATAACTTAAAAGGACAATATACAAAGTTCCATATTTATTCCTTCAGTGACTTCCACAGAATTCACTAGCATCAGTCATCACCCTTAGCATTTAGGACAAAGACATTCTCCAAACCCTTTCTATCTGAAAGTTGGTCTCTTCCTCTGCTTGGAAATGAAAAGAAAAACATTTACTAGGAATTTTAAACACAGATTATGAGATATGATCATAAAAGAAGCATTCTGCCACTTCCTGACAACAAATGTGCTAAGCTGATGATCTGCTCCTCCTCAGTTATATCAACTTCCCCAGTGCAAGAACAGTGAATGAAATCCAGCGGAGCTGATTGTCCCATTAAAGCAAGAGCAGGGAAAAGTCAACAGATCAAACCTCAAGAAAGGAACAAAGAGGTGCCTTCTATTTGCAAATACATTTGTAGCTATAATTTCACTATCAGACACACAAAGTGAAACCACTGGATGGCTGCTGAAGAATTTCTGGTCAAATCCAATTTCAGATACCTTGATTTTGCAGCATCAGGAATTAAGAATTTTCAGAGAAATGACACTATTTTGGTAAACAGAGACCCCAGTGCTGACTCTGTCAAACGCAAAGTAGAAAGCAAATAAGGAAAAACATAACTAATAAAGATGCACAAAGCAAAATCCCCATGGCCAGAAAATAAGCTATAGCCACAGGAAAGCTGTTAGATATTCATCAAGATTCCTTCTTAAAAATAAAAAGTCCTACTGTGTCCTTGACTGCCCAGCTGTAATGACATTAAACTGAACCCAAAAATTCTCTAAAGCAAGAGAATGCAGCAGGAAGTATATGGATAAAGGCAGGAAAATCCATGTGGCTTTTTGGGTTTTAATTCAAGCACTTCAAGAACATGAAAAACCTCAAGAACCACACAAATACCGTGCCAGGCAGCAACAAGTGATGTACAGAAAAGAAGGAAAGAGAGTGCTTGATAAATATTGCCACTAGTTTTTGAAGGCAGAAAAATAGATGTTTAAGTATCATTACCTGAAGACACTCTAATCCAAGAAGTGCAGTAATGTGCAATCCAGATTCTTACCAGGCCTAGCTGAACAGCCCTAGGAAAGCCAGAGGTTATTTACCTCAGCTTTAAGCTACTAAATTCCAAGGCAGGAAAAAGCAGCCAATATTCCAGTTTTGGAAAGAGACTAGTGGGATATTTTGGCTAGCAGCCAGCTTCTCAGCATGATGTTGATCCTAGGCAAATTAAGGAAATATCTCACATGGATTTTTTTTTTAAACACACAAATTAGAAGGGTAATATCATTTAAGGAAATCAATGTGCACTTCCATCAAAGTAATTACAAGGTTAGATGCTAAAGATACCAGCACTGATCAGTGCAGTCAGGAGCTCAGTGCCACTTGCATTAAGCAATAAGGACACCACAAAATCCATTTGGCACACAGGTGGACAGAAAGCTGCTAAGAGGTTTCAGACCATAACTGGGCATGGGATAGCTCTGTCAGCTGGGTTCTTCATTCACTTCCACTATTTTTGGCCCTGTGCTAAGTGATCTCTCATCAATTGGTTGAAAGAAAGCAACATCACCACCTGCAGACCTGTAGAAGATGCAGAAGACAACAGGTTATTGATGGATGTTATTCTGTAATCTGAATGTAGCCGGGGACTCATTATTCCATACTTGGCACTGATGTCTGCTGTGCTGGAATGTTGCATCCACTGGTGAAATCCAATATTCAAGATGAGGTTGAAGAAGGGTGAAAATTACAGGAGAAACACAGGAATGATGAGAAGATTCTAATACAACCTCTTTTGACTGAAGATGTGAGTCCAATCTACCTATCAGTGCTAAAATTAACTTGATCACAAAGCTAACTGTGAATAGAACAAACACTGTAATAGAAGCCTTCTCAGTTTAGCACAAGTAGTATAAAAAGATAAAACATTGAAAACTGAAACCGGAGAGACAGACAGTCACTGTTAGAACAATAGGGCAGGATGACTTCTCCGTAACTCTCTAAAAAGAAGAAAACGCTCTGAGATGAGATATTTACCTAAAAGACAGTCTAATCTCACCAGAATGGTTTAAAAGATTTTTTGTAGCCTGTGTCAGGCAGAAGGGACATTCCATTACCACAGCATAACTTTAGACCTTGTCTATGAATCTGTAACTGCCACATGGGTAATTAGCTTTAATTACAGAACCAACAATCAAATGCATAACCTATGAAATGACTAAGATTTAAGAAATACTAATTAAAACAAGTTTTACTAAAGTAATTTTAGAAATTATTGTTTCCATCATATTTTAAGAACTATTCAGTGCCAATTATAGCAGTAGCTTCTAATACTTCTAATACCTAGACAAAAAGTGAGTTACCATCTGTAAAGCAGCATAAAAATGCACAGTATGATCCTTTCATACAGATGTAAGCTGACATGCAAAAGACTGAGTGACCCCTTCATAAATAATTCTATTCTTTTTATTAACAATTACTAAATATAAACATTACTGCCTTGTAAAATGGTGTCCTCACTTTCATAATTTTAAATTAACGAGTGTATTTCAAAATGAGAACACTTCTCTGCATTAAGCATGACAGCAGTGTAAGAGGGTAACTACTGGTGGAGTTGGATACGAAAGCATAACATTACCTGAGCTTTTTCAGTACTTGTTGGTTGCAGATGTCTGTACAGCACTTTCTTCACAACATCAATAAACAAACAAGCAACTACTATGAGGATTATGGCAAACCAAGCAGAACCACTTGACAACAGTTGAACAAATACAAAGTACATGTCCTGGGTATGTAAAAATGGCCTGAAAAGTTAAAAGAAGCGGCAATTACTAAAAAAGAACTTAAAGGAACAAAAGTACAGCACAGGCTGTCTCAAGTGTACCTTATTTTCCATCAGGCAGAGAGACTCAGGATGCAGAGTCACAACTGCACCATGTCCATGTGAAAGTCAACAACCTGATGGACCTGACCTGCAAATGAGCTCCAGGGAAAGAGGGTGCTGAACTCTGGACAAAAAGGATTTGATTTAAATTGTGTTGCAGAGAAACAATCACCACTCTATCTCTCCAGACTCCAAACTACAAACAAAAATACTTCACTGATTCAAACCCCAGCATCTTTATTTCTGTTGCAATTATTTACCTATTACATAGCACCTCTGGGAACCTATTTTTGCTTAGAAATGCCTTTATAGTTACAGGCTGTCAGAGACAGCTACTGTGTGTCCTTGAGCACAGGACTGCACAGCAGCGCTTCTTAAATGTTCCAAAGAATCACCAAAAGCAAGTGGCCAGTCTAGATTTAAAATGTTTTTTCCACAAACCTGTTGAGTTTTCCTCAATTTTCCACAAATTGAGAGCAAGATGGTAGAACATAATATTTCAGTGTTTTTTAGCTTCATCTATGTTACATGTGATAAAAATGGGTGAAAAACCACTTACCAGATAATTCCCCCATAAAACAAGGAGAATATGAAATAAAATACAATGGATCCCCAAGTAACAAAATGGTTTATCCATGTCCAGAAGTGAGTTTCTAGTGCCATCTGAAACAGAGATAACTTCAGTGAGCTTCTGTTTTCCACCCAGTTCACAGAAAATGATAAATACCAGTCAGAACACATTTATTAGCTACCATCCCAAACACTAAATGTTGTTGTAACACACAATAACTAAAGAAAAATTTCAAGCACTGTTGAAACTAAACATAAAAGTCACTTGTCTGGAACCCTCAAGAATCAGTAACTTTGGAATCAATTTTAAATTACTGCTTTATTACGTATTTGCCTATGCATCCAAACCCAGAGTGTGATACCGTACCTTCATCGTAACAGTTATAACCATAACGGTGAAGACCAAAGTACCAAATGTCCAGTTCCCAAACATCTAAGAAAACGGCAAGGCAAAAACCATGGAAGAAAAAAACATCAGTTAAGAGCATTCACAGTTAAATTCTTCTCAAGTCAGCTACACTAAAGAAGTAAGACATAAACTTGTGACAAGTAATCGTCATGAAAAAAGCAAGGAGGATACAGCATACTACTAGAAAAAAATACAGGTTATGATAAGAGCAAAATTAACAACCCACAAGTCATCTTTCTTCTTGCTTCAAAATAAATCACCACAAAGGCTACATGAAAAAAAAAAAAAAAAAAAGCCCAAACCAGTAATATGAAATGATAGTAAAATGAAGATGCCAATTTGATCAATAATTATAAGCGTCCAATAAAAGGAAATATTGGGTGGAAGGTATTCACTTTAAGAGCAAAACACTTTCGAGTTTAAACACTTCCAGCTAATTTTACACATGCAGCATCAAATGAAGGTTCACTTTTAACCCCAAGCACAATTCTACAATTCAAAAATAATGGTGCCATTGTATTTTACAGAGAAAATTCTAAGGAAAAGACACTTTGTTTCAAGGCTAATAAACACAAAATTAAGCGCTAATTCTGAAACACTGGAATCTGTCACTTTCGTATTCTCCTGTGCACATAAATTAAACTATCAAAACTCTGAACAAGGTCTACAACAATAAAATCTCAGCTCTGACAACCAAGCAGGGATGCTGAGGTTGTATCTATCTACACACATGCTACTCAGGGCTGCTTTCTACACCAGGTCCAGCCTGGAACTGGCTGGGGGATCACAGGGAAGATGTTGCTGTTTTGCAGCTGCTTTTGCCACTGACAAACTGAACAATGACCAAATCCTCAACTCCGTGTTTACTGGCAGCACACTAAGCAAGCAGGGAGGAAGGAACCACATGCAGACAGGCAACCAGGGACATCCTAGAGCTGATGTGTCAGGACAGCACAGGGGCACGGAACTGGGATTCACACAGTTGTAGTTCTTGTTGCAGAGCTCTGACAAAAAACATCCCAACAGCCTGAGGACAGATCTCACAACTGCTTCTCTCATCTATACAAAAGGTACAAAACTGAGGCAGCTGTGAGTCTGGATTTTCTGATAATTTTAAAGATCTTTGTGATAATATGCCTTCTCGAAGCCTTGGATTTACTTGTCCTACCAACAGTCACGGTTAACAAGTAATGTACTTGTTGTTAACTGCTGCAATATTCATCTTAGAAGTAAAATTAAACTTCTCCTGAGTGACCTGTGAAAAAAAGTGTCTTTGCTAACACTGCTCTCAGTGGTCACAGAGTTAGAATGCAAAACACAAACAGCTTCTTGCCACCATTTTATTTTTGAACACATTTACACCGTGGATGCTGCATCCTTTAATCCTATGAAGTAACAGATACAATATTTTGTATCTCCTCCTCTTCTAAACTCTTACCATTTGCCTGTTAGGTTTCAATATCTGACGACATGCACAGCATGAAAAAGGGGGGAGAAAAAAGAACTAAAAGATCAAGCAGTTGCACAATGTGTTGAGGTAATCCCAAAGCACCAGTGTTAACAAATTATTTACAATCTCTTCTATTCTGCTGTGCTCTGAACTGAGAACTTGGAACAGAAACGTGAGGCCTTGCACTACCACTACCCTGTACCACAGATCTGTAGAGGGGATCACTTCTTGAGGACTTTAAAAAAGCACTGCAGCAGTGCACAAAATCCTCTTGCCCTTAATTTTGGCTTTTCCAGGCACACGTAAAATTTGCAACTATGCAACACAGATATTTCACTGCAACACAGTTCTACTAGTTCTAATCACCATCTTTTAGCAAACACAGAGAGGCAGAGTAACTAAAACCCAGAAAAGTCCTAGAATTTATTTGAAGTCATATCACGTAAGAAGCTAAATGGCAGCTGCCAATTTCCCAAACCAAACAATTGTTACCAAATACAATGGAAGAAGTCTCTTCCTGCCCTGTGGACCTTCACTAAGCAATTCTGAAGTGAAGTGCTTTGACAGCTGAAGATGGATGCACCACACACACACTGATTCATAGTCTAAAATTACCTCATTACAAGAGTCCTGAAGGACCTTTACCAGCTCACAAGAACTTCAAATCCCACAGCTTGTAACAAACGACAAGAGAGGACACACTCATGCCTCAGCCGGAAAGAGACAGTTTAGTCTAAAGCACAACTATTTTAACATTCTTATCAAACATCTGATGATGGAATGGGTGCTCCAGGTGGCTGCACCACGCCCTTCACTGCTCCTCCCTCTGCTGCCACCCCCCAGCTCTGCCTGCAGCCCCTCAGGACCATTCTGTCCCCTCTCTGTCCGTCACTGCAGCTCTGACTAAACCTCCTGAGCTCACGACCACTCCCTGGCACCTGGTGACGCTGGGAATTCAGCAGGATGCTGCTTTTGTCCCTTGTGCCATAACTTGCAACTCTGCCAAGCACTATGAGAATTGGCAAGTTCTTCATGCCAGTATTAAGAATGGCATAATGAGAAGCAAATGTATTTTTCCATTACTACCCATGTTTAACGAGGGAAAAATCAGTATCTAATTGTTCTAAATTGAGTTAACTAACTCAGAACCTGGGGAGATAGGGAAACAGACTTGTAATAGTTTCATTAAAGCTTTAGAGGTTTTTTTGTAAATGATTCTTCCTGTGAACTTTAACATCTTTAAAATAGAAAATGTCAAATTAGTGTACGATGATTTCATTAAGTTTTGGCTTTAAAAATATTTATTGAATAAAAAGCATAATTTAAAAGCAGCTTGCACCACTAAATTAAAACAAAAAATCTGAGTAATTATAATAATATATTTTCAGGAGAAGCTTTAAGACTTCTGTCAACTTTCAGCCTAACTTTATAACAGTTACCGAAGAGAAGCCATTGCTTGACATTGCAATTAAGTCCAATTCAAAATGATTTTTGAATGAATGATTATAAATCCTTGTTTGCTGACATTCTGAAATAGGATTTTGACAAAAACAAAATACAAACAAAGTCTAAGACAACCACGATACATCTTTTCTCTTGAAAGATATGTTCTTCAGGGACATATGCTTTCTGACAACACCTTACAGTTTCCATGCTAAGAAATGTTACTCTTGAGAGCAAACACAAATGCTGACAAAGAATCTTTGATAATTGTTCATAAAACCAAAATTTTTCAGACACAGGAGGATTTTTCAAAAAAGCATGAAGAAATACTGCCAAAAACACAGCGGTAGAATAACACTTAGGATACTGTACCTGGCCATTTCCCAGCAGAGAGGTGTCTTCTCCCATTAGAAGATACGAGCCATAAAAGAAAACAAATGCATGAAAGAAGCCCAAGATGGTCCAGTAAAGAAATGGTTTAAACCCCAGATGGGCATTTTTACTGATGTCTCTGCAGAAATAAAACAGATTTTGGATTTCCTACTGTCCATAACCATCAGCTATCCACACTGCATGACTGCTACTGCTTTGAATAAATAGAACTTTCAGCTGCACTGAGACAAGTTTAACAAATGCTGACATACGAAAAATATACATAAATCATGGGCAAAGAAAGAACTCTGAGCTCTCATGACTTGGCTCTGCTTCAAGGAGCAGTCACCAATGGCCAGGGTCTCTAATGGGTCAAATTCAGAATAGCACAAACTAGAATTCTTGTCCCTGGAGGTGGAACTGCAAGAGGAAGAAAAAGCCAGATCTCCTGATACTTACCCCTTGCTCTGGTTAAAAGAACTTTACAAAATGAGAAACATCTGAGAGAAGATATCTCTTTTTTACAAAAATACCTACTTTCTTCACCAAAAAGCAGTATGCAGTGCAACATGCTACCACTGGGAGGACGTCTAATTCTACAGTCACTCCTCCTCTTAGGAAAGGATTTTTGTGGTGATTCCCCTAACCATGGTGTCCTAGTTTTTCCACTCTCCTGTCTGAGTGACTTTCACCTCCTACATGTAATGGAGGAGAAGGCTGCCAATCATGCGAGCTGACCAAGTGCTCAGTGCTTTTCACTTGTAACACGGCTGACATAAAAAGACACTTCTCTTAAAATACTCCCTTAAATTAACTTTTAGGATGAGAAGTATGTAGCTCCAATTCTCCCTCATCAAGATAGCTACTAAAAATGCCTAAATTACAGATAATAACTGTACAAACTGTACAAATATCAAGTTCAGAGCTGTGCAGATGTCACTGCTGCTGTACAAGATGTGCCCCTGTGGGAGCTGATGCAGGACATACGTACCTGTAGAGCACAGGTTTACTCTGCAATACATGCGGGTGCACATGCTGCTCAAAAAGACTGTAGATGAGGACAGGCAGGGAAGTGAAACAAATATTGTACAAAGTCAGGTATACACTGTCATAGAGCGTCTGCAAAGGAAAGCAAAAAGCATTTTATGCCTTGGAATTTATGAAGATTTATTAGCACACTTATAGCAGCAACAACTGATGAGTTACGTGAATTTGCTAGTTAGGAAAACAGCTGCACTCACAAAACAATCTAATAACAACAGCTATCAAATACAGAAAATGAAGCTGGGTATTTGCTAAGTGTAATATCTCTACTGCTCCTTGTGTCACTCTTTCCTATTTTCTTAATTCTGTACCTCAAGTGTTTCACAGACAAGATGTCACGCATGCAATACTTACTTGTTGTGAAAACAAACAGAAGAACTGATATAAAAATTGTGGTGTAATAAAGCACACATTCTGAAATAAAGAGAAGTGAAGGAAATAATTAATCCTTAGTACATGCCTCACAGCCCTAAAAGAAATTGTTAACTCTTACAAGCCGGTAAAAATACACAAGAAGAGCACGAACCATTTCAGCATTTTACTTGGCAAAGCAAAGAAGATGCTTTGCTTGAGAGGATATTTTGTTTGTCCTTTGAGACAACAAACCTGAAAAGTATGAACTTAACTATTTGTGCTTGAGAAGCACATCTCACTACAGGAGTCCAAGTAGTATTTAAGTAGAAGAAACCCATTCATGCTCCCCTTCAGTTTCTTTTTAAGAATTTCTTTGCAGAATAGATTCCACATTTTATTCAAGAAGGCTGTGCCCAGCACACGTGCATTTATTGCATGGAAGCAAACAAAGCAGAACCCAAAATGTAACACCATGGTATTGCCTTTAAATGAAAGAAAACAACTTCAAAAGGGACTTGGGAGCCAAAGCTGAAATCCCAGACAAAATTCAATAAATACAGTGAGTTTTGATTTGTTATGAAAACTGATGAACAAGTAAAAAAAAAAAAAACCAAAAACAAAAGAACCCCAACCAACCAAACAACAACCCTGCCTTGAGAAAATAAACACATCAGCCTCTTAGCCTAGACAAACTCACTGTGGTATTTATGACCTATTTCTAGGTGGAAAGACTAAACAATTTCACAGTTTAACTACATTTGGTTGTAAAATATAACACAAAGAAGCCCAGAAAACATGTTGAAACAGAGATATTTAACCTGATATCAACAAAAATCTCAGATCTGAAATAAATTTCTTGCTGGGAACTCACCTTATAAAAAAAGTACTGTACAAGGGTTGCTATTCTAATATAGTAAAAGTGCCCATGAACAAAAAGCAACTTGGAGAGGAATTTAAACCGTGCTATTGCATAGTCACTATTTCTTACAGCTTGCCTTCCTTCCTTGCCCATGATTCCTGCAATGTTTGGGAAACAAAACACAAAACAGGTTAAGTATAACAAAAACTGAAGTTTAAAAAAACAACATACAGCTGAAGCTACAGATCTGTTTTCCTGCACTTCAACACTGTAAGGGCTTCAGCAGCTTTCTGTTGCAAAGGAAGATATTATTCCTCACACTTAACTAAAGGAGCTGCTCATTTGATGCTGATTCAAATAAAGAAGCCCCAGTTGCTGGAGACAGGAGGGAGTTACCTATGCCAACATGTGCCTCCTGGATCATGCTCACATCATTAGCACCATCTCCGATCGCTAACGTTATGGGCTTCTCTGGAGAGGTTTTTAACAGTCGAACCACCTGGAAAAAGAAAATGAAACACTTTCAGATTAGACAGTCTACCTCCAAACCATGTCATCAGTTCCCAAGTATCTCAGTTAGCTACCTCTCTGGAGATGTAATGGATATGCTTTATGGACATGCATGTTTGGGTAAAAAACCAGCTCTGGCACATCACATGCATACATCAATTCCTGCTTTAGAGATCCTGCCTGTCTTGGAGCATAAGCCTGATTTAAATATTATATCTGCCTTGAGCCTATTTTCCTGTTCTCATTTCAATCTTCTTTTACAGCTTAGTTTGGTGCTTTATCATACAAAACAAAGTCAAGTAAAATTTGGAACTGAAAATTTAGTTGTGGAGTAATACAGATTTAAAACCCTTTCATAACCCAGATTCTTCATATTTATAATTAACTGAACTAATACAGGTTAAAGAAGAATTTGAAAAAGCAAATGCATTAGCTAGAAGATCAATATGCTGTTATTAAGGAAAATAGCTTCTTTCTAAAGCAACTTCATTATCACCGAGGGGTATTCTCAACTGACAAAGGAACAGAAGAAGATATGACAGAATGAGGGAAAAAACTGTTGACATGCAAGACCCTAAAATACTCAGAAGAAGAGCAGTGATATCAGATTTTCAATATAAGTGTCAATAATACTCTAAATACAGAGGAGTCACTTAGATGAGGATTTTGGTTAAGGAGAATTAGTGATTCATTAACCTCCCACAGAGCTCTAGGTTAAAGTAGAAGCTTCATTAACTCAGTTGTAAATGCGCTGCAGGTAAAGGCATGAAGGCAGATCTCAAGAGATTTTCCAAACCAAAGAAAATAAGTATGTATGGAAAAACATTTTCCCCCTCAAGTTCCAGAAACCCCAAAGTGGAAATATCAACAGAGCAACTGCATGAGGTTAGACACAAAAAAACCTGTATTGGAGTAATTGAATTGTAGCCAGCAGTGTCAGGGCATCGATTCACAGGAGTGGGAATTCACTTCACACAAGGAATGCAACAGTGATTAAACAGTCCACAGCTCAGAGAAATCCACCTGATTGTAGGAATACATTTCCCAATTGCAGGTATTTAATAGTCAAGTTTAAAGGTTCCCCATTCCTAAGGGGTAATCGTTTCAAGTACATTTAGCATTAGATCCTAGGAAGCAGCCTTAGAGAGGTAACAAGGCTGCAGGATGTCACCCAGATCAGTCCTCTTGAGATGCCCAAGGCCTGAGGAATTTGGACAGACAAACATCTACGTTGAAAAGGTCAACACAAATCCTCCGGCAAATTTTAGCAGCAGCAGTCAGCAGCAGCTCCAAATGACTGACATGATGATGTTTGAAAACGGTTTTGAGTCATAAAACGTACTAAAATGAGTAGTGAGACTGCTAACCATACATTAACATGCATTATAATTAAAGATGCAGGAAATATTAAGCTGAGTTCCAGCCTAATCTTGGAATAAACCTCACAAAAAGGTTGCCTACAGCAAAAAATAATGTGCAAGACTAGACTAAACTGCCCTGAATTTCCTTCCCTATCCCTCATGTTGTATAGTATTTGTCTTGGTGATTTATATACTTCGATGTTTGAAATTAAAAATTCACTGCAATCAAAGCTACATTTTACTGTACTTCATGACTCAAGACAGGAAATAATCTCCATTATCTGCTGGTGAGGAGAGGAATTAAGGAAAGCAGTACAAAACATTATAAATCAAATTAAATGACGAAGAACAAGGACATGACACTGACAAATAACTGCACCTTCAAGAGAGAGGATGGCAAAAATTCCAGTTAAAAGAATGTACAGAGTGGACATACCCTACAGATTGGTTTACTCAGTGTAGCTACAACTTCCTTTCAACGTTTTACTGAAACTATCACTATACCAAGTGAACAGTTCTATACTGAAGTGATTCCAAAGACTGCATGAGAATTCTGGCAGGAAGAGTGACGTCCAAACTCCAGACCGCCTGCCTCTGGAACATCTAATTCCTCACAGAAGGGTTTCCTAGTTGTTGTGCTTTAAGGTAAAGAGATGTCTTTTCACAAAGAGAAAATTTCAAAAGGAAAGAATATTACAGTCCTTCAGAGCTTTGCTTTCTGGAGTAAAAAAAAAAAAAAAAAAAAAAAAAAAAAGAATTTGAATCTCATCCAACATGAAGAAAAAATGCTATTAGAAGAGAATACCAAGGCAAACTTTTCCTGGAGACTAGGCCTTGGCTTCCATTCCCTTTTATTTCTCCCTCAAACTTGGGTATTTTTAAAATATTTAGAGAAGCACAGTTTCTCCTTACAGGTCCATGAATTTTCAATGTAGTTTTTTTGGTTTGGAGAAGCGATGGAGCAGCTAAGGCAAAAGCATGCAGGAGATCAGGAGAGCTACTGCCTTACTGAACATTCAAGAGGCAGAATAAAGATGAGCTTCTGGCAGTATTTTGATCTCTCCATCCACTTGCAATTTTTCAAACACACATGTAGAAACTTCCGGGCAAACTACTCTAGATCAGAATTTACCAAGGATTCAGAGATCACAAAAAGGGTCAGACAAACAAACAAAGCATTTCAGAAATCTCTGCCTGGCAATCCAGACTATATTGTCACTTACCTTTGCTTTCTGAAGGGGTGCCATGCGACAGCACAACACCGCAGAACAGTTTTTGCAAACTTCCATGAACAGCTTTTCATGTTCCCTGAGTGCAAGAGAGAGGCTGGTCCCATCCACTACCAGTCCATGCTGGATAACATGGTCTTCCTTTATTCTATTCGGGGACAAAAATGTTGACTTTGTACCAGTGTTAATGGTAAAATTCCAATTTTGCTATAAACTATGTTATTGGCCAGACAATAAGCAAAGCAGTTAATCTGTCAGACAGACTATTTCTTCCAGTCTGTTATGATATTAATAAGTATTTTTTTAAAGACAACTTCTTTGTTTGGCACATGCGTCGAAGAGACTGCCATAAAATTTAAAAATGAACCCAAGCTAAGATCATCACTGAGACAGTGACATCTCAGGTATTTTACCTCTTGGCTAGCTGCCTCAGCTGTTCTGCACAGGTACTGTCTGACTTGTGCTGCACAAGCTCAAGGATGTTCATGGTTCTGTGAAAGTGTCCACAGGATAAACTGACGCTAACAGCTGTTTCGTGCTTGTCTCCAGTGAGCACCCACACTTTGATGCCAGCCAGCCTGAGGGCTTCTATAGTTTCTTGGACTTTCTCCTGCAGTCTAGAAGCAAGAAAAATCTTAAATAACCAACTGAACACTTTATAAACAAAAGAGCTCATACTGTAACTCCATGTTAGTACTTTAACCCCACTGTCGTGGTGAGTTAAGTCTTCCTTTCCAACCTTACATGTATTTTCAGAAAACCACAGTCTGGCAGATGATACTCTGTTACCAGCAACAAAACAAAAGCCTTGAATGAAACAAAACCTAAACTTCAATCCTGTTAAGGGATCAGAAATTTGTAATAAGCATGTTTTGATTTAAACGAGGCACCATCACTGCATTTGAGAAGCTTTAAACCAGTCCACAATAAATCCTGGCTGCTGTGTGCATGAAAAGCTTCTCATGTCCCATGTGCTCACTTCAGTGTACAACACACCCTGGGACCTACAGAGCACAAGCAGAAGGGGAATGCTTTGCAAAGGGGCTGTGTGCAGAAGCTTTCCCAAGGAATTTGCCGTTACACGAAATATCTGCTGCAATTATTCCATTTCATGTGAATTCTCTCCTGATGAAAGACACTGTACATCACCGTTATTATAACAGAACCACTTGGTACAAGTTCTGTTTTGAATGTGCCTCAATCCAAAGGTAAATACGCTAAACAAGAACAGTACAGGACTTTGGGTCATAGTGGGAGAACTTTGCACACTTCATATTTTAAGTATAAATCCTAAACTCGCTGGGTTTGTGTGCAGATAGCAGTAACTCCATGGCATACTTGTCTTCTACTCCTGTAGCCCCAAGCAGTTCCAGATCCCTTTCTATGAAGTTGAACACATCTGCCAATCTCTCTTCCCGCTGCTGTAAGGCAGTCCTGGCCTCGTGAAGGCGTTTGCCAATTTCTTGGTACTCCTCAGGGGTGAATCTTCTGTAGGCCACACACAAAGTTCTTAGGCCTTTCTGCAGGAAAATAAAAGACTACATTCAGACTAGACAAGACTCTGATGTAACAAGAAGGCACCACCAGCAATTTTTTCACTTCAAGTCACAATTTATACTGCATGAATTTTCTTCTGATCATCTGAGGCTGGGAGTGGGGCAAGCAGGTACACTCACCAAAGCAAATTCATCCACATGTATCCTCGTTTTATCTATTTCTCCACTCTTACTACGAGGAAGAATGGAAGATTCTGCTCCTTTTGTGAATAAAAGCTTCTCCCCTACAAAGTCAAATAGAACTGAAATTAAAAATAATGCCGTTTAAGAAGTCCTCAAGTGCTGCTTGTGCAATTTCTGATCACCTACCTGAGGGACTCTCGACAATGACACTCATTCGTCTGCGATTTGGATCGAACTCCAGAACATGAAGCAATTTATACCTGTATTTTGTGTTTTAAAGGAGGGAATGGAAAAAAAGATTTTTAGAAATAAATTTCCAAAGATAATTACTTATAAATAGACTCTTACACCACAGACCTTTCCTCAAAGTGCCATTTTTGTACAGCAACTCTGAAAGCAATGCTACCATTGCTTAACAACAATCGCTGCTCATTGCTTTTTATCAGTTTTATATGCTTAATTCCATTCTGTAAGAATAAAAGGTTCTTCTACCAACAAAAATGGCTTCCTGAATACTAACTTGACATGTCATGATTACAAGCAGCTCCTATCTATTCCTTCATCCTTCTGTCATTACTTCAAGTATAGCTTTGAAAACTACATTTTGTTTCTGAGAAATCTGTAAAAAATCCAGACTGTCAAAAAGTGTGTGCGACCTGGTAAGTGGATTAGTTTTTGTTATGTTACCACCAGCTTAGAAAATTAATTTTAGACATTTAAATTCAAAGTACTGCCAACTAGCTGACACAGATCAAATGAGTAAAAGGAGTTATGGCATACTGCAGATATACAGTTATTGATAATTTGTACTCATTTTGGGGAAGTTTAAAATATCTAATTAGATTATGTACAGATGAGACTGATTCTGTGAATTTCTAGAGCTGAAACAAGACTTGAATAAGCAATTCAGTTTTCCAACCCTGCTACAGTCTCCACCTTTGAGGAATGGGCAAAGATACAAACTGTTACAACACACACCTACACAGAGTAACTCACACAAAATTCTTGCATCTCAGCTACAATTGGTAAGGAATAAGATGCAAGCTGTCTTGAAGACATCAAGGGAAAAGCATTAAACAGAGCACGCTGTGGAAAAGCAAGGTTTGCTTATGAACAGAGAGGATTAAGAGGAGGCCATTACATTAATCTTCACTACTGTTCTGTCCTTCAAAATAATCAAGGAAAAAAAACAAATACCTCTCTGGTTTTCCAAGACTTTTTACTTCCATACTGTCTCCGCTAATTCCAGTAAATACTACTCCGACCCTAAAAGTAAAGAAAGTATACATTTAATTATCACTTTAGACATAATGCCTATTATTGAAGGGAGGGGAAGATGGCAGGGAAGAAAAGGAGAGACTCTTACACCCCATTACTATACTCTGCTTCTAGGAAAAATTAAGATTTTATTCACAGCATACCCTGACCACTGCAATTTCTCAAGTATTTTCACAAATATTTTAAATCAACAGTTTATAATACACCTAGGGGGTTGTGTATTTTACATTTGAATGTTTTCCAGTGAGGTGACAGTGCCAAGCCCTGGGCTTCAGCAGTGTCCTGAGCCGTTTCTAAGGCTGCCCTTGCAGGCAGTTCCTGTGTCAGGCAGTCCTGGCAGTGCTCACCGGCTCGCAGCTTCCACTAAAGCCTTCTCATCTGGTGAAGAAGCGTAATATTCCAGCGGGGATGTTATTCCATTGGCATGCCAGGGACCATCAGCACCATCTGTCTGATCTGCATTGATCTGCACTGTGTGACACAGACAAACCGCTTTCAAGAAGAGCTCTTCCTCTTTCACCTAGAAGAAAGAAAACACTTGATTTGTAACATTTATGTATCAATTCAGTTTTGAACACAGTACAGGAAAAATGTGTTTTAACTTACAAATCTGCCAAGCATTTCATGTTAAATAATCACATCTCAACATGTTTAATAAATATCATTTGTTCAGTGACACTTGAAAGCTACAAACTATTCAGAAATTCTGATTTATGTTTGGGTTGGGGTTTTTTTATGCTAATGATAGAAGAATAATTCTCTGAAATAAAACACTTTCCATCTAGGATGACTATTGGTAGGAAAACCAAAGAGCCTTACCAAACCATGCCTATTTCCATCTGGAGAATCTTCAGAAAATCCCTCTGGAGTTAGTTTGCCATTGACCTCCTGGTATTTTATGCCATTAATGGAGCACTCCCGAAACTGCATCTCATTTTCAGTTAATGTACCAGTTTTGTCTGTAAACACATACTCTACCTTTTGTAAAACAAAACAAAAAAACAAACTTGTTAGAAGAAAAAAAGACAAAATAATCTCCACTCACACTTGCAATTCACACCTTTTTTAATCATATAAGAATTTTAACTTCTGTCATCACACCTTTATGCTTTATTTTAAAATTAATCAGAAATCATATCAAAAGTAATAAAAACCCTTCAGTAACAAATTTTAGTATTAAAAACTAAATAGAAAATAGGTTAAAAAAACCCAACAGACAACTTATTTTTTACCTGTCCCAATTCCTCATTGAGGTCTGAAGTGTTTACTTGTGCTCTCTGGTTTGTTTCTTCATGGTAGAGGTCAAGATCCCAGCCAATAAAAAAAGATCCAAGAAATTTCTGCATCTCAACAGTCACATAGAGTGAAATGGGTATGATAAAATTGTAAAGTACCAGAAAAGCAAGGAAATCTGAAATAAATCTCAGGATCTAGAAGAGAAAAGAAACCGTGAAGATTACCACAGTGATCAGGTGAAACATGGTGACTCAATTATGCTTCAGTATGCATGAAAAATGACAAACTGGGAGAGCCAGAGAAGCCCAAGTCCCACGTTCACACGAGAGAGACAACACTCCTGCAGGCATCTGCAGGTTGCCCCAGTAACACGCCTTCACACTGATGCAAAAAGTCTGCCTTAAGCTGTGCCTGGAGGTTTCAATTCACAAGTCCATTAATTTTTGTCTCCCTACTGCATCTGCCAATTAATATTAACTGTCATGGTGATTCTGTTTTCCAACTCTGAAAGAGTTTGGTCTGAAAAAACAAATGTTCCATCAAACAGCATCATTCATGTAAGCTTTTCTAAGGAACCCTAAATTGTGATGGCAAACAAATGATTTTTCCATGCTGTCAGAGGAATCTGCAAGTACTCTGTTGTTTCAGGACAGCAAAGTGTCAAGAGGGTTTCTGTCTGCTGGCATTCCCCAGTGGTTTGGGTGATCCAGACTACACGAAAAGAAAGGGACCATGTGGATTTCTTTTATGCCTCTTCAAGAAATCATTGTGTTCCACACACACATTTCAGGCAAACACCTATGTGACAGGAGAGAAACTCCTTTTTACTAGGTATGAAAATTTTAACTAAGCCTGAAATGCAACACTACGGTCTCTTTTTCATCTGCACAACAAACTCAGTATCTAAATTGTACTTTGGAAAGACTCTTATCAACACTTGACTACTGAGCAAGGGAGATTAGAGATGACAAAAACCAGGCCACCTCTTTTAACTCCACCAGATATTGGTACAGGAGAAAATTTTAAATAAAGGAAGCATAAAAGGAGTCAACAATTTGCAAAGCTAAATAATGTCTGTTCTTCCTCTTTAGGGAGTGCTGCTGCAAGTATTTAATAAATAATTAAAGTAGCTGACAAAAACTCAGCAAGTTCTGTGCCTAAAGAGATCTTCCAAACTAAACCAGAAAAGACATAGAAAGTGAGAGCAGTAATTCACCTGAAAGAATTAGTGACAATTATTTAAATAAGTTAGAGAGTTTCTCCAAGCAGTGGCAATGAAATAACAATCTGCATGCACAGGAGGAGATGGACAGGAAAAGCACTCTGAGTAAGGAAGGACGTCAGCATGCTGAGAAATGCAAAGCAGATTGTGGAAGTCTACATGGGAGATGGAAAAACAATGATATGACAGAAGGAGAATGACACTGCAGAACCACACATGGCTCTCTACACTCCTGATGGCAAAGGAACGGAAAGATTGAGGAAATACTTATTCCTGCTCTATTCAGAACTGAAAGGCTCCACAGGCTCGACTAACTTGTATAGCAATTATTTCAAATTAAGCTCCTTAACTGCTTTGGACAAAGGCAGACTCATACAGAAATCAAAAATTAAAGAGAACACAGAAAAATACAGACTAATTGAAAAAAGAGATACTTTATAGAACCACATATTTGAGGGACACTTTAAAGTATCCCTTCAATCTCTAAAAAGAACTGAGCAGGCAAGCAGGAGCCTGAGCAAAATTACAGCCTTATGAGATTGCCCAAACCATCTCAACATCACAGAACATACAAAATTCCTGAACTGTGAAATCACTGCAATAGAACATATACAAGAACAGCCACCCTCCTCCCCTTTTCCTTTACAGAATTGACAAAAGACATCCTAAAGAACAAAAACTGAACACAGACCATCAGAAACACGTCCTAGCGAAGTTTTCAAAAAGTCTGATCTTTTCATAAAGGAAGAAAAAGTCCAACCAGTAATATCTCTACACAATGGCGAGGCTACATGGGACTAACTCAAAAATCACAAGAGACTTGCAAGTGGATCATGTGGTGGTTACACACAGAATGGAGACATAATATACATGACATTGAGTGTATATTGGTGGAGTGCTCCTCAGATGGGCACCTGGGCAGAACTACGTTACCTTACTGCTGTTTCTTTCATGCTCTGTTTTTTCATTATACCAAGGCTCATCCCATTTCTCTTCAGCTTGCCATGCATACTTTAAAATAGTGCTCAGAATGGCTTCAAAGAGGAGGATTATTAGATAAATAATCAAAAAGGAATTCATGGACCTATAAAGAGGCAAAAAAAAATAAAGCAAGAAGCTTCAGTTTACTTCATCTGTTGACACAGTGTGGTTACATGAATTGATCAAAAACTTGGACCATTTTTAAAAAGTGTATCCTGTGCTTGATACAAAGTTTCTATGTGACAAGCAGGCAACAGAATGGGAAAGAAATTCTACATCTGACTAAGATAAACTCTCTACATAGCAATATGAAGTCTAGATTAAGGTGCAGGAACACCCCAACAGCTGACTTGTGTCACACCTGCAGTCCCACACTAGTCCTTTTTCCCCAAGGAGCTTGCAAGGCTGTGCAGGCACTACAAACAAGCACAGCACAAACCCATGGCTGCACCTTTTCCTCAGCTAGAAGAGCACTGCCACGTGCAGTTGAGCATTTAACCCAGGCCAGGGTATGAAGGACAGTCACACCTGCTTCTCGTTCTGTAACCAGCCAGACCATCCTTCGTGCCCTTGCTTTGATGACAGAACTTCTCTTGTGCTACACACAGTTGTGTGCATGTAGCCATGTATTTGCACAAGAATGCCAGGGGGCTCTCTCAGATTTTTAGTAATGTATCAGAACTCCTTTTCCTTTTAAAATAAATCATGAGATTCAATATAAATATCTATCATAGTAACACCTACCCTGCAATCAGGAGCAAGCTTGGGTACTTCCACTTTGTACACTACTAAAGGATGAAGTATCAAGAAATGGATTTTATCTTTATAGTTTCCTATTGAAGCAAAGGCAGTTTACAATCTCTTCCCTTTGCCTATAACTCAATGATGAGGCCACCAGGGTTTTAAGGTTAGACAGGAAAAACTAAGTTAAAGCTCTACAAATAAGAGAGATATTAGAAAATAAACATACTTTTCTACTGCTGACCGTTTCTGAGATTTACTCTTGTAATTTAATGCCATCTTTGTCTCCATACCTGTATACACAGCAACACCTGGGAAGGAAGGAGGGAAGAGTCAGACTTTGTTTTCTGCTAAGTACAATTTGCAGATTTTTTTCATTTTGAGAGATACAGGATAAAAGCAAAAGGTGGCACTACTTCTGTGTTTACTACAAGACAGTATTTTATACTATTTGCAAGACTCTTCTATAGCAGAAGAGTACTACTGAAGTAATTTCAACACCTACTTTAACACTGCTCATTATTATGACTGTACTGCTCTTCAATATGTATTTTATGGAAATCAGCATGGTAAATCTCAGGAGAAAGCCTTGAACAATAGGTAACAGTAAGAACAGTCATTTATCCACTGAAGTTAAGTTATTCCTTTATCAAACCACTTCAAATATTTTCACAGAGCAGAGCTGGAACTTTATATCCTTAGAGGTTCTTCAGCATAATATCATTACTTTCATCTATAATCATAACCCCTCAGGTAACAGTCAGCAAGATTCTTACAATTTCTTCAGTGCAAGTGGAATTAAAACACAGTTCATCAACATGCCTTAAGAAGAGAATACTCTTTAAATATTTAGATGTCTACAAACCAAATATTTCTTTAGTGTTTTTTAATCTTGCTCCACGAAGTAAGAGACTTTCAGGCCCAAGAGGTCTAAAAAGAAATAGACATATCAGCATGTAAATATCAGCTGTGTTCTGAAGTACTGAAATCCAGTTTCCTATGCAAAGCTGTCCCATATCCCCCATAAACTCCCAGTGCAATTTTCAAGATAAAATAACTAAACTTGAATGCTAAGTATTTATGAAAATTTGGCAATATCTTGTGAGTGATTTCTATGTCTTTATTTCCAACAATGATCTTTCTCACTCCTGCCCTTCCTGTTTTCTCTCCTGTCCTGCTGTGGTGGGGGGAACTGAACAAGCAGCTGTTTGGATGCCTCGCTGGTAGTTGGGACCAACCCACAGCAATCAGAAATCTTTCCAGGACGTCGAGATGGAAGTCTGTAAGTGGCTTCACATCTTTATTTCTATATTTGCACGCGTGTTTGTTATTTGCTGTGACTGCACAAGGAAGGTGGTGGGCACATGATTATGTGCACACAGTTGTGTTGCTTGTGACAGATGTAAGCACATAGCTGCACAGTCCAGTTTGAAATAGATACAAAAATTACAAATTTGTAGCAAAGGCTTTGTTAAACCAGGAATTTCTAGGAATTTCAACTGCAAAAACTTCTTCTCAGTGCCTCTGATAACAGGGGATATGTTGTAGTATAGATAATATGTCAGTGGAAGTTGTTTCAGATGCTTTAATTAACAAATAACAACAAAGTTAGCAGCTGCCTACCAAGGCTAAAAAATTACCTGCTTCACAACAGCCAAGCTTTCCAGAACTCTTGTATTAAATCTGTAAAACTGGCCTGTAATTAACCTCTTTTGCTCATTTTTTCTCATCTCCATCTGAGGTATGCAGCTGCAGTTGATGCTTTCAGTAAAAATACCTTCCCTTTTTCATATATTCAACAGTAACTCTTGTGAGGGTCAAGATTTTGACCACCTCCACGTGTTCTAAGTAATCATCTTATAACAATTTTACTCACCGTACTATTTCTTCAGCTTGTTGACTTACAGTTATTCTTCCAACAAATCTATGAAAGATGAATATGTCTTAGAAGTAGCTACATAAAGACTCAAAAATGTAAAAACCTTCTCTATATTTATGAAAAAGTCATTAATGGTTCACAAGTAAAAAATAAATCAACTGTTATTAACAATCAAACTAAACCAATATGGCAAAACTGGCAATAATTTTACAAGAGACATTTAGCAACAGAAACATTTATCCCTCAAAGGAATAGGCATTTGAGAAAGCTTATTAACTCTGATTAATTACGACAAAAGATTATATTTCTATTAATTTAAAACAGATTGTGACTTTTTGATGATTCAGTAAAAATAATTGCTCAACAAATGTAAGTTTGCACATTATCCACCAGAAATAATAACTTCTCATTTAATAAAGCAAATCTACTACACTTTCAAAAATCTGACAGGCACATATTTAGCATGACTTCAGCGACAAACTTCTATAGTGATTGTACTTTAATTTGCTAATTATCAAACATTTGAACATCTGGTCAAACTGAGTATCTTAGTTTTAAAAAAACTTAATATTTCTCAAAGCTTAATTAAGAACAGCTGTGATAATATACTTGGATTTTGGAAACTACTACTTCACAGCTACATTTTCCATTATATAATTCAGAAGAAACTTGGATGGGAACATA
This sequence comes from Hirundo rustica, assembly GCF_015227805.2. Classification (NCBI taxonomy): domain Eukaryota; kingdom Metazoa; phylum Chordata; class Aves; order Passeriformes; family Hirundinidae; genus Hirundo; species Hirundo rustica. The sequence continues at coordinate 17,995,799 of NC_053459.1, forward strand.
ACTTTTGCTGCCCATGATGCTGCTTTACAGAGTCTATGACCTTGCTTGCTGATGTTATAGCACACTTGGATATCTGCTTTTAATCTACAGTTTTGCAGCTGAAGAATGGACTTCAAATCTTTTCTGGAGCATATGCGAAATAAATATGAGCAACACATATCCTTAGAATTAGACTTGAGTCAATTCCATTTCAATATATCCTATATAATATTGAAATCTCCTGGCAGAACCTTACAGAACTTTCTTTAGCCTAATCAGACTGTAAGCCATTTAATTCTTTAAAAATCCTAAAACAAGTTTACCAATTAGAACTGAAATGTGCAGAATTAAAATAAAAAAGATAAATATTATAATGGATGCTTTACTACTCAAGTACTCAAGTTTAACTTGTCACTTGCAACTTTCAGTAAGTACATATGTATAAACACAAGCCGATTATTAAAACCTAAAACTCGAGCAGATGTCTGAAGCTATTTTAATCCTCGCAAGAACTGTAACATTCTCAGTATTAAACACCTCATTTTGATTTAATTTCAAAATATTTACTAATAAAGTGATACCTGTATAGATCTGCTTCTGGCTGCTGACATTCTATAACAGCTACCAGTTTGTCCAGGTTGGCAACAGACTGCAGCACTGCTGTTTCTGGGACTGCAACGTGAGTCTGTAAAACAGGGCCCATTGGGTTACTACAGGACATCCAGGCAGCAGGGCAGGTATTTCAACAGGCTGAACAAAAAATGGCACCACAAATGAACTGCTCTATTTCACAGAAGTAACCCAGACCTTAAGATTGGTCTCTCCATCCAAACTTGCAGTGGTAACGTGGCATGAACCGTCCGCCCGGTCAGACGACAGGAGCACCAGATCAACAGGGAAAGTCTCATCTTTGGCTACTCTGACAATGTCCCCCACCTAACAAAGTGAACACAGATCAGAAAGATACAAAGAGGTTTAAAGAGCAGAACTCAATTCAGCATTGTCACCACACCAAACCACAATGATTAGCAATGAAACAAGAGTTGTAGCTATGCAATAGAAACAGTTTTCAATTTGTCCTTTACCCGAATGTTTTTAGATCTGGTTTTCACAAGGCCACCACTTCGAACAACATAAACTGGAGCACCGTTGACCTCATTGTCTGCTTTATGTCGTAGCCAGTCCTCATAGCCCTGTGGAAAACACATAAAAATCTACTTTTTAAGCAAGAAAACTAAAACCTAGATTAAATTTAATTTACTAAGCAAATGTTCAAACTACTTCCTGCATTGTGTGAATACAGTTACTAACCTCTCTTGAGTTTCTGCTCCAGCTGTTACTCAAGAACCTGTGAACCCCTTAATTTTGTCACTTAACACAAACATGTAAAGGTAAATAAAGTAGCTGAAGCAGTGAAGAAACTTAACAGTCCCATGTTCTTAAAACAAACAGGCAGTGACATTTTCTGTATATCAGATGACCAAGTACTCAAAAAATCTTTGATTTATATGGATTAATACACCACAAAACCAGGAACAGTCAGTCCTCAGGCTCCTTTGTGGATTCCTTTTTTTTTTTAGAAGTAACAGACTGAAATTACTTTCTCAAGTCATACCACATCCCATTTCTTATAGTTACTGCCATAGCCCATGTACGAAATCTCAAGATTTAATTCCGTGTGACATGCTGTTGACACATCGGCTCTGTCCAGCAACAGAAGATGACTGAGAAGATTTTTGGGTTTTTTGAGCCCTAATGGAACAGTCTACAGCAACTAAGCTCTTAATTGATAAACTAAGCAGCTTTCTTCTACCTGACACTTCACATCTGTCTAAGCACCCTTTATCCCATGCAATGGACAAACACTCAAGACTGTGAATCCAGGTATACTATTCCCCTCCTATTTTCCTCAAGTATGAATCCACGGCTTGTTTAATCTAATAGCATTAGATCATAATAGAATAAAAATGATAATAATAACATAATAATAATCTCTGATCCCCAAATCTAGGTACTGTTTAGAAAACCCCACTAGCAAGCACAGGAAATGGATCAATCATGCAGGAAGTTCAACTGTCTCTTACAACCTGTCAAGACTTCTACAACTGATCTGCAACAACAGACTTCCTAAAATGCTTTTCTGTAGGTGTAAGAACTGCGAAAGAGTCAAAAACGTTTCCTTGGAAGTCTGCAGACAGAATAAACAGCAGGCATACTCCCCAACTCACCCTACAAACATTATATGAATGTCATACTACAAGAAGTACTAATGCAGATGCAGTTCTGTGGTTGACTGGAGTTTGTAGGAAAAGTTAGATGATGGATTTTGCATGTTAAAAGTAGTTTTGTGACTCTACCGCTACAAATCTCCACTGTTACTAGCAGAAATTAACAAGGACAGCACAACTGCACTACCTGTGTATGAAAAGAAAGATGAAAGAGAGGGGGGATGGGGAAAAGAAAATAGCTTCATATGCCAAATGCTTCAAAATCAATAACTGAGAAGTGTGCAGTAATAGCAGCTATGGAGAGATACTGGGATATCAGAATCCTAAAGTCCCTAAATATGACTCTTTTAAGAATCTTTCCCAAGCAGTATGAAAAACCAAGAGTCAATACCTACAGCTCCTTGTTAAAGGTGACTGACAGAAGAAAACAAGGATTTAACTAACATCCAGTAACCTTGGGGCATTTGTCTCAAAAACCTGAACAGCTGAGCAATGTGGGCATTTGGCAAAGAACGGAAATTTACCTTCTTTAGAAAGTACAGATTTCAGCGCTTTCTCCATCTGACACCTCCTGCCTCCAACACAAGGGTGACACCGCACACCAGGGAATTCTTAAGAGCCAACTTAGTGTGGTCAGTTCAAATTCCCCCCAAATTTCCCTACCGCGGCATTTTTGAAAGGTCCTTATCCTCACTTGAAAACATCGGAAAAATACAGTAAAAAAGAAAGGTGCAATAGGAATACAGGGAATGTTGCCTACTTGCAAGAAAAGATTAAAAATCCCCCAATTAAATTATATTCTTACGTCCTGCTTAAATGACTGCATCTATGTAATTGAGAAAAGTTCTGCATTTTATAGTACCAGGTTTTTAATTCTCAGTTTAGGTCTATAGTTAACCAAAACCTGCAAAGTAGTTGTTTATAGATTACCTGGCAGTCAAGTAAACATCTGTGTTCCATCAGCTAAATACCTATGAACTTATTAAAATGCACTGTTTCCTAAAGTTCCTTGGGGAATATCTTTATTTTGGTGTATTTTGATCTGGGTTTTTTTAACTTTTTGTTTTGTTTTAATTTATTTGCTAACTTTGAACTCCTTGGAGGACAGCATACAGACCTTCAGAGGCAAAAGGAGCAAAGTGCTCTGGCTAACAAGACGGACAAAATGACACAGCATGAGCTGCATCACTTTGCAGTCTTATGTGTCCTTCTTCTGACCTAGGTGCAATTACACTTCCAAGTAGAAAAAGTTCTGTCTCCTTGGCTGAGATTAAAACAAGGCTGAGTTCTGGGGCTTGCAAGAGCTACCACATTCACCAGTCTTCTGGAAGGCAGGGGACTTTTTCCAGCCAATGCTAAGCTGCTCAAACCTTCATATGATTAATGCTTCATCTTTTGATAGCACAGTAATTTATAATTTAACATTTATCCTGATGTAACTTCGTAAAGAACCAGTGACCCACAGCTTTCAAAATGAGGTTCTTTCCTTAAAATTGGCTTCTTATTACACTTCTGGTTTAGAGAAAATGGCAACTGATTTTGAGGCAATACTGGGGATTTTCCCCTCTGCACTCCAACAGATTTATCTTTCTTCCCTGTCTGAGGGCAGCCTGTTGGAAACAGCACAATTCATTGTCCTTTCAAGATAAGAGCCTGTGAATATTGCTTGCCTCCTTTGCAGCAGGTACGAGAAACATGAGAGTCCATTAGTTCAGTTTAGGTGGTTCCAGCAGCCCTTGCAGAGATATTGAGACATCAAGAAAATCTCTTGATGCCTCGCAAGTCATGAATGATTTGAAGCTTCCAGAAGGAATGACAGAATCTCTGTTCTTTGACACTGATGATAAGAGAGTTAAATTTCCCAATATATGATTGGACATCTGGAAGCAAGGTGGTGTTAAGATTATTTTGGACTATTTTAGACTTACACAAGTCCAACTCCTTTCTGGAAAAAGTGATCTAATATTTATAACTATGTTTCATAATCTCTTAGTTCACAGTTTTATTATCCATTGCCTACTTATGATTACGGTTTTTGAATATGTGAGTTTTTGGGGGTGATGGTAACAACTGCAATTGAATAGGATTAGGGCATTCTACATATACAAATTGCACAGCAAAAAGATGAAATATCAGTCCAAATATTACTCCAGCATTAAGAACCACTCTGTCCCAAACACCTCTCTATCTGCTTGAAAGCTAGAACTATTTTTACTTTTGCCCTATTTCTGGGTGGCTTTGGGTCTTTCTGGCACAGAAGACAAATTGAAATTCCAGTTACAGCTCTGAAACAGTCTCCTGCTTATTTTTCAGTTGCAAGGCTGCATCTATTCCCAACAGCACTGTCAAACCCCTTGAAGAGGATAGTTCCTGAAAATTACCTCCCTGCAGAAGAGATTATAATTTTTATCCACATCACTTCTTTATTTATGAGCTTGTCTCTTTCTCCCCTTGCTTTTAAGGACAGAAAAGAAAAGAAAACAGAAGACGTTTTTTCCTTCCTTTCTCTTTTATTTTTACATTCTGATTCTAGAAGCTCTAGGTCTCAATAGGATGTAATATAGTGCTTGAACAAGATTTCTATTAAATTCAGAAGATTTTTCTTATTTCAAGTGCTATGAAACACTCCAAAATGTTTCACGCAACCAAAGAAGACCAGGAGCTTTGTAAACCAGAGCTTTTACCTGGTACAAGGTCACAGTTAATATACATTTTACAACATAAAACATACCCCTTAGGGCAAAATTTTCCTTTTAACTACTGACAAACACATCCTGCACCACTGCTTCAACTGCTCAACCTTCTTTCTCAGGGTGTGATGGGGGAGGACTGGTTCTAACAGGCAGTGAGGTGTGCCAAAGGAATAAGTGAGGAGCTTTCAGAAAAAGGTCTGATAACAAGTGACATGTAATGTTTAGACAAAAATGCTGCCTGACAGTCATCCACTGCCCATTTTAGGGTACTGCAGTGAGTCACCGAGTGCTTGACAACCAACCAAACGCTGAAGCTCAAGCATCTAACTAGAAACATTAAATCCAAAACAGTTTCTAAAAATTACTCCATTTTTATGTATTTTTAGTATCTAAGTGCTAGCCTAGTCAGACTCTGTTAAGTAACTTTACTTCAGCAGGACTTCATGCTGCAAGATTTTTCCCCTTTACCTGTTTTATGGCTGTAACAGTAATGACAAAGAATAATGGCAATCCACTGGTAATAGGACTGGTAGGGGTATCTATCATGAGCTAAAAGAAAAGAAAATATGAAAATTAGTCCGAAGATCATTTTTACAATTGTACTTTCAAAAAAACCCCAACAAATGAATCAAGATGACAACTATTTTCCAAATGCTTTATTATAACTTGTGATAATTTCTACTGAATTTCCTGCACAATTTCTCAAGCAAAACTCTGTTTCTGACAACTAAATAATATATCAATAATGAAGCAAACAAATGTTTTAGGGCGTAGAGCAGCCTCAGTCACATTCGTAAAGCATGTGACAATTTTAAGGGTCCTTACTAGAAGGAAGGTATCATTTCACCCTACAGAAATTAATTCAAAAGCATATTACAAAGGAAAGAAATCCACATTTCGTGAAGCTGTTTCAACACTATAAAATCTGCTGCTCACCAGCAATGTAGAGTATAACATCATCCACCTTAGATGTGAAAATAAACTTACAAACAGTAATTCCCAATGGTTTAGATATCAGAGAACACTTTTTTTAGACTGCACCTTTCTGATTGCCCCAAGTTAACATGCAGTTTTTACAATTTGTGCTATTACTGCTGGCATGCCAAAAGTGCAGTGTACACACTAAGGTTCTGTATGTGGGGGGATGTTAGTGGTTCTCCTCTGCTGCAGAAAAAAACCAACATGGTCAAGTGCTGTCGAGGAAATATACACAAGAACTACTCAAAACTACAGACACTGATTTGATCCACTTTACCTGAGACTTATGGCATTGCTTTGGGAATCATTAGAGAAGGAAAAAAAGAAGTAACACGTGAAGTTTACTCTATTATAGGGGAAGAACCTTACAGAGCAAACAGATCATGCCACTTTACAATGCGCACATAAGGTTTTTGGTTGTTTTTTTCACTAAAACAGACAATTTATAAAACACAACAAAAATGAGACCTAGCCTGCAATACTGCTGCTCTTTAACTGTAGCACTACGATTTCAGCTTGGCAGCATTCTGACCAAGAAAAACCCTACCAAAAGCATCTGATTTTCGGCTGGATAGGGTCAATCATGGCATTTCTGCCATCTACACTCTATCATTCTTTCTCAAGGGAGGACCGAGTATGAAAATGATGCAGATTTTGTGCTGGTGGAATTGTCACGTTTCACCAGGACACTGTGGTCCTCTGCCTGCCACGCAGCTGGACACACATCCAGGACACATCTCGTGTCACCAAAATGCAGTCTGTCACCTTGATTTGGGCATGCACATGTGTGGTGAACAACGTGGACTGAACTGTGCGGCAAGTTGGAATCACACAATGAGACCCTGCCCCAGCTCTGCCATCCCCAGTGGAAAAGGTGGTAATGACAGACACTGCATCTTGGCCACACGAGATCTACAGGACAGAGAAGGTACCATGGTCAGCTCTAAAAGGCACCTTTGCCTCATTAAAAAAAATTTTTGAAAAAATTTCAAAAAGGGACTTGAATAAAAGCAGAATTCCATTCTAACAAATGACCAAAAATTACTTCAACTTTTCTGCTGCTCTGTTTCCAAGAACCCAAACACACAGACAAGAAGACATTTCCCATACACATGAGGGCATCCACAAGAAAAAAAGGATTACACTCAGAACAGAACTTCTGCCCTTAAGCTCTTATTTGTTCATGGACATCACATTTAGATACTACTGAAAGGCAACAGTTTGAAAGAAATGTGACACAACATTGAACTGAAGAGAGAAATCTGCATTACAAAGAAATAAAACCACGCAGTCTGTGGTTACTTTAATAACATTTATGCTCCACCTTCAGCACGTTCTCATGCTACAATACGTTAAACAGCGTGAAACATTACAACAGGAATAACACAGCCAATATTCTTAACCAGGAAGATGTGATGGACAGCACATTTTGTTAGCCTAAGTTAGAACTGTATGACTTCAGTCCAGCACAGGAATTTTCAGCCTAGAAATGTCCTTCCTTCTAAATGTGAAAGAACAAGATCAAGGGACACAGGAGGCAATGGATTAAAAGCTGCAGACCTGGCCCTGATACTGACACCTTACACAACCACAGACAAGTTTTATGAACTCTTCACTATCCCCTTTGTCAAATAGGGTGCCATCTTTTTCAGATGCACACTCTAAATGTTGGCTAATCACTGTGGAGGGCTGTACATGTTCTAATAATTCTATTTTATAATGAAAGAAAAGTTTGTGTACCCCAAATTCTTGTCTCTGCCTCAGATATTAATTAGTCTTCCAAAAGTTACTCTCCTCTGAGCCCTTCTCCCACTTATCCTTCACCTTCTAAGCCTGAAGTAGCGCCACAGAGCTCAGGTACATTACAGAGCTGGAGAGGCAAAGAGCATAGAAAATGTACAGACTGTCCTAATCTACTTGTGGGCGTTCTTAATTAAAAGAAATATGGTCTGCTACAAAAGCCATAACAGTATTTTTGACAAACTGTAACAATAACAGCACTAACTGAGGTCTTCAAAACTGGCAAACTATTGATTTTTACAGTAACATCTGTGTGTTCATTTTTTCTGAACAAATTGAGGATCTTTGAACTGTATCACAATAGTCTGTTGATTTAAAACCACCTACAGTGAAAATATGCAAATATTCAAGCACCATCAACAGCCATAAAACCAAGAAGCGTATCTAGAATTTAATTTCTCTCTTAAGAGATTTGAAGCTGTATTTGAGGCAAACAATTGAATTCCTGTGCTGACTGTGCTATGGTCTTTAAAGCTGCACACTTAAATACGTTAGCACTCATGAAGGGTAAGGGTAAAACCTAAGGGCAATACTTAAATTTAAACATAATTATTTTTAAAGTTATATTCTTGGAGAAACTGGAAATGTGTTCTTTTTATAGACAGAATATGTAAGTACAGAAGTTAAATTCATAGAACAAAAATCAGTGGCAGAATTTACAACAAAAATCGCAATTTCCTGAGTATTATTTGACTTACCTGAACCAAAAATATAATGAGAAAATAAAAGTTGGCTACTCTTCTGAACTGCTCAAATAAGTTTTTTGGAACAAAATTCCACACTGTATACTGAAGGGGAAAAAAAACGAGAGACGAATAATTACAACTCAATACATGATTTTTCAGTGAAATTCAGTTCTGCTCCCATTGAACTTTCCTAACCTAATTCTTCTCATTCCCCAGGTCCCCCTCCCCAGACCTCGCTCTTCTCCCAAGCAGAACAATTTTTGTTCATTGTTTTTTAATTCCTTCTGTTTTAAGTACAGCTAGCAGGGAAGCAGGGGTAGCAACTGCATTTCCTCTACAGGCCAAGTTTAAAACGTTTTCCTCCAACCAGGACAGGGGCAGCTGGAGTCATTTGGCTGCTTGTGTCCTGGGTAGGAGGAAAGAAATTAATTCCTGCAGCTGTAACATTCCCTCCAACACTACAGCGATGAGGCACATCCCCACCATCAGCTCTATTGATTTCAATCCAAGGACACACCGGGAGGGAATCTGCAACTGCAGTCCACTGCTGATTTATTTTATGCAGAGCACTGGCTTTCAATTTGGCTGTTTTAAAAATCCTCGTAACCAGCTTCATTCTGCCTTTTAAGCAGTTTGGGCAGCACTGGTTGAAAAACTACTTTTCTTCAGAAAGCCTGACCAACTTGCTTTAATTGCTCTGTACTTGAGTTTTGAGGAAAGAAAGGTGAGACAATGAGACAAACTACATATGAAGCAATCCAGCTTCTCCCTCAAACCAGTTCACAGTTTGTTTCATTTTGAATATTGTTATCTGCACCACTAGACATAATACACATGTGCAGATCTGCCACCCAACTTCTTAAGGAACGTATCAAGTGGTTTTGCCATGACCAAACGATTCCTTACCTTGGATGATATGATTCTGTTGTCTGCAAACTTCTGAGGAACGTAATGGCCATGCTGGGGAAAACGATTTGCTATATAAATAGTTCTTGTGTCGCTTTGATGCGGTGGGTCAAAACCCTAGAACACAAAATAAAAAAAAAAGAGGTAATCAAGAAAGTCGGTTTTATTAACTGCTGTTTTGCAAAATTCTGTGGAAAAGGACATTCAGATATCAAGCAGCAGTTTTCAAAGAGTCAAGAAAATTACTATGTAAAACTGAATTCCGCTGTGTCCAGATAACTTTCAAAAACTGTGAGAAAAAAACCCCAAAATCTCAATTTTGAGGCTGTGTAGTCATTCTGAAAAAATGAAAGAAGAAAACCCTGTCTCAAGGATAGAGAACACTTGTTGCCATGCAAACTTGAAGCCCTGCAAAACTTAAAAAGGAAGAAACAGAAATGGAGATGAAAACATAACTAATTTACAAAACCTCACAGCCATGCTCATGATAACCCTAATAAAACAGATAATTGAGAAAAATAAAAGATCAAAACATACAAGCTATACTTGGCATGCTGTGGTAACTGGATTTTGAAAAGATTCTCACTAGAGAAAAGCCAAAAGCATATGCTATCTGACCAGATAGCAGTATTTTTCCAAACAAGTTCTATCTGCAAGAACTAACATTTTGTCTCATTTCAAATGTGATTTCCTGCCATTACCACCAATTCATACATGAATGGTGCAACAGTGAAAGCAAACTCATGGAGGGATAAAAAGCATACTCAGAAATACTTATCAATAATTTCCTGCCAAAAGAGATGATATGAGTGAGGTCCCTGGGCATCAAAACCCTGTTTCAGGTTTAATGGTCAGTGCTTTCATCATCTGCTTCTTCAAGAAGTGGAACACAAGTGTTAAACCTGCAGATGACACCACCCTGGGAATGCAAGAACACCAAGTAAGGGAATATTCTTGACCAACCAGACGCACAGAACACAAAGATCCAGCACAAAGAAACTGCATCTAGAAAAAGAGAATAAAAGCCTATAAAGGAATTTTGAAGAATGTCAAAGGCTATACCAGATCACAGGCTAGACGTGAGTCATCCACGCCATCCCACCGAGAAAAAAGCCTTCAGTGCAGAGGAGGCTGGAGGAGGAGTGCGAGGCACAGCTGAAGCACTGTGAACCAACTGGACAGCGCCCAGAGGAGTGCAACGTGAGCCCCCAGAGATCCTGAAAACATGACATATAACCCAAGGCTGAACAATCTAAAAAGCAAAGAGCAAACAAATTAGAGTCATCTAGCCTGGAGGAGAGGAAACTTGGGATATCCTAGTAAATCTCCTGATACATAGAAGACTGTTCCATTGAGAAAAATAGGTGCTTTGAAGGCCAAAGAAGAACAGCAGTAAGCAGGCTTAAGTTGCAGGTAAGAAAACTTATGTCCGGGTATTGGAAAGCGAACAAATTCCTTTGTTGTAGAAAGGAATAATTAAACACCAAAATAAGTCATGAGGAAAGGTTGTAATGTCTGTAACACAAGGGCTTATATCTAGGTCATTCAAATCTGTCTTTAATTGAGCCTTTCCTGGGGCTACATGACTCACCAGAACCCTTCCTAGCAATAATGTTTTGATCCGGAGAAGCAGGGGATAGCAGAAGACAACAAAACAGTAGTAATTCAGATAACAGGCAAGAAAACTACTAAAGAAAAAGGCAAAATAAACTACTGAAATTGAATTTGGTACTGTTGTTTGATTGGGAATCAATGACTGTCTGCAAAGTGGTGAATTCCAGCATCAGCATCACACACATTCCTAATCTTAGAACCAACTTGCAGAGTTTACACAATCTCCTTGTTCTTTGACGCCAAATGCAAGGACAACTAATGGTGTCCTTTGCTAGAAAGGGTGTTAGCAATTTCACTACTGCAGGCAAGGAAACTGCATTTGGAGTTGTGCTGCTCCACCTGTGAATGAGGCTCAGAGCTTTGTCCACGTCAAATAAAAAAGTGACACTTCACAGAACTCCAGAAGGTATCACTGTACCAGTTAACTACAGATGAACAGTGAGCACCATGACTAACATAAAAAATGATTGTTCTAACCGAACATTAATTTTTTTAATCCATTAATATCTCTAATGCAGGTCATTAGGTATGTTCCTATTCAGGAAGGTGTTATTTTAAAGTAAAGGAATAATTAAAAAATCCTCTCAAACATACAAATGTTTGTGTTTGGCATCATTACTACAGAAACATTCTGCTTGAGAAAGAAAGAGGTCCAGAAAAATGAAGGGAGTCTAAAGAAAGGAAGGGGGATTTTTCAAAGAGATTTGAAGGAGAATAAACTTTGGATGACAAGCAGTGGAAGGCTGGTCTAGTCACATGCTCCCGAGTGAACACTTGTTTAAAGATAAGAGTGGAGCAGGGAGACAAAAAGTAGATAGGAGAAAGGATGGAAAAAAAATACACAGGATACCAAAAGCAAAATGCAAGGAACTGTTCACAGCTTCAAGAAAAGAAATACAAGCATGAAAGGAAGTTGAAAAAAAAAAAAAAAAAAGTACCTGTTAACTGCTGACACAAAAATTAAAGAGAAGAGTGCTTGCAGCAGGAGCATTTTGGATATCTGACATTAGTGACACAGTATTTCTAAATCAATCCAGAAGATGCCATAAATGAAAGCGTTTTGCAAGCAAGAAAAAAGGCACCTAATTAGTAAGACTTCGTGCGCAGCTCTCTTCTACATCTTAGAAAATGTCTGGCACTCACAAAATGCCAGACATCCTCACTTTGGAAAGTCAGGCTCTACAGCCTGAAAAAATTCCACTCTAAATCAAACAGATGTAAAGCAAGAAAAAAACCCACAACGAGCAAAGAAAACAAGTTGCAGTCTTCTTTCTGACAGTGATAAATGCTAACCGGCATGCCACTTGCTGAATGCTATTAAAAGATAAATCAAAGATTACTGAGTGACTAGGATATCACTGAATTTTTCATATGCCCTTTTTAGGCTACTGTGAGCACCTGAAGGTTGATGATTTTGATGACATTTATGATGAAGAGTAGAGACCTCTGCACAACTCCAGTCTCACGGCACAAGCACTTCTTTCAGAATGAATACCTCTGCTGAAGCAGGCCCAGATGATTAAAAGCAAGAACTTCATTTTCCAAATAAATCAGAATCTCAGGCCATACAAGTTTATAGGTGCAGTTGTGGAGCTAAAACAGCTTACATTTGCAGTCCATAGAGGTTCAATTCTTTTTTGTTGACATTTGCCACGGAGAAGGCCCAGAAGCTGTGCAGTCAGCAGATCACAATGCACATGCACGGCAGGCCGGGGACAAAAACCCCTCAGTTGTCAGAGCTGAGGCTGGAAAAGGACACATCCCTGACAACCTCGGTGACTTGACTCCAGCCACAGCAGGAAGTGAGTGTCAGAGCTGGGAACAAACCCAGATTTCCTAAGTTTTATGATTATAACTACTAAAAATCACTTGAAGTTACCTAACAACTCTGCCGCCACGTAATTACCTGATGAGACCACAACTAAGATGATCTTCCAGAGAAATTTTAGTTACACATCTCTCCAAGGAAAATGCTGCACAGGTGTTGAGCTTCATTGTTCAAGAGCTGAAATGTCTTTAACTCTTCCCTAATTACGGGGCTGGTCACAGAGCCTGCTCCTGACACTAAAAAGATTCGTAGTCCAAATTTCTGCCTGGCAAGGGATTTTCCACAGTAACTCTGTGCAGCCAGCAAAGCGGTGCAGAAAGCACACTGTTTCCTAATTTCACCTAATAGACAGTTCTCTCTCTTTCTAATGTCATTCTCCAACTCAGCTGCAAAAGTAGGGTAACATGCCCTTGTCAAAGGATTTCTGCAGCTAAACAGCATGAGCAGAGAAACCCTAATTTAGAGTTTTGCAAAATGATTAAGTTGTCACCAATCTCTTTCAAAAATAAATTAGTTTTCCTGCACTTATCTAGTCAAGTGATTTCTACCCAAGTTATCACTGACTTCATAACAAATAATGCTGAATATATTACAAGACATGGTATTTAAGGCTTCTTGACCAGGTATATTACAGGCATATATATTATATGAATCACCTTTAAATAACACTTGACCATAAGATGAAGTAACCTGATTTTCTCCCCATCATGTTGCAAATTAAATCTAGATGTACTGGCTAAAGTTCAGTCCTTCAGATGATTTATCAACACAAACGAGGCATTATCTACCCTTGGAATACAGCTCTCATTTAATCTTTGATACACACTTCCCCAGCAGAAGTTCTGCACTCAGATGAACTCAATACTTTGGTTTTGAAAACAGCCTGAAAGCATGCCACTTATATACAGTACAAGGATACTCTAGCCAAGCTGATTCATAAAACAATGAAAATAACCTAAAAAAAAAAAAAAAAAAAAAAAAAAAGTGATTCATAGCTTTAATTTCTTATAAATTTGAATTACTCTAAGCAAAGTCTATGTAATTTTTACTGAAATTCTTCGGCAGTGATTTCATTACTGTTCTAAAAGTTAGACAAAGATTCTCTGCGCAGTAAATTAGACCCCTTTAAAACACTAGAGAAAACATATCCCGGGGAACTGAGGAGCAATATTTGACTGCAAATTTATGCAATTTATTTCATGAAAGCCATGAGATTCAACAGTTACCCCCAAACAACTCTTTCCTACCTTTTGTCTGCATCTCAACCACGGTACTTGGAGAACTGCCCATCGGCCATCAGGTGAGGAAAACTCATCCATTTTTCCACTTTGGTTTGTGTTTTTGGTTTTGTCTTGGGGTTTTTTTACTCCATTTTTTTTTATTTTTAATATGTCATGACAGTTGTCTGATCATATAATAAAAAGCTTCCCCACAAAAGAAGAGCTTTATGCTGCTGTTGAGGAAGCTTTAAAAACACATTTAACAAACTAGACAACCACACAGGAAGCGAATGCAGATCAGCACTACAAAAAAGACCCTCCCAACACCTGCAAGTGCAAAGGAAGAAAAGAAAAAAAAAACGGTTTTGTACTCAACTTGTTGCTGTAACATACACATCGACTGCACGACTTAACACTTCAATACCACTATTAACATACGGCAGTGTTCACCATCGCCCTCCCCACACAGCACTGTTAGGTGAGAGAGCAGAAATCCACAGCTCCCTCAGCAAGGATTACTGACGTGAGATCTGCAAACAACACATCCATTTCATCATCAAGTTTTGCAATAAAAAAAAGTTTTGCAAAGTTGTGCATCGATAATCACAAATCATCTGACAGGTGTTTTTTGCATAAATTTCGTATACTTTAATACCATCTCCCAGGGTTTCTTATTCATTACTCATAGCTTTTACAGAGGGACGAGAAAAACCATTTCTGCTATGTGACCACTGAAAAGTGAAAGGGGTTTGAAAGAAGGAAGCCTTCATTCAGAGCCTCTTCCTCCTTTCAAAATCCACACTGAACACGACAGACAAAAGCAGCAGCTCCCCCAAAACCTTTCTGAACATCACATACTACTTAATTAAGCTAATAAACAGAAGAAAACTTGGTCTCAGAAACCCTTTCTCCTCGGGAAGTGACCTGACTGATCGTGGCTGCAGAAGCAGAACACCACATTTCCTGGCAGACAGCCCAAAAGTCTGCTATTACACTGCTGTCAAGATATATTTTGATTAAAGGTGTTTTGAGGAAATGGATTTTCTTGCTTTGGATTTTCTTCTGAACATACATAGAATACTTTCCCCTCTGTCAGATAAGATGATCTATTCACACTCCATGCTCATTTTCAGAAGTCTGTGTAAATTTGTACTCCATACAGTCAGCCAATAATTCTTTCAGTCATGTAACTGGGCAGTAGTCAAACTGAATTTGCCTTATCAAAGGTTAGCGAGAAGGAAGAAACAGCCTCTCATAGCAATTTTAAACACTGCTCTAACAACTAAAATAGTGAATCAGCTGAAGCACCCTGATGTGTACACAGTGCTATGTAATTTGTACCTTCCTTTTAAATATCACCGCAGTAAAGAAATAAAACTACCTAAAGTCATGCACTTTTTGTGCAACTTCCTCTTCCCTCTTACAGTATCTACAGCTGTTCAAAATATCTCATAATAAATCATGTTGTAACCTCCTAAAAGACCTATAACCAGATTACATTCTTTTATGAAACACACCCTCTAAGCAACAAGGCCTGCAAAATTATGAGGCAATAACCCTTCCTTTCACAAACTTAAAATGTGCCTAGTACTGCATTAAGAAAAGTTGTATTGGTGCTCACCACAAAGTTCTGCTCTCACAGAGCCCACTTTACATACTATTTTGTCAAGATGCCCACCAAAAATAACTTGGAAAAATCCCTAGTTGAAATTTTTAAATATCACCTATTTTCTCTATTTATCTGCAAACACAACAAGCAAGGTAAACTAGCTTCACTCACTGCTAACATACTGCCCCGAGCCAGTTTCTCTGCTCAGCTCACTGATGCCAAACATACTGATCTTGTAACATCAATAAAATCAGAAAGGAAAAATGAGCTGAACAGAGAAGCTTTCTAACACAGCACCCTCAAAGGCTGCTATGGCATGTCCAGTTCCTGTGAGCAGCAAAGGATTTGAATGGAGATTCAGATAAATTGTTTAATTCAAAAATAGCCCGACTTGCATCAATGAAGGAAATGGCTTTCTTATCCTCCCCTGCAATCCAAATCACAGTGTTTATAAAGCATAATCCATTCTGGACTTCATATGTTAATACAAACCTAAGACCTTGTAACAGCTGCTCTTTCATGAGCATCTTCAACAGAATGTCAAGATTCACTCTTTTCCTACAGGATTATTACTCCAGTACCCAAAGAGGGCCTACAAGAAAGCCAAGGAGGGACTGTTTACAAATTCATGCAGTGATATGACAAAGGGGGAGGGCTTTAAACTGAGAGAGGGCAGATTTGGATTAGATACAAGGAAGAAGTTCTTCCTTGTGAGGGTGGTGTTCCCTGGCACAGGCTGCCCAGAGAAGCTGCTCCATTCCTGGAAGTGTTCAAGGCCAGGTTGGATGGGGCTTATCCTCTTGCCTCAATATGATTAAACAACCAAATGCCTGTAATACATTCCTTGTCCATTGCTTATTTTAGGATGCTCCCTGTCAGACACACAAATCATTAGTAACTTTTGCTCAGATGCTTTTTGGAAGAAAAGAGACTCTACAATAAATGTGCCTTCAGCTCCAATGAAGGAAGAAATTTAGTTAACATTCGGGTTATACGAGGAAAGACCCAATCCCAAAGGCAGGGCTAGCAGCTCCCAAGTTACATTTCAGGGCCAGTAAGTGCACTCTAATTCTTTTTCCTTCGAGGAAAAAAAAAAAAATTAAAAAAAGCTTTATGTAAAGTCCAAGAAGTTGAAGACACATTGAGGCTCGACAGTGTCTGTAGTCCAAAATGCATGGACTTTTGCTACATGCTCCCAAAGCAGCTCATTGCTCTAACATGGAAATGAAGATGCCTTTGAAGTTCCAACTACACAGTTCTAATTTCAGAACTAAAAGTTTTCCTCTGTGGGCTCCAGCAATTAGTTTTCTTTATCTGCAATATCATGTTCCTGTCAGGCATGTACAAAAGGAGAACAGGCAAGATTTTTAAAGGTGAAGGGTGACTTCAGACACCCATCAGGAGACAACTATAGGGCATCACATATTATAAAATAAGAACTGAGACCTCAAAAATCACAAGCAACTTTTTCAGAAGACTTCTCAAACTATATAAACCACACTAAACATGGAAAGTGCTACAATTCTGCAATAATCAATCCCAGAAATAGAAGCTACTAAACAAGCCACACTAAGAAATACAGAACCAATGCAAGATATGAAACATTTAACACATAAATCCTTCACATACCTCAAATGACCGTAGGATCTCAGAAAAAGAGCCCCCCATGTGCATCCCTTCTGTACATTCCCTGCATTTGCTAAGTAGGCTTATAGCAGATTTTCAATATTAAGTAAAGCATTCAAATCCGTGACAGGCTACAAACTTTCCCTTCAGACTAGAAATTTTGTAGATAGCATTTTCACTATAAAAAAATTACATCTGTCAAGTTGAGGACAGGAAAAATACAGAGCAATCATACATTCCTTCATGTACTGGCATACTATGTATGCTATTATCTTAAAATGAAATGCTGTTTACCCTCTGCTTTGAAGAATTATTTATAAAAGTATTTCACACAAGCATGAAGGGCTCCTGTTCTGGACTACTCATACAGCCATTATTGAAACCCCTTGTTGGCAATATTTGGGTTTGTTCTAGTAGGCAATAACTATTTATGCCAATCAGCTCCTGCACTGTGAGTCTCACATATTTGCTTTCAGCATGAAAAAAAAAAAAATCAACAAACCCTTTCAAAATGCATCTTCCCCCAAAATCACCATTAAATAATAAACCTTATGGCTTTTTCAAAATGTGTGCTAAGATTATACTGACAACTGCTGACAGTGGCTGCTCAACAAATTTCACAGGAAGAGGATTTAGTTCATAGCTGGAACTGTCTAGCTCTTCCTTTTAACATGCTTTGAGAAAGCCTGCTCTGTAAAACATTACAGTTTTGAGTCTACAGCATCCACCGAATAGCATTTTGAGTTCTAGTTCCACTTCAAACATGATTTATGATTTCAGTGTCAGTTTAATGCCCTGCTTTCAGACGTGTATACAGACTAGTCTAGCCTTAAAGCTTGCTAATTCTTAAGCTTCCTTTACATTTTGTTGCAATTCTCTTTTCAAACAGAAATATCTCCAAATATCTCCAAAAATGTGCACAGCCACACAAAGTAGCACAAAAACGTGCAAAGGAGTAACAAAATGCAGTAACAGATGACAGCAGGTATTTTGGGGGATTAAACCATATAAACCCTCTTCCTCTAGTAAAACATTTCAGGACAAAAATAAACAGTTTGCCTTTTGTCTACATCATTATCTCTCCTTCCCATTTACAGGAAAGTTCTCCTTTCCCAGACTTATTTTTACACCAAGTAAACAAGGAAAAAAAAAAATCCTCTTAAGTCACTGCATGTGGGAGGCCAAGGAATTGCAGGGGTTTGTTTTTTAAATCACAGTGTAGTGCTCAGTCCTACTTTCTGTCTTTTCTACCACGGTCTGTACTAATTCTAAGTGGTTTTCTCAACAGCAGGTGAAAAGAGGTTTGTATTAAAAAAAAACTCTAGCTGCAAATGTCACCTGTGTTTTGCTAGAAGATATGACCTTGCATTTACAGACACACTGTCACGTCTATTCTGCTGCAGTTCTTATCTGCTTGCTTAACAAACAGATTTTGTGCTAGAAAATTGAACAATTGTTTTGAGAGGTAAACTTTTTCCCAGTGACATAATTACAAAAACAGTCATAGCTACTGAGCACATCACAATACAGTCAAGAAAAAGCAAGAGGAGATAGTCAGTGAAAGTCACAAGTTGTGATGCTTTTAATTTAAACACATTGTTATATTTTTCTTTTATAACTTCTCTCTCTATCCCAGAAGAAAGCAAATGTCACTTTTAATGAAGTCAGCCAACCCATTTAAAACTAGAAAAACAAATACCAATGATATTCAAAACACATGTTGAATGTTACTAAGTCCAGCACATATTTACTTGCGTTAGATTACAAATTTTACCTTCCACTGAGAGTACAGAAACAATCTTTTAGCAGTAAACAGAGCCTTTCACCGATCCCAGCAGATACTCCCTATTGACTAGAACACAAATAGTTCTTGCTCACTGTCAACAAAATTCTATTTTTCTCCTTCTTCTCCCTCAGCCACGTAAGAATCATAAACAGACAGAAGTTATTAAGGGAGCAGGGCCCCGTAAGCGCAAGAGAATCACACAGCCAATTAAATAGTCCTGTTATTGAGTGATAAGTGGAAATTTGGCACAACAAAAATTTGTTGCTTAAAAAGCTCATGGATAGGAAAAACAAGAAAAGAAGATGGGACAAGATATAGGTCAAATATCCAAGTCTCACAGCAAGGCAGCACATCAGACAACACCAATCTTCCCATTTTTAAAACAGTCTTTGAAAGAATCAGTGTCAGGACGGGTTTGATTATGTTCTGGTATGTAATTCTTAGATTTAGAGTTTAATTTTCATGAGGTAAGACTTAGGAATTACACAGACAGGACACAACGGATGTCTCCATTTGGAGCAGACAGCTGGCTGTAGACAGGGCCAGGTTCTGCATGCTTTGGAACACAATGTGCTGCAAATGTATCAGCCCACATCAGTCACAGAATACAAAGAGAAAATGAGGTTAAGAGACCCAAACACATGGGACCACTAGCCCAGCAGATCAAAGAATATCTCTAGCAAGACAAGAGGGCCACATTTTCTCCTGTGCTAAGTTACAGGAGGTGAGTCCTTGACCTCCAGCTCTCAAACTACTCTAGCAAAGCTACACAACCTTTGGGCTGCTCCAACATGCACCTCGCTGATCCCACAGTGATAATTCAGAAGGTATCAACTAGGCAGTCTGAACTACGGGAACTCTTCTGAGAAAATATGCATTTATTTCTCTAGCACAAAATAACAAACAGTTAGTTAGTTTTAGTCAGAAAGGGGAAGAGGCTTCATTGACAAATAAGAGGGGGGAAATTATATTCCAGAATAGCAAGGTGATTCCAGAATAGCTAGATTCTCAGTCACTGGATTAGTTTAAAGTACTTTTGGCATACAGAAAATAGAGAGAATTCGGGGGGAGGGGTGGGGACAGGGGCAGAAAGCAATGCCATTCAGTAAAATGATTAAGTGAAAATAATACACACTTGTCAGCGCAAACAATGAGATAAATGCTGTCCACCTTGTTCAGAAAGCCAGCAACTGCAAGGTATTACAAAATATCATCTGTCCTCTCAGAACATCTTAACAGTAACCAGCATCTGAAAGGGGAAAAAAAAAACCATCCCAGACATACAATCCTCTAGTGCTGATCTATTTGAGGACATTCCCTTATTAGCAGAATTTTTTTCATTAGAACACATCTAGAAGATGAAAAAGAACACTCCTACAGATGCTGTGCTGGCTGTGGAGGGTGTGAGGTGTGACAGGCACTACCTACACAGAACAGTCAAAAACATTCCCTGTGATCACCCTTCAACACAGCCTATGGAGAACTTCTGGACTTGATAACCTCCTGACATCCCTCCCAATCTGAACCTTCTTATGACCATGAAATAAATAAAATAGTCTGGTAACTAGGTTTTACAGTTAATCTATAGATTTTGTCTTTGTTTTACAGTTAAATAAGAAAGCTGCATTCGCCCAAATACCCAGCCCTCCACAGCATTAAAGCTCTTGTGCACCACAGCATTCGGATCCTTAAACAGCAAAGATACTCCGACAAATTCAGCACAACACTTCTCTTGAATTGTCATTTATAAGAGGGGCCAGACAGGCAGGTCTTAGCTTTTCTCCATGCAGTCTCCTTTGTACTTCATTGATCTGTTAGACAATAGATCAAAAGACTCAAACTCCTCATAACAGCAATAGAAGAGAAATCCTGAGACCCTTTTCCAATTGACAGGACTAATAATTTAAAATAATGCAGCTAAAATCATACATGCAAGGGTATTCTACCACATTTTTCAGAGACCTCCTTGCCAGATAACTTTAGGTGCCACTACGTTCTGTTAATAGCACTGCAAAAGCTCCTGCACCCGATGTGCACCATCAGAGAGCAGCACAGCCCCAACGCTGCCATAAACCCACCAAACAAGTGGAACAGAAAGTCTCTGGGTGTTACAAACGTCACTGTACTCTCATTTTGTGTTGGTACCGCACAAACTCAGCCATGGGAGCCACAACAGCACTTCGTACACAGATTTGCCATGAGGTCTAACCCATCATATCTGGAAATGCAAATAAAACATACTATGCTATTTCTGAATATTAATGATGCTTCCTATCAACTGTTGTTTATCCAGTTGCTTTTTTCAAGCAGAGCTGGCTGTGCCTGTGGTGTTATGCAACCTTCCAAATCCACATGCCTACTGCTCTCTGAGATCTCAAGGTAGCAGAGCTGGAACCCAAACATCTCTCCCACCCAAAGCTTGTCTTTGTCATGGCATTTTACTCAAAGCCATGAATTGTAACTCCATTTGGCTCTATATTTTTTCACTACTAAAACCTAAGTACTCCCAATTATTAACTACATACTATAACATCACATTAACTAGAAAGTTAATGACTTACTATGCAGCTTATTTAGCGTGAGGCAGCATTGGATGTAAATAAAACTGAAAAACTGTCTCTGCAGGGTGGTGTGAATTGTTTCAGAGCAAGACAACCAGACTGAAAGCCAAGACACCAAACAACCTGATGATTAGTGCCATGTAGGCAGTGAAGGCTGTACTACTGTCACCAATGTCTTAGATACAACAAATCACTAAAAAACATCTACCAACTCAGTTAAAAAACTCTTATGGACTTGTAAGATGACAATAAGGATGAAGGAAGTCTTACACTCTCAGCATGTCTCCTCAGAGGACTGCTCATGCCTTTCTACCCCGTTCTGTACAGCTACAGGCATACACATGTCTTCAGAGAGAAAGCACAGCAAAGTCACCACTTTCAAAACTTAGCTAAAATAGTCTGAATTCCATACCAGGTCCTCTTCAAGTTCACTTGCTTCATTCTCTCCCCTTCTTAACAATGCAAGTTCTCAAACCCATATACACTCATGAGCACTCAGTATATGAAATACTGTTCTCTTAAGCAAACAAGAAGTTGCAGAACAATTCATTGGTTTCATACAGAGAGTACTTAATAACTACCTAAAAGCACCTTCAGCAAAGTCCTGTCCCTCCCCCTTTCCCCAATCCCTTACTACTTTTCCAGCACTTCTGCACACCAACGTTTTTCTTTTGTATTACTACAACATCCCACTTGCATCACTCCCACACATTTGCCTGATTCCAACCCTCCTGTATGGATGAGGACTCTTTTTAAAAACCCGTTGCCACATCAAGCACAGGTACAAACGCACTCTCCAAAGGCATCCAAACCCACACATTCCTCTCTTCTCCTCTCAGACACAGATTCTGGCATCTTTTGATTCGAATATTTCTATCACCCCACTCTTCCCACTCATTCTGGTTATTTTGTCAGCACCCTTCCCCCTGTTTTTAGCCTTCTGACATTCTTTCAGAACCTAAACATCACAGCCATGTGAAGAAGCAAACATATGGTGGGATCTATGTTAAACCAGCAATTACACACAGGGAGGAGTTGTCTGAGTGTCCTTAGGAAGAAACAGCAGTGTGATACCTATCTTAGGCCATTTTTCATCTTTATGAGCTGTGAAACAACCAAGCCATTAACATCTGTGACGTCTATAGGAAAAAAACCCACAAAACACGTATCATTGCAATAATTTTTTCTCATCAGTACCATATTTAGATGTCTCTGCCAAGAGTCTTGACTTTTTATTGTCTTGCTTTTCTACTACACTAATTCCTCCCTGTCAAAACTAGTGCAAGTTTTAAACAGTCATTTTCCACCAGTTTCCTTTAAGAAGCACTAAAACCTTCAAGTTCCAAATTTATAGCCCATCCTGTTACACTAATCTTTTACTTTCCAATAAGGTCAGATTTCTGGAAAGCTGGTCAGTGTACTTACTACTTGCAGTGAAAAAAGCAACCGTGTTTGATACATGAGTTGCTAGCACTGATACAGTCCTAATCTAAACTCTACAGAAGAGTTTAGATTAAAGCATAACGTTGCTTTAAAAACCACAAACGCAAATCTCAAGCCATCTTCACGTGGAAAAAATGACAGCTATGTTACACCAAACAGTTTTTTTTTTTTTTTTTTTTTCTAAAAAATGTGTGTAGGACTGTAACAGAACAGAAGAGTGCAGTCAGAGCTCAAACAGAGCAATTAATTTCCAGGTCAGTAACTCTTGGTGTCAGACCAAACTACAGAGCACTGTCAAGCTGGCACTGAGACCATCACCACAAGCTCTCTGCCTCAGAACTGGGAAAATCTATGGGCCATGAGAAATGAGGTCAGGGAAGAAAAGGAAGAAAAAAGAAAACACAAAAATGTTTACCCTTTTTTTTTTTCAGTAAAAAGTGATGGAACAAATTAAATCATAAGTGAGACAGAAGCTTTAACAATCAAAATCTGAAAACCTAACTAATGTAAGCTCTTGCACTAACCTGGACGATATCCGTGAGGCAAAGTAACTCCAACGAATGGAACAAGTTATTTTACAAATACATAATTCAGAAACAGTTTCTCCCTTAGATAACATGCAAGTAGGATAAAGCTGGTCGGGGCAGGAGAATACTTCAAATCAAAACAGTGAAACTCAATGCACTTCCCTGCTACAGCAGCACAGACGTGACAGCCACAGCCGCCTGATTTCCTCTGCTCGCTGTAACCCAGCACAGCAAGCAGCGCCTCTGTGGGGGGACAGGCACCCTCGCTGCTGCCTTTTCCAAGCGGTTTCCCCCGCCAAAAGCATTTCACAGATGTTTCCCTTCCATTTCTTTCACTTTCAAATCCTCAGCACGCAGCGGCTGCAAAGCGCCCAGGTACGGGGAAGTATTTGCGAGAGACGCACGTCGGGTGAAAAAGCCTTAAAACATTTCGCAACGGGAAGAAGGAAGAAGCTGCGGATCTCTAAAGTGTCGGTCCAGGGAAAAAGGCACCGTCATTTCTCCGGGAAGTTTGGGGAGCCCTTCCCAACGGGGGACACACGTAAGGGAACTCGCTGTCCTCTGTGCCAAGGGGGTTTCGAGGAAAAATAAAGAGCCAAGAACCACAAAAAAAACCCCAAAACGCAAAAAACCAACCAAAAGCTAAAACACCGAACCCCCCCAAATCCCCGGATACGGCTTAAAAATAAAATTTCAAACCCGTCAATAACGATCCAAGTGCAGCCTGCGGGTCTCCCCAGCCCCAGCGGGGGCAGGACTCTCCTCGCTCCCGCACCCGCCCGGCCCCGCTCCCCCGCTCCCTCCACGGACCCGCGGCTCGGGCAGCGCCGTCGGGACGGGGCCGGGGCCGAGCCCAGAGCCCGCCCGGCGCGGGGGGCGCAGGGAGGCACCTACCAGCTGCTGCCGGACCCAGCGCAGCATCCCCGGCGGCGCGGGTGGCGGCCCCCGCGGCGGGGCTCCCTCGGCGGTGCCGCGCCCTCCCTCCGCTGTCGCTGTCGCTGTCGCCGCCGCCTCAGGCGAGCCGCCCGCCGCGGCTGCTCCCCATGGCGCGGGGCCCGCGCCGAGTCAGGAGCGGCACAGCCCCGCCGGCGCCCCGAGCCGCGGCTGCCGCCGCCATCACAGCGCGGCCGCTGACACTCGGCGGCTGCGGCCGCCCCGGGAAGTGACGTGGCGGGGCGGAGAGAGGAGCCCGTGTGGGCGATGGAGCCGGGCGGGGGTGGCCGCCGTGACCTGCCCCGGGCCTGGGCTGCCGTGCTCCGGCCGCTCCGCCGCCCTGAGCCGCGGCTTCTCGGGCACAAGAGCCGTGCCCGCGCCCGAGTGACGCTCGGGCAAAAGTCCAGCTCCCCACACGGGCTCCGGCCGCTGCCCGTCAGGGCTCAGCGCCCTCTGGCCGGGCTTCAGCCTATGAGGGCGCCCGGTTCTACCCAAGGGAAGCTACTTCGCGACTTGATTGTTGTATCTTTCTTTTCTTTGCAAAAACTGCAAAGCGTACACGTGTTGGAATAGAGACTTTGGAAAGAGAGCAGATAATCACGGGTATAAAGTTAAAGCCCAAGTGCATGGCGTGTGGGTCTCCCAAAGCAGGGAACAGTTGGAGCACCTGGCACCCTGCTGCTGGCAGCTTGGTCATGAGCTGCTGTTTGTTAAAATCGGGTGTAGAAACGTGCCGATGTCAGGTAGTGATCTCTCTGAAATCTTCCACTGGAAGAAATTGTCCCACCTGGACGCGTTCCTGTGTCACCTGCTGTGGGTGACCCTACCTTGGCAGGCGCGTTGTGCTGGGTGGTCTCCTGAGGTTCCTCCCAACCTTGACAAATCTGTGATTTTGCTCTGAAAACAGCTGCTGCTTATGGAAACGAAACAGAGTTCAGTGCCAGACGCTGGACACACCTATACAAGTCTGCAGCTTCTGCGCCTGTGTGACTAAGAACTAAAGGAGATTATTTTAAGCAGTAAAGTCCTGAGCATTTGTGGCCAAATGCAGTTGTTACTGAAGTCAGTAACAATCTCGACACTGAATTAAAGAGAATTAAAGTTTCTGTGAGTGAAGAGCACTGTTCCTGCCGCTCCCATTTGTTCCCAGGGAATTAGGATTTTTAGCAACGAATCAGAATCGTATCTGCTATAGTTTTTAGTGTTTATATAGAAATTTAGAACGTAATTCAGGATTTAAGATGGATGATCTAATGTCTGAGCGATGAAATCCTGTGGTGAATGCTGATGGTTTAAGCATCTGCATTTAATTAGAAAAATAACGTTTAAACAACGGGGAATAAAACTATTTTTATCAGGCATTCAGGAAAGCTAATGTTAGCAAAACTCAGTATTAAATGCTAGGCATTATTTCAAAACATTTAAATACATCAAAGCTGAGTTTCAAACAGCTTGCACTACCCTATTCATCTAATGGGAAGTCGAAAATAACAGTGATTTCATAGCTATGGCACGTTGCCTGGAGAGTGGCCTTAAGCCAGAAGCTGAACTGATACACTCAATATTCTTGCTCCTTTTATCATCACATGTAGAACAGGGTCCTGACCACTACACACTAAAATTCATATGCCATTACTCTGAAGCGCAAGAATATTTGTCACTCTGTCCCTGCCAAATTCCAGTGTGAGTTGCACTTTCTGCAAGCCTGTGTTTCCATGGCTTGCAGTTGTGTTATATAAAGCTGCTTGGCGCTGTCTGTTCCACATTTGCTGTAATGATACTGTTTCACCAGACAAAACTTGGAAGCAATTTTGCAAGTGGTTTGAACCCTGCAGTTTGTATTTTTCACTCTAAGATGTTTGTATTTTAGTGGATGAAAGTGTATTGATAGGATGGAATTATTTTGCTCTGTGCAGCAAAGGCTCCGACTGCACCTTTTCAAATATACAGAAAAATTTCACTGAAAAAACATCCATTCCTAGCATCCTGCCTAGTAAAACTTTGCACCTTTTAAATTACTCAAAAACCCACACCAGACACTTATGAAGTTTCATCTCACCCTTGAGAGATAAATAGTTTTCAGAAGAGAAAATTGAAGCAGAGCAGCCATGCCAGATATTGATTAGCCAGTAACACTCCAGCACTTCTCAAATCAGAGGTCAACTGTATTAAGAATTAAGATTCCCACATCAGAGAGCCCACTTTAAAACAGTGCCCTGGAGTTTCACCTGAATTCACGCAGCAGGCTTATACAGAAAAAAATGCAACTGCTGAAGAAAATAAGTCACCTTCCGAAGATTAGGTTTAACCCATTGCCCAGGCTCTCTTGATTAGACACCAAGCTTTCCACTTAAGTTGCTATAAGAGTGATGATTTCAGATGTTTGTGTAGCAAGATCGGGATACAAATACTGTCTGATAAAGAAATATTTACATAAACATAAAAACACACACTTGAACTTTAGGTCCAGCAAGCTTTTTATTTATGTGTACATGAGTAATTCTTACATAATCAATGGTGCTACTTTTAGGTTTATAAAATTAAACATTGGTAACCACAGAATCATTGCCTGAACATGCAACCATCAAATTGTTTCTGGGGCTGCTGATGCTGCTCCCCGAGCTTGTTCCTGTGCGAGACACTCACACATTTCCATTAGTTTTGAAGGGTGTTTTGGGGCCTTTTTCCAGCAGGAGCTGGTGAGATGCTGTCAGGCTGTAAGGCCACATCCAGGGCATGATGAGAGGAGATGGAAGCGTGGCACTGACGCCAGAGGGTGAGCTGCTCGCAGCATTCCTGCCTTGGAAATCTCGGAAGTGTTTGGCAGCTGAGCCCCTTCACCTGCCCCATCCCAGGCTCCCAGGGCGCTGCTGCAATGCAGGCAAGGCACATGGGAGCAAAGGCGGTGCTCTCATCTGGTGCACTGACTTTGGGGCAGACCAGTTTTTTGTTGCATCTCGAAAGTAATTCTGTCCTTTGGGACAGAAAAACAGCAAAGTCAAAGAGGTGCAGAGTAGGGATGTAGGTTTGTGTAGCAAAAAACAGTAATACTCCTTACAGTATCATTTTCCTGGTGGAAAGTTCCTCTCAGTCATTACTTTGGTTTTAATGAAATATTTTGTAATTTCTCTAAATGAGTATTTTAATCTATGCATTATTTACTTGCTAATTACAGTGCTAATTAAAAACGTACACTATAAAGATGCTTGTTTTGTTTCTAATCCGTAGAGAGAAAGGACTGCCTGAGAGACACAGGGTTTCTTCAAGACATCTTTATTCCTCAAGCATTCACTTACTGGCTGAAGCGTCAATTATAAAGAGACAATCAGTGACTGATTTTCAGTCACCAGGCTTTTCATCTAAAGACGTGTATTTTTTCCTAAAGCAACCAGTCTTCAGGAAAAAAGTAAAAGAGTTAGAAAACAAATGGAACTTTTTTAAGGGAAACCTTGCGTGCAGTTTGCCACTCCTTTTTTTGTGCCCTGAAAGAAATAAGATCAGATGAAATGACAGGATGCACAAGGTGACATTTCCAAGACACTTACTGGATCTCCACAATAATGAAGTATGTTTTTTATTTCTTCTTACCCTTTCTCTCAGGGTTAAAACCTGTTAAAACCTGTATCTTGATGTAAAACCTCACCTTTACATTGGTCATTTTTTTTCTTTTCACTTGAGAGCTTTGTTGAGAGTGTAGACCTTCAACTTCTACTCAACACATTAACCTCAAGAGATCTGGATCCCAAGTACCGGGTGAGGGGCTCCATGTGACACACAGAAAGTCAAACCCATCAGACCCCTGCAGGCACAGAGGACTTTGCACTGCACCATCCTTCACCAAAAGATGCTCTGCGCTTGTCATCCCCGGCTGTGTGGAATGGCCTGGCCTGCTAAATGCAAGTCAAGAAAGTTTACAATCAGTGCTACTCAGTTTGCAAGGCTCCAGGATAACAGGAAGTTGTGGAAAGCATTAAAATTCATCTTCCCTTTCAGTCTCACTCTTAACTTTTTAATTAAGTGTTGCCTGTGGGCCGTAATGTTCAGCTTGTGGCTTTCTCTAAAGCTGTTTTGTTTTATTTTTCCCTGGGGAAGCAGTCCAAAATTAGAAGAAATAGGAAATCCTGAAAAGCCATCCTTTATCTTCATGAAGTATAAAATGCTAATTGTTCATGCTCTTTTTTTTTTTTTAGGGAAGAGAAAATTTTTTAACCCATGGCTCATAAATTTTGGAACATTTCCAATGGCCTTCTCTCAATGGAAAGCGGAGGACTCATAATCTTGCAAAACAACAGTTTTGTTAGAAAATGCGTTTAAGTAAGTTGGTTAATTTATAGTATATCCTTGACAGTGACATAATTTCGCTATTCTGTATTATAAACAAAGGAAACCTTATAAAATGTGATTTTTTTTCTCCAGACTTTTTATTTAATGATATATAAAAACATACTTTTCCTAAATCTAAAAATATACTAACTAATTCATTCTTATCCTCATCTTTTTATAACAATTTCCTTTTCTAATTTTTAAGCCCTAGTGATTATTTGCATTCATATGTCGCTTCGTGGTTAACCTATGTAAAAAATTGCCAGGCAGAAAATGATGCATCTCAGTAAAAAGCTCATAATAGTCTATGGGGATTTTTTTTTCCTGCTTTGTAGCACCTCTGTTAAGACCACTGAGGGAAGAAAGAAAGATTGAAGTCTGGGGAATAAACACAGGGCCTGGTATCCAGGTCTCTTGACACCAGTCACCTGGGACATTGCCTTGACAACTGTAATACAAACAGTTACACACCTAGGGATGTTACTTTGGAAAGGAGTTTGAGATCTTTGTGGGAAAGGAACGTGGGGATTTTGTTCGTGGTTGTACACTCTCTCTTGGTTTAACAGCTTCCTTCAAAACAGTGTAACATCTACTGTATGGAATGTTCTCCAGGTAGTGGGAAGTAGGGTTTCAAGCACCCTCATGTACTTCAGTTTCCCAAGTCTTGGAGGGCAGACTGCTGAACTGAATACAGGTTTCCTGAGAGCACCTTCTGGTCCAGGCTTTACAAGTCACATAAATCTCTGTGGGATTTAGAGATGAGGTAAGCTTGTCATAACTAACATTATTTTTGTGTCCAGGATTCAGTTTTTTAGCATTTGAGTTAGCTCATATAGTGCCAGCTAACCTGTCCCTATACTACACTCAAATTATGAAGTAGATATTTCGGAAGGTGTTCCTTGCTGTGCTGTTGGCTGGATTGTGGCCAGCTTGAATGCTGAAAACCTAACTTGGACGCCTGTGGATCTTACCTGTCCCAGCAGCAACAAGCTGTGATTATACAGGTTTCTTCTCAAGGGTCCTCCTTTCTCTCAGCTCATCTAGAGGAAAAAAGGGAAAATTATTAACAGAGCCTTATAATTCAGTTCTTTCCACCAATTCCCCATTATTTAAGCCTGTGCCTCAACGGTAAGTGGCAGGATATTAGCCAGTGTTGGTGAGTTCCTCCCTTTCTCAAGGGTGAGAGAATAAATTCGTGTCCATTGACCTTACCCCTGTACCTGCTTTGTACAGGTGTCTTAAAAAGTAGTGGTTACTCCCTTGCACAGGTGTGTCCATGACAAAGCCCAGGGCTCCAGCTTGTCTGGGTTACACAAATGCCTCAGGAAACAAGGCAGAGAGGCTTGGAGAGCCAAGACAGACACCTTGGGGAGGTGAAGGAAAATTCAGTGCCCTCATCTAAAACTGATAACAGACACCTTGGGTGACAAAGGACAAAATAGAAGAGCTCTGCCAACACTGGCCATGAACACAAGTCTCAGATATATCAGTAGGTAGGAGAGGGTCTCACAGATGAAGACAAAATCACTTGGACTTGCTCAGCGTTGGAGAGTCTGTTCATCAGTGCAGCTGTAAAAGCAATTTTTGCTAACAGATCTGCATTTTATACAGCAAAAGGGTTTTACAAAAGCATCTACCAAACAGAATAAGCTGGCAAAAACACTTCTTCCTTCCAACACAGTGTTTACAGTAAAGTTTTTGGCTCTTCAGAAATTGTAAGTGAATCACATCTCCAGCTGGTATTTATGACGGGACCTGTCTTCCCACCAGCTTTCCTTTCACCACCATCCTTCCCACCCAAACCCAGTGTGTTCACACGTGCGCTAATAACAGCGTGCATGCCTCTGGGCCGATCTCCCATGCAGGTGTGTGCACCAGGAATGCCAGGCTGGCTCCAGCTGTTGCTGACTTCCCTCCCACCGGTGCCCTTTCCCCTGGGCTGTGCGTGTCTGTCAGGCTTCCCTCTCACAGACACAGCACATTGTTCTGTTCACACTGATGCCTTTGAATAGCAATCACCAAAAAAGGCTTTTGGTTGGGTTTTTTTCCTCCCCTCTTTATTTTGGAATAAATATAGTAAGATGGGTTGATTTATAATGCTCTTGGGGAATGAGACTTTCCTGGCCTTTAGGTTGGAGATTACTTTCAACACAAGTTATGTATCATATAGGAAAAGTATACCTAAAGTCTAAGGTCATGGTAGTGCAGATTCCACAGCACCTTCACATTTCATTTCTAGCTAAGCTTTAAGAAAAGTCACATAGGCTCTGAGTTTCAAAAACCTGTCTAACGCTTCAGTCCAGTTTCTGAAGTAGCTGCAGAATAAATAAACCCATAGGAAGTGTTTAGCACTTAGGAAGTGTTTAGCACTTAAGCTTTATAAAACTGAAGCTGGACACTCAAAATTTGAGAGAGTGTGTGCATCTATTTATTATTTTTTAAAAATCCCCTCATGGCCTAATATTCTAGAAGTAGGGTGCAATAATCTACCATGCAGGGATAACTGGGGACTCTGGCAGACATAAAAAAGTAGCTGTGAACATGACAGATGATGTTCCTACAGCCATATGAGGCAAACAAACATATGGTTGCTCTGTCTGAAGTTCCTACAATCTTTTATGCCTTCAAAGTGTAGCAAAACATTGGCTGATTAACATAATTAAAGCATTTTACAAATGATTCCTAATTGTTTTTGTAAACATAAATGAAGATGCTGACATAAAGTTTTTTGCTGTGCATGATGAACACTGAGTTCTCATTTTACTGAGTACTGTAATCAAATTTAGAACAAATGTTATATAAGTGCATAAGTAATCCTAATCCTAATCCCTTTTCTGCTGTCTCAGTTACTCCATCTAGGCCTGCTGCAGCTCTAAATCTATAAATCTCCCATATTTTGTAATTTCCTCACATATTTTTATTTTTGTTTCCCAATCTCCTGCCTTTCTGAAAGGAGACATTTTTAGTTGCTAATGGCTCTGATGGAATGAAAAGTTTGGTTTTTAGCCTTATGCCAGTTTTCTTACAGTACTGTATGTTTCATCGCAGCAAATGTACAGTACTGATGCTATTGCTAAAAAATGTTAAACCTCACGCTGCTGAAACAAATCTAGAGGTCTTCAAACATTTTTTACTTTATCCTTAGTCGAATATCTGTTGTTTTCAATGTTTTTTTAATACCAGTGGAGGTTGGCTGAGGGTATGTCAACAATGAATAATTCAAAGTAGCCAGAAGATATCAAGGATAGCTATAAACAAACTAGTTGGTAATAAATCAGTTCTAGCATTGGAACACTGAATTCCCTGTGAGCAACCTGACCCTGTTTCTGATTTTACCCTAGGATTTGTGCCACTGCTATAATCTGAAATTATTTCACTGGCTCAATGAAAAACAGCCAGGAGGGACAGCATCCAGTGCAGATTTAAATGCTGGACTCAGAAAAACAAGAGAGACTGTGCTAGTGATTGTGTTTTGTGATATGTTTCCACGCGATGTTTTGGAATTAATTTAATAATTTCAGCAAAAAAGTTATAAAATAATCCACATATCAATTAAACAATATTGTAACAATTATATTTTTAAATCACTTGTATTAAACTGTATTTCTTATTTGGAATATTTCTGTTTCTGATAGCAAAACATAAGTATTACAGATGAGTGGTTCACAGCATATAATTTATCCAGTTAATTTAATTTCTTTGTATTTGTCTACAAATTGCTTATAATTTTATGTAATTAATTCATTATGTGAACTTAATTGCTAAAATAACTCAGATCGTCCAGCTGAAAAAAATAGCAGGCTTTTCATTGACTTGAGTGGGAAGAGTGCTGGGCCACAGGAGGTTTATCCCTACTCTGTAGACCCTACTGAAGTTATTCTTTGGAAATACACATCTGACATACTATTCTTGCTACTTCTTGCTTCCTAAAACAAAAAATATTCTTAAGCAGAGAAAAATTCACATTTATAGTTTGGCCAATGAGACCCAAATAGTCTCCTATTTTTATTTTATTTTTTATATCATATTGCTTATGAATCTGTTTGTTAAAATATGTATGGAAGAAACCATCGGATGATGAACCGTAGCAAGCAAAATAGTATTCCGTGTTTTTTAAGTTACTGTATTTCCTTCTTTTCTGCTTGTCCTCAGTTTTGCTTGTTTCACAAAAATATATTCAGATATTCCAGTACCATCAGTTGGGACTAAAGCAATTGTTTTCTAGAAAATAAAATGGGCAGTTTTCCAGCCCTACACTCCTGCCCAAGGCCTGCTGCACCAGCCCAGCTGCTCCTAAAAATCAATCATAAATGCTCAATATCCCTCAAAGCATTAAGTTTTTCTGAAACTCGAACCGAGATGTTCTTCACCAATAGGTAAATTTTTGCTTCATATGCTGGCCCATTATGGAGTGCAATACTGAGCAATACCTGTGTAGTATATGAATATAATTCTACTTCTTTAACCTGAAGATCATCCAGTTTCCTTAAGTTTTCTGATAAAGTCTGCTGTTCTTTTTGTTGCTCTCATCTGGACATTATCCTGGCCACTTCTTTTCCAAATTTACAAGTACCAAATGGAGCTGGTACTTTAATTGAGGGTTTATCTGTGCTGCACGCAATGGAAAAATAATTTCACTTATCTCACATGTATTTGTATAAACCATAACAAGGTACGGTTGCTTTTTCCCCTATAGCTATTATGCTTTTGACTTCTGGCAAATGTATGCTCTGAATGCAAATGTATGCTAACATTTGAAACTTTTTTCCTGGCAAGCCAAATTGGTCACTATATCTAATGTTTACGCAATTCATTATTCTTCAGTAATTCCTATTTTTTTTAAATTACCATTTTTATTTTAGTGCCACCCAGACTATTTATCTACTTCAGCAAGATTTTTTAGAATTTACCTTTTCTCCTGCAGAGTGCCTCCCATCTTGGTAACATCTACAAATATAATAACACAGTATTCCCTAATCCCAGTGCTTAATGAAAATGCTGATTAGTATTGGACCAAGAACAGACTCTCATAGGAACCACTATTTCATTTACACAATGAAAATGGATTTGACCAGCACTAGCTCTTATAACTAACATGGAATTGAGTTATCCTTAGACAACAGAGAGATTCCAGTGCACCTAACTTGCCTGGCTGCTGTGGAGCCTTTCTTGAGCCAAACAGGATTCTGGGTTAGTCAAAGAATTCATTACAGAGCCCACAGATGGCTAAAACTGTTATTGAACTGCATCAGCCCTTTGGAGGAACGCCACCCAAAGTACCTGAAAGCGATACGGACAAAGTGCATTGTCCAACTTGTACATTTTTCATGATATTCTGCAAGGTAAATGTGTGTGGTGCCAGCTGAGCTTGCCCTTCTGTGTTTTGCCAAGAAGATACTGCAGGTGACCCAGAAAGTACCGCAGTGAAGAGCTGAGGTTGGATCATCTACACCACTGCTACATCCTTATGTTCCTTTCTCACTTCTCATTTTCTTGCAACTCCAGCTCTGGTGCTGGGCTGATGGCACCCTCAGGAGTGCAGATCTTAGCTGTAAGAACGCTGTGAAACCCACACCAAAGGCATGCTCCTGTCTATCTGTCATACATGGTCAGACCAGGGAGTATTTCTCATTGTGTTTTGGGAGAAAGAACAGAGAAATTGAGAGACTCGTGGATATATTAAAGATTTATCAATGCCAATTCACATGAGATTCACTTATTTTTAATATATTTCTCTTCCGTGAACTTACTTATCTTCTTATTTGAATGCGTGTGTCTTTGAGCTGAATAAGGAACTGGGGATTTGCCTGTGAAAGGGCACACACAAATTAAAGAAAAAAGCACCTTCTTTTGATAGAAAAGGCTGTTGCTCAAAGAACTATCTGTAAGAGAAGATTATTAACTTTTTTATTTCAGATTTGAGGATCTGATTTCCATTCTGAGATTGAAGCACACTACTAACAGTATAATTTAGATATCAGATTTACCTGTTCCCTACTGCTGCCAGCCTGTATTTGGTTTCAGGGTTCTGATGTTGACTATTAACCTATTTAAATATTCATCAACACCCTTCTGCCAAGGTGGATTAATTCACCATCTCGGGCTGCTGTCAAGTTGTCACTTTGTCAGATATTTTTTATTTGCCAGTGCCCTTTTAGAGTGACAATGATGGCACACTTACAGCTGAGCAGCGATTTTACTGTTGGTATCTCCTGCTATAGAAAAGCTCTCCAATACTTAAGTGGATAAAGCTTGCTGTCATGGCTGGTCTGAAAAATAGTCTTTTAACCAAAAAGCAAGAAGTGTATATGGAAAGGAGCTGATGAACTGTCTTGTTTGATTTATGACAGTGAGGGCCTGTAACACCAATATGAAAGTTGCCTCTGAAGCTAAAGAAACACTGTCAGTTTTTATACCCACTTCATTTTTTATCCAGAACCATGAATAAAAGGCATTAATATTAATCATGGAAGGATTCTGGCTCTCCCCTCCAGTGACGACCAGAATAACCCCACATCAGCCTTTGATAGAATATGGAATCATTAATTTATTTACTGAACCAATAATTAAACATTATCATTAATGTAATATTTAATATAACATTATTTACATTATAATTGATAGCAGTGCCATAAAAAAATCACACACAAGCTACCTAGATTTCTTTTGTTTACCTCAACTTTTAGATCACCTTTCTGAGGGACACTTTCAGAAGCATTCAAGACATGCTCCTGCAGCTGATGATTCATATATTTTTCTTGATGGAAATCAAGTCTGCTATATCCAGTGCACAAAACTCCTTTTATAACTCAAGTCTTTCCAGCTTCCAAGTGAGTATTAAAAACACAAATTAAATAAAACAGTTTCCCAAAGCAAGGAAATTCTATTGAAATGTATAGAGACAAATGTTTATTTTTGTATTTTGAGGGCATTCAGGAGTGGTAATCCTCCAGGAAGAAGTCTAGCTAAGCCAGTGGAGTTACAATGGGGATGTAAATGGGATGGGAATGAGACCCTTGGGCTCCCAGACACGCTTCCCTCCCCAGGGGCTGTTTTAGGTCAACATACCACAGTGGAAAGGGATTTTCCCTCTCTCAGGCATATCTGATGTGGAGGGTGAGCAGAACACGACCCAGTGTGGCAGCAGGTCAAAGCCCAAGAGAATTTCACTGCAGCCACAAGCATCCCAGAAAAGCACCTCCAGAAAGTGGTAACCCAAATACGGCCTTTTCAGGCTCAAACAGCTCCAAATGCATCTCCCAGGACATGCAAGGAAGAAACTCAAGCTTTAGAGAGAGAGAGCTGTAGGCTGAAAACTGAATTTTCTCCCTAATTACGCAGAGGTCCTGACCCCTGACACTCACTGACTTCTAGCAGTTTGCTTCCAAGTCTGGCGAGGGCACCAGTTTTCATTTAGTTAAACACAGTAGAAACAGAAAACCATCTAATATGTGTCTGAAAAGTCTGACAGTCCAGATTAATAGCTGTGTTAAAAAAGATGACCAAACACACAGAGATCTGCACAGTTCAGCTGGGCAGATTTCCTACCCCGTTTGCTAGAAGCAGTTTGCATACGGTGATTGATTTCAATGTAGTCTGCAATTCTGTTGAGCAGGTGCTCTATTAGCAAATCTATCATTAAATAAATATGACACATGTAATTCTACACATGGGGATGCTTTCACAAGGCTTTGGACGTGTTACAAATTGGTACACGGGTAGACTGTGCTATATAAGATCAGATAGCTGAGGCTGCAGCCTGTGCTGTATGCATTTCCACTCTGATAGCAGTGCAGTGATGCTGCTAGGTTAAGAGAAATATGAAAAAGAAAAAAAACAAAAACCAAACAACTCCTTCAGGAGATCCCTATTTCCTGCAGAAAATTTTCTCTCTCTCTTTTTTTTTTCCCCCCCAGTTTTGACAAGAGCTGAACAATGGTGAATTGGAGCAAAGAAAGAAAGGAAATGATGTGTGGATAGGGAGAGTCAATCATCTGGGAGATCAGGTCCAACAGATCCATGGGAATGAACCTCTTTCATCATCATCATGTTCCAGTGATGCTCCGGCAGGCACTCAGCTACACAAACAAGGACTCAGCAAACCAGGAGCATTCAGGACTGAAGTTAATGGGGTGCACATTATTTAAGCACCCAAACTGAGTTCCAGAAGAAAGCTAGTATGGTCAAATAATGATTTGTGTTTGTTTGCAGTTTCTGTTCCTAATTAGTCCATAGGACTGTGAGCTGGCTGTGCCAACAGTGCATTTCCTGAGGAACAATTAATCCCCATCCTTCCAAGGCTGCCTTATGGGAAAGGCAGTTCTGAAAAATGCTAACAATACTTGACACAGACAATATAAAATACATTTTTAAGTCACTGGTGTTTTATTTTCCCAAGTGAGCAGATCTGCTACACAGAGGTGCTCTTCTAAAATACCTTTCACTCCCCAGAAGTGATTCTGGTTTCTCTTCAAGGTCCTCAATGTCCTGGTGAGTTGGGGGATTAAGACTCTGACTCTTGTCATGGTATTGCTTTCATAACATTTCCACAATTCACTCCCTTGAAGAGAGTACTCTCTTCAAGAGCTGCTGGTCAGCTGCTAAGTTAATTTTAAAACTTTTATTCTAGTGGTTAATGATAGAGTAGTTTCACAGGCTATTAGTCTAAACTTTTCTCCTCCTACAGGCCCGGGAGTTTCACTTGGTACATCCCATATGCAGATTTTACTTTTTAGTGAAACCGGTTATTTTTGGTCCTTAATCTTAAAAGACCAACCAAACAATTATTTATTAATGACTTCAAACAAGAAGCAGCCTAGACCTCCCTTATGAAGCTGTTGCAGTGTTCCATTCCAAAAGGAGGCAAAACTTTATCCCTAATCTATTTTAAAGTATCCGCTGGTTTTCAGAGCCCAGTACTATCAGATATCTTAGTTATGTAAATATTTACAAACCACTGTCTAGTCATCACTTCACTTTTGTTTTAATCCACTAAATGGATTAAGCTTTGTACAATTTTCACTGGGAGCTTGTTCATTTTCCACTTTGCTCCTCCAGCTGGTTTGCAGACAAGCAGGGCTTTGTGGGGAATCATGCGGCCAAAAGTAGAATGAATGAAGTATTGCAGGTCAAAACCAGAAAGGAAGAAGCACCTGTGAAGGTCAAACATCCCCTAAATGCTTTGTGTGGGAAAACTCTGTTACCTATCCTGGCAAAGCTAGGATTGGAATAGGACTCAAGCGCCCAAGAGGCTCATACCTGACTAATTAATCTGGTTTTTACTGCCCAGGCCAGCTTCCCCATTGAGTTTGCTGTTAGCTGGGCCATGGAGAGCACAGAGCAGACCCAGGACTCCACCTGTTTCACACCCTGCTCCCAGCCAGCTGGGGAACCCTCCTCCTGCAGCTTCCCCACGCCTCTGCAGGAACCACAAGGAGGATGTCACACCCTAAAACCAGCCCTGTCCCACGGCCTCCTGGCACCGACAGAAGGGCAGCACTCACCAGGGAGGGGCGATAGGCAGCTCCCACATCTGGGCAGCCCTGGGTGCACCTGGCGGAATCCAGCTCCTCCTCCCGCTCCCTGTGAGCTCGTTGGAAACCTCTGGCTGCTGGGCGGCAGCGATTCCCGATTCCGTGGGAGGTTTGCAGGCAGGGCTGTGAGCCTGGACCTGCCTTGTCATGGCCGGGAGCCGGGCTCACCCTCCCGGTCTTGGGGAGTCCCGAGTTTCAAGAAGGAATGGAGAAGCAACATAATTCTTAAGGGGCAGAGAAGTAATTGGGTCATCGCCTTCAGTTACATGCCCAGCTTTCTACTGTTTGCACAAATGAATCACAAACAGCAAGATTGATCCCACTGGAAACCTTGGGCTACCTCTCGAGGCAGAGATAATCGTTCATCTCATGCTTAGGCAGTCAGTAAACAAACAATAGCACCTTACACTTCATCTGTCAGCCTACAAAGCGCGGGTTAGATTCATGTTTTATCTCTACACTCCTCTTACACAATGCTGTCATGCAATTCGCAGTGATTTTTTTTTAATTAGCAATAATTATAAGGAGAAACACACCACTGAGTAAATTATAGAGTCACTTGCCATTTCCCCAAGTAGCGCACTGCTCTCTCTGCTTCAGTTTTTATGCTCATCTGCACCTGCTACAGGGAAAAACTCAACATGACACAAATTCAAACTATAATCAAAAGCAAGCTGAACCAGTCCAGAGAAGAGCGGTTAGTATTTGTAAAGCACTCATATTTTTGTGTTATAAACTGGACTAATCAGCTTTATCAGCATATCTCAAGCTACAGTTTCAAATCCTTGCTACAAATATCTGAAGAATATGACAAGACTTTTTTTTTTTTTTTTTTTCAGTTTAAAGCACAGTGTTAATCATATGTATTTTTGTAAAAGCACTGATGTCTGTCTGCTCGGCCCAACACGGACCCAAGAACTCTCTGGGAATTTTTGAGAACTCGGAAGGACAAACCACCCCCTGCATACTGCAAGGACCATTGCTTAGTGCCATTCAGCATCTAAACAGAAGAAGATGACATGACATTCATGTTTGGGGCAATGCAAAACCCAAAGAGACACTGGCTGTAAGTTTGCCATTCGCTGTTCCTTCTCTGAGGACCATTCCCGCTAGCACTGGCAGTCCAAAAAGCTAATTGAATCTTACTGCCATCAACCAATACCTTGGAACTGAGGTGTTGAATCTGTTCTTATCATCACGGATTGTACAAATGGGGCTGAACATTTACTCTGCAATGCTGAAATAGCTCAGGAGTCTCTCCCAGCCATTTTTGAATGGCTTTAAACTTCCACCCATTATGCTCATAAGAAACTGCATTTGCTCAGCCTGTTCTTTTTTTCTGTTCCCTGAACATTTCCCCTCAAATATGATCTGTTTCGAAGCCTAAGGAAAACACAGTTCCTCAAAAATCTCCATAGAGCATCTGTAAGCTGCACAGTTTCAATAAATTTCAGTGTGTAGCCTGGAAGCCAAACACAGGTGATGGAGACAAGGAATTTTTATAGGCATGAGCTTATAATCATTTGAAACCTGAAGACAGAACAGAAAGCCAGAACAGCTAAAACTCTCTGATTTACACCATCTTCTTTCAACACAGCCATAAGTTAGCACAGTCAAAAAATTATTTTGACTCAGGAAACTGAGACAGGAATGAAAAGTACTTATAGTATCCTGTGCCACTTGTTGGCAGCCAATATACTGGGAAAATGTTTAATATTGGCTAAGGAATTGCTCACATGGGGATAGCAGGGATTTCTCTTTATTGACACATCTTCAGCTCACCCTATACAAATAGAAGTCCTGGATATATCCACGCCTTGGCAGGATTTGTGCAAGGAAGAAGCTCTCTTAAAGATATCCATAAACCAGTTCTGAGTGCTGAGGTAATAGAAACACTTCTCTGTCCAGCAATATGTCTGTAAAGGACTTGGCACTGTGAAATGAGATCCACTCGTTTTCTTCAAATAATTGAGATAATCCCTAAAGTGTCCTGCTCATTTGTTATTGCACCTTAGTGTCATTTCCACGGCCTATGACCATATATTTCCTATACTGTGATGCTCCAAAATCTATTGTATGTACACATATCAAATTCTTTATATTGGATCATCAACGAGACCAGATTCCCCTTCAGCTCTACTGGAACCCAAGAGAACAGATCCTGCTGATGCTGTTACCCTGTTATCAGCAATCCAGAGCTACGAGCAGG
Organism: Hirundo rustica; assembly: GCF_015227805.2. Taxonomy (NCBI): domain Eukaryota; kingdom Metazoa; phylum Chordata; class Aves; order Passeriformes; family Hirundinidae; genus Hirundo; species Hirundo rustica. Next base: position 18,036,281 of record NC_053459.1, read on the forward strand.
GTCCAGCCCGGGACATTCACTTATAAGGCTCTTTATTAAATAAATCACTCTGCTGAAAGGCTTTAGTAAACCCAGTCTCCTCTTACAATGGACTCTCTTACAGCCTCCCTCGCTTCTGGCCATTCCTTATTTATACCACTCAAATTACTCGGCTCATTAGTCTGCCATTATAATAGAAGTCCACTTTAGTTTATTTACTGTTTGATAACAGCCTTTGCTTTTACAGAATGACATACATATTTCTGCATTTGCAGAAATCTGGAATGTAACAGGAGCAAGAGAGTAAAAAAGTCCATCAGAGCTTTTAAGGACTTTAATCATTCACATAAACAGCCTGATGACTGCAGTCATTCAGAATAAAAATAAAATCAAAACATACAGACTTCCTAAGCAAGTAGATAGCTCTTAAAATGACTAACCAGATAAAGGAACAAGACAGTTTAAACAGTATTGACTGACTATTGACTGAACCAAACTCTTTTGGAAGCTCTGATAATGACAGAGCACAGAGCAAAATAGAAAGACCTTCCAAGTATTCTGGCTACGCAGAAATACAACAAAACAGATTGCTTCCACTTAAGGAGGCTTCAGCTCTTACTGGTATTCTTAAAGGGGTTGTGTCACCAGGATTTATTATTAATGTGGACATAAGCTTGCCAAGACACTCAGCTTTATGTTAAGAAGCCTGAGTGCAGATTTAAGGTGCCAGTTTGGCATTTTGCACAACTCCAAGTAGATGCTTAACTTCAAGCTCTGTTGTTCCCATTGCTGATCATAAAGAAATCATCAATTTAGATGAACTCTGTTGGTATGACAGCAGGAACTGGAGCTTCTGAATTAGGGGGTCATGTCCTCCTTGATGTGTGGTGAATGCTGTCAGAAAGGCCACATCAACACGTAGGCAATTGCCTCTTGAATCCTTGCAGGTGGCTTCAAAGGGCATATATTAGAGAGCTGTGTCTAGGCAGCTGGATTTGAAAATTGTGGCTTAACGAATTGTTTGAAGAAGCGAGGCCAAATTTTCCACTCTGAAATTTTTGCTGTGACTTTTTGTACTGGGATCAGCAACCGATCAAGTTCTGTGTGGGGGCAAAAAAAATGAGCTATCTGTAAAGGACTGCAGCCAAATACCAGTATGGGAGCTGGGAGAAAGAGAAGGCTGTTTGCCTCATGGTAAGAAGTTCAGGGAGACACTGCTTTGCAAACCTCCTGGTGCAGAGGCTTGGAAAATGGAACAGGGTTCACCTAGACAGAGATGTACTCTTACACCAGAGACAGCTAAAAGCAAGAGCTAAGGTTTACCATCCTTGGTGAGTGTTTAGTTTCACATTGATGGATTATTTCAACTTGTAAACCATGATTGTTTAATGTTGCACAGAATCTCATACCGTGAGCTGATGGAAATGTTAACTCCTACTTGATAACTCCTGTTACATCTCTCTTGTTACACAAGATGTTACTTTATGGATTCTTGTGTGTAGTAGTACATCTGATTGAATTACGTTACCAACGTGCTCTTAACAAAATGACAATGCAGCTAGGTCAGGATAAACTAAAAATAACTTACAGAAAAAGCTATTGGAAAAATTAATTAGTTTTGGGTCTAACCCAGTATTCACTTCACTCCATGGAAAACCATCCACTGGTAAGCACAAGGAATGGCAAACCAAGCATTCACAAGATTTTTTTACCCCTGGGCAAATAATTTCATAAATGCAAGTCCAAAATAGCACCACTAAGGGAAGAACTGAGGATAAAACCTGGCTGTATCCCTAGCAGACCATTTCAGGCATTTGTTCACCCTTACTGTTTGTCAACAGAAACCGAGTTATTTAAGTTATTTTACACTCTGTACACTGCCATAGGCGAAACATGAGTTCAGTTTGCTGCTGTGTCCTTAGCGTCTTCTACTGTATCATGAAGGCTCCTTTCTTTTTCTGGTTGAGTTAAGGACAATGTCACCATGGACTGTGAACAGTCTTGGTTTTGCTATTTTGCTTTTTGACCTCAATGTTACTTAAACTAGAAAGGAGGCAGTATTAAAATACATATCCAATAATCCAAGGAAAGAGTGTGAATGACTTCCTAATCTTTAATAAACTCTCAATCTTTTTAATTCTTCCTGAATATTCTCGTTCTGTACTTGTGCTAAGCAGCCCTAGATCTCACAGCCATGGACTGCTTGCCTCCAGTTTTAAGCATTTATATATCAGTTATGGCGCTGAATTCAGGGACTGAGATGTAGTGCCTTACCTTGGTGTAACTCTACAGTGCAAGAGCCACAGTTGCTATGGACTGTGAACCGTGGCTATGAATCAGCAGTGCTGATCTCCATCCCCTCTCACCAAACCACTCCTTAGGGTGAATGAAAGGGGAACCAAGCCATAAGTACCAGCGTGTCAGCTTAACATGCACAAAAGTTTCTAAACTTCTAAGGCCAAAGTTCTTATAATATGATGAGTACATAAAAATACTGAAGTTGCTTTCCCTGGAAATAGGAATTAGTAGCTCAGTAGTTGACAAGATGCAGAGTTATTCTAGAATTGCTGACATACTCTGATTTCCTTCTTAGTAATTTCCAAGTATCAATACAAGATCTTTCTCTAAGCATGTTAAGATACTCCACAGGAGATAACCTTAGGAACCAAGCATGTTAAGATACGCCACAGGAGATATCCTTAGGAACCAAGTGAAGAGAGCAACCTGAGCCAGGAGTGAAATGCAGACCCAAATCTGCACCACCTGTCTTCTAGGAGAAAGCTCTGACTATCAACAATGTCCTGTGGGATGCAGCCTGCCAACTGAAACAGTTTTGCAGGGAATGAAGAAAGTAATTACAGGTTTTACATCACATTATGGTCAGGACATGCACTTGAGATGTGTGTTCAGGTCCTTTTTCAGAAAACGTGTTGGACCATCTCTGCATTACATAAACAAAGGAGAGATTTGGACAGAATCCCTCTCAATAGCCCACAGCCCAATGAACACATGCCTCTTAAGTACCTCTGCAACGTTAAACAGTAATTGTGGTTAAAATAACAATATTACGGCAATGAAGACTTACATGGAAGCTCCAATGCGTTTTACAACTGATACAATTCAGATGTTGTATTACTGAACCCATTTAGTTTTCTGTCCTTCTATCAGCTTGAGTGTTTGTGCAACTGGGACTGGTGAATGACTTCCTAATAATCAAAATGTAATTATTCCCTTACTTTACATCATCGAACCGTAACTTTTTATTTCATCAATATAAATGTTTAAGCACTGACATTGATGAGGGACAGCTACATATCAGCTGAGCTGTAAGTGACCTACATCACTGGTTGATCATGCTTCTTGATTAGTGTAAGCTTTAAAGCTCATAAGCTGTATTCTGCACTAAGGCAGACATTTAATAACAGTGATAATTAGCTAGTAGCCTGCAGTTTTCCAGAACTAAAGTCTACCTAAAAACATAAAAAAAAAAAAAAAATCTTAACTTGTCTCTATATATGGTGCAGAGAACAAATTTTGAGCTACTCTGAGGTTACATATCTTCATACATGACTCTGGGTGCAGCTCTCTCCTCATCAATATATACAATTAACAATATTTATGTAATCTAAACCAAATCACTGATTAAAAACCTTTAATAAACATTTTCTGAAGTTGATAGCTTTCTTGAATCTGACAGGCATACCCATAAAACAATCAGAGGTGAAAATATTTCTGTGTATAAATACATACACATGAACAGCTGGCCTGAATCAGTCTTCCAAAATAGTCAGCAGCAGATTAGGGAAAGAGACTAAGAACGAGGGACACATTCAGGGAGCCCTCCTTGTAATCTGGTGTTGGTTTCAGGCAGTATATTTGGACATCATAGCTGTCAGTATTCTGTGGGTCAGTGATTTTGAAAATTATCTTGGCTATGTGGGAGTCAGAGCAACCTCAGGGCTTTCAATCTCCTTGATTTCTCCACCACCACTTCCAGTGCAGCTAGCCTCTCTATTTTACTGCCATTTCCCTCGCTCATGGCTAGTGTCAATCTGTCTGCAGCGGGAGGAGTGAGAATGCAGACGGAATGGGAGGAGAAAGAAACCCCAAGGCTGCAGGAGAGACTCCTTTTCTTAAAGGCAGATTCCCCTGCACCATGTCACTCACTTGCCTTTGCAACCTGGGTCCTGGCTGCATGCCCAAGTAGAAGGAAGTTGCTCTATGAAACAGGGTCAAGTACTAAGGGGAAAGATTTTTTTAAAACTATTTAAATGGCTAATGGTGTAGACAGGCAATTAGTGTGACTTTCAAATTGCATTTCCTAATTGCATTGTTAAATACTTGAACACACTTCATAAAATTTAATCTTTGTTCCTTGTAAGATCAAAATGAAGGGAGAATGGGATAAATTACAATCCAGCATGTAAGCAGCCTATTTTTGTGCACCTAAAGAAGATGCCCATGTGAGAAGTGAAGTTTCTCATTTCTTCCCTGGTATTATCAGTTCTGCCTGGCTTTGCAGTGCTGAGCTGGAGGCTGAAGATGGGCTGGAGCTCAGCCACAACCATCCCAGCTTCCAGGGAGCATGGGTGGATGGACAGGCAGCAGCAGCAACCCCACCAGCCCCACCCCTAAATCAGATCCTTAACTCCATCCCTGAGAATTGGAGCCACTAAGAGGACTGTGGGTGATAACTATGGGGAGGCTTGTTTTGAGGCAGTTGTTGTTTTTTCTCAATCTTTCACAGATTAAATTCATATTCCAGGTTGGACATGACGGCAATGCAAAGGCTGCCTCCAAACCGGGGGCAGGGGTAGGAGTGGGACCTTGAGGGTGGGATAAGATGGGCAGTTAACACTCAGACCAACAACACATTCAAAAATCAAAGCCTTTCTGTAATTCAGAGGCCAGCTTGAATATCTGTGCCAGACACTGGCAGTTACATGATGTGAACACCCCGTCAGAGACAATTATTTTGCTGATTTGTTCTTGTGACAGCTCAGTTATACACCAGCACTTACAGAGAGTAACAGAACAAAAAAACAACTTAGAGCATAGCCTGAAGTGCAGTGACAAGAGAGATTCATCTCAGGGGAAAATAATAAGGAAATACACTTGAGCACAGGAGCATCAGAGGGTTCAGAGAGTCACTGCAGAGCGTGGGAGGGCTGGGTGTGAAGGCAGCTGACAAACGAACGCACCAACTGCGAGATGAAGTGCTCCCCTCCGGAGGAGATGGCAGCCTTTGAAGAAACACAGCCTGGCGCCCAAGAACCTGCTATGTGGCTTTGGCTACTCTCTCTGACTTCCACATTCATCCTTAGCACTGCTGTTGCCCTGTAGCTGGATCCTTAATCCCCACAGGTAAACTGCTCCCCCCCTTCTCACTCTTCAAACCTGTGTCTCTGATCTGGGCTCCCCCTGAGCCCAGCAGTTTTATGCCTGGTGTTTTCTGGAACGCTGAGCCTCCCCCTCCTCCCTGGGCTCGGAGAACTTCTGCTCCAGCTGAGAGGTGCAAATCCCTGTGGGCACTGTCATTACTGCAGGCAGGCAGGTGGGAAGATGGCAGATAAAAAGGAGCCATAGGCACACTCTTCTACTCTTCTGCTCGAGCCTCATTTGAAAGCAGAAACATCCTTCTCTGTCCCTCTCTGTGAATACAAATAAAAAAGCCTGGAGTGTGAGAATGCTGTAAATAGTCAGATTGGAGATGTGTGTCTGACAGCTCCTGCACTCCGCGGGGAGGACGTGTTCTGGGTATGTGACAGACTTCTTGCCTCCCTTTGAACACACCTTGGACTGTTCCTGATTTCAGCCCTAAATGTGCTTGTCTCCCCAACTTTCAGCCAGCACTTACAGAGGCTTAACTCTTACAGCCAGCCTCAGTCTTGACCTGGCACCCAACCCAGTAAGATGCCTTTGGGAGCTCCAAAGTCAAGCAATGTCATCCAAGTGCTTTTCCCTTCAGAAATGAGTCTTGGAAATGCAAAGCAATACTGCAGGGATGACCCTGAAATGGTGATATATTCATTTCTGAGTGCTCACAGGATAATTTTTCCATTGCTTTTCCAGTGCAATAGCTGAACTCTTCAGGTGCCCTTGACAAACCAGCTATAACAGCATCATCCAAACATCAGCTGGATCATTACATTACCAGCTGCCAGTCAAAACTTTTCCCCCACTACAGCCATGGACCATTTTGCAAGCAGCCTTCCTGCAGCAGTGAGTGCCAGTGCTCTCTGCCACTCAGTCCAGTTGTAAAGTTACATTTTTTCCAGAACAGTTAAAGAGCGTTAGTTTAAATCCCTCTGATTTAAAAGTACAATGGCCAATCAGCTGACTGGCGAGCAAACAATGTCACCATTAACTCTGGAAACCAAGCACACTTTCAAAATAGGCAGAGAACAAGAGGAGGAAAAAAGCAATGCCTTTTGTTACTGAATTGTGCAACAGAGGCAGGCTCCAAAAAGCTCACCCATCACTTTGGGTAGTTCCCAGCATACCCTGTTTATCTCTGTAATCAGTATTTTGAGGGAGCTGGTGCAGCAGGAGCCAGTCATAGGGACACCCTTTGCTGGGACAGACAGTGCATAATTGACTGATCATTTGGGGCTCGAGCACAATACAGCACTTTGCAAGGGGAGTCAGAAAACTGACACCCACATCGAGCTGTGCTGGTGCCTGGGCAAGGCTCAGAGCTGAGCAGCTTGTCTGGCCCAGACCTGCCTGGGCTTTCAAGGATGACTGGTGTAATTTTGGCCAAAATCTTCACTTGTACCAGAGTAACTCAAGAGCAAGCTTCCAACTTTGCTGTTCAGGAGAAAGGAAAACAGCTCTTCAACAGAGTTTAACGATGATCAGCAAATTCGAGTTTAAGGAGTGTCTTGAATTTTTCAGTTGATAAATTGTCTGGCAGCTGAAGTCTCAATTTAAACAAAATAGCCTGGAAATAATGTTGCTATCTGAGGTTTCCCTAAGGAATCCTGCCTGTTCAGCACACCCCATGTTCATGCACACTTCCTGCTGCTGTGATTTCTGAGACATTTCTGTCTATTAATACTTCATTCTGTACAGCCTCACATGAACCACCAAGGTGATGTCAGTCCTGCTCCGGGTGTTCAGAATTGTTGAAAATTACAGACACATCTCTTGCCCTCAGTTTTATGTCACAGATTTAATACAGATACAGATTAATAAGTCTTTCCTAACTGTCTAGGGAAGCAATACTTAGGAGAGGACGATTTTTCACTTGTGTGAGCTGGTTTCAAAGACTGATTTATATCATCCCCTCAGAGATGTAGAGTCCCAGGTCTGGGGAAATTAACAACTTCGCTTTAAGCTTTACTCTTCTTAGCACTAAATTCTTTCTGCAGTTGGTAGTTCCCTCCTCCCTCGATAACAGAAACTCCTTTCCCATTCAGAGAGCTCAAAGGCTTTGCTCGTGGAATCCACAGTAAAAAAGCAGTGGAAATTAGCATATGCGTGGGTTGAGAAGGGCATGTACACAGTCTTAAAACCTCAGGAAATTACCCAGTAGGCTTACTGCTGATTTGCAGAAGATACAAGGAAAGGGATGGGGTTTTTTGTTTTGTTTTCCTTTGCGGACCAGGAAATCAGATTTTTTTTTTCAGGAAACACTGTTAAACTTCTTATTCCTATCAGGCTTCAATGAAATCCAATGATTATCTGGTCTTCACAGAGCCCCTCACAGAATAGTTTTCATATCTGTTCAGAACCATTTGCAATGAAATTTGGTAGTGACATGAACCCTACTGTGACTCACCTTCAGAGCCAATATTCAGCACAGCCTGACCAGCCCACGTGGCTCCTTCTGCCCACACCATCATCACGACAGCTCTGTGGATTCAGACAATTCTGCCATCAAATGGCACTGAACCAGAACAGAGTCCAGCCAGATTTTGGAAGTTACTTTCCCAAACCCTAAAACAAAAAGCTTATGGTGAAACACAGAAACACTGAAGACTTCCAAAATAAAAGCACTCGGATTATCTGTAGGACTGTGCTGCTCTGCAGACAAGTGTGTGACTTCAGGAATTCTCCCACAAGGAATTAGTTTGTGGGGTCTCTGGCTTTCCACTAAGAAATAATTTGTGCTTTTCAGCGAGGAAAAGAAATGTATTATTAATGACATGGTGGGACAAGAATGATACCAATAGTGCAGGCCAAGAGCCGTAACCACACTGCTGGATGCTGCTGCTCCTGAGCAGAACATGGATGCAGGGAGCTGCAGGGATGTGTGGTGAAGAAATACACAAGCTCCATCTAGTGGAAAATAAATCTCTGTAAGGTCAGATTTAGAAGAACGTTTGTTGGGAGTGATATGCACTAAGGAAAAAAAAAACCAAAACACCACGCACACACAAAAAAAACCCCCAAAAAACAAAAAAACAAAACAAAACAAAAAAAACCCCCACAAACCAAAAAACAAAAACAAAACCACGAGGTATGGACTTGATTCCCTGGGAGGGAATGGTCTCTTTTTTCTTTCAGAGAGAGTTAGGGAGTAATCGTTACTGAGAAAATAAGGGCTAGGAAAAAAGGAAAAAAACCCTGTCTACCTACAGGGACTTAGGGATTTAGGCGTCCTGCACATATATTTTATTCTTCCTTGCTCCTGCCATATCCACCTTGAGCTTCTCACATGCTCTTGCTGCTATTTACAGCCCTTCCCTGTCAGAGACCATGTGCTGGCTGGCACAGGCTGACCATGCCACTGTGAGCAGGGAGAGTTAAGGAAAAGCTTTTTGTTCATTTGGCTCCCTGGTCCTGTATCAGAACAGGGCAGAAAAGGCCCCTGTCACATGCAGTGACACAGTGTTACTGCAAAGTTCTACTTGTACAAAGGCAGAAATGCGTGTGCTGGACTCACACAGATCCAGCCTACCTTGTCATTTGAAGGAGCCAAAACAGAACAGTGACCTTGTCTCTGCACCCTGGACTCGTAGGATGAGAACTGCTAAGTTTGAGCCTGACTTGTCTCAAGATGCCTGGAGTCTCTGCTTCACTTCAGGATTCCATTAACAGATGATGCATGTGTGTAAATCCTCCCTATGCCTCCAAAAACCTTGCTGCAGAGCTTTAGAAAAATGGAGATAAAAAACCTAATACCTTAGGTTATTAAAATCTCAGCACTTCTTTTACTGCAGAAGCTTTTTGCAGTATCTACTAATCCTTTTCCTCCATAAAGCTGCGTACCCTATCTCACAATATACTTTGCTGTGTTACTGCTAATCTTTCAAATCTGTGCATGTTCTTCAGTAGGTGGGCATTAACACAAGCACTGTGGGAGCGTTGCACTTAGGGCATGCTGGATGTGCTGCCTTCAGCTGCAAAGTCAGGGCAGGACAAGTCTCCTCCATCCATGCCCACCCCACCAGCACCGTCAGCACCGAGAGCTGGGGCAGGAACTGCAGCAGGGGCATGAGGAGATGCAGCAGTATAGAGGAGGGGAATTTTTAACAGGGCTTTCTTACCAAAACCAAGGTGATACGTATGCAAAACCCAGAATCTCTTAAAAACCGCCTCATTCTGCAAATGGTGAACGCTCTCCACATGTCGGAACTGCTCCTTCATCTCTGCTTTGCAAAAATGAAATGAGCAGAGAGAGGATTGCAAAGGCCAGTGCTACAAAGCCACAGGTGGCGTTGACAACACTTACAGGTTCACAGTGTCAGCTTTAGTTTTGTTCAAATCTCTACCAGCAAAGAGAAACTTGCCATTCCTTTCCTGAGATAAACCCCACAATAATATTTTTCCATTCAAGGATTTTTTGAAAGAGAAAAAGTGAGAATGTTTGAATTAAACTGTATATGCACATGGAAATAATTTTAAGAAGCTTTGTGGCAGGCCAAATACAAAACAGAAGTTCACTCTAAGTAAGGTCCTTCTTCCTGTAGAGCAGAACATTGTTCTTATTCACATAGAGAACCTCTGATGCATTTTCCTGTACTTTTATTTTAAATGAAAGTGAAATGCTTGCAATAGTAAAAATGCAGTGGTTGATCATGTTCTAAGCTCGAAGAACTGTTTCTAGAGATGAGGCTTTTCTGCAGAGAAGGAACACCTCAAACTCCAACTTATGTATTAAAAATGCTGTTAACAGTAAAGAATATGGGAGAAAGTAGGTCAAAAAAAAAAAAAAAAAAAACAAACAAAAAAAACCAAAACCAAAAAATCCAAAGCCTGGAATTGTGTGGGATAAGATATGAAACCACAAAAAGTCTTAATATGCCAGTGCATGCAAACAGGCTGTGGCATGGCCAGACACATATTGTATAGTTTAGTTCTGGTCATATCTTTAAAACATCTGCATCTTTCCTCTTTGCCTGTGCCCATTCCTGCTGAAATATGAAGCAAAGGCGATACAGGTACAGCCAGGACAGTGTCCTTCAGTGTTTAGGTGCTGCTCTTTTCTGCTTCAAACACAGCTGCAATCTCCTCTGTGTTTGTTTCACCTCATCAAGAGCAGAGAGCTCACATCCTCCAACCCACTTGGTAAGAAGAGAGTTTGTCCCTCAGCTTTATTGTCAGAACTGTGAGAGAAGGCCCTAAAATGCTTGTCCAGCACTTCCATTTGTTGTGCTGTGATGTGGCTGCTCTATTCGCTGAATATGTAGATTTAGAAGTAAGTTTCTAAAGCAGGGCTCGGGAGGTATTCCTGTTAATCCCATTATCTGATAAAGGGATTTTTGAACACACCTCCCACCATCCTGCATTAATAACTATCCCTCAGGCACAGTAGGAAATGAAATTTAAATGCTTGCCAGAAGTTGATGGACCATATGTACAAAATCATGGAATTAAGCAAAACAAGTTTATGGGAAGTTGCAACATTGTCAGGATCTTATCCCTCGCTCTCTCCTCCCAGCTCCCCATCTTTAGAAGTCACCAACTGGACCTGCTGCTGATTTCCTGCCCATGTGTTGAATGTGCTACCCCATGCAACTTGTCTGCCCCAAAGTGTGCTGGAAGCCGAGCAACATGAGATCTGACCACTCCTGAAATTCAGGAAATTTAGATTCTGCTCCAAAGCTGGACACTGGCTCCTGCTCCTGAGGAAGCCATTCATTCTTTATCTTCTGAAATACACCAAATCCTATAATATAGGGGGTTAACATTTTTACTCTAATACCTCTGCATGCTAGCAGGACTTTTCCATCACATCACTGTGGAAGATGACAAAGAAAAGCTTTTGCAGCCCAGACAACCAGTTGATACTGAAATCAAACCTTTTACACCCAGGCCATCAGTCTAAATTCAGTATAGGCTGCCAGCAATGCAGAACACTGGTTTTCATTTATCTGTACTGAATGGATATGGAGACTGAACTTAGAGTCTCCTTATAAAGATATAGTTTGTATCTTTATAAGGAGTTCTTCAGGAAAGAAACTTATCAGTGTCCTCTGAATATTTATTGTCATATATATTATGATTATCTGATCAATATCTGAATGTTTATTATTATGTAGATTACTTTCTTGAAAATCTATGACACCATAGACCGCAGTGCTACAACAAAAGGACCCTGCATCGTCAAGGATTTGGTGACAACGTACACAAGTCGCTGGGAACAGGCTGGAGTACAAACCTGCTACCTGCCCCATCTCACCACACTGACAGGCATGGGATGCAGGAGAGGCTTGGTAGCACCCACTGCCAAAGCTCTGGGATACAGAGCTCACGGGCCAGAGAAAACCACCAGTACCTGCTTTTCCAGAGAAGCCAGCACAGTCTGCCCGTGGGGTCAAAAGAAGGAGCGAGACCTTAGGATATCAGTGCTCCAAATGGCCAAGGTGCCACCTTGGCCGGGGGGAGAGGAAAGGTGAAAGCAGCAAATGACCCACTGCACTGGAGATGTGAGAGCCTTACAGGATCCTTGCAGTGGCACCCCTCTCTGTGGAGAGAGGAGTCTATTCCTTCCCTGTCACCCATCGTTTGCTTTTGATGGACAAAAGAGATCATTTGGCCTCTTTTACTCACCATAGATAAATTCTTGGGTCCTGAGGTTTTCCACTGCCCTTGGCTGGAGCCCACAGATAACAACAGCACATTTGTTTGTGTAACCCACTTGACCAAAGAAGGAAAAAGTCAAGCCCCACCAGTCCCATCTCTAAGAGCACGGCAATAAAGAGGCACTTGCTTTTCAAATCGAGCAGGAGAACCGGCTCAGCTGGGGGGCTCAAGTCCAGACTTGCAGCCCCTGAAGGAGTCCAGTCTTTTGCCTAGCCAGGGTATTTTAAATGAAGGACCGGCTGGTCTTCTGTTTCCAGGTGGGAACTGGGAGCGCTGGCACCTATCCCTGTCTCAGGGTGAGATTGCTTTGAACATTCGCGTCAACGCTGCTGAGAACCGGGATTTCTGTGAGCAGCTCCCCGCGGCGGGAGCCGGGCGGGATGCGGGACACGGGCGGGATGCGGGACACGGGCGGGATGAGGGATGCGGGACACGGGCGGGATGAGGGATGCGGGACACGGGCGGGATGAGGGATGAGGGACACGGGCGGGATGAGGGATGCGGGACACGGGCGGGATGCGGGACACGGGCGGGATGAGGGATGAGGGACACGGGCGGGATGCGGGACACCGGCGGGATGCGGGACACGGGCGGGATGCGGGACACGGGCGGGATGAGGGATGAGGGACACGGGCGGGATGCGGGACACCGGCGGGATGAGGGATGAGGGACACGGGCGGGATGAGGGATGCGGGACACGGGCGGGATGCGGGACACGGGCGGGATGCGGGACACCGGCGGGATGCGGGACACCGGCGGGATGCGGGACACCGGCGGGATGCGGGACACCGGCGGGATGAGGGATGCGGGACACGGGCGGGATGCGGGACACGGGCGGGATGCGGGACACGGGCGGGATGAGGGATGAGGGACACGGGCGGGATGCGGGACACCGGCGGGATGAGGGATGCGGGACACGGGCGGGATGCGGGACACGGGCGGGATGAGGGATGAGGGACACGGGCGGGATGCGGGACACCGGCGGGATGCGGGACACCGGCGGGATGCGGGACACGGGCGGGATGCGGGACACCGGCGGGATGCGGGACACCGGCGGGATGCGGGACACCGGCGGGATGCCGGGGCCGTGCATTGCCCGCCGCGGTCGCTAAAGGGAGCTCCAAGCTCAGAGCTCGGCTCTGTCTCCCGCTTCAAATGTCACCAAACCCGTTCTCTTCCCTCCTCCACCACCCGGGAACCTGGGATTCGTGCGGCATTTACAGGGTCGTTTGCGAAATATAAATCTGCTCCTTCGCTTCAGGTTTACAACACAGCAGCTACAAACTCTTTGGGGAACAGGGCACACCTTGAGTAAACATGAGATACGCATTTCACTGGGTATTTCCCGGGAATACCTTCAAGATATTTTCGAGCAGAATTCTGTAATTGGTGTAAAAAGTATTCACAGCCTGAGCTTGCAAAGACAAGCTCAATGAACCCCCAGTACTGCTCATCAATTTTTGAAGGCTGGGATTTTAAAAACATAACTAGGCATCACATACAGCTTACAACAGAAACACACGTCTGAAATAAAGTACCTCCACTGATTTTATGTGATTGGCTTTGAAGGGGTGCTGTATAACACCAGAATATTTCAGTCACAAAGGCAATGTTTGCCGAGGAGCACATCACCCTTTCACAGAAAAACACACGGCAGCTTTGCATTCCTGTAGCATCATCGGCGCAATCAGTGCCCAAAACTTTGCAACAGGTAAGCAGGGCGGTTCAGCAGAAACACCCTGGGACTCTTGAGACCAGGAAAACACCACCAAAACAAAACAAAACAAAAACCCCTAAGAAACAAAACAGACAACCCCCCTCCCCCCCAACAAAAAAAACCCCAAACCAACAAACCAAAAAACCGAACAAAACCACAAAAACGCACAATCGAAATACCCACAAACCCCCCTCTAATTGTTTTGCAATGGCAATGTGATTTAAACACCAAGCACCAAAACCCCTTAGGGAACAGCATCTGCTTCGTGGCAAGCACAGACTCCCAGTTCAAGTGTCCCTGAAGCAAAAAAATCAAAACCTGTAGGGACCTCCAAAGGCAGCGATGGTTGGGAAGGGCTACTCGCAGGGCTGGGGACGAGGCAGGAGAATATTTCTCACTTTAAGTGTTTCTAGCAGGTGATGAAGCTATAAAAGCTACTCTTCTGGTATGGGCAGTGGTACCTTTCCCAGTTTTGCTGGCCCTCCTGGGGGAGCTCTGATTAGGCAGTTTTGTTCAGTCACTGCTGGAGTTAACTGTTTATGAAGATGTGAAATGCCTTGTTTTCTACAAAAACTCTTCCTACAAAAAAAAAACCAAAACAAAAAAAACCTCACCACACTCATGGACTACTTTGGGGGACTACTTAGAAACAATTGACCTTGAGGTATTTTCTTCATATTATTTGTCTTAAAGAGACTCACGAGTCGATAATATATTCATTATCATTATTCAGTTAGTGCAAATCAGTACATATGGTGCAGAAAGCAGCAGGGGCATGCAGGCAGTCTCAGAAAGAGCTGGGAAATGTCTGAGAGGAAGGAAATTCCCACCACTAGCCTCTTTGCCATGCCAAGCCTGTGCCTGTACAGATGCAAAGCTACGGGTATTCCAGACAACGCATAATTGGTGTTTTTAATTACTGCCAGCATTTACAGGAAAAAGGGGGGTTGTTTTCCTGCAGGGTTGTATACTCCAGCTCTGGCTCCTCACCTGAGCAGCTGCAGCTACAATGACAAGAGGGACAGTTTCTATCCCAGCTCTGGAAAAACCCCAACCAGCTCCAAGTTGATGGTCTGAACATTATTTAGCCACCCATTAGGGACAATAAAATTCTCCAATCAGATCAAAAAAAAACCAAAAAAACACACAAAAAACCCCCCAAAACAAACCCTAAAAACCAGACCCTGCACTTAATAAGACAGGGTTATCTGCTGCTAACCCTGGCTGACTGCTCTCCACAGGGCACGAGTACATGTGCCATCAGGAGGGAGGTGGGAAAGAACAACCTCCCTTAGTTCACACAAGTGCAGCAGAGCTCATTATGTGCCCTGCTGCCTATTGCTGTGAGAGGTTAGAAATGCTTCTTTATTTCCCCTGCCCTAATGCACTTGCTGCCTTCCCCATTCTGTTTATTTTGTGCCACCAAAGCCATGACAATCAGCCATGGGAAGCATTATTCCCTTATTCCCCTGCCTCCTTTCTGAGGTGAGCATAGTCCTGAAAATAGGAGCAACTTCCAAATTAAAAAAAAAAAAAGAAAAAAAAAAAAAGAGGGAAAAAAAATTACTGCCACATCAATTTCTATTCAAATTGCTTGGCACATTTCTCCAGTTCTTTAGCTGGAGACCAGGGTTCACTTCCAGCTCCCCAGCCTTCAATACCTCGGGACAGTGAGTGCTGGCACAAGCTGAAACCTGGTGACCTTCCTTTGAGAATATTAAGTCTTGCTGGAGTTTCTGTGAGGTTAATCGATTCCACTCACTCCTCTCTTGTGAAATCCTCGGACAGGAAAGAATAAGGAGATAAAAAGCCAAGGGCGATTTTCATGCAATCCTTATAGCCTCAAGATTGCTTCAGTTTTTAATGGTGTTTGTCTCAGTCTCACCGTCTTTGGAAAGTATGCTGCTAGATACTCAAATTACTCCTTAAATAAAACCCCCCAAATACTGAGCTGCACTTTTAATGTGCCAAGACCACCCAGTCTGTGCCATATTTGAAGCACTACACAGCAAATTACAGTGCAACACCATGTGAGTTACCAGAACTGCTCAAGATCCCAAAACTTTGTGAAGGGATTTACCTGGTACAGCCTGGCAAGCTAAGAGCATTGAGTGCAAGGAAATTTGAGTGGTTATAGACACATGGAAATTGGCATGTTAAACACTGCCCTATGGAGCCATCCAGGCAACACTGAGCCCCATCAAGTTGCCAAACTCTCTTTGCCACAATTTCTGTTGACTGGGTGCTCACAAGTGCAGTTTTGTTACTGAAAGGTCCGAACTCATCGCTTTGCAGCAGCTGGAGCTCAGTGGTATCTCTGTATTTTCCTGTTGCTGATGGAAATCATGGACCAGCCTCCAGACTTTCCTCTTGCTCCCTCCCTTTGTGAATTGCACCATGGCCAGGGCAGTGGTGGGCCTTTGTCTAGTGTGGACATTTCACATGTGGCAAAAGCAAATGCTACATCAGTGAAATGTTGAAGGAAGCAAAATGCTAAAATCGCCTTTGCTCCTCCCTGAGTAAGCTGGTCTCCAAAAGGCTGTCCAGTCAGGGCACTGCTCTTGTACCCATGTTTGGCCACACTTTGGGTGGTGTACTGGGCACAGGAGTGCTGGAGTTGTGGACATGATTGGGCTGAATTGGCCTCTGTCCTGCTCAGGGCTAGCAAGGAGCAGCAGTGCCCTCAGGGCCCTAGCACTTCTGGAGCTGTGGAGCACACAGGGCGTCCTTGAAAACAGCAGATCTGACCAAAAGGATTTTTCTGCTGCTAAAGCATCCCCATTCCAATGTCTGCACCTTGCCTTCTGTGATCAGTGCTGCTTTGATTTGATCAGGATCACTTTACCCTGCAGGTCCCCAGCCATCCCAGCCAGCAGCAGCAGGAGGATCCACATGGAATAACTGGGCAAGGACTGCTGGCACAGCCCAACTCTGCACAGCTCTCAAGTCCCTAAATAGCAGCATGAATAAAAATAGTTCTGTTTGGACATCTAAAAACCAAAATGGGATAGGAATGTATTTAAATCAAGAGGTAGTTTCTGAAATACAGAGTGATTCCTAATTGCCGCTGTTCACGAGGTTGTACTGAGAGATGCTACTTCACCTCATCACATTTAAAATGCCACACAAACATAACTGACGTTTTGAGCAACAATCTTTCCATTCTTTCATCTTAAAAAAAAATCTTAATTTTTCTTCTAGGTTACTGACACTGATTAAAAGTGCTATATAATCTTTGGATTCATTTGTCCAACAATCATCTAATTAATTAATCATTGATAATTAAAATGACCTCCTTTTGACTGATACCTGATCTCAGAAAGGTTCAAAAGAAACTTGACACATGTTGTGTCATGTTCCAGCATAACCCACTACAGGTATTTTATCATGTTATGCCACATCTGGTTTCCAGAGAACAAATTCTACTGAGGAACAAATTAAAGGAGCCAGTTGTACACATATCAGATCTAACCAGTTCAAATATCTGGCAATATGCAGGAGCAGGTGAACTTGTAGGACCATCATTAACCCCAGAAACAGAATTATTTTTGGATATGTCTAAGCAGGCACATCTGATTACATATTATCTGTGCAATCCCTGCTGTACTTAGATGCTATAAGAACCCTCTTTAGAGAAGATCTGACTAAAATCTCAGCTAAACTGACAAGAGAGAAAAGCATCCCTCATGTTTTGCCTGTACAAGTATTGAAAGCCCATAGACATTGAATCTGAATGTGCAAACTATGAGGAAAATGAGTGGTCTGGCCATCCTACACCTCCTGTGACTTTCTTATCTCACATGGGGTCTGCAGAGTGACCCTCACCCCTCTGTTGTACTCCCTGGTCACTGCAGGGATGAGGGGAAAAGGCTCCCGGGTGGTCCAGATGAAACACCACCAGGAAAATCTCAGTTCCCCAACCACACTAAATAATGCTGTTCAGGGAAATCTGCTACCCCCATTCCCGTGGACAGTCCAAACCTCAGACAGGGAAATCCATGTCTTCAAAGATTCAGGGCACTTGGCTCTCATTTGCCTTTTCTAGGTGCTTCCTTCTTATAGATCCACCAATTCACAGCTCTGACTTCACTTTTAAAATTAATTAAAATGCAGCAATAGCATTTACTTCTTTCTTCATGAGTATTTTGTCAATTTGAGGAGAAAAAGCTTTTTTTTGGGGAATGATAGTTCAGAGTTGGAGTCCTGCCCTACTCACAGCAGCACAATTGAACATTTCCATTAAGCTGATGGGTGAAAACAGAAATAAATTTACATTTTCTTTTGCTGAGGCTAAATAGGAGCTTTTTAAAGCAAACATGAAACAAGTGAACCAAGGGGTTTTGAGGCAGAAAATCTCTAGACTATAGTAAGTTGTAGGTCTCCTTCCAATGGGATATTAGTTCTCAGTATATAATTAATAACAAGAAAACTGTATCTTGACTTTGGGGTCTGCATCAGCATCCTGGAACAAAACCAACCATAAATTAACATCAATTATTTATTAAAGTTCCAATTAACCTGGCTGACACTGATATACTTTAACAAGGTACACTTAGATAAAAGAAGCAACTCTCTAATTACTTGGAATGGGACCTCCTGACCCATTCTGCTCTTTTATCCCAATGCCAACCTAATGAGGAAGGAAGTGTGAGACAGGAAACTGTGCAAAGCTGCAGCACCACAAGATGCCCCTTGGGAAATGATTTTACCTTCTTACTAATGATTAATACTTCTTTGCTCTCAGTGCCTTTTAACTGTTATCAGAAGAAGTGTTTTTGAGGCTGAAATTTTTAATATTCATTTTAAAGTGGAAATCTGCCATCTAATGAAGGTCCTGGTCACATGTTCCTTCTCTGTGGCACACCACATACACATAATTTGTGATGGTGGCACCCAGAGTTGCTGTACACTGATTTAAAGCGTGCTCCTTGAAGTGAAGTATCTTGGTCCAGGCCTGAGTGATGATCAAAGTTAATTTTACACCCTAATCAGAACAACTGATTTAAACATATTTTTCAGCACTGAAATTGTGTGCAAAGACAGAGGGCAAAAGTTAGACCTGTGTAAAGCCTGTGCTGCCTATAGGGAGAGCAACACCAAGGTGAGGGTGGAATCAGGAAGGCGTTTATGGAGCATCTAATAAGGCACAACTGTTTTCTTCCTTTCTATGTTCCTTGAAATCAGATAATTCTGGATACTGTACCCAGGGGAATAAATCCAGACGCATCTCCTCTCCCTTACAAAACATCAGGTGGTTGTAGAGTGTCCAGTCCAGCAGTCTGCTCTTGTTCAGTTCTGTTCAATGCTCAACTCTTCTACCCTAGACTGACCCACCGGACTTCGACCATATGCAAAGGGCCAAGAGAGCTGTTTTCTTTCCTGGTGTTTTGTTTTTTAAATCATTCAAAAATGTTTTACTCTACCACTGAAGAACAGTTCCCCAAAGCAAGGCAATTTCTGTAATGAAAACTGAAGAAGAACCAACTTTGAAGAACGATCTTTTGTCAGTGTCCGTTCTTTCTCTGTGTCTTGTTATCAGCACTTTAAACAGTTTGAAATTAATGATGCTGCTGACCCTTCTTAGTGGTTTTCCAGCGCAATAGAGTTGGAGTCTTGGCTTTCACACTTGATCTCCCACCAGCCACACAGGTCTGACTTCTGGCCTTTTGGAGAAGAAGTGTTGGTGGAATCCATCAGAGGCACCTCCTAATTATAGTCACAGTCTTCAAAACCCAGAGGGAAGCACACTCGTCACTGAGATTTCAGCTGGATGATTCCCGCAGCAAGTGCTTTCCTGGGCCCTTGCAGTCAAAGGTTATCTTCCACCTAAGCCATGTCAAAATTTACACTTAAACACCTTGGGTCATGCTCTTCCCTACGTGGAATTTCATTGCAGAGGGAGGGAGATTTTCCTCTAGTGCTGCTGAATCACACAGCACTAGAAGAGAATTTCAGCAGCTCCAAGCCTGGAATCACAACTCTTTCCCAAACTATTGTTGGATGTAACGTGCTCCATTTGCAAAAGCAGCCAGCAGACAATTCCCCAAATACAACTTCTCCAGCAAGACTTTCAGAATTCCTTTGCTTTAGTTGGGAATTTTGTCTCTATCATTTTCCTCCTAACTTTGAGCAATACTTCCAAAGCCAACAGAGAATGAAGACAAACCTAAAAGAAATTCTTTAGTTGCTAAAAGGGTCAGAGTCAGGTCATCTGCAAGGCTCGAACAGTTCATCGATGCCCCAAGCTAAGGCTGCCATGTGCATTATTCTCCTCCCCTGCATTTTCTGCAGGAATATGTCTGGATCATTCAAGCAGTTTGTGAAGATTGAAAAAAAGTTATACAATCAATTTCTGGCCTTTTGTGACATCCCCAGCGACTTCAGTGAGCCCTTGTGGAAAAAGGCCCGTGCACAGTTCATACGTGATGCACACACCTTGATCCAGCCCCATTTAAACCAAGGTCTAGTTGAAACATCAGTGGGAATTGAATCAGACTGACAGACTATTATATGTGCACCGTAGGGGACTCGCTCATAAGTCTCTCGTGGCAAACATGCTGCTTATACAGTATCCCATTCAGATAAGTGACCTACTTATTGGTTGCATGTTGTAAGCTATTTTGGTGAGAGCAATGTGATCCTTGCTGCTCTTTGCTTTGAGTAAACTTTAGCCTTTGGGTATAAGAAGAGGGAAATTTGACATCCATGTAATAAGAGGACAGCCATATACATTCAGAGTGGGATTTTCAAAACCATTCATAACCTCAGAAAGGAGAAAGAATAAACTCACAAGGCTTTGATTCTCAAAGGAATACAGTCATTTAGTAAATATCTAGGTGGCTTTATTCTCTATCACACTGGAATGGGCCTAAGTCCTGGGAAAATAGGACAATTATTTGGTATTGCGTGGCTGCAGGTGTACAGGAACATTAAGGAATATTGCCATCTCTATTTCTTATCATTTGAAGGGAAAAAGTCCAATTTTATTAGACTATTACTATTGTGAAAAGAGGGTAAAGGACAGGACTTCAACTTTTTTTTGCTAGTTTGTGCTATTGATTAAATAAGCCCATCATCTTCTCTGCAAGACTTTGCTTAGGAGTGAACAGATGTAAAACCCACCATAGCATAGCCAAAGAAAAACACCCTTTTAAAATGACACAGAGAGAGAGAGAAAAAAGTGTTGTTCTTGAGATCTTATCTCTTTCCCTTCCAGCTTTACCCCTCCTTTGTTTTATGCAAAGCAAATTGCCATCAAACTGCAGGAAGAGCTGTCCTTATCAGGCAGGGCTGCCGTGGCACATGTGCCTCAGCACGGGCTATAAATGCACACACACCCTGGCTCCCAGTTCAGATGACTCCATCCACTGGTGAGCGGCTTGTGAAAGCCCTTCAAAGCTCTTCAGTGAGCCAAGGGTGACAGTTTACTCAATCTTTTGTAGCTCCTCTGACCCTGCCTTGTTCAAAGGAAAGCTTTTTTTCCCTCCCTTCCTAATTCTTCCCATTCCCTCCTTTAGAGGAATGAGAGAAAATTTAAGTGCCCTGCTTTGACACTCAGCTTGCTGCTTGTGTGCAGTCAGGCCAGCTGCCTCCCCAGATCTCCACTGCATTGTCGATATGCTCCTCTTGTGCCAAGACAAAATTTATAAATAGATTTGTCCAGTCAGTAAGCCCTTTCTCTTTAGAAAGACAGGGATTCAGGCAAAAAGAGGATTATTGATAACATGCAACATCTTTATTATAGCAGAGACTGCTACTGCGACTATAGTTAAGGACCTGTCAGCATTTCCATTGTAGGATTTTTTTTTTTTTTTTTTTTTTTGTGCAAGGGTTTAACTTGGAAGTAAAAATTTAAATGTACTTGAAGCTGGACTTTTTCTTGCAAGAATTCAGCAAGAGTGCTAGGCACAGGGCTCTCTCCTCTCTCTAATTAGCAGTGAATTCAAATGAGTTTTCAGGCTTCTCTTGTGAATACACCTCTCCTGTTTTCTGAGCAGCGTTAACACACCTGATCTACCATCACCTATTACAGAGCAGAGAGAAGAGTACAGGGAAAACAGAGGGCCAAATCCTGCTCTCATTAGTAATGGTGCTTGAATAGCATTTGGCCATTACAGGAACACAGTTTTGGCTAACTTCCCATATTTTCATCTACCAAAAAAAACAGCAGAGGGAGATGCTAAAAAAAGTCCTTTCAAAATCATCTCATTTAGGTAGTTAATTTTCCTTGCAGTGCATGCTGGTAGGACAGCACAATCTGCCAAGTGATAAATGTGTCTTGGGAGTCACCAACCCCACCCCTCTTCCCCTGTAGTCTGTGCCTCTCTTCAGCCCCTGGCAAATTGCTTAATTTCTGCTCTGCCTCAATTTCGGGATTCAGGATGGAAAACAGTAAAACTCCCACAAATGGTTTTGCACACAGAGTTCATTCTGCTGCAGCTCAAGCACTTTCTGGCAGGAAATAATCTGGTTCCCTTGGACTTCAGCAGAAATTAGCCCGAGTGCAAAGCCACGGCTGCAGAGTCGCTGGCATCCCCAGACTCGTGTAAATTCAGTAGTCTTGAGGACAGGACTGCTAAAATACTGCAGTGTACACACAAGGGTTTCGTAAGGCCATCTTTGCTTTCAACCGTGCTCACAGACACATGGGAGTAAGCAGAAATGTACCCTTTGATCAATTTTCTCCTCTTCTTCCGGTTTAAAAGAAGAGGAATAAAGTATTCATGTATTTCATGGTTTTCACATCTTCTGGGGGAAGAAGATGAAGAAAAAAAGAGGGGTATGTTGAAATTCAGCCACCGGTATTTGCCAAGATTTATGAAAAAAGAGTGGTAAATTGACTAGGGTCTGCATGGAGGAGTGGTAGTTGTATTTTCCTCTGCCTTGCTTCTCAGTGGGATGCTGCATGTCTTTTTCTCACAACCAATACAGCAGAACATTTTGCTTTAAGGATCTGAACAACTTTGCTCCCTCTCAGCCTGAAGTTAAACCCTTAATATTAGGAGAATGTGGGCCTTTCTCAGGGTGCCTTAAACCCAGTGAATGTTACATAAAGTCCTTTACACACATGGCACAAAACAGTCTTTGACTTATGTCTCTCAACATTTGTATTTGTGGTCAACTGAGTAGTATCTTTTGTGTGCTGATTCCTACAAAAGAATAATACTCGTCTGTTTTTTCTGTTGACCAGATCTTCAAATCCTACTGCTCCTGACATATTAAAACAGTGAATTTCTGTCTAGTTGTATTTTTATGATACGAGGATTTAGCTAAGACTTTGACACCATGGAAACTAGACACAGGACACGATCCTGTTCCATTTAAATATATCCCCCGTCTTTCAATCACACTTGGCTCTTTTATATTTCATGAAAACTTCTCTTTACCTTCTTCCATGTAGGGAATTTTTTTAGCCAGCAGGATCACCTTGGGCCCACCCTTAGCTTTCACCACCAGCCATTAACACTTAAGAGAGAATCACATGCTCTGAGTGGAGGGGAGGCGATACGAGAAAACAGACCCTGAAATGCGATGTAGCATCATGGAGGTAATTCTCAGAGAAATTGAATGCTAAATGGAAAGCAGCCTGTAACCCTCCTATGTGCCAAATGCAACTTTAATTAAGCAAAGCAGATCATCCTTTTCCTTGTACTGTAACAAGAAAGCACTGTCTCTTTCTTAAGCCATCAGCTGCACTATAGATACTTGGTATTTTCTATCACTGTCTTTGGGCAGTAGTTTTTATGGCTAGTTATAGCTCACAGTCATAACACTCATTTATGCTTCTTATCTACAGGACTACAACATTACCATTGCTATTTTTTTAAACCACCAAATAATCCCTTTGTTATAGTTCACACAGGTTCTACTTGAGTAAAGGAGGTGGGAGGGACAAGCCTGAAATGCAATTTGATTTCCCATTTCAGTGTGGCATCAGATAGCTGCATTTCTGGAGACAAAAAAGCTATACCTGTCTCTTAAAATCAGCTTTGTGGGCTAATGTGGGTTTTCTTACCTCTGTGAAATCAAGACACAAAATTGAGGCCAGAGTCAGGAACTCAATGTAGTTATCGGGTGCAAGTGAGGGCACGCACAGCTCTCACAATGCAAAATGGAGCTGCCTCTCCATTCCTTTCTACTTGACACAGCAAAAAGCCCTAGGAAGGCAAAAAAAAAAAAAAAAAAAAAAAAAAAAAAAAATTCCCCTCCAAAAAAATTTCAGTATTTCTGACCGTCATATAGGCTGAGTGGCTATTTTTGAACAGCTTGTTTTAAGTGTCAACACGTGTTATTTTGCTTGCACAAGACAGTGAGCTGATAGCTGAATGAAGCAGGCAAGTCATGCAGGAGGAGTTGGAACAAATGTCTTAAATTTTTGAGCCTGTCTGTTTCGCCAGTGACCCATAGAGTGAGGAGCTCTGTCAGCTAAGCACTCAGCTGGCCGCTGCTGACAGACAAATACCTTGTGGTGACATCTGATGGAGTTGTTACAAAGCATCAACCTTTCAGGGCTTGGAGCCAAGGCTGAGCCAGAGCCTGGTGCTTGTGCACAGCCCCAACAAGTGCAAAACACCTAAAAGTGTTCCGATAAATTCCTTAAAGAGCAGGTATTTGTGTTTACTTGGACATTTTTATCCTAAAACAGTGATGATAACTAACTGATTAAAGATATCACAGGCATCAACATGTTTTCAAGAAGCACGTAACAATAGCTCACTGCTTGTGTGGCTTTAACTGTAGAAGCAAATAATTACATCCTTTTCAGGGCTTGAAGAGAATTGCTTTCAACTGTAAACAGAAACCATGAAAATTCTCCAGCACAATACCCATTTTTAAATGGCCACTTTCCTTAAAATAATTAAAAAAAAAAAAGCTTGCAACAGATGTGTCTCAGGTGCATATTCAGGGACTAATTACTGATATGGACAGTACTCAGATAATCAGATGAGGCTCTGCTCATCATCAGGGTGTCCTGACTGATGGATGGAATTGGCCCACATAATTTCTTTTTTTTTTTTTTTTAAATCACAACAGGGTTCCACGTGCAATGCTGGCCACACTGAGAGGAATGCAGATGATGTCAGGACTGAGTCAGTTCCTCTATCATTACTCTACAAACCACTGCAGTGGCTGGTTCACTTTTCTTGTTTCCATTTCCCCTCCCAGCATCTGATAAATCTCATATTCTTCGTGCACTGAGAAATAGGGACTCATTGAAAATTCTGGATGCAAACCATAGAGGAAGGCAAAGTGTGAACTGCTCTGTTTGCCTCACAAACCTTTTATATTCTGATGGATTTTGGTGCCTGGGATTGATCTCTGTGTAAGCTGCACAAACAAAACACAGGTCACAAAGGACCATCCAACAAATAAACCTAATTACTGATACCTTCCACCTGACACAGTCAGAAGGGTTTTTACATCAGCTTTCTTCTACCCCAGCTTCTCTGGGGTCCGAGCCAATCTCTCCCAAAGTGGCAACAGAGCAAGATTTAACTGGACTAGAGTTGAATGGAGCTTTACAAATGTAAGTTATAACCCATTCAGTAAACTAAGTTTGATATCAAAACTGAAGTGCTCTAAAAGTCCATTTTTAGCTGCTTACACAGGAACGGGCTTGCCAACCTGTGAGGTATGAAGTGTATGTGGAGTGTGGAACTACACCTTTCACATCAGCAATCTTAAGCACTCAGCACTGAGCATTGTTGCTTTGAATGTTTCCAGCTCCTGAAGCAATTCCAGGCAGACATGCTGACAAAAGAATAATTTTATCAGCATATGGCTGATCGCAGCATCCAATTCCACCAGTATGAAATGGCCCCGTAGCGCACACCAGCACTTCTGCATACAAGTGGAACAGATGCTGCAGAGATCAACGTAATAACAGTTTAATTAATTTTAGTGTCAAAGTCAAATGCTTCCTTATTTCCAGTTGACACGTCCCTAATTTCATGGTCGGCTCTATAAATTTTGGAATCGGGAGGAGAAATTTGATTTGAGGGTTAAATACTGCAGAAAGGCCTTAAAAAATGCAAGAGAAGCACTTCTTCACAGTATTCATAACCTTGAAGCCATAGCACTGTTCATTGTCCTCACTTTGTTATGAGTGTTCTACAGTCACAGTTTCATTTTCACACCCCTTCCTCCAAGCATCCTCTGGCATAAAAGTGCAGCAGCACCCTGGAGCTCCAACCCTGGAACAAGATCCCATTGCAGGTGACATACTGGGCTAGGAGTCAAGAGACTCAGGTCCAGACCTTGTTCTGCAAGAAGTGTTTTCTGCTGAACATCCTGAGAATCTATTTACCACTAAAAAATCTGATTGCATCAGAGCAAGGTCTTTTACCTCACAGCACTGGTCAATGTTGTACAGCTCCTACTCCAGAATGGTGTTCAGCAGATGAGCTGGACACGTGGAGGAGAGGAAATGTGTCCTTGGACAAATTTTTTTTATACTTCAGGTCACCAATAGCACCAAGCACTACCTGTTTATTACAGCAGTGGAAAGGCTGCATGTCCTGTACCTCCATTATTGCCCAGCTCCACAGAGCAGAAAGGTGAAAAACAGCATGCTAAATAAAAATACATTCAACAAGGAAGTAATTGCACCCTGACATCTGGTCAAGGGAAGTTAAGCAACTTATTTATAAAACAGTTCTAGGAGCTATTGACATAGTTGTGTTCTGAGCAGCCTTTGGATTGTCACAACACTGAGAAGAGACAGAGGGTGGTGAGAGATTGCTTGCTGCACAAAGTATTATTATGCTGAAATGTGTCTAGCAAATGTTTATTCCACAGGCAGGAACTACGAGTGCCTGTTGTGGTCACTTATGCCTGAAACCCAAGATTTCAGTGATTTTGTCTGAATGCATTTGCCGAGCACTGGGTGACATTCACCAACACAGGCAGCGTCTCGGGTTTCAGCAGGAACCAATCTACCATCCTCCTGCATCTATCACTTCCAGTGACCCAAACCAAAGAGCATCACGCACACCCTGCCTGCTCTGACACTCGCTGGGGTATCACCTCACAATTAGGACTCTGCCTCTCAAGGCATTTCATTAGCAAGAGGTTGCCAGGACTCTGCACACGTTGTCAAACAAAGAGTGCCCCGATGGCAGCAGGCACTGCCACAGAAACCCCCCACCCCTCCAGCAGCCTCCTCCCATCTTGACACAAAAGCAGGTTGAGGGGAGAAGCGATGGGGATGGGAAGAAGGGAAACCTTAGCAATGCTTAAGCAAACACATTTCGAATGGAGCTTAGGTTACTACACACGTCAAGGTTTTTTGGGTTTTTTTTTTCCCCTCCCCCTCCTCCTCATCATGTTGGCAAACTGTTGATGACCACAGGCACGGAGGGCTCTCAACAGGGGAGCAGCAGATACCAGGGGCAAAAGGACCTGGGGGTTTGCTGTGCAGAGGAAAACACCTGACAAGGCACATCCTTGGGTTGCTTTTGTTCGAGGGCTATGCTTCACTAACAAATCCTGTTGCACTAAGATTGCAGGCTGCAGATATCCTAACAAAAACAAACCCAGGGTACTACCTTTACATCCAAATGATTTCAGGGAAGAGCTGTTAACAGCAGGATGACAAACACCACAGTCCTTGAGCTCGTGTGTGCAAATCTGGAACAACTGCTTGCGTTAGGATATCACACAGAAAAATCCCACAAATCAAACACGGTAATACCGAGTGCTTGTATAGCGTGTTTTACCTGCAGCTCTTGGAGCGATTACAAAGAGAAATGAAGAAGAAAGGCTCATTACCACCATTTCACAGATAAGGAAACTGTGGCACAGAAAGGAAGTGATTTGTCCTGCAGCCCAGTGGAAGAACAGGGCAGTCAAGTCAAGCCTCTTAAGTCCCAGTCCGATGCCCTCTCCCCTGAACTATTGTAGCCGACTCTGACCCTGCAGGAACTTCACATTTGTCATTATGCTTTACACCTTGATCATGAGGCTGGGTGTCTTCAAAGCACTGCCCTCAGCTCCTTGGCCAGGAGAGGAAAAAGCTCCCATGTACCTAATCAAATATAATTGCCATTCCCAGAGAAAAGAGATTCCTTCTCAACTCCTCTGGATGATAATTCACCCTGTGTTCAGGTGTAAATGTAATGCTATATGTAAGCCAAGATAAAAGTAGCTCCTCTGACCACTTTTAACTCAACATCCCTTATGCAGTAAATTTCATACACAGCTATTGAAATAGTACCAGAAATTGGCTGTAATTTTGTTGTCTATTAATATAATTTCGTACAGCAGTTTTAGAGTATTCTTACTAAAATGTAGGCTCCAGGGAAAGCTTGTTTAACAATAAAAGCCTTTCACCTTTAAACACACAGATAGCAGAGCATTAGTTTAACTATTGAACTGCAACTGGGGGACAAGTTTGCACCAAGGCACTGGCCCAGCATCCTTAGAGGCTCAGGTACAGCGCTTGTACCTGCTACAGCTGTAGTTGTGTCACATGGAACAGAGAAATAGCCAGGACAGGAATATGGGTCAAAATCAGCACTTAAAAGTTAACCTGGAAAACAGTAAATCACCAGTGGGTATTCCAGAGTGTGAGCACAGGGCACTTGCAAAGAGGGACGCTGCTTAACAAGTCTCTGCAGAGTGTCACTCCCAGGATGAGCCGTGTGGGTTTAGGATGCAAGATGACTACAACCTCATGAGATATGTGAGAGCATCCTGGTGGGCAGACAGCAGGTTTCCTCCCTGTGCTGCTACCAAAAGGTCATTATTGTGACCAAGTCACGCAGTTAAATTATCAGATGTGAACAGATAACAGGGCCAAGGAGGAAGGGATGTTTTTCCCTTAGGTGCCTTGTGTAAACTTAGAGCCTGCTACGCTATAAAGGTGGCCATAGGTGACTTGTAATCCTGGCCAAAAGCAGAAAATCACAGGATTAAAAGTGGGTGGTCAGATGATTCATTTGACTTGCAGGGGAATAAAACCCCACGATATCTGCTCATAGACGACAAGCAGTTTTGCAGAGAACAAAGAAATCTCTCTCACAGACAAAATTGGTCTGCCAGGAACTGAGCCCATCTAGCTGCTCACCTCCCCACCACCCTCCCCATATCTTCCCCTCTAAAAGGATCTTTTCTGGGATTCAGGGAATGCGTGTTTATAAAATAGTTCCATTCAATTAGGGCACAGAGTACAGCAGCTTTATATCAGAGGCAACCCAGAGCGAGAGCTCTGTGGAAGTGCAGGTACATGGTAATGATGACAACCCTGCACTGGTTGTAGTGTCATCACCTCTTATTCTTAATCAAAAGGCTTCCAATCCCTTCTCGACGTGTGCACTCGGAAATGAAGGGACTGCTGGAGCATCATTTGAATGTGGCAGCCCTAGATAATGATGAAACGAATAAAAGACTGACTTTTTTGTTTAGGTTTGAGGAAAGATTCAGGATTCCTCTCGTGAAAAGGCAGCAGTTTAATAGCAGTGAGGCAGAAGGGCTTCTCGTTATCCACAGAGGCTGCTGCCAGCACAGCGCTAATGGCCACGGCTCGGGCTTCCCCGGAACGCTCCCTGTGCCGCGGCGCCCGAGGAACCCGAGCCAGGGCTGAGTGGAGACTGCTGGAGACACTTGGCCTGGGGCTGGGAAACAGCGCAGGGCTCAGCTGCCCGGGCCTTCCCTTGTGGAGGAGGCAAGGGACGGTGTTTCTGGGCTGCCCCAAGCAGTGCAAGCCACACAAACCCACAGCTGGCTGGCCAAGTGTGGGGTCTGGGCACCTCTGCCCCAAATATCTCCATCCCCAGCTGGGGAAGCAGCTGATGCAGCAAATGTGATGCTGCCAACAGTGGAAAGGCCATGCAGATCAACTGTGGAGCAGGAGTTACTTGCATGAAGTAGGGGCCTTGGGCAGGCACATAACACCTCGGTGAAGCAGCCTATTGATAAACTGTGTCTTCCTATACACCGCCCTGCAAGGCTGATTTTGATTCTGGATTTGGGTGAAAGGAATGGAAAGCAGCTAAACACTTTGCTTCTCTCTATATCTCATACATACCTCTCGCACAACCTTCTAAATATCTCTTGTTTTTGTAGTGTCTTTTGTATACTCTGAGCAGCAGCCACTGTAAGTCTCGGGATTTTTGTCTGAGGGAGGTCAGGAGCTGTGCTGAATGACCTACTGGATACCTGCCGGTTCCATTTATGGAATACCAATTCCATGCCAGGTAAGAGTGATAGCAAAGGCTTTTTTGTTTTGTTGATTTAAAAGAGCATTATTTCAGCAAAGGAAGTTGATTAACACACACTTTTTCAGTGACTTAGAAACCCATGGAAATAATTTTTGTTTTGGTTTCGTTACCGGCCTCTTTGTCTACAAGCAAAGTTTTCACAAAAATACATTTTGAGAAGTGCAAAACTGCAACTATCTTTAGCAATTTGCTCAGCCCTTCTCAGGCATCCACATTTGTCTATACCAGAGATAAATACACAAACCGAAATTCAAAACAATTTCTGTTTAACATCAGCCAAAGTTACTCTGTTCACTGCAGTAACATTTGCCCCAAATGCAGAGCTGGCAAGGTCAATGGTTTCACTTTTTGTGCTTCAGCTACATTAATCTAACAGTTTGCCATTCCTCTCTATTACTATATACGTTCAAAGCTTCATGAGCTATCATGAGCAGCCTGATCTCTGACACACAAGACATGTTAACAACAGCTTTTCCCATTCAGAAAGCCAGCAAGGAAGAGAAGTCAGACCTTTCAATGTATGTTAAGTAACAAATACAAGATCTCCATGATGTCCTACATGATGAAACACCTTACAGCAGGCTAGAAAAGGAGGTATGAGGAATCAATACATTTCTTCTCACAGTTACATAGCTGCATACATCACTACTTTTAACTTCACCGTCTTCAATCCAGCCCACTGTGTCCACAAGTAATATCATAGGGACAAGGCTATAGAAAAGCCAAGGACATTATAAATGAACAATGTGGTTATTCAGCGCATACATCTAGGGTTAGGGCACAGTGACCAGCCACATAAAAAGCCCAGAACACTATGATGAGATTTCACTGCATAGCAATACCTGATAGCATGAACACCTAGCAGGAGGAAACAGCTGATAAAACAAGCTTACAGAGCGTGCACAAGAACATGTGTTTAGTCAAGAGGCTAAATGTAGTCAGGCATAAACACAAACCAGGTATGTGCATGACTTCAGGATTTCCCCCCCCCACCTCCTCAATCACAAAACCATAGTGAATGAATTAGGACATTTGGTTTATGTGGCACAGTTTGGTAGTGAGAGGTGGCTGCAGGGGTGATCCCTGGAACAAGAGGCCAGGAGCTGCCCAAAAATCAGACAGAGCCGGCTCCAAAAAGGACCTAGCCAAAACAGAGCCCAGCAGAAATGCTGGTGGCATCTCTGTGAAAACACATCTGAAGAGTAACAAACATTGTCCAACAGCTACAAGAGAAAGGAGTGAGGAAAAAGTGCAGAAGAAACCACCCTGCAGACACTGAGGTCTGTGACGAAGGAGGGGCAAGGGGTGCTCCAGGAGCTGCAGCAGATTCCCCTGCAGCCCGTGCAGAGGGCTGTGCTCAAGTAGGTTGCTCCCCTGCAGCACAGGAAGGTGAACATGGGAACAGAGAGCCACCCTGCAGCAGGGGCCTGTGCCCTGAAGGAAGCTGCAGCCCATGCTGAAGGTGTTCTTGAGGAGCTGGTGGCACACAGGAGCAGTTCCTGCAGGACTGCAGCCATGGGAGAGCCCATGCTGGAGCAGTGGAAGAGTACAGGGAGAGAGTGGCAATGACAGTGTTCTGAACTGACCACAGCTCCCCAACCCCATCTCCCTGTGCCAAATATGGGGGGGGAGAGTAATGAATGGAGGAGTGAGGGTGAGCCTGGGGAGCACAGGTGAGGTGGAGAGGGTGCTTTTAATTCCTACTTTCCTTCTGTATTTTTAAGTTAAAAAATAGATTAAATTATTTTGCCCAAAACCTAATTATTTCTGTTTTGTTGATGACACTGATTGGCAAGCAAACCCCTTGTCTTTATCTTAACCCGTAAGCTTTTTTTACACCTTTTCTTCCCCTGCTCCACTGAGGAGAGGGAGCAACAAAGTAACTTGGTGAGCATCTAGCAGAAAGCCCAGGTTAT
Source organism: Hirundo rustica (assembly GCF_015227805.2). Lineage (NCBI taxonomy): Eukaryota > Metazoa > Chordata > Aves > Passeriformes > Hirundinidae > Hirundo > Hirundo rustica. The sequence continues at coordinate 18,068,146 of NC_053459.1, forward strand.
TCCACCAGAACAGCACCAGTCTCTAAATGCTAACTACAAAACAAAGCTCCACAGCTCCCTAGAAAATGAGGTTTACTTCAAAAATATGACTTAGACTAGAAGTAAAACTATTGTCAAAAAAATAAAAAGGAAGAAGAGATTAAAATTCAAATAGCTACTACTTTTTTTAAAAACTGTAAACCAAGTGAATTAATGCATCCCATTCAATAACTCTTACCTTTTTAAGAGTTTAAATGCCCAATTTCTTTTTGTCTCAAATTACTTCTACTCATGCTTATGTCTGACAAAAATTCCTTCCATTCCTCCTTTCATAGGCTCTCCCCCGTCCTGATACACAGAAAGAGACCTCACCTGTGAGTTTATAAGCCCAGCACCCTCTTTTTCTATTGGTCTGCTTCTTCCTCAGTCATTTTCAATGGTGCAATTAAAAGGCTCAGCAAACTCACAGTGCTCTCCATCTGATGTGCAGGTAGCTTGGTGAAATGCACAGCAAGGGGTTGGCAGATGAATGTACACATGAACTGCAATAGCACAAACTGCTGAGAAAACATTTTAATCTTGGATTATAATAACCATTTCAGGTTGAGACTGTTTCCTAATCATTTCAAGCTTCATCAGTCATAAAAATGTCCATTCATTTGGGCGTGAGTTTTATGAAACCGCCTATGATCTCATAATAAATCTCTTAGAAACTAGTTGAGGATCAGCCCTGATTATGGACACGGGAAAGATTCATCAAACACAAGACATGAGAAAATAGACTATATTTGTACTGTGCTTCAGTTATTAAGCGATCAGCTGTAGGAAAGCTGAGTTGAGAAATGCCACTGTATCCTTGACTGGGTAAAGAAAAACTGTCTCTTCCTATAGCAAACACATCAATGCCAAAAAAGAATCTGGGTCTTCTCCTATGTTATCTGACCTTATTGGCATTGATGTGTTTGCTGCAGGAAAAATACTCCTCTCAAGTGTGATGAGATGCTTCTCTCCCAGCACTGCTGGGTGGGTGTGTGCTCTTACCAGGGTAAATGAGCGTCTTGGTTAACTACAAATTAACTGCAGACAGTTCAGCACCCTGCTTAGCTGTAATCCCCTATTTGGATTAGTATGTTGCTCCAATTGCATGTGCCATTTTGGGTGCTAATGAGTAAAATACAGTGTATTTTACTTACACTGAATGAACATCTTGTAATTAGTACTAACCCACCTCATTGCAAGGCTGTGTTCTCCCACAGATGCCAGGATCTATTGCTGGTGGATAATTGCAAGGGCATGTTTTGGCCACAAAACAGCAACTTTACAGCACGATCCTTATAACCACTTGTGACAAAACCCATCTCATCACCAGCCTCTCATGATAAGGATCCTCCATGGAAACTCCATTGGGACCCCTGGGGAATGGAGCAATGGAAAAAAAAATAAATCTGTCTGAAGAAGCCTAAAACTGACCAACAAATGATGCTTCTGAAGTTTTAAAATTGAAAAACTTAGGTGGAATTCAGTGAGATATGCAAGCTTAAAAATATCAGCATGTCAAAACATCAGATTTACGTAATACCATGTTCTGCTTCAGAAAATTCCAGTGTGTCTTCTCTAGAGACAAAACACTCAGCGATGTGGAAACCACCAGCCAAAGCTCTTTGCAGTCCGGGTGCAGGCAGAGCTCCCGTGGCAGCTGCAGAGCCAAGGAGTGCCAGATCCTCAAGGTGCTTCCCTCAAGGTGCTAATCCTAAAGCTCAGTGACAGAATTTTAATATCACTGCTCGTCACCGCAGCAAAGCAACCACCAGTCTCATTGTAAACTAGATGTGTTTTACAAACACATCAAAGCACTGCCCTACTTTGTTCTGTCTGGAGAAGAGATCAGGAGTGGAACTGTAGCCAGACATTGCTCACGCTTAGTGCTGTCCTTTCTCTAGGAACCATCCTTGGTTTTCCATAAATTCTTTATGAGTGTAGTAAAAATGTGCTGGAGAGGCTCTCATGTTTTCCAATGTGAATGAGCACAGCTGACCCAGAAAGATTAATTTCAGGCTAATTTAGAGCAGCGATAAAAACTACATTGTGCTTCTGTTTGCTTTAGATGATGTTTGCTGTGCTCACAAACACAAGAAAAAAACAGAGGGGAACAGGACATAAATAAATATTTGTTGCAAAGAAGGTCTAAATTTACTCCAGAGAACTAAACCCCAATGTGTTGACATAAATTAAACAGGCCCTCTTCAGAGGTGGAGGATCCTGTAGCCATGCCACAATAAAGTTGTTGTTCATGGGCTGAAAACAAGGTAATTTTTTTCACCTTCATTTCCTTCCCTCTCAAGGAAAGAAAACAGAAATGCTGCAGCACTGGGAGTTGACTCCTGTGGGGCAGTAGTTTAGCAGCTGAGCCTTAGGAAAGCCCAGCCACCCCGTATGGGATAGGAAATCCCTGGCTGAAGGAATGGCAAAATATACCACCCCCTGTCAGCAGATGGTTCTCTCCTGTGCTCTGAGGTCCAAAGTGAAATAGAGTCAGCAGAGGTAATCATCCTTTTATTTTTAAAAAAGAGACATTAATGGCATAGTTAAATACAGCAGTGCTGCCACTAAGTTTTTTCTTTACAGTGAATTCCTTGTCCTCCATCTTCAGACAGGTACCCAGTTGTTAGCCCAGGAGTGCGGGGCTATTTCTCTGGAAGTTCCACAGGAAACACTGCTGCCAGCGGTCACAATTCCTGTTTATCCCCCTCGGTGGGATACATGGCATGAAGGAGGCTGGAGCAGAGGGCTGCAGGAGTGGGGTGTCCCCCTGCAGAAGGAGCTGAACACCAGCACCGGGAGCCCCTGGCTGCCAGCTGTGCTCTACTGCTGCTGTGCCATGGAAGAGGGAATGCAGCCAGGGAAATGTGTGGAGGAGCATCCTTGGCAAAGCCAAAGGAGCAGGCTCAGGTGTGAACGGGTTCGTTGAAGTACAAGGGGTAGAAGAACAGCTCAGCATTCCCTGGATGTGTCAGCAAAGGCCTTCTGAGAGGAGTGGTGCTGGGAGATGGGAGATGGGAGAAATCAGACTACACTGCCTGGGACTCTGGGATGCAGGAGTGGGTCTAGTTTCTACTTCCACTAGAGAGGTCCCAAGCACTCTGAGCTTCCTAGCTGTGAGAATTCCACATCAAGTGGTACATTTTTCTTCCAACTCTCTGTCTCATGTAATCAGTTTGTGGGCTCTTCTAGTAGGCACTTGCACCAGGGCCAGAGTCTTGGAGGGGACCTCACTGCTGCTGGAATACTAATTGTGCTGGGAGGATTATTCTATGACTGTATGAATTGCTTTTCCTGCCATTTAGGTTGTAAAGTCCTAGCAGTGTGCAGTAGAAGATTTTCAGGCTATTGTGCTTTTATTTTGGACTCAGACCTGGATCCTGTCACCTGCAAAATGCTGCACATAATGCTTAGTGGATATCACTGAATTTTGCACATCTGTGTCATTAGCTGGCGAGGAGAGGGAAAAGGGGAAAGAACAAAAAGAAATCCACCTTTGTATAACTAAGAACCTCTCAGTGGTGTTTGTTTAGTGTGAAAGTGTGATTAGTAATTTTTAATGAATAGCTATTTTCACCCTCAGGTGACTTTTCTACATTCCCGTAGAGCTCACAAACACAGCTGACCTGACAAAGAGGAAGGAAAAGCTGAGACGCCAAACATTATATTTCATCTTTTTTTACTATTTTTCAAGCATCAAGTCTAATCAACAGAATTAATATAGTCCTTTTTTTCCTAAATCACCTTGTGTTTGTGGAAGCTATGTAGTTACCTATAGTTATCCATAGTTATCCATTATTATGTATAGATATAGATAGAGGAGAGAGGAGGAAGTTCATCTAGATATCTTTATAGATATAGATGGATATAGATATATCTAGATATCTAGGTGTGCTTTCCCCTGTTCTCTGCATCATTTAGAACTGAACAGAGATGAAAGAAACCTCTTGGTTATGCCAATTTCCCCCTCTCTCCCCTCCCCGGGACATGCTGAGGAAATTGTACTCTGGTTTCTAGGACTGGTTTTCTCTGCCCCGCTGTGCAACAAAAAAGTGATTATTTTTAACGTGGTCAAGAAAGAAGCATTTTTTCCCTTCTCCTTTTTCCAATTGATTCTGCTGCAGGAGGGATCTTGCTTTATTGTATGAGTGAGGAACATGGGGCCAGGTTCACACGTGGGTAACTCCTACTGATGATGCTGGAGTTACATCAGGGATGGATTTGACCCATGATCTGTTATTTTTTTGCCTTAACTGCAGCTTGTCTGCAAAACCTCAGTCATTACACCTGGTTAGACTAGAGCCTCAACAAACTGTGTGGCCTCAGCATTTGCTTTTATGAATCATCCCTTGTCTCATATAAAGAAATCCAAGACAAGCTGAGCATGGCTGCTTAGTTTGATGACAATCACACATTTCATCCACTTCAGGGCTCTGTGTCTAACCCTTTCCAGGAGCTGGGAAAATATTCTCAGCTTAAACCATCCCATTTAGTACTGCTTTTAGAACAGGAATAAGAATATTCACTGCATTTACTGTAGGGAAAGATACTGGAATGACACCAGTGTAGAATGAAGCTGTACACATACAGAAGCGGTGCTACCTCTTCCTGGCTGCCTCATTAATTTCCTACTCTGCTAGCCCACCCCAAGGAACAAGAGAGCAAATTAGAGTGAAGCCAGTCACTCTTGAACCAGTGAAGCCAGCAGCAGTGGTGGATTTTCACATGTTTTTTTTTTCCTGTGAAAATGACCTGGGATTGTGGAGATGTCACTGAATGGGCCCTGTGTCAGAGATCCAAAGATCCAGATATTTTCTCATGGTAAGGCACAAACTCCTCCAGGACTGGATGTGAACTAAGAATAGAAATAAAAAGCTTATTTCATAGCACTCCTGGAAAATCTGACTGGGAGGGAAGCTGAGGAAACATGGAGTCTTTCACAGTTTCTCCAGGCCTTCTCTTCAAATTTTGTTGAGATCCTCAAGCTCGCACCATCCAATGCCCTAAGCTGAGTCACCCTCAGAAACAGTTTATGAGGTAAACAAATGCTGCAAAAGCTGAAAAACAGATTTAAACGGGGAGCTTCGGAAAGATGATGAGTGGGTTTTGTTTTTGTTTTGCTGTTTTGCTTTTGAGTCAGAGGAAATGATTAGCTCTTCAAATTTCCCCAGTACTCAGGAATGTGACTACTCAGTGGCCACCTTGAAGGATGGGATGCAGACAGAGAGATCAGAAGCCTTGGGTTTGTCTTTTCTTTATCATTTTTGTTTTAGATGATCATGATGCTGATCATCTAAATGGGTAAAATACAGCATCTCATGTGCACACACACACACACACACACACACACACAGAGTTTTCTACAACCAGTTTGTTTCCTCAGCTTGCTGCTTTCCCTGGATCTTCATTTGCTCAGACAACCCGAGGGATGGATGTTAATGTGATTATATTTCTATGTCCTTTCCTGGCTACCAGAGATTCCTCATGTACTTGGGCAATGCAATTTGCCTTTTTGGCTCCATGTTTGCCCTTACAGTTGTCTTCTCCCACCTTTTGGTGCACGTGTGTATAGAGGGATCCAAACAGGGCTGTGTGTGATGTGATCACAGAGGAAGGGAATTTCTCATGCCGGAAACATCACTCTCAACTTCAGGTTGAGAGGAAAAACCTCTCTTTAGGCTGCACCTGCACCCTCAGGGACCTGGAAGCCCACCCTGGGCTTGGTATGGTCAGAGCACACGGAATTTGGGAGCACACACAGCCAGGGGTCAACCAGAGCCTCCAAGGGGTTTGCTGACAACAGGGATGGTTCCAGCCTGGGAATGTTAAGATGTTTGTTGCACTCTTGCAGAGAATGCCAGCCCTCCTCACACTCCAGACTAGATGTCCTTCGCTAAAGAAATGATGATTTCCTGGTGGAACAAGACCTACTTTTAAAAATTATTGTGAAATTTCTGTATAAAGGAGCAAAAGAGGATTCCACAGAATAAGTAATTTTTGATTTGTTTAATATTAGAGTCAGCAGATATTTATAGGGGAGAATACCTCTCTGGGTGAGAGCAGCATTTTCCAGGTGCTACTTCTATTTCTTCCCTCTGTTGTTCCCAGGAGTGGGGTCCTTGACCTAGTCAAGCTTTTTACTCACTGTTTTTTGGACTTGTAACTCACATGGGAACATTCTGACCTCATACACTGCTATTACATCTCATAGTATTGCTCAGCAGGATACTCTCCATTTATACTTTATTGAGCAAAGGAATTATTATCACCTTCTCTTTGAGAAGGGAAATATGATAACTATCTGATTTACTAATGGTTTGACTGTCTGAGAGAGAACAGGTAAAAGAATTTCTGAGAGGTCCCAAGAATAAAAACACTGTTGGAAAGTCAGTGTAGAACTCAGATTAATGGAGGGGTAAACTGAGGCACAGAGTAACCAAAGTGATGTAACAAAGCCTGTACCTGGCAGTGCCCACAGTAGGGACCAGTGGATGATGGTGCCTTCCATGGATTCAGTCAGTGGGGACTGGTCCAAGAAGACTGGTATAAAAAAAAAAAAAAACCCATGAAATAGTTTGAAGGAAAACTGTTCAAACCTGAGCAAACACAATTATGCCAGTGTTTGCTTTGGAAACATGGTGTATGCTCAGGTGAGAAAGTGTCCTGACTTGCAGCATATTTCAGCTTGCCTGTAAACAGAGCTCCTCTGGGCTCTACACAAAAATTGCTTTCCCTCCTTTGGAGAAGAATGACAGACCATCCATTTGACGTATGACAAAAATGAGGAGAACAGAGGCCAAACACAAACTTAGCAGAACAATCTTCCATAAGAATCAATCACTATTTTCCTCCTATTTGGAAGATAATTAAGTGCTAGAGCTCAGGTGTCCTAACCTATGAAAATAAAATATTTATCATTTTAACTACAATTCCATAGATTCTTGAGGATGCTCTGGCTTATTGCTTTTGACCAAAGCCACATCAAATTACCTGCTGCAAATGTTCAGTCTAAGAATGCTCACAGCCAGCCTGCTGGAGTCCAGTGATAGAGCAATCCTCCTCTGCTCCACAACTGGTGTTTATGTGAAGAAGATGTTGATAATATCCTGAATTTTCACCTGGGTTTTCCCACCTGCTGGCTCTCGGACATGGAAGAGCCGTCTCTTTTGCCACGCCATGCTTTTGCTCTCCTTCACGTTTGTCCAATGTGAGGAAAGGAGAAGGGTATCAGTGGGATTTTCAAAAAAATACCCCGAATGCAATTGTAACAAACTGCAGTGATGATGTTACAGGAGGAGGAAGAACAGGGTGAGAGTGGAACATAAACCCTCCACTTCCCACCCAACCTGCACAAAGCCAGCTGAATGTCAGTCTTTGATTTGTTTAGAAACCAAGTTACCTGAGTTCTCACCTTTTGCTACTTGAATTCTACCTCTTTTTTTCCCCCAGGAGTTTCCTTGACTCTGAAGAGCTCTTTTCCATTTTTGTCTCTATTCTGTTTATATTTATCTCTTCCTGCAGTGTTCTGGTCCAAATCCATCTTGACTCCAAGGGATCCTGACAGCAAAGTTAGTTAGAAAGCAGAAACCTAAGTGCTGCAAGTGGTCTTCAGGATATCCAGGCTCAGTTTAGTTTCCAGGAGCGTGTCCTTCCTTCCCGAGCAGTTTACTCTTGGTTGAGGTTAACACGTCCTGATTTTCTAACCTGTTATTTCTAACTCAGAAGGCTCTCCATGGCTTATCTTATCTCTTGCTTTCTCTAGGTAGCTTTCCTCATAGATACCTGCCACCACACCCCCAAAGTTATCATTCTATCCTCTCAGGATGAGAGATTTCTTATGGAACTTATACTCTTCTCTTGCTTTCCAATACTCTCTGCCATATCTTCTACTCCAAGGACTTTGCAGGGTTTTTTGTGGTTTTGTTTGTTTGGGGTTTTTGTTTTGTTTTGGTTTTGTTTTAGCTTTTACTGCTCAGAAGCCTCAGCTGATTGCATGGCAGGCGCCTCCTGACATCCTCTTGTTTTCTGTGCCTTGAGAGGGGCAGCTGATGGTGCAGGAGATGATGTGGAGTCCAGTACACCTTTACACATGCAGGAAATGAATATTTCGAGATGTGCTGCTATAACCTTTTGCTCTTCAGGCACTGAGCTGGAGGTTTGGTTCTTCCCCTTTTTAGCTGGTGATGGGGCTGGATCTGTGCCCATGCTCATGACAAACGTCCCACGAAGTGCTGGCCATCAAATCCCGCGACTTTGGAATTGTAGACATTTGGCAGCGACCCCATTGCTCAGCACAGGGCTCCTTCCCATTTGAGATAATATTTTTTTCTAGGACAAGATGGAAAAACCGCACGGCCAAACTTCTTCCACAGTTTAGGGAAATCGATGCCGGTTATCCACTAGGTGACACTGTTTACCTACAGATTTTGTCGAATTTGTGTGAAACTCCACAAATCTTTCAAAAGTAGCATACAATATGTTTTGCTCTTAAAGAAAAAGGAGACTGGTTGCAGAGGAGAAGGAAAATGGGCTGTCAGTGAGGTATAATTAAGGGCAAACCTACAGTTATGAGACTTTGTAGTCTGGTTTCAAACTATTTACTAAAATGCATTTTAAAAGCTACTTTTTATCAGCCCCGTTTCAAAGCCTGAGGAAATTGTTTTATTTAAAGAAAGAAAAATAGAAAGAAAGGCAGGCACTCACCATCAGCACAAATCTCAGCCTGGCTCAGATTCTGTCTTGGAGAACAGTGTGAACAGAATTGCCTGGTGGCAGAGCCAGGGAGGAAGGAGAAAACAGAAGAATTTCTGCAATCTCATCTGAGGAGAGCTCCGTGGGAAACTGCTCTCCAACCTTGCAGAGATATCAGAATTTTGCATTTTCTCCCCAGTCTTAAATAGGACCAGAACTGGTAATCTCCATTTCTGAAAACTGGTTATCTGAAAGAAACAAAACCTGGTTATATGCTGATTTGTTTCATGCTTAAACATTATTTTATCCTTAATCTGTTTTCCCCAATAGAATCATGTGCTCCTCTTTGAAAAAGAATATATTTCATTATGAAATGCTAACCAGGTAAAAGTGTTTAAAGCTGAAAATTAGGTGAGCCAAAATCAAGAGCTTTCCACAAGATGCATCAGCGTTAATTATTATTTTTTAATTAGAAAAATACAAATCTGCTTCTGCACACTGAAGCCTCTGGTGATGGTGTTAGGGAAGTCTGTGCGAGACTTAGCTGTGATCTGGGAATCACACTTGCAAGGAAGCCAGATGAGTCTGTTTGAATTGGGCACGCATTCTGGAAAAACTTTGCAGAATTCCATTCTTTCTTCTCATTTGTGCTGCTGACAGGCCAAAAGAAACACTTCTCATCTTCAGGCTTAAAGTCAGGCTTTCAGAAATACCAACGACCTGTGAGAGTCAGGGGAGCATGGGGTGTTCAGGATCTCTAGGAACAGGCTGGGCACCTCCAGAGCACAGGGAGGATTGCATGGGAACCTTCCAACCTCACGCTCTCCCACTGTGAGTCAGCTCTTTCTATTTTTTTGTAACCACAGCCCATAAGTAGCTTATGGCCCTGTTCATAAACATGCCCAGAGATCACCTTTAATTCCACTGCCTAGCCACATTCAAATTTGGCTACAGCTCCAATCAGTCTCACGAAACACAGATTTGGGGAACCCTTCTGTATGATATTGTTCACACTTGTAAAGGAAGATCTTTCCCCTATAATTTTGGCTATTGGGCTTTTCCCTCCTGTGTTCTGAAGGAAAAGGCTAGCTAAATTAAAGTTGGGCATTTATTTTCTGAAGCCCTTTTCCTCATCTGCCCTCATCAGATCCTCCTCCCTGAAACCCTGAGGTGTCCAGCCTTGGTTGACAGCAGTGAGGCAGAGCTTCAAATCTCTGAGGAGTAAACCCTCTTCCTACACTGCTTCCAACACATCCTGGTACCTGTTACAGCCAGAACACTATCCAAATACCCCAGCCAAAGCAAGATCCCCCAATACCTTCTGCTGAGCACGGGGCTCTCCATGCCTGAAGCTGCAGCTTCAGTTGAACCCCTGTAGCTCAGGGGTTTTCTAGATATTTGCAGACCCCTGGAGATATTTTATTGCTGACAAAGTTTGGTTCACCAGCAATAATGATGGAACAAGAGTTTTGCTTCAAAGCCCTAGTGATCAGAGCACAGAAAATGGGAGGGCAAGAGAGGTACAGGGATGCTCCAAGGGATTGTGGCCCCGAACCAGGAGCAGGATCGAGGTGTGCATGGACACCCTGTGGAGGAGGCACAGCTGTGCTTCCACCTCCACCTGTGTGATTTGCTGCACGGCCCCTGCTTCCAGCACTGCCTTTCTGAAAACCAACCACAGAACTAATTGATAATTGTGCAAAAAGCCTTGAGGGTTGGACAAGATAATAGTAGTTTTCCAAGAACCTGCAAGGCACTGAAAAACTTTTATGGTGTTTTTGATGTAAAATTATTATTTTTCACCGCTGTTCTGTGCACACAGTAGCTGCTGGCACAGTTTCAATGGTTAGGTGGATGACATGTTATTTTTACATTTTTTAAGCGGCTTTGGGGCCTGACTCACACAATACAGGGAGCAAAGGAGGAGCACAGAAGAACTGGTGTTAAGAACCAGTGAAGCCCCTGATTTGTCTTGTGGTATGGGCAGAAACAGATTTAATTTAACTGTAAACTCTAATTGGACTTTTGTCTGTGTCACTCTTCCAAAATTGTTTCTACAGCGTGAAGAAATGCCCAGGAGAAGGCATTGAGGTTAAGGGCCATGTTTTAAGATGTGGAACAAACCAGCACAGAGGAGCTTTTCCCAGCAATGTTCCTCAGGCTCAAATCTGAACATGCTGTGTATTTCAGCCCTCACTGGAGCTCTCCTTCCCCATGAGTGCAACAGACAGAAAATATTTCAAGCAAAATAACTTTCAAGTGGAAGCTTTGTAAGGCAAAGTAGGGGGGTGGGAAAGGAGAAAAAACCCCTCGTTCTCCAGAGAGCTGAGTCTAGCAGACTCATTGCACTGGTGACACCGTCCAGATCTGACACTGCACCTCCGAAGGCAAAGGGCAGGAGCTAGTTTGTTTAATTTTGCATATTTGCATATCTCTTTCTCTCACTGCATTGGTATCAGATCTGCAACAACCTATTAAAGCTTTCATTTGAATAGCCATTATATGCCTGAGAATGGAGACTGGGCTCCTTGGGGGCGCTTAGGAATAAACAAATCATTTGTGGCACATGTGTTGTTCAAGCTTCAAGCAAGGTAAATGGAAAATACAGATTATGGTGCCTCAAGTCCTCTCCATTTTCCCCACTTGTCAAACATTCCCAGATTCTTCAAAAGAAGAATCTAGCCATATTATTAGCAATAAAATGGCTTATAGCTGAAATTTTGAAAAGATTTAACAATGTTCTTTGCAGGAATTGTGTTTCTCATTACATAAATCTCCAGGCTCTCAGGCAAACCACCACCACCACAGCGAGCCATTATGTCCTGCTGTGGCGGTGTCTCCACTTTAAAAAGGTAAAGATTCAGGGCTTTTTGACTTTCTTGTTTTCCATTCTTATTCCTTTTAAAGAAAAAAAAAAACAACAAAACCCTCCACCACAAACCCACAACAAACCGAACAATATATTCACCACAGAAAAGCCCCTGCAGATTCATCTGCTCTGGGGCAGATTAGTCCCCGTTAGCACCAGTGACCCATGCATGGCCAGGGATGGGCTGGAGGCAGGACATGGGTGAACAGATGGGGGCCACAGGAATTTCTGGGAGCCACTGGGAATGGGTGCAGGTTGCTTCCCCACCTCGATGGTGCTGGATTCATGTGCATGTTCCCATTACACCAATACATTGCTCAACAGCAAAGCCAGGAGCAACCTCCCTTCCTTTCACTCTGCCTCCTTCAACCTCTCACCAGAGCAACAAAAAAGCTGAAACTGCCACTTGCCTTCAGCCAGAGTGTTTCTGTTGATGCTTGTGGCCTTTTCCAGCCTGTAGGATGTGTCTCACAGGCTTTCTCGCAGCCACTGATGTTGGCTGCATTTTGACCTGGCTCCTGACTTCTGCACATGGACTCCTGAACCCGAGGTGTGCCTGGGCAAAGGCAGGGTGGGGATCCTTGGTCATCTGCTGACGTGGCTTGGAAAGCAAATTCTAGGAATGAAGTAAAATAACATAAAGTGAAATCTTAGCAAAAAAATGCTGAACCTGATGCAACTAAGTTTTTTAATCTTCTATTGAAAAATATGCAGTCAATTGCCAGGCAAATTTCTCAGGTTGATATGGCAACTGGAAACACTGGAAATTAAAAAGCCGAACAAATGTTAATGGAGAAAAAGAGTCTCACTCCTGATCAGCAGGGATTTCCAAACTCCCTTCCTCAGCCTGCCTTTTAAAATCACAACCTACAGGAACAGGTGATTTTCTTTCCATCACCAGAGGCTGTTTCTTGGAGGGTGCAGTAACAGCTTTGGGCTTCTGTGTGATGGATCTATAGGCACAGCGTAACTCTTACTCCCTTTTCAGCAGCAACATCCACCTGCTAGCAAGGCCTGATATCCCCACAAAATTAATAATAACATTCTTTTAGATAGCCCTGTCAGTATATGGAGGGTAGTTTGGGAAAACAGACAGAGTTCTGGTTATCTGTATTATTGCCATATCACCTTTAACCCTTCTAGTCTCAGCAGAGAGTTAGTAATGTCCCCAGAGTCCTGATCCCTCCTGAACACGTACCACGGCTCAGTGGGAACGGGTCAGCAGCCCACATGGAGGGAACAGCCCATACTGGGCAGCAGAGCTGCTCCTGGCAGGTTGACTGGAAACAAAGGGATTCATGACCTGTAGGTGTCCAAAAAGCAGCTACAGGAAGAACATAAACAATATTTGCTGAGTTTATGCACTCCCTCTCCTGCATGTCCAGCCAATTAAGTACAAAAAGAAGAGAGGGAAATGGTCATTAAGCACCCAAGGCTGCTCCTTGGGAAGGAGAACTACACAGGACATTCACATTTACATGCCAGCTTCTTACTCCAGAAAGATTTAAAGGAGTGAACAAACAAGATGATCAGAAAATTACCTCTTAAGATCGACAAGGACAGTACTAGCCTAGTATCAACAAATAAATATTTTAATTTCTAAACTCTTGTTTTCAATTTCAATTGCTTGATCAATAATCTCTAATTTACCAATAAAGGTAGAGGAGACCTGTTCTGGATATGCCAAGAAAAGTGATGGGTACAGCTGCCAGAAATCCTGGGCAAAAGGAGACAGTTCTTACCATAAAATACTATGGTCTGTGATGAGGACTTTACTGCCTTGTGCTAAACTTTGGGGCAGGTAGAAAGAGGTGCCTGCAAGGTGCAGATGGCAGCATCCCCCAGAGTTCTGGACAAAGCCAAAGGACTCAGGTGTGCCGTGATCACCGTGGGGCTTGACTGGAGCACACAGTCACACACAGCCTGGGATGCAGGCACAGAAGAAACTGGTGGTGTTTGGGGCAGGTTTAGGCTGGCATTCTGCCTGCCTCGTGCTGCTCCTTGCTGATTAATTGGTGTCCTGGGACAGGGGCTGCCCACTGGGGCTGTGCCAGCATGGACAGCACCTGGCAGGAACCTGCCCTCTGGGAGCACACCAGCTCCAGGGAACAAACCCTACTTTCCCTTTGCTCCCTCCCTTCACAAACACTGAGAGTGTTGGATAATTATATCAAAGCCTCTCAGATCCAACTGACCATATCTTCTTAAGCCTGAGTCCCACAGGTCAGAGCCAATTCATGTTTATCCTCTGAAGGGGACAAGAGAATGTTTATGAACCCACCTTAGAGAACCAGAGAGAGCAATTAGCTCTTATTTCATATTTATTGTATCTTTTCTTTAAACAAAAGATCGCTATTCTTTTCTCTCCCTACAACCAAGTTAATGGATTTATTCATCAAGTTTTCCAAATTTAGACATCAAACTGATGTTTTTCTCCCACTGCTAATTTTATTCTTAGCAGCACTTACATAAAGGCAAGTATTGCAATATGACAAAAATACAAACCTCCTCTGACCTGGAATGTACCAGCAGGTAAAGTACAGGGGAAAGTACAGGCAACTTCTCACCCAGGCTCTCCAAAACAGCAAGTCTTTAAATAGAACTGAGAGATTTTTTTTAATGCTTTTTTCTTTCAAAATCTACGACTGACCTATCTGCCTTTGTAGTCTGGCCCTGGACTACCAGGTTGAGCCCTCACATTACCACAGTGGTTTGGAATGATGCTGTGTTTTGCAGCAAGGCCAGAGATCCTGGTCTCAGTTCAGCAAACAGCATTTTGTGTCCTTATGGGGTCTATTTCTGTTCATGGAGGCCACGGCCAGCCTTTCAGCTCTTCAGGCGCCAGTCTCCTGATTTTTCTCCCAACCTGTGTTTTCTGCAAGCACAGTTGTGCTTGCATTGAGCTCCCAAGCACGTGCTTTGAGTTTGCACTCTTGCATCTGGCCCAGTGTAGATGCTTTGGGCCCAGCCAAAGCAAAAGAGACGGTGGCCCTCCACGTTCCTCCAGCCTCTTGTGAGTACGGCTGGTGCTCTGCACTTGGAGTAGTGGCCAGCAGTGCCCATCAGGAAGAGCTCCCATGGACAAGCTATGCCTCTGGTGACTCTTCTCGCAGAGCAGGCAACCTACAAAAACACCCTACAGTGTCTCTGCTTCCCCTTTTTTCCCATTTCCCCAAGTGATGCTGTTTAATGTTGGTGAAAAGGATTCTGTCTTGGACACTGAACTCTCTGCTGAAGAGCCAAAAATGCTCCTGTGCACATGCCCAAGTGAAAGAGCCACAGGGCCAAATTCAGACCTTGAATATAGAGAGACACTGAGCAGGAGCTGAGGCCAAACCTAGTTTTAAACCCTGCTAAGCACACAAGGCGCTCTCACATGTAATTACCACTTGAAGAGGGCGGTTCGGGTGCTGTCACCAGCAGCATGAACCTCTCTGCACTGCTCATTTCTGTGACAGCACCTGTTCCTGCACACTCCATCCCATGGCATCCCGTGACTTTGCCTGGCATAACAAA
Organism: Hirundo rustica; assembly: GCF_015227805.2. Classification (NCBI taxonomy): domain Eukaryota; kingdom Metazoa; phylum Chordata; class Aves; order Passeriformes; family Hirundinidae; genus Hirundo; species Hirundo rustica. The sequence continues at coordinate 18,083,240 of NC_053459.1, forward strand.
ACCCAGCCCCCAGTAAAGCTGCAGGTTTCCACCAGCTTTTGCAATGCCTCAGTCCCACACATTCCCATTGGCCCCCGTCGTGCCTCATTAGTTTGGCTTAATCAAGTGACGAGCAGGCCGCTCGAGGCCGGGGAGCTGCCGTAGTCAATGGGGGCTATTCTCCCTGGATAGACACATGTCACACCCATTAGTGTCAATGGGAGTTACAAACGCACAGCGCAGAAAGGCCCCAATGTGTCTAACGCGCATTAGGGACGAACAGAGGGGTCAGTTCAGCCCCGGGGTAAGGGCCTGCAGCTCAGTCATGCCTTGCAGCAGAGCAGAAATTCAGCTCAGCTCCAGGCCAGGCCAGCACCAAAACAAGGAAAGAGAGCAAACAAGAAGCTGGTATCACCTGGTGGGTGACTGAGTCCTGTGTAACACCAGCAAACAGGAGGCTGAGAGCCACGGCCTGTGCAGCAAACAAGCGCCCAAACATCACCGGCTCTCCCCAAGCTGAGCGGCACCGCCGCTCCAGCACAGGGGTACCCGGTCTTTGGGGTTGTCAAAGTGATATTTGTCAACAGAGTTTAAAAAAAAAAAAAAAAAGGAAAAAATAAAAGGGGGGGGTGCAGCTAGGAGACCCTGAGGGCAGCCTGGGGGCCGGCCAAATCGAGCAGGCTGAGTGTCAACAGCAAGTAGGAGAGAGGGGCCATCGTGTCCTCTGTGCGCATGTCCAGGCCCCGTCCTTCGTGCACAAGAGAGGGGCTCTTCATTGAAATCAGCCTGCCCCTGCCAAGGATCTGGCCTCCTAGGAGCTGCATCTCAGCCAAAATAGCCCACTAGCTCTTTGAGTTTCCCAGTTTTGGGGAGGATTTTTACTTTCCTATTTTTTTTTTTTTCTTCCCCAATTAATTTTGGTTTCTATTAATTATCCCTAAGACTTAAAATAAAATTTTTAAATACTTAAAATTTTGGAAAAGTTTTTTTAAAAATATTATCTCAACCTGGGAATTCTCATCTATGTCCCAGTGAGGAAAGAGCGAGCCTGGCAGGTCTCATGGCCCATGTTTCAGTGGTGTGCATAGCAGAGATGTCAGGCAGCTACACCAAATGGTTTTTAAACCTTTGCTTTTCAATTTGTGCTTTAATGAATGCAACCCCATAAATATTGCCATTGATGCTGTTTCATGTGTTGATGTATCGATGTATTGTCTAGACACAGGGCACAGGCTCCCCTGCATCTGCACCATTCCCATGGAAAATTCTCCTAGAAGTTTGGTGATATTCAGCTTGGCTTACTTTTTGTGAAAGAAAAATCTAGTCCAAAATGTGTAGCTCTATATCAGACTACAGGTACTTCACTGGTACTCCTAGAGTTAATAGTCCTAATATATAACCCAACAAACTGTCTTTAGCTTTCTCCATATGTTAATTCCCTCTAATCCTGTTATCAGTACAGGTAGTTGGACAAACACTGTGATAATAAAGCAGTATTTATAATACAGGTCCTTCAGTCCTAGATTAACCACAAGATTTCCCAAGCACCTAGGGATTTGATTTACCTACTGTGTGCAAATCTCCAGTAAAAAGCAAGTATCCAGGAAAATATATTTGCTCCCACACAGTATTGTTTACCATCCACTTTTCCCTTGATCTGTATGTGTGTCTGATCTATGCAATTTATTTATTCAAGCCCTCGATGATAGTTTAAAGCGGGGTCTAAAGAACTGGGACATTATCAACACACTGAAGGAGTTTTCCAGCCATCCTCTTTCTCACCTCCCAAGTGCTGCCCCTCTCACCACAACCAAGATTTTAAAAGGCAAAAGAAGAAGAAATGAAGAATCTCTTTTCCCCATGACTGCTACAGGTGCTTACTTAGTTCTGTATAAATGCAGCCCACTTCCCCCACAACCCACCACCTTTTTTTTTTTTTTTTAATTCCTCTCAACGTGTCGTAGCTTTATATGAGGCTAATGGAGCAAGGCAATGCTCAAACGTCAAATTAAACTGCACAGCTCTGTAATCACTCAGACTGACATGGCATAAAAGGATAATTAGTAGTTCATTACATGGAACATTGTTTGTTCAGCTAAATTGATTTCTCTCAGCTGCCCATGTTTTCTGTTTACTTAGTGAGTGCTCCACTGCACATTCTTATTTGTGAACTAGGAAATCCCTTCCCCTGAACTTTTTCCTCCCTCTAATCAGCACTGAGGATTTTAAATACAGTTTGCTGGAGGTAGATGAACCTCCAAAATTACAGACAGGTGCATGGCAACAATGGCCTGTGTGGAGCAATATGGAGTGCAAAACAAGCTGTGGTGGCTAAGGAGACATATCCAAGTATTCCAAAAAGGGCTGTGTGTGTCCATCTGCTTTGCACATAGAAATTCCTAGCCTGGTTATTTGCTTTTCAACTTACAGTGAACTTGCCTTTCTCTCATATTGTAAAGAAAAAAAAAAAAAAAAAAAAAAAAGTGGGGCTATAATCCTTCAGCGCTTGGAGTGGAAGTTCTGCAAAAAAGTTTTCTTTAAAGCCTCAGTTTTGCTCACTAGGACCCAGAGAAAAGAGGAGATTGTTGTTTTAAACAAGCTTTTCTTTCTTTTTGCGACTAGGGCTGAGGCAGAACTACACAATTTCAAATGTTTCTAAACTAGCTGCCTCATGACACCTCTCCACTCAACTGAATTTCAAAATCCTGACAGTAGTTACAAGTAAAAGTGTTGGAGCTATCAACTCCCACACTCCTAGTGTCAGTCTCAATACATTTCTATTTTGCTTAAAGCCCTAACTTCTGTAGTCATTACATTTTAAAAAGGATTCTTGTTTAGTAGAAAATATGATCCCTAATGAGTCAGAACACAGGAGAAAAACAGACAAATTACTTATTTTTTGAAGCCTATTTGAAAACTTTTGCTTCAGTGCTGCCTACGACATCTCAGACACCACCGAAAGACATGCACTGTGCCCTTTCCTGTAGCCCCTGCAGATATCACATTTTTGGTTCTGAGGTGTTTGAGTTGGGAGGCACAATTGCTTAAACACAATATCTGAAAGAAATTTACAGTTTCTCATGGTGAACCTGTAAAAACAGTGGTGCTTGCTTACTCCGATTTTCAGTGATATTTATGGGCAGGATCCTGATGGCAACATCAAACTAAGATATTCCCACACTCTGCTGCTTGTCATGGCCTCCACTCCTCCTTAGAAGTGTTGTCACAACACTGAAGTGGATTGCAGAGCCAATGAAGCTGAAAAAAGATTTTCCATTTGTGCCAGGTTATTTTCTGGGAAGATCAGAGCCTCAGCCAGCTCACAACACGGACCCACAGACAACGGTTCTGCCATTTGGGATGGGGACAGGGGGAGCAGCCAGAACCATTGGATGGGTGGAAACTGTTTGGGCTCACAGCATAATGAGAAAATGAATTTGGATTTGTAGGCAGATAAATCCCTTGCAACGCTTCCCTCTTGGCTTTACTCACTGCTCCAAGGAGCCTGAGGCAGTGCCATGATCCCCCAGCACAGCCTTGCCAATCACATGAAAAAGCAAAGCAATTCTAGTGCCATGTAAACCTCTCCAGATCTTTTCCCTCTTTCCCATCTCTCGTGGTAGGAACCCCTTTAAGTATGTTCATAGCTACAAATAATTTCTTTTTGCTTTCAACAGTATTTTTCTACCTGTTGATATCTGGCCCCAGAATCCTAAGCACCACCTAAATACAGGTCACATTTACACCTAAATCATTCCTCAGGGATGAAACCATTTCCAACCATGTTAGGAGGATACCAAGGTCTCCCCTTTAGGAATCCCTAAGCAGCCCTGGAGACCCTTTCAGTGACCGCAGTGTCCTTGTACGTCTATCACCCCAGGGCAATAGGAACCCCCTCATCTCCTTTGTGTACATTTATACCCCTGAGCAACTCTCTTTGCTCACTTGGTTAGGGCAGGTTTCCAACTAGCCTTCCAAGGAACCAGTCTGTCCAGTCCCACACCACCAGCACGTCTGTGCTTGGGCCAGCCCGGCCCCATGGGATTCACCTCTCTTGCTCCAGCCCCCAGTGAGCTCCACTTGTGTGTACACATCTGGAGGGATGGAGACACATTCTCTCCTGGCTGCTGAACCAAAGCCTGCCTAGAAAAGGGCAGAACAAAACCAGTGTATTCCTCCTTTCTTGACAAGTGGGGAAAAAAGAGAAAAAAAACCACTTATACTTTATACAGATGGATATGATTGGTTTGGCTGCTTCTGCTCTGAACTGAAATAAAAATAAAATTCTAGTTAAGTAGTTGTAAGGAAAAACAAAAGTATGAAGGGTAAGCCTTGAAATACATTGTCAATAATCTCTTCCTTCAATTACCAGCTCAGTGACAGAGCTCACACCAAAGGCATCAGCGATTTCAGTCCAATTCTTTCATCTGCTGAAACTATTTGAAAAAATGACTTGAAAAATTTGTTTCCACCTGTGATTACCTTCAGTGTGATGGAAACCTCAATTTTTTGAATGAAGAAACTGTTTATTAAAAGAAAATAGATCCAGAGTGCATACTGACTGCAAATAGGAGTATCAGCAACAACGCTCCCTGTGACTGACAGTGGCTGCCAGCAGCACCTCCTCGACCTAATTCTTTAATGAAAATGGAGTTTTTCTGTAGTCAGGCATCACCCTCTCAAGACATTGTATAATACTTGCACTGTTACTTTCTCCAGTAGCACTGAGAGGCATTTTACTATAGGCTTTCTCTCTTTTTATTTTTAGACTGCCCAGAGCAGAGCCAGCAGCTGCTAGTCCACACTCTCATGGCTTGATCTCCTTTTTCTCACTCCCCACCATGGCTTGCTACTTTCTCCCACTCTAATGAAGTTTCTGGCATGGATCTGGCTGGTGCAGAGTGTGGGCGAATCACTGCTGGGCCAAGATGAGGTTTTCCAGGGTGATATGGCCACATCCCATTTACGCGTACAGATCTGCAGATGATCCTTTTGATGGGAATCCTGGAAAGTCACCACATCCTTCACCTGTACTGGTGTTTCCTTGATTCCCAGGTTCTCCCCTGTCACTAATGGTTTCCTCTCTGCTACTGGCTGCTTGTCGGAAATGCAAATTTGGGAAATGGACCGATCACCTTGGGCTGACACAGCTAAAATCTCCAGCAAAGTGCTTAATCTTTAAACTGATTTCAGAGTTTTTAAAATTTGGTTTTGTTGTTTGGGTTTTGGGTTTTTTTCCCCTCCTGGAAAATTTGTGCAGCATGTAGCCCTTATTACACTGTCTGTCCTGGACAGTTTACTCACTTCAACTAATTGCCTGGAAATGATTTTTTTGATCCAAGACACATCTTTAAAGGGAGTTTCCACAAGACTATTCCTGGCACCTAATACAAAGTTGCCAGTAATAATGAGAAGCAAACCAATCATTAGCTCATATTCTAGCTCATCTATCCGGACTTTTTTTCTTTGCTACAATGGTCCAAAATTTCTGAGTATTTGGACAACTGCACATGCTCCATAACTGTCTCCATTTGAGGACAATCAGGTCATTTGGGTTTGGACACCTCACAGATTTCTGAATGTGTCTGGTCTAGCTGCAAGTTAAAGAAGCTAATGAAGTTTAGTTTCCTACACATTTACCTCTCATCATTGCTTTTAATGTCCTAGGGTGAATTTTCAGTAGAAGTATTTTACATAATTGGTCACTTATATGGGCTCTTCCCCCTTTCCTAAACTGGTTTTCCTCAGTATAGGCCCCTGCCTCAAGACTAATTGAAAATCTCTTGGGACCTGTAGGAACTTACTGACCTTTGAGACCTTCACGATTTTGTCAAGCTTAGATGCAAACAGCATATAAGTTAAAAAGTCCTTATCAGGGAACACACAGGTGGATGTAAACATAATACTTTTGTAACACTTTTGTCCCACAGGAAAACAGGCAGTGGAGAGCATGGCAGTAATTCCCACTGTGCCACCTCAGCCTGGCACAAAGCCTCCTCCAGACTGGGAAAAGATGCCCACAGACGCTGATGACAATCCTCCCTGACCTCCAAGGTCTTTTATACGGCGTTTCACTGTGCACTACACACAGTGGTAAGTGAACTACTCCCACTAGGCACTGCACTACTGCAAATTGTTTTATTTGACTAAATTAACATATTTTCCACCACTGTTTCAAAATACCTGAAAGGAGAACTGGAGTCCCCTTTCCCTCCTCGCATCCTCGACACAGTTTCATTTGCTGTCCTCTTTTTGTTCTTTTTTATCTTCCACAGTGGCTGATTCCACTAAACTCTTGTACTGAGATTGAATGATGCTGAGTACGAAGCTGTTTTTTGGTTTTTCCTTTCTTTGAAGCTACTGAGTAATTTTTACACGTGAAAGATTAGCATTACCCTTCCCAAAGGATTCCAGAGCATTAACAGACATATATTAAAAAACTCCCAAACCCAAACATGTTTAAAACATATTTAAAGTATGTACCAAGTAGACTGGAGCAAGCTTCTAATGATAATTCTTTGCTATCCCAAAAACAATGATTGATCCATTTTTCTTGCAGACAGCTGACAAGAACAAAATGAAATTTTGAATGTTGGTGACAATTTGCCTTGACATCAGCATGACCAAGGACCAGCAGATTCACAATGTGGAGCAAACTCACTCTAAACCATTCTGAAAACAAACAGCTGATTTTAACTGGTAAGTTTGGAAAGCTTTAGCCTTAGCTGAAGAAATCTGCAATCCACATATAAATCTCACTAGTGAGCAGGAATTAAACACCACCAACCACAAAAAAGTCCCATCTCTACATGGCATCCAGCTCCCTCCTTTCTCTTGAAGTGTTCTGCGCAGAACAGCAGTGCTGTAATTAATAATTTTTCTCCTGGCAATGAATACATAATTAGATAATAAATGCATCTCAATCTTGGAGAGTAGAGTTGCCATCCACTCCATATAGTGAAGGCTGGAAAGAAACTAATTCACCTGCCATCAACTACATTCCCAATTACCTAAGTTTGTTAAGGAAAAAAAAACAAACCCAAACCAGCCAGAAATGCAGCAATCTCTTTGGACAATACCAGTGACCCTTGTTCCTCTGCTGCCTGAGACTCAGAAGCAAGTGCCTCTTTCCCACCCCTCACCTAAGTTACTGCTTGGTGATGGGGCAGAACACAACTCCTGTCATCACACCAAAGCTGATGAAATGTTAAAGAGACAGCGAACGCTTGGGGCTGCTGTGGACGCTGCACAGGGAGAGAAAGGAGTCTCAGGGCAGAGCCAAACCCACACCTGCCAAAAGCCTCCCAGAAATGGGGGGTGGAAACTTGGGGCAGACCCTGGGGCTTGTTGGTCCTCCAGGTTTTAGACCCTGTTCATACAGAAATTCTCATGTGCAGAAAGTCATGAATACCAATGGTGTCTCCGAAGCCAAGGGAGCTTTTCACATGAATAGAATTTAAAAGAAAATGCAAGGATTTACAGATTAGAGCCTGAAATTCTTGTCTTTATGTCTTTCAATAGAGTTATACAGTGCCAGTTACACTCAAGTAGTGCTATCACTTTAAGAGACCAAATGTTGTCAAATGCCAAGAACTTTGCTGGAGATGAGATTTGGGGTCTTCTTACTTGGCCAACCTGATGAAAGAGGATTAAGCTCCAAATGAGCCAGATTGCAAATTGAGGCTATGAAGGTCAGTGATCATTATTTTCTGGTTGCTGAAAATAGCTGTTTGCTCCTCTGGCTTTGATAATTTTTAACAGTTATTGATATCCTGTCCTGACCTAATATATAAAAAATGCTTGTTCATATAGTCTCCTTATAGTACCAGACTTTAGCTTCCAAATAGCTTTCAGGGAGAGCAGCGGTGTCTAATTGTTTCTGAGGGTACTGCATTAAGCTATATACTTGTTCAAGGCCACATCTCTGGAATCTTGGATAAATGATATCAAAAATGCACCAAGAGACACAAGTATCAATGAAGAATTGAATAAATACACCTTATTTCCTCCAACACCAACTGGCCTAGTTTGGAAGTATTCAAAAAAATAAATCTTTGACCTCCCACCTTGAGGGTTATCTCTGCATCTTTTCCTCATCAATTACCCATGTGCCGCCCTGTCAAGGGATTTTGCATCCAGACTAGGTACAGGATTCAGCAAACAACTGCAGAGTTATCTCCAAGCCTTTCTTGTTTCTTTCTATGTGAAAGAGATGGCAACCATGTCATCAGTAATTAATCTGTTCATCCACGATTAATAAAATTAAAATCTGCTAAAATTTAACTAGAAAGGAAAAGCCAGTATAAATCAGTGCACACTTGCAGAATTGCTTATTTTGGTCAGGCATAGAATGATCTCTCCCTTTCTTACACTGTAATTGAAGGGTTTTTTTGGGCCTCCAATTTCTGGCAAGCAGATCCAAGGCAGGGGGAGAGAGGGGCATGTGAGAGTGTAGAAGGCACACAAGGTGCAAACTCCAGGAGTTAGGAAATGGGAGTTACAGAGCAAGATGGCCTATTTTTTGTACTCTTTAATGTGAGGCCTGTTTTTTTTTAAACCTCTCAGCAGGAATAGCAAAGTTTTCCAAGTCATCACCTAGCAACAAAACCCAGAAAAACATTTGCAAAGCAGTTTTGCATCACTGCCATCCCTGGAAGAACTAACTTGTTGAAGGCTGGATTTGCTATGGAGAGGGATTGAATGCTCTGTTCTTATTCAGAGTGCTGAGACGTGCAGTCCTCTTTCACTGAGAACAGAAATTCATTAATGCACATACACACACATTAAGGGTTGCTTTGGAGGTGTTCTCAGAGTTTTTGGATCACAGGGGTGTGGTTTCCACTGAAAACCATGTGAAAACAAATTGAAACAATTTCTTCTTTTACAGGATGTCATCCCACATTACAGACTGTGTTTACACACACTTTCTGTAATAGGATCAATATTTAATCTCAAAATCTATTCTTAAGAGCGTTTAATTTCAAAATAATTTTGATGAGTAGCAGATCACCTTTGCAAGATCTCAAGTTATGGTGAACAGCCTGGGTTACTACTACATACACTACATATTTTATGAAAGTAATTAATTTTCATTGACACATTTACGAAACCCTCCCCCATATATTTGTTGAAAAATCGTATTTTCCATCTAAGAGTCCTCCTTTTGCCTTCCCACAGGACTCAAGGACTTTTCATGATGCTGAGGTTTTTAACTACAAAGTCCAGTAGGAGCAAGACCCTACAGGAGCTGCTACAGAGGCTCTGCCTGCACAGTGCAAACCTGAGCTTTCTGAGACATCCTCCAGTGTGCTTAGGGCACATTTCCTCTCAGCCTGCAGAGGCACCAGCTCAGAGCCCAGTAACAACCTGGCCATGGCAGTGCAGTGTTAGGTGCTGTGCGTCAGCCCAGGTTCACCAGTCCTGTTGCACCTCTGTGCTGACTGGTGCTTCTGGTTTTCATTAGCACCGCCTCTAAAGTTTCTGCACCATGTTGCACTGCATAGTGTAAGCAAATAATGAATTTATGTTGCCATATTTAATGGGCAGAAAAGGTATAGATATTATTGGACCAGGAAAAGAGCCCTAAAACGGAAGTTACTCAGGGATATTACTTACATTTACACATTATTTCCCCTTACTACTGTAATGGTGGGAATACTACTAATGAGCCAGCCCTATGCCTACTATGTACATGGAGTGTAGAGCTGAGCAGAAGAGTCTCATTAAATTCAGGATGGCTTTTAACCTCAAAATCTTCCCATTTCAAGTCGTAGATACACTTTTGAGAGGCATTAGTTGCTCTCCTTAACCTATTTAGGCCAGGGTCTGCAGAAAGGAGGAGAATTTACTGGAGGATATGGATTTCACCTCGCAGTGGTTATACATAATCACTGTGCAGCTTTGCATAAGGTTTTATTGCGGGATTGGTTACATCCCTTATTACTGTGGGAGTTTTACACAGCTTCCAAGTATTTCCTGGGATGCTTATGGTTATCACCACTTTGCTGCTTTTCCAGCTTTCACCAGAGAGTTAAAAACATTTGGAATTCCATGGGACTTCCAGTGAACAGCTCACTCATTGGCATTCCCATTTTATAGAGAAATATTTTCCAGGACAGAGCCTGTTCTTTCTTTTCTTTGCTGCTAAATAAACGGTTAAACGCTGAGCTCTTAAAACCTTCCCAAAGCGTTCCCAGGCCTTGGGGAACAAGGATGTAATCTCAGGTTTGTGACCCACCCAGTGGGGGTTAAGTGCTGCTGCACAGTTGGTTCAGAGGAGCCGCTGCTCCTTTGCTCCCAGCTTTGTGCACCGCGCTCACTGGGGCGTCGCACACGGAAACCTGGAGCAGCAGAGGGAAGGATCAGGCCCTGCAGCCCTCTGTCTGTCCTTCTGCTTTGTCAGCCCCGCTTCCTTGCACAGCCAATGCCTGAACTTGCAAGCATAAGAGGGAGGACTGACCCTTCGAGTCCTCATTTCTCTCATTTGATCTCAGCGAACCTTTCATCCTGTCACCGCTTCCTCTTGTGTTGTGTCTCATCTTTTTAACATCTCTGTGTAACCTCGACTTGGTCCCCATTCACAAGGCGAGCGAGGGCAAACGCAATCTATGGAAGGGTTGCTTTCCCCTCCCGAATCATCTTCAGCTTTACCCTTCTCTGTTCCCCTTGCTCTGATTTTTCACCTTCATTTTTGTTCCAGACTGGCACCAGGTGGACAGTGGTTGTTAGGCTGGGATGGGAAGATGGGCCTGTCTCAAAATTCAGCATTTCTGTGGACCATACACTGCTGTCATTCACAGGCTGCTGGATGAGTTGCCCTACTGCTAGTCCCTCACCTGTACAGGTGAAAGAGAAGACAACAACTCGTGACGAATATCACACGTACACCTGCACTTTCTGATACTAACTTAAGACCAGAAGTCAGCTTTTTAAACCTGTTATTAAATACAGAATATGTGGCCTTCAGGCATGGATGTGTCGGCAGGGTGATGCTGCACTCAGAGGAACACATTTCAGAGAGGCCAGAGCTGTCTAACAATTACAGTGAGGGCCTGGGCTTGGCTACCGTTACTTTTATTTAATGTCTTGCAAAATAGGGATAATGCTTTCCTGTGGTATTCTTCAAGATTCCTATGCAGTAGAATTCTCTTCAGAAAGACCCTCACAAAGCAGAAATTGGTGAGCTGTGGTGGAGACAAGCGTACATTTCAGGCAGAATTCAGATCTTCAATTTCCATCCAAATCACAATGAAAAACTCCTGCCCTCGTTTCGTCAGGGGCATGTGAGCTGCTGCCCAGGTCAGCTGCAGCTCTGGGCCCGTTTGCCTCCTTTAGTCTCTATGCATTGCTTCATATTAATAAATTCTCATTTTCTTGTGCATTAATATATTCAGAATGACAATTGACATAGCTGCCAGCTGCTTCATATTGAGGCAGAACCACAAGCAGCAGCATTTTAGGGCCATATTAACAGCTTATTATAATAGAGATGCTATCTTGGAGCCCTCATTAATGTCAGTATTGCAGCTGTACATACTGCAAGTAGATGCATCATCATGATATAAAGTGTGTGTACAGCAGATGGAAACAAGATAAGGTGAAATCGAAGCTGTAATCTTAAATATGTAGTCTGCTGCACAGTGGAGCCAATAGAATTCCTGAGATATCTGTGGCCAAAAGAGCTGAATATAAGAATTTTAAGAAAAGCTTATTAAGAACACACAAACTATGGGTCACTCATATGATCATTACTAGACTGAAACAGAGAAATGCTAAATAAATATGTAGAAAAAAGCAGGAACTGTCTGCTGCTATATCTGTTCTGCATGTGGAAACCAGGAGGAAGGTGCCACTTTCTTACCAGGATGCTGGCATTGGACTAGAAATAAGGATGGGACACGGCCCCAGTCAAGAATAGACATTTTTTCAACACGAGTGCGGTGAATTCCAGAGTGTGCAACACACTGACAACAGTCAATGTGTACAGAGCTGGTTGAGAAATGTCACGTTAAACTTACTCTAACATTAGAAAACAGTTGAGAGACAAAGAGACAAGCAGCATGCTGAGCTATTGTTCCATCAGTGCCCTGACACTTATGGAGTCAGCTTTCCCAAGGTCTCCTCCAAGGTGAGGTCCCTGTGAGGCAGTAGGTTTGGCTGAACAATGGACATTATGTTGAGCCTCCTTCTTCCACTCTTTTTGTTGGAATTTGTTTTCAAAACTCACTACTAAATAACAACTCTGGAATATTAGTCTCACCATGAAGTTTAGTTCAAACTGACCCATAATTTCAATTATTGCTGGTGAGAAATGAGTCGTGTGCAGGCATGACTAAATAAATTTTTTTTAGGAAACCAAACTGTACAGAAGTTAGTTCCAGAGCAATCCCAGAAAAGCAAAGCAACAGTTTGTTTGGTATTTTAATAACAGATAATTGGTGCCAAGGACAGAAATCATACCAGTGTATGTATTAGTGTATTTTCACACAGGTAAAGAGTTAGAAAACCTGTCTGGGAGAAATTTTTGGGCTTTAAAGGAGAGGGTAGAAGGATTATGGGATAGGCTCACAAAGACAGCTTTGTTAACGAAGTTACTAATGAATTTTTCTACTGTTAGTGAAATTTTCAGTGGAAACTTCTGTTTAGAGGAATCACATATATTTCTTTTATAGCTCAAAACCATCTTCGTGTTGGGTTCAGGTTTTAAGGGAGAAATACCAATTAGCAGGATACCTTTAGCAAGACGCATGGAAAAAATGGAGAAGTATCCCCTCATGGTCTGAACTGCAGAGTTGTTTTTTTTTAAAAAATATTGATTTAAAGATTTTTACCAACAACCTGGGTCGTGCTATAGAATTCTAACTGATAAGGTTTCAGCAGACATCACCAAGATTGGTTACAATTACAGAGTGAGCTGAATCTCCTGGTCAAACGATTGTGATTCAGTGTGGCTGCATTTAATACAGCCAAATGCAAGGTGATACATCTGGGAACCTGGAGGGCAGATTACAGCTGTAAGATGGAAGATTCTGTCTTGGAAAAACATGACCCTGAGTGAGACTGAAAAAGCCAGTGGAGATAACAGCTTCAACATGAGCTCTCAATGCAAAGCTGCAGCTCAAAGGGCAGGTGTGTCCTCTCAGGGTGTGAGAAGGGAGGTATCAGGTTAGAGCTGGGGAAGGCTGATCCTGCCTCAGTGGGGAGCTACTCTGAGATTGCCACAGCAAAACCAGGTCTAGTTTGGAGGTCCCCTTGTGTACCTGGAAACAGGGGAGAGAGTTTAGATGGGAATCACACAAATGATACAGGAGCTGGAGAACCTATGGGGGAAGATCAATGGAGCTCAGTACATTCAGGTGCTTGAGGAGGAGACCTGGTCATTACAAATGTTCAATGAAGAGGTTCTCAGAGGGAGCAGGTGATTTCTGCTCCCGGAATTCATTTTAGCAGTAAGTGTTGCCACAAAAGCACAGCAGAGACTTCTGGGTTGGCAGGGAAGGCAGTGCTACCAGCACCCCCTGGGAAGGCATTTCACCTGATAAAATTTCACACTTGCACATGCTGTCAGTTTTATCTGGGCTCCACATAACAGCAGAATTATTTTACTTTGCTACACAGAAAGATTGTCAAAAGAGTACCACACTGCCATACCCAAACTTTTATCATCAGGCCTTCAGTTGATTGCTAAGGAGGTCAGGTCTGCAGAACAGAATGCTCTCAGCTGTAGAAGAATTTATCTTTTTAGTATTTTTATCAGTATTATAATTCAGTGATCCAGTCTGACCTTAGTTACATGTGTGTATATAAGTACATGTAATTACAGTAACATATCAGCTAAAGGGAAATTATTCTAGTGGTGCAGATCTCTTTGTTGTAGTCCTAGACTTGCACATATGGGTGGTGTGGGTGAATATTCCATCGATTTCCAACAGGAAAACAGGCTGTGAAGACCATGCTGCTATCAGCTTCCTTCCCTTCTCAGCTATCTCAGTCAACAGAAATCCTAAGCTTTAAATTCAGAATTTACCCTGTTTTATAAGAAGATGCTGAACTAACTTAGTTTCCTAACTGTCTCTGTGAGGTTCTACTTCATTTCTAGACAAGTCAGAGTGGTTCAGGGGACACTTGGAGTAGTTCATGTGTCTTTCTCAAAGAAAGCTGCCGAAGCCTGTGCTGCACATAGCAGTGACTGTTTGCATTTCTGCTAAGTGATGCTCCCAGTTCTGCTGAATGATGTGCAGCTAATCCCCAAATACCTGCAGTGGTGTGGATAACCCCACCCACTCTCTGCCAGAAAAAAAGATATCCCATGCCAGATGTTCCTCCCGTAGTAATACCTGGCAGCAAACATAACCCAGACATTGTTTCCTGACAAGCTATACATGATGTGTCATGTCACAGTGTGAGGGAAGAGACATTTTCCATGTTTACCACCCACTGTTAAACTTGCAAAAAGAAATGCTGTCTCCTGAGTTTGCTTGGCAGAGAGAAGCTCTTCAGACCTTTCAGTCCTTAGGCTGTCCAAACATTTTAGGAAAGCTAGTGAGGGCTCCCTTAGAAAAACAGATTGGAGGCTTTTAAAATAACCTTCCCACATAAATATGTCTCTCCTCAAATTCTAGGAGTTAAAGGGATTCCTTCCTGCCCCTTGTGAGGATTGTTTCGGTAGCCCGTGTGAGAGGCAGCACTGATGGTCTGGAGTTAATTCCCTAAGGGCAAGTGCCCCCAGCTCCCTGGCGTATCCAGGCTTTGCTAGTGCAAAGCCCACAGTCTCTGTCCAAACTGCCTGACAGAATTCAGCAGATCACTCTCTACACTTCCATTTCTGACACTGGGAGATTCTGGGTACCTGAAAATTACCTCAACTGCAGGTGCTGAGCTGCATTCACCCAGTGACTTGTGCCAGGTTGGTGCCTCACAAAATTGCTGCAATTTTGCAGACTGGCTCACTCAGCAAGAGTTACGCAGCTTTTTGTGAAAACCCTGCAAGGATGTCACAAAATACCTTCATAAATTGCTGTTGACTTCAGATAAAGGAAAATTAATGCTTGGGCTTGGAAACTGAACTGCTTTTCTCTGTTTTAACTCAGTGGCAAAGGCAGAATAAAGACAGTTGAAATGCCAAAGCTTTGGTGGGTACAGCCTCATTTTTTGTTTAGCACAAATCAAGAAAAGAGCTGAAATCAAAGGCAGAATAATGTTTGACTGCCATGAATAGAGTTGCTGAATATCTCAAGCACATTGTTGAAGAGTCCTGTTCTGATGGCATCACCAGAAAGCTCATGGGATCCCTACAGTTACACCTATCTGCTTTCCTGGGAAGAGAACTTGGGGTGCTCAGGGAGGCTTGGGGGAAAATCAAGGCCCAACAAGAGATTACATATAGGAAAAAGTGAATATTATGAAGGAAATATCTTCAATTTTTTATCCCTTCTGTCTGTTGCCAAGGAACCTCTGACCAAGCTACACAGGAACCTTCCCTGGATCTATTTCTTGTAATAATCCTAATTGCAGCTCAGTTGGTGTGTGCAAAAATCCTTCTCCCCATTTAGCAAAATGAAAGGTTCCATCAGAGAGCACATCTGCATGTGCTAAAAATGGAAATGCAAGAGCAATGCAAAATCTATTAAATATTTTATTTTTGGGGGGGAGGGGCAGGAATCTAAAAGTGCCAGAGCTGAACCACATTAAAATGAGGCAAGATTAAAGCCTGCATCAGAAGTTTTCCTTGCCAAAGAAGTGTGCACAATATTTGAAAGTACATATTATGCTGCATTGTTGTACTGTAGATCTGGCATTATAAAAAGTCTCCCTTCACTATTTAGTCTGAAAGATATGAAAGACATGGTTCAGGCTTGCACTAATATGGAAAAGCAAAAATACCCATACGAGTGCAATGAGAGGCTCTGGAGAAAACAATGAAAGAAAAACAAAAACCATATTTCACTCAATCCCTTTCCTATCAGACATCCTTGCAGCTGTCAATCAGTCCCTCCAGCTGTATATAACTGACGTGAGCAGTGGGCAGGGCTTTCAGAGCAGTAATTTTGAAAGTCCCCCAAACCATCCAGCCTTCCAAGCACTAAGTAAATTCTGCAAGAGAAAAGGCTGGGTACAAGTGAGGTGACTTGAGCTGCAGCTTGTCACCAAGAGCCCTCTCCAAGCTTGCAGGCTGCTATTTCATTTTCATATGTTGCCAGATACAGGGAAATCCTCTTTCTGCTGCATTACTTGCAGTTTTGTTAGTGGTGCTACTATCCTCAGAGTACATAAGGCTGATTTCTGTAGTTCTGAACTGATCTGTGCTGGAAAAATCACTTATCTTAAAAGACACAAAGTGCTGTTTCTGCAGAGGAAAGTAACCCTTAGGGAAAAGGAGACAGGAAAGTTCAGAATTCCAGTACTTTGATTCCCAATGAGTTTAAATATTTAGAAAACAGAAACAAACACTGTCATCCCTTAATCGCACATATAGCAAAGCTCGTTGTAACATCCTCACTATTTTTCCAATTAGTTATTTTCAAAAGAAAACTGCCAGAACCTACTGAAGTCTTTAGGGACCACCTTTGCCTTTCACAGTCCTGACCTGCCTGGCCATACCAAGCACCATGTCCCATATCAGCAAGAATCAGATTTGTGGCTGGTGTAAATCAGGCTCTGTAAGAGCTCAAGACACATTTTAGCCTGGAATGTTTAAAGAGTTGAACTGCTACATGCAGGTAGCTCAGCATATCAGAGGCACTTCATGTAGGTTGATCTGTCTGTCACATATTTTGGATACCTTCATTTGCTCCACAGTTCATTCAAAAAGTGTGGTTGCCTTAGAAACCACAAAAGTGCAGAATAATTCTAAGATAAACCCAGCTGATAGAATCACTCAGCAGCGGCTCAGAAGTACACAGCCTTTCCATACATTCAAAAAGATATATTGCATTAAAAGCAGGAGAGAAGGATTATTTCCTCATTAAAAAATAGGGGTAGAGAGAAGTGGCTGATTACCCAATAGAGGATGACAGATCCTGGGATCGTGTTACGTGTTCAGGCAGCCTTAGCCTGGGAAATGCCCCTGGTCATCAGGGTAATCCTGTGGGAAAGGAGGAGGCTGC
Source organism: Hirundo rustica (assembly GCF_015227805.2). Taxonomy (NCBI): domain Eukaryota; kingdom Metazoa; phylum Chordata; class Aves; order Passeriformes; family Hirundinidae; genus Hirundo; species Hirundo rustica. The sequence goes on from NC_053459.1 coordinate 18,100,324, forward strand.
AGAGGCTGGGGAGAGCTCCGAGCCAGAGCAGGAGTCTCCTTCTGAGCCACAATTGCCCTGCAGCTCTGGGAGGATGAAGAAAAGGAATATGCAGGTCTCCATTTCCAGATGTTCCCTACAGGACAGGTTCCCTCTGCCTGCTCCTCCTGGAGGGATTTCCCCATCTGTGTGAAGTGCTCCACTTAGGAAGCTAAATCTGCTCCCCTTCCCTGCTCCCCCTTTCCTCAATGCTGAAATGCTGAAACTTGTCTGCACCAAGGTGATGATTTCCTATCTGAGGGACATAAAGTTAGCTCCCGAATGGAATGTGATCTCTTCCAGCTAGTAAAAGTTTTATAACCAAGGACAAAAAAAACCCTATAAAAATAAAATCAAATCAGGCACCTCAGCTGGTGTAAATCAGTACTGCCTAACTCCAGTGGAGCTTGCCTTAGGCAGGGATGGAAATTTTGAGGTATTCCAAGTACATGGATGGCGGGTTTATTGGAAGTCATTAAAATTCAAGCCTTTTTCAAAAAAACAAAAAAAGAAAACAAACAAACACCCCCCCCCCCCCCCCCCCCCCCCCCACACAAATCCAAAAACAACCCAAAAAAAGCCCCTAAAAAACCCCCAAACTAGTAAATATTCTGAACTACTCTCAGGATCACCCTCCACCAAGATCCCCTCAGTCAGTCACTGGAAATGCTTAGACAGGACACTGAGTTTTGGTTTATTTGAGTGCATTGACAAAATAATTTACACCCACCATAGCTGATCCCTGGTTTAGTATGAATAAATGTAAAGCCTCATTACTCATCTCCTTTCTGCATTACTTCTTCCCATTTGCCTTACATGCTCACCTTCAGCTGGCAGAACACACTAGTAGCAGGTATGACTGGTAAATCATACTTAAAACGATTTTCCCTTGGAAAGGGATAAGAGTTTTTCCCTACTAAATGGCTTGGGAACCGCATGGTTTTGCTCTGGTGCTTCAAATACAGCCACAGTGCCTGAACAGCCATCAGAGGCTCTGCTATGTGCTGGATCACACCCATGACCTCTCCAGTCGTTTCATCAGGGAACAAAAGTCACTAAGTTACTGACACACTCAGGCAACTTGGAAAAAAATTGGTTTTGTTCTTCCTTGGTTCTTGAATCGCAGCAGATTGCTGACCCTGATGTTGAGAGGTGGGGGAAGGTTGGGAACAGGGCACTGTAGCCACTAGACATGCAAAAGCTGATTTATTTTTCTAATATTTGCTGCAGTTTAGGCCCTGCTTTAACCTGCCAGAGAAGAAATCCAACACCATCCATGATAGCAAAGGGACAGTTCATCCATCACAGCCTGGAGCCTGCACATCCCTGCCTGTCCTCAGCAATTTGCTAACCAAGGTGGGTTTTTTGAGTGCAGCAGTCTCAACACTAACTTTTACTGGGCACTGGAGCAGGGAACCCTATGATCTCTTAAGAATTAAGCAGCAAAAGAACCTCTGTAGATGCCCAGCTCTATTTGACTCCTAATGACAGTAACTTGCTTGGCTGTTAAGAACACCGAACCTTGAATAAGTACAGAAAAGTTAAAGCAATACATATAGGCAAAGGAGCCACTTGTAAAAAAGGTTGAGAGAATTCCAACAGTCCTTTATTTAATATAAACAAAGAAGCTGATCCTTCACTTTGATCTCATCTATTCTTCCCTGCCCCAGAAAACAGAGAGGCAGAATACAAAGACTCAAGAATGCCAAGTAGGAGAGAGAGAAAAGAAAAAGTCAGATCACCAAGGTAAATGATTGACTATGAGTTATTCACTTCACAGGATGATGACACAAAGTTTTGTGTGTGGATCCTCCCCATCTGAGACAGCCTCTTCACCAAAGATCCCAAAGCCTCCTGCACTCATTTCACTTCCCTTTCCTGCTGCCACTGCTGAGGTAAGAACCATGCAGCTTTACACTCAGAAAAACAGTTCTCATGAAGTATGACCAGAAACAGCAGGGCTGAAATAAAAATCATTAGGAAAGGGCTGGAGAGCAAAAAATACTCCCCAGAAGGGAGATGGCTTGGCAGGATAAAAGATGTCATGGATCCACTTATATATGAAGCCCTTCTGCCAATCAGATAGTGTCTAGAGGGGCAGCTTGTCCCTCTGTGGGAATCTAATTTCAGACACGAGATCACTGGATTTCCTTTTTCCTCAGAGCAGGCTGTATCTGCAGATCAAAGCCCCGCCGGGAGCTGGTGTATAGGATATTCTCACTTGGATGGAATTGTAGCTCCTGTGAATGCAAACATGGCAAGAGGAGAATACATCCTTTATGTGACATTTCCCATGTTTTTCTGACCACTCATATTGCTGGCCAGAAGAAACAGATTTAAAGGGCAGATTTAGTCAAATTCTGCTCTTTGTGCTTTTCCTCTGCTATTGTGGCGCTTTATTAAGGGTGATGAGGGATCTACCCCACCCACCCCAGTCATCCTCCAGAGCAGGTAATATATAACTCCATCCATTGTGATGCTAACGAGTTCTATTTAGCTGTATTTAACTGGATATCATGACTCCACAAGATGACCTTTCACTCCTGGGAAGTAGTTTTAAATTTGATCCACAGCAAAGGAAAATCCCTCCAATTCATTGGCTGTGAAAGGTCACAAGTGAAATGTGTTTTGATGGTATCTGCTCGTGGTTCAGTTCTCAGTATACCTGAGCATCAAGCTGGTCTGAATCAGCTTTTGTGCTGGCAGTCTGAGTACCAGGCACCCTGAGAAAGCACTGTGGAAAAGGCAGCCAAGCCTCTGGCAGTGCCAGTTGGTGTAGGCAATGCTTGGAGAGGAGATGCCCCAATGAACCCAAGGCATGTGCTACCCAGGATGAAACACAGAGGGCCTACTCAGCTCGCTTTTTTTAAATGAAAACATTAAAAAATGCAAGTAATATCCAATGTTAGATACAAGCATACAAAGATCTCATGTAAGCATCAGACAGTGATGCCACAAAATGCAGCTGTAAATGTGACTTCCTGGACAAAAAAAAAGAGAGAAAAGGAAAAGACTAAAATTGTTTTAACACAGTGGTGTTAAAACTTCACTGGCACCTCTTCTCCTCTTGGCTAGTAAGTCCAAGCAAACAATTCAGCTTGGAATTCCAAAATAAAAGACTGTCAAAAAAATTCGTCTTGTCTTTCCTCCCTCCTTTGTGGCCATTCCCCATGCAGAAGTGTAGGAGCTTGTTTAGCCCTTCTCATAAAAAAAACCTTGGCACTGTGTATTGGTGCAGCATATACAGGGTGGGAAGAAGTGTTGTTTTACTAATTTCTCATTACTTAATGTTGGCATTATAGCAAAAAAAACTGGAGCCATCAGTCAAAAAAACCCAATCAAACAAGCAAGCTACCCCAGCAAAGCAGTAAGAAGATTATCTTTCTCAAAGCTTTCAGTCAGATGGGGAAGGGATAAGAACTGTCAGTCCCCTTTTACACCAAGAATAAGGGAGACACAGGTGGCTGAAGAGAATTCCTCTCTCACACCAGCCTGTGGCAAAGCTCAGATCCCAACTTGGACACTCCCCAACGGAGCCACCCTTCCAAATCATAACAGGTGTATCAGATGTAACAGGAACCAAAACTCTAAAAATTATGAAAAGCACCAAAACCAACATTACAATGGGAAAGCTTAGTCACAAAATTGTGTGCAGAAAAGCACCTCGTTTTTTTGTGGCTCTGGTCAGATTTGTACAGCAGTGAGCTACTGCTTAGCTATTAAATGAGGTTTCTTGGTATTTAAAACTCCAAGGAGTGTCCTAAAAGTCAGTTTGAAAAGCAGCCTGAAAAGACCTTTTCCTTCCCTAAAATCTTAGAACATTTGAAAAACCCTGCTCAGACTAGGTTTGAGGTCATATTAGCCAACATGAGGAAAAAGACCAGCCTTTACACCTGCCTAGACACGTCCAGTCTATAAAAGAAACCGAAAAGCGAATATTGTCAGTAACTGACTCCCCTGCTTATTTCTGCCTGTGACAGTATAGGTAAAACAACCAAGTGAATGCCAAGCCTGCCAGAGACAATCAGCAGCCTCAGGGCTCAGAATCAAAGGTGTTGCTGCCATCAGGATGGTGAGGCCAAGTCTCAGGAAGATGGTGAGCGACCAGCCTCTGTTGCCATCAGCACAGGGATCTCTCCTTCCTAGAGGGAGCAGTGACAGCTGCATGGAGCAGGAGGGTAAAAAGTGTTTGAAGAGCAGGAGGCAAAAACAACTGTGTGACTAAAAAACCCATTTGTTTGTCTCACCTAGTGCCAAACCCACTTATTCACAGCGTGCTTGAGGTTTCCCCGCAATACACTGTTCCCAATGAGGTCTCTGTGCTCAGCCAAGGAAAGAGGACAGCCAGGAATTACCACAGAAGTCAGTCTTGCAACATATACCAGAGAGCCCTGGATCCACCACATACTACAGCTATGCCCAGAACAGAGTGCAGTGTGAATTCTCACTTTACTATTAGCTCAGGCCAGAGGGTGACTGGCACCCAGCACAGGAGAGCTGGGATGGACAAAAATAAGGATGTAATGTGTGTTCTCAGTTGCATCAAATTCAAGGTGACTCTGACTTGTGGCTTTGGTACAACCCTGGGACAAAGAAGTACTGACCATATTCCTACCTTGATACCTCCACTGTGGAAGAAGGAGCAGTGCACAGCAGAACAACTCCAGCTGAGGGCTCTCAAGAATTTCAAGTTCGGCCAAGTTTCGGGTTTTAATGCTGTAAAAAACCCCACCAACCAACAAAACCTTCTACACAAAACAAAGGCACAAGGCCTAGTCCAAGCATGACCCTGCCTTTGTGTAACAGTCAGAATAAAAGATAAGTAGACCAAGGCCACTCAGCCCTTGAAGTTTCTGACCTAAAATGCAGAAGAAATACACAAGGTGGTGGGTTAATAAAACACACCTGCAATAACTTCTTTTGGAAACATGCCTCAGCTGAGGTACCTGGCTTCACTCCCAACACTTAGAAACAATCCCCAAGTGTCAGTGACTGCTGTTTAACAGACAGCACCATTTCCAGGGGGTCCTAAGAAAACCTGAACTGACAGATTTCTTTTTTGAAAGACTGTAATAACTTATAAAGCTGTCAAAGTGGGGGTTTATTATTATTATTTAAAACATGCTCCTATGTAAGTCCTTGTATGACAAATTTTAGCCAGCAGGTAATTTTTAAAGTCAAGACTCAAACTCGAGGAAGTTGAAAATATATAGAATCTCTGACAAAGCTTTAATTAGAGGTTTGTAACCAGGTACAGGTAAATTACTGAAATGTTTTTGGTTTGAGGCTCTTCACTGTTAAAACATCACTAATGCCTCTGGTATACTGTTCATAAAATGATTTTATGCAGCTGAACAGATACATCTTTCTAATACAGAATTCTAAATCACAATCACCCTAATGAGTCCTTATCTGCCTCTTGTGCCTCTATTCCCCTTTGCTCTTAAAGAGTACTGTAGGTTAATTAAGTTGGGTGAAACTGGAGTTCTTACTTATGAGAGGAAAGTTAAAACAGAAAATAGAGTTGTGACTTACAAAACTACTTTTTGACCAGCGTAGACATAAATGTCAATTCCGGAAGGGCCTGTGGATCTAACTAAACTTCAAGCTGCTTTTCCCTTGGGACCTTATTTTGACCCTTTGAATAAATAAAATTATGTACTCTGCAATTACAAGCTGTTGCTGAGGTTCCTTTTTCAAATATTCCTGTCGTTGTTGCTTTTGCACAGATTTTAAATTCCTTACTGCTCCATCTCAGCTGTTTCTGCAGTCCTGCACAAACCATTCTGATTGATGTCACCTTTCCCTTGGAATAGATTTTCATGTCGTTCTTTCATAGTGAGTTCCAAATCTTGTCTCATTTCTGATGTATAACTAGTATGTGATCATAAAAGAAGACTTAGTCTGGCTTGGGTTATAGCTTAAGAAATAGTCAGATGTAAATAAAACTGAAAAAGAAAAGGGTCTTTCTTTGTTGTTTTTCTTTATGGAAGCTTTCATAAAGATGTCCTTTGTTTTCTCTTCTGTCAAATCATTTAATTTCCCCATTTAATTTAAAACCCCTAAGTCCAAATAGAACAACTGAGGAAGAAGTGCTGAATTCTTAGGACATATCTAACATGTAATATAGTGCAGGGCTATCTGAGCCAGTATTAGATTATCTAGTCTAGATGTCAGAAATTATGCACACACCAGGGCCACTGGAACCTGAGCTACCTCTAGGATCACTGACACATCTCAGAATTTTCTTCTCTGTGCTTCACAGCTATCCTGAGCTACAGCCTCATCCGTGCAAGGTGCTGAGCACCACAGCACTGAGCAACTTCAAGAGGAGATGAAGGGGCTCAGCACCCTGCTGGGTTGAGTGCAGGCTGAGTGATGTCGTGGGTGGATGCTTCCTGAAGAGCAGTTAAATTCACTGAAGCTTGGGTTTTCTGCCAAATAAATGCCAGCTGAGGAAGTTATGCCTGCCCAGAGGCTTTCTTCAGTGTACATGTTCTACTTAAAAAAAAAAAAACAAAAAAACTCTACTGTAAGTTTTGTCTTCATAAACTGATGTTCTCTTTTTCTTCCTCTTTTGCCCTCTCTGACTTCTGCCCTTGCTCCTCAGCTGCCAAGAAAGTGCCCCTTTGTGTGTGGAAATGCCCAACAGTTCACAGAAGTTAACTAGAAGACACATTCAGCCACTTTCTGTCAAAATGCCTTGACACTCTTTCTGTCCAAAAGACCCTTTTGCTTTGGAAAAGCCCCCATTGAACACCTCCCCCCTTTCACCTCCCTCTTGAACTTACCCTGCAACAACAATGCAAAATAAATAAGTAAAAGAGGCACCTTTCTCCCCAGCCCCCAGCCCTTGCTGCAGTATTTTGTTGTTGCCATCGTCACTATTAATTTTATGCAAGACTCTGGCAAAGTCTGGACTGGTGCAAAACTGCTGCTGCTTGGTGTTATATTCACAGAAATTCTGTTCCTGTTTCATGGCATTTTGCTTTTGCCTCGGTATTGTTTTTATTTGGTTTCTTTGGCTGTGGGAAGAGTTTCCCCCTGTGCACAAACCCCTCTGGATGTGTGAGTCGTGTCACGCTCTGCGTCGAGAGCTCCCGGGGCACGGCCAGTGCAGGCTGGAACACAAACTCCAGGCTTGGTTTGAAAACATGCAAGAAGCAGATGGATTATCTCAAAATCAAACCACAGCTCTGGAAGGCCTCATCATTTTTGATCAAGGTTTCAAAGTCCTTTGGATGCTCATCTCTGCTCAAAGATACTCAGTGTCTGGTGGGACTCCTATTAAGCTGTGATAAGTTAAGACAAGTGCTAATGGCACCGTTTAACTAAACCTTAGCTTTTTTTGCTATAAAAAACTTTCTGAGATAGGCCCAAGGACAGGTCCTGCAAGGGGTAAAACAAATGTGTTGACTCAGATCCTGTGCTAATGGGCAAATTTATTTCTGGATTGACTTTGACCAGAAATTGAGGGGCTCTGCCCAGTGTATATCATCTGGTTAGAAATTACTGGAGGTTTTACACAAGGGTAGGCTCTTTGGAATTTGTAGCTATGTATTTTTAATACTGTCAATAAACTACTTCCTTGAGACACAGAAGGGCAATAATGGGAGCTGTTAACAAAGTGTGAAAAGAAACGGGCAAGCAAAGGTTAATCACATGGCTGTCCACTAATGACCTCTCCAGCCCCGAGTTTAAACCCTCTGCTACTTGTAAAGACCAATCACGTGAATAATTTCCTGTCTGAGGTAGTCTTTATGGTTAAGAATAAAAGCTGAGCTTATTGTGAAAAGAAAGTGCTCAGCAGGGGAGAAGGTTATTATTTTTAAGCTGATCTAAACACCTGGGTTTCTCAGTAGACCCTATTAAACTTCCTCCATTATGTCTAAAGATTTCAATCATTCCTACCACAGTAGTAAATTAGTGTATTACTGCTTAAACCAGATAAGCCGTAGTGATGGGGACATCCTAAGCTGATGCTGCTCACCCACCCTGAAGAGAGGCCTATGCAGCCGGCTCCTTTACCATAAATAAGGCAACAAGACCTGATGCCATCCCAGAATATTGTCTCCTTTCAGTGTGTTGAGGTGTGAGAGGAGCATTGACTCCTGCTGCTAACAGGGCCACAGCACACACCAGGCCTGGGCCATGGGAAGGTGCCTGTCAGCACGTTGCTCTTGGAGCAGGTTGTGCCTGGAGTTGTAGCATGGGAAAGCTTTTGCAGAACCTTCGCAAACCCATCTTTTCTAGATACCTCCAGTACAGCCAGAAGGAAAGCAGAGAATACAAAAATGTGAGATATTCCTGCTTGAAGGTTTAGCTTTTGTAGCAAAAGGAGTTCTGAGAGTGAGAAAATATAATGCTGTCCTGGCCAGCGGCTCTCTGCCCTCACTCCCTCTTTCTTCTCCTCTCACCCCCACATTATTCATGAGACATTTCTTTTTCTTCTCGGAGTTATGATTCTGGAAAATGCCTGGAGATCAGACTGTGCACAGAGGGAGTACTCAGCCTCCATTCCTCCCATCACAGCTTGCTGCTGCTGGGATCCCCACAGCCCTCCAGCACACCCCCACCCAAAGCAGAACAGAGCAGGGCTCCTTAGTGAGAGCAGCAGAGCCCAAGCCCTGGCCAAGCAGCCCTCCTGAGGCTTCACACAACGTGTCTGCTGTCCTGGCTGTGGTTTGTTTATGGGCTCGTATATAAAGAGTGCCAGATTCTCAGCCAAGTCCAATTTATCTCTGGGTGAACTCCACCTATGCCATTTATTTCAGTCCCGATTTACACACATCAAACAAAATACCTGCAAATCTTTTCCCTTCTCAACTTCCCCAAAACGTCTCACCTGGCACTTTCAAACCATGACAGTCTGCAAGAGCTGTAAAATGAGTGTGAAATTTTAACTCAGGTCAACATAAAGTGCCCACCTTACAGTCTCTGGAGGGAATGATATTATACCTTATTAACCTGCTGAAAATGCTGCCCAGAAACTGTTTGATATTGCACGGGTGGTGGCACTGCTTTTTCTACTTAATAAATGGAGTCCTTGAGTTTTCCAAGGGCGCACGAGAGAGAAACTCTTCTGTTCTGTAAACAACTGTGTGTCCAGTTTCCATGCACGGATACCCAATTTGTGCATGCAACTGTAGTTATTGTGCATTCAAATGGGGCACACCACTAGTCACGGGCCTGGGCTTCTTGCCAGTTTAAAAGTCAGCCCTTCTGTATGTAGAAAGAGAAGGCAGTATCCAATAGAAACAGTGCTCTGCATGCACTCACAGCTCTTATTCAAGGCTCTCAGAACAATGTCTAACTGTTAATCTTCCCAACACTGCCGTGAGGCAGGGAATATTTTATCTACATTTTACAGTCAGAGGAAACTGAGGTTAAGTGACTTGCCCAAGGTCAAAAGACAGATTTAATGACAGGCTCAGGATCTAACCATGAGAATATGCTGCCCTGACACTGCCTGCTACACCTTGGAGTGAGTGAGGAGTAAATGCGTCCTTCCCGCAACATCCGAGCACTGTCGTTTGCTAAAGGTCTAATCCAAGGAAGCGCAAACAAAAATCTGCAGTGGTGCCAAGATTAGGGAAATATCTCCTCTGTGGTTGGGCTCTTTTTGTGTTGCAAATGCAGAGGCTGAAATTTCCAGAGATGTGGATGCCCAATTTCCGCTAACATTAATAAGCTGATGTGTCCAAATCCTGTAGGCAGCTTTGAAAGCCTGTTTGTGCTTTCCCTCTTCCTACTATTCAAGCATAGAGTAAGGTCAGGGCTTTCCCATACCCTCTCCCTTCTCTGCCGGTGGAAAAATTCTGGCCATACCTTCACTTACTCTGCAGTGAATGGATAATGTCACTGGGGATTGATTGATCTAATACCCACAAAAGGCCAGAGGAGAGATTCCCTTGGTTGCCACAGATACTGGATCAGGACCTTATCTTTTTATGGCACTCATATCACTCTCACTATTTTAATATCTGAACATCTCGTGGTTTATAATATATTCCACTTCCTAACTCACCCATGAGATAGAGGTAGCATTAATCACTTAATCCCATTTTACAGATGATGAACTGAGGCACATCAGACTCCATACTCATTTCAGTCTGAACTACTCTGAGATGCTCTTGGCATAGGCAAGAGGATGAGATAAGCACCTGCAGCCAGAGATTTAGACACTGTCTTAGGAGGGGATACTACAGCAAGAATGAACAGCCCTTTGGAACGTGCCTTTTTTAACGTTGACTGCAAAGGGAGCCCGGATGATGAGGTAGTTAAAATCCCTCCCTTCGAGACAGATACTGCTGGGTCAGGCGAATCCCTTCCTAAATGACTTGCCCAATGCCATGGAGAAAGTTTGTGGCAAAGGAAGAAATTAAGTCCCAGACACAATCACAAGGCTATTTTCCTTGGACTGAGCTTTGATTTCAGGTAAAGGATTGTTTTGGGTTTTTTTTGTTAAGGCAGAGAAAAATACTAATAAGTTTAAAACTATCAGCTTTGCTTGGATTAGTCACTGGGAATCTCAGCAGCCGGGCTCTTGAGCTCTGGCCTCTTTGACTTTCGTATGTTTAGATGTTCAGGCCCTAATGAGTTGATCTCGTTGATCTTTAGGTGCCTATTCATATGCAAATCCTGGCATTCTACTTTTGCTAAATAGTCTTTGTATTAACACATGAAATAAATTTTTAAAAAAAGAAAGTCAGGCTGTGGTAAATCCTCATACTTAGGTTTGTTTGCATTTGGATAAATGATCATGGTCCCTCTTTATATGATCTAGCTGTACCCCTATTAGGAAAAGGCGGGGGAGGGTTGGGTGGATACTGAGAAACCCAACTTTTAATCTCTTCCACACCATTGTAAATGTTTTATCAAAGAAAAAAAAAAAAATGTCCAAGAACTGAGAGAAAAAGATGCAAAAAATATATGTATTCCTCAGTTTCCTCTTCGGCCAAATTTTTTAAATTACCACAGAAGTGTCCTCATTCTAGTATCCTAAGTGGTTTGTCTACTAAAAAGACCAAATGTGTCTTCTAAGGCTCCAAAAACCATGGCCTGCCACAGGGAGGACACCTTTTCACAGCAGATTTTGCAGGTTCATGGTGCATGCGCATGTGAGAGACCTGTACATCACTGTGCCATGCCAGCACACACTTGAGAGATTTTGAGCATGAATCCTGACCCCAATAGTGAATGAAAAGCACTCAATGACTTCAAAGGGTCTGGGATTTCACCCATCATTTTTCAGACTCTGAAGCTTGCAATCATTAGTGGTTTGTTCTGAAAGTGGTGGCTGCAGAGCAGAGAAGTCATATGGGAATTTCATTTAACTCTGTGACAAACTTCTACTATCTCTGTTTAAACCTTGTGTATTGTGCAGTTATGTATATAATGCCTACAGTACAGTTGTATATTTTATATATATATATTTAGCTAGATTAGTCACAAAGAGTAATCTGAAACACAGAGACACAAGAAAACTCTTGCAGGGCCTTGAAACTCTAGTGCCCTACTCTGGGCACTACATATGCACTTGTATGCATTTATGGATGTGTGTATGCACTTAAAACTTCCAAAAAATCTCAGCCTTCATTTGGACAAGCTGCGCAGAGTTGTAGCTGCGTTTCCTTGGCTAAAGAAAAGCTGTTTAGGAGCAAATGCAGGTTGCAACAAAATGTTAGGAACAAACTGTCCAGGATCTTCTTTCACAACAATCCCACGCGCTTACAAATCTCCCTTTAAGAATAAAGTGGTAGTGCAAACACCTAATTAAAAAAACGGCTTGTATTCAGAGTTACTAATTAAAAATCCTCATGTTCCCCCGACTTTTTCCCCCCTCTGTGGAAATCTGCAAGTTATTTAATTGAAGTCCCATTTTGTCGGTGCAGATGCACGAAGTGTCTGAATCATCAAACAGATTTAGGGTGTTTTGATTGTTGTGTGTGCCTCATTGCTATTCCCAGAATGTCGAGCTGAGCTTATGCTGATCGGCAGGACTTAGAAGCATGAAACAGTAAAAGAGTCCTTTCTTCTCATCCCAGCCCCATCCCCCTTGCCCCCCTGGATTTACATTGAAACTTTGCCAATCTCAGATCGCACTCTGTCTGCTGCCTCTGCATTAAAATGGAGCCGCTTGCCTGTTTCTTTGGCCCCACACTCCATCTTCAGATTCCCCTTGGCTGCCCTAAGACGCCCCTCATGTTGCTTCAGAGAAACTTCTTTAAGAAGACAATTTCATTTTCTGTCCATTTTTTTTCTCTCCTTGTTTTTCTTTCCTTTTATTTTTTTAAATAAAAATCCTTCTCTGTTTTTACATTTGTGCGCTGTGTGAAAAGAAAGGAGACAGAGGAGGAGAGAGAAGCCTGTTTTCGTCTAGAGGTGAAAACAGCCTGGTGAGCAGCAGGTGCAAAGCCCCAAAGCAGCTGCTTTCTGCTCTCAAGTTGAAGCGCCTTGGTCCCCCACCCTCCACGCCAAGAGCACTTCATATAATCCTCTCATGCAATTCACACTGTAATTGCAGATATCCAGACTGCTAGGGCTCATTTTAGTATTATTTTTACTGATAACAAGATCTGCAAACAGGGGACCGGTCGTAGTAATTAGTTGTGTGTCGCTAGGCAGCTTCTGCAGAAGCAACTTGGATTCTTTTCCTTTCTCTTTCATTCTTTTTTTGGGAGGGGAGGGCATCATTGCTTTGCCCCCTCCTACCTCTCCTCTTTTTACCCCCTTGAAGGCCACTCAAAGTAGCACATGGGGAACTTTCCTGCTGGCTCTGCTAGGTCCCTTTATTATCTCGCCTGCCTCTTTCACTCCTTGAGTCGAAGGCTGCTGGATGGGTGCTAGCAATGAAGATTATTGTCTTGAGGACCAGCTTGTTTTCTCAAGGCTCTGCTTGTTACATTGCTAATTATGGGTCTATGGAATCCTTTTCTGATATTTGACTAAGTGGCATGGATTACTGTGTAATCATTTCCCACTGGGGAGGGGGTTCTTATTTATTATTATTATTATATACCTCTGGACAACTTTTCAGTTGCTTTTATTTAGGTAATTGGTCTTCCCTGTAATCCAGGAATTCTTATTTTTTTAATCATATTATGTATTTCACCAAACACTAGTTAACATGTTAATTACTGGTAAATACACACTTTTTCCCTTCTGTTCAGAGTGAATACAGATCCTATGAATGTGCTGTTTGTCATCTGTACCCCTTATGTGTTATCTCTGTCTAATAGGACATTGTTGTTTAATGAATGAAAAGGCTGAACATGGACATTTGGCTCCAAACTTTTGTTTTAGATTAAGGCTTAATGAGTTTATGCCTTTTTTTTTTTTCTTTTTTTTTTTTTTTTTCTGTTTTATTTTTCAAGCCAAAATATAAAGGAATAAAAATCAGTTTGATGACATAATTATTTTTAATAACCTGAACAGATTTTGCAGTGCTGAGACACCATACAAAAGCCTGGAAAATGGGATCCTTTATTTAGTTGCTGAAAGCTTGATCCAGCTGCCATGAAGTCAAGGCAAATTTTCCACTGAGTCAGAGAAACTCAAATCAGTGTGGAAGACCAGACAAGTTTCTTCCATAGTGTCCTGGTAACACACCAGGGTCCAAACGGACAAGTGTGGTTCAGACAGAGGGGAGTGGAGTGGGGAGCAGATTCCAACATGATTCAATTACTAGAAATATTTTCAGTTTGTCTTAAAATGGCTTATTTTCTTGGCTTATACCAACTGTGATTTTTTTCAAAGCTTTAAGTCACTGAGATCTTTCTTTTATGCTGCAGTCCCACGTTTTGATAAATAAAACTACTGATAAACTGACCATTGGGGGGGAAAAAAATAAGTGTTGCAAGTCTCAAACTCAAAAGCTCCAATAACTCCGCTGCAATAGTGCTGCTGTGAAAATGGTCCTGGGGTACAGTGACTTTAAGGAACTTCAAGTCAGATTGACAGAGAACCGGAAAGGTAAAAAAAATTACCTTATTTAGGGTACTGGATAAGTGAATTCAGACTGAGATGTAAATGAGAACAGTCTAAGGCTGATTTAATCTGTGCCATTCTATCTAAGATGTCAAAGACCCTGGCAATGAGGAACTCCCCAAAACATTGGTGCCCTCTGGGGACAACTCTTCTCATGGGCCATGGCTCATATGCCAGGATGTTGAGTTTCACAACTTTTTATGGCTTTTTTTCAATCACTTCAAAACTAATGTGGCAAAAACTTTCAACAGAGCTATGCATGCCAGCTAAGTGTTGTCATAATCCAATGCACCATGACAATAATCCATCCAAAAGACACTGTGCTGGTGCAAACCCTCCTTATTTATTAGATTGTTTTATAAACAGATACTTGCCTAAGAAAGAATAATAACTCTGAGCTCTGCAGCCTCTGGTATGTTTGCCTAAAAAGCTGCATAGCTTAAGATCCTTTTTTTTATAAAAATGGCTTTTCTCAAATTTCAGCCCAAAGATCTGCTAGACTTGCAGCAAAGTAAACACAGTCCAATACTAATTCTCAGCAGTCAGTCCAAAAGTGCTTTTCCCAGGGGGGCCAACAGGGATGTCCACAAGCTTTCAAAATAAACATAATTCAAGGTGACACTGGCACACTAGGACTTGCATTAAGGATATGTCAGAATAAGTAAATTGCAGTCTGGCAGAGTGGGAGAGAACAGGTCAAGTGATATTACAAAAAACCCCAGTGTTGTTTCCTACAAAATTTTCAAGCAGTTCAGTTGGTTCAATGTAAATTCTGTTAGTTGTAAAACTATTCTGGATTTAATCTATAGTGTCAAAAGAGTTTGCATTCTGTGCCATTAGAAATGTAACTTCTTAGAGACACCCCTGAAGATGAGATTTATTAGGCTAAAAAGTGACAACTCCTGGCTATTTCCTGGAGAAACATATTATTCCATCTCAACTAAACTTAAAACAGGTCAAGTAAACAACTCTGAAAGCTGGAAAACTCAATTTCTTGCCCATCCAATTATGCCCAGCTAGGCCAGCCCGTACAATTTTCCATTATGACTGTTATGAGCTGTGTGTGGTCCCCTGACTGTACCATACGAGCTGGAGCACTGGAGCACAATAAGGCATGTTAGAGGCTGTCAGCGTGTTTTAGGATCTCCTAATTCTTGCTCACCGTAATCACACTGCTGTGTACTATATAGCATTTGAGATGACACTTTGGACAAAGTTTCTTATGTACATCTACAGATTTTGGAAAAGTTCACTTTGAGAGATAAAGGATGTTATTTTTATTTTTTTTTTCCTCATTAGATGCAATCAAAACTTTGGGTGTTTATATAGGAGCTTTCTCCTTGGTCCTGGATTGTGGCCTTAACTGTGCTTTCAGGCTCCCCTTTTCATCCATATTTATTTATGTATGGATTTTTCTTTTTATTTTTTATATTTACCTGCTTTGCCCCTTGATCACCTATCCTGCTTTGCTGTAATTTTTTTGTTTGCTCTTTCAGTGTTGCTTGAGCAGAACATTGCAAAATCTTCTTAAGCACCAAATAACCTTCAGCTCTTAAAGAAGAATCCATTTTTTATTTAAATCAAAGCAATAAAATCCAACCAGCTTTTCTTTCTCTTGCTCCTCCCAATGCACACATACTTGCCTGCAGTTACAGAACCATAGAGCCACCCTACAGAAAACCGATCATATTTTCATCTCAGCACTCAACAACTTTTTTTTAATAGTGGAGATGGGCTGCAAGAACAATCCTTCCACAGCAAATCAGGAAGTTACAGCACTGGCTTGGGAAACCAGTGACAGGAAGCAGCAGCACAAGCAGGATTTTCAGAAGGTGAGAATTCCCTCGTCACATGCAGAGGTATGGAAGATACTTCAGAAAGGCCAGCAATGAAGGAGGAGAAAATGTCATGTTTGGCACAGTCACAACTCGATGCCAAGGGTCTGTGAGGGGCAATATGCTCAGGCTGGGAGCAGGGTGGGATGTAATAACTGCTGGGAGATATCTGGAGTAGTGGGAGGGGGGCAGAGGTCCTTGGGCAAACATGACCTGTCTCATTTTGGGACACCACTGCGTAGAAGGATAGGTCTTCATGTGGAGAGGCTGGACTCAGCCAAAGTGGCATGTGGTCTGCAAAGCAGGAATGGCATCCATAATCACATTCATTACAGTAATTGAAATATCATGCAGGAATAAGAAAGGCTTTGTGGTCCAGTGTGCATACCTCTGTGTGCATACCATCAGCCCTTTCTGTGCAGGTTAACAGCACTATAGGCGCCTGTCTGTGGGGATTGTGTGAGGGAGTAGCTGCTCCCGTCTCCCCTCCTTTAACTCCTTGCAGTGCCAGGGTCAGTTGCCCAAAGAGGTCTCCTCACATGCCACTTGTGCTGCAAATGTCTCCTCCACAGCTGGTCCCTTGTCCCCATATCATTCCTTCAGTAAGTATCAAATGGCCAACCCAGTTCCTGGTCAACTCTGGTCCTTGTGATGAATTCAATCAAAAATAACTTTGGGCTCTGCCTCTCCCTTAGGAGGACAAATCTTCAAAAATTGTCCTACCAAACAACTCAAAGGAGTGGGCAGTAACTCACTCACCGTGGTGCTGACTCCACCCTCAACATGTTATTGCGGGGAGAGCTCTGGTGTCCCCAGCCTGCCTGCATGTCTCTGCTGTGTCTGGCATCGCTGTAGCATCAGGGAAACCGATGCTTGCACAAGCCCTGCTCTGTGCCCTGAGCTCTGGGATTCTATAGTAATGCTGCAAGATGTAACATAAATAAGAGCAGTATGTGGGCAGGCAGACACCACCCAGTGATTTTCATGTGCAAATACTTGTACCAAATTTAAAGGCTGCTTGTGAAACTAAGCCTGTAAGTACTGCTGAGGCTTCAAAGAAGTAAAAACCACCATTAAAGCAGTCCATTAAAGCACAATTACATGCTACAGTAATACACCTAACTGCAGTGGGTCCAATACAGCCATTTCCAAACTGGTCTGAAATATTTCATATGGTGGGTTTCACACTTTGTGCAATTGTTCTCTACTGGTTTTATCTCTGTATGTATTAGAGCAGCACTGGAAAAGCCCATGTAAAACTGGCTCCCTATCCCGATAGTCAACACAAAAAGTCATAGGAAGAGATAAGTTATCTTAATGTCAGCAAATTTAAATAGATGCGTTGAGGCAAAAAAGTGGGAAAGGAAACAAAAATGGGTTAAGGGACTTGCCAGAGGTTATAAATTAGGTGAGTACCCAGGGCTTCAGGGCGCTGGTCCAGTGACACATCCGCTGCACAGCCCTGCCTCATGCTGACCCAAACACTGAGAGTTTGGTTTCCTCCGGTCTGCACAACACTTATGACACCTACTAATTTTCTAGTCTCACCAGCAATGAGAACAAAGGGCAGATGACTGGATTTTGTTCCTCTGTGACTGCCAGCTTTCCGCAGCCCTTCCACAAGCTTGAATAACATGTGTTGCATATGGAGTGCTGAGGGCCATATTTTAAAGTTCTCAGCACCCGGCAGCTCCTCCAGGAACACTGACGGGAAGCAACCACCAGCCAGATGTTCAAAATAGCTCAGCACCAACTTTCTGAGGCCTTTGGCCATTTACACTGGGGCCTGAGAGAGAACAGAACAATTTTGAAAGTCTGCAAAATGTAGTCTACTGGGTATTTTTAATATAAATATCCTTAAAGATCCAGTACTTGTAAGCCAAATATTTAAGGAGCCTTGATAGCTGAGCTGTGGGCTTTCTGGTGGTAAACCTCACCTATCCAGGGAAAATGAACTGGTTTGGTTTACAAAAAGAAGCGCACAAATTCTGTGCCATTATAAAAGAGCTTTTAAAAAATTGCAAATAGTAACAGTTTTAGAGACAGGTAAAAGGTATACCCCATTCCCCCACATTTTCGAGTGGGATCCTGTTCTCCTTAGAAGCATAGAAATTATTAGGTGGGAAAAATATCTTTTAGATCATGAAGTCCAACCATCATCCAGCACAGCCGAGTCCTCTGCTAAACCACATCCCTAAGCACCTTCTCTATGCTTCTAAATACCTTCAGTGATGGGGACTCTACCACTCCCCTGGGCAGTGCTTGACAACCCTTTCAGTGAAGAAATATTTCCTAATATTTAATCTCGACTTTATCTGGTGCAACTTGAAGCACTTCTTGTCTTATCCCTTGGTCCTTGGAGAAGAGTCTAATGCTCACCCGGCTACAACCTCCATTCAGAGAGTTGTAGAGAGTAATAAGATCTCCCCTGAGCCTCTTTTTCTCCAGGCTAAACACCCCCAGCTCCCTCAGGTACTCCTCACAGGACTTGTGCTCCAGACCCTTCCCCAGTTCTGTTGCCCTGCTCTTGACTCGCTCCACCCTCTAGATGTTCCTTGTAGTGAGTTGTCCAGGGCGTGACGCAGGCCTTGTGAGGTGTGGCCACGAGTACAGGAGACAGTCACTGCCCTGGTCCTGCTGGTCACACTGTTGATGGCACAGACCCGGTGCCATTGGCTTTCTCGGCCTCCTGGGTACACACTGGTTGATTTTTACCCGTAAACACCAACCCTACCATCACCATCATCCAGCTCTAGACAGTCAAACCCCTCCCTAACCCACGGGGCTACCCATGACCTCTCCTTTCTCACCTGGCCCTTCTGCAGAGTTTATAGCCATCCACTGCAGCCCTCTGGCTGCTCCATGATGGCAAGCATGGTTTTCCTGCTGCACCACACCTGCCAGCTCCTCCTGTTTGTCACCCATGCTGCCTACACTGGTGTCCCTTGAATATTTGCGTGCCTCCCCCACACCTTAGGGGAGGCTGGGAGCCTGGGGGCCTACATCCATCTCATATATCGAGGGTGGCTCCCAGTGTTAGCAGTGCCCACTCTTACTTCCCCCTAGTCAAAGCCAAACTCTAGTTTTAAATGCTTTTATTCATTTCTATAAGCCAAGACTGACGTGTTCACCAGAGTTAATCACAACTCTATTTCTCCCCAACTCCCCCATTTAATTTTAAGAAGGGGCCAGCCCCGATATTTGAAACTCCTGCTCCATTTCTTTTCATTCTCTTTTTCTTCCTTCCTTCCTTCCCCCTCGCCCCCTCCCTCCATCTCCTACTCTGTCCCCTTCAGAAGCCCCCAGGATGACACCGCTCATTGATGCTTCTCCTTCATTAGCATTTCAGCAACTTGGCTCAGTAGTTTCAGAGACAATCCGTCATGAGAAAACTGAAGAATGTGCCCCATTTGCATGATTCTGTGCCAGAATGCAACTTTTTCTCAGCTGTTCATTGTGTAATTTCCCCTTGAGCCTTCAACTTTCCCATGAAGTCCCAGAAATCATATTATAGCATTCCAGACCAGCTGCAATGCACCAAAGATTAGTTTTATGGACATTTTAACCAATCTCACAGCTCTACAAAGAGAATCACATACATAAGAAACACGGTTTTACTTTCTGTTGTTAGGAAAGGCAGCGTGCCTACTTGAATAAAGTTCTTTGAAACTACAAGAAGGAATTTATGCCCCATGATGAGAATGATCCAATAACTGTTGTGAATCCTTAGGCATATTTTTAACTTCCACTTGTACTGCCTTAATTATTTTATTCCTCTTACAATTAAATGTTTGTAATCCATTTTGAGAGTCTTTCTGAAATGAATGGATATGCAAACAACTTGATTGAAATGCTCAGTGCATATGACTAAAAGTTACTGGCTCTCACACATCAGCAGAACAAATCAAGCTTTTCGTTAGTTGGTTTTAGAAATCAAAAAGTGCCTTATAAAAAAAGACAGGCAGATAAAACCTGCTTCTAATTACTTTCTAAAGGGCATCTGAGTTTGTAGAAATAGAAGAGTTTATTATATTAAAAGTAAGCAAGGAACTGAAAATTGGTGTGAAGCAATCAAACTACTTTGTCAATTAAAATGTATCCCATTAGGAAAATTAGGCACCTGTTCCACAAAAGTTAGACAATGGAGCATGGGAGAACACTGCATTTTAACAATCTGGTTGCTAATTAAATTCTTTACTTTTTCCTATGTATACCAATAACTATCAATTTTCCCATGTCGTTTTTAACCTACCAAAACAGAACCAATTTTTAATTATTCTGCCTCCTAAAACCACCAGATCTTTTCAATGCTTTCAGAGCCAGAAATCTAAATGCAAACATTTAGATAAATATTTTAAATACAGTCCGGATACTTTTTAATACAGATTTTTGTTGTTGTCACCCCCCTTCCCCTGGCCAGGAGGGTTGGCTGTGTGAAAACCATCCTTGCTGACTCAGGTTAATCTATGAAACAAACACAGGCACACACTCACACTGTGTGAGTGTATATGTATATATTTCCTTGCATTTTTGTGTATATATATATATGGTGCAAAAATCCTACAGAATTAAAGATTGCCAAGATTAGGACTTGATAAACAGATGAATTAGGGTTCTTCCGATGTGAAAGATAGGTGTTGTTTTTTGGGTTTTTTTTTTTCGGTGAGAAGCTCACACGGTGATTAGAGTGAGGTTGTGGAAGATTTCATTAATTATAGGTGACTGGTTTTCCTCTCAGAGGACAGCTCAGGTCCCCCAGCTCCCCCTTGGCAGCTCATCTTAAATTGTTGTCTAACCTTTCCCTTAATTCGGCTCATCTTGAGCTGATGGGAACTGCTTTCATTCCACCTCTTGTGGAGGTAATGAAACAATCTTCTTATTCACTTGGTTCCTCTGAGCCGGTGACACACAACAAAAAACCCAGGGCCCTGATTAATGGCCGCTAATTAGCAATGTTAATGACCAGGTGTCCAAGAGCATGGCCAGCTTCTCTCAGCATGGAGTGATCCCTCAATGAGGGCCCTGCAAATCCAGCCCCAGTGACCCTTCCCCTCAGCTGCCAGTAATGAAGCTGAGCTCTCTCATTACACCCAGGAGAGGCTCAGGGGGAGGCCCAGGCCTTGAGAGCCAAACCCTTTCCTTCGGCTCTAGTGGGCCTTCCATTAATTAAGGTCAGCATTTTTGGTCTCCATCCCCCCCCACCCAGCCTCAGCCTTTCCCCCCTTAAAAACAAAACAAAACAAAACAAAAAAAACCCCACAAAAACCACAAACAAACAACCGCCAAAAAACCCAGCAAAACAACACCAAAAATCCCCCAGCCCTCAAAGGTAAAAGTTTGGATGAAGGAAGGCTTCATTTTCTCATCTTTCTCTGCTTTCCCAGGGATAAAGATGTTGTTTCCCAGAGTGTTTGGGCTGCTTGTAGCCCCCTTTTCCCTGTCACGTTTTGAGCCCTCTGGGTCCAGCTACAGACTGAGGGAAATCTCCACTGGCTGCAGTTGCTCTCTGCCAAGCCCTCTACCTTCTATCTCCCAGAGAAAAAGAACTTGTAAGAGCACAGATGAGAGATGCTTGTGCTGGCAAAGGAAAAAAGTTGTGCATGTAAGCTAAAAACCCAAATGTGCATCTCCACAGGTGAGACTGGCTGCAGAGAAATGTATTCGTATATTATTTCTCATCATTTTTGTCATGTTTACTACTCTTAAGTTTAGATACATAGCAAGTGACCTTCAACATAAACATCAAGTAAAATATGGCTGCAGTTTGTAACTCCTTTCCTGCAGCAGCACGAAGTGGAGGTGCCGTCTGCTCCCTGCCTGCGGGCTTGGGAGAGCAGAAGGGGGAATTCTGCCTGTCCAGCTGTGGCCTCGGTGCAGGCAGAGCTGCCCGGGCTGTCAGCTGCTGCCCGACCTCTGACCATCATGACGCAGCTCCCATCTCCTAGGACAGGCTGGGGGGATGGCAAGAGTTCGTAAGTTCCAGAAACTGATCTTGGTTTTGGTGGGAGGGAGCTTTTAAAGGATGGGGGATGTTATACCAGCGTGCGAGCAGCACACGACTACAAAAAAGGGCCAGATGTTTAAAGAAATAGAGAACTGTTTCATTTTTGCTTTGTGACTTAACAAATGTAGTGATATATGAGTGAGAAAATACTTGTAGTGCACCTGCCTGCAGCCTGTGTGGTAAAGCTGAGTGCTTCTGAAGTTTCCAGGATCTTCAGAATTTGGCTTCATTAACTTCAACAATGCAAATGTTTTCTTTTAATTGGAAGAATATTACTACAAGTCTCTATTTTTTTTTTTTTCCCTAGTTGTGCACTGTGAAATGAAGACACAAAATTAACATGCATTGAAAGAGAGCAGTTAAAGGAGCTGATGGGGTGATAGGAAGCCTTTTACTCTAGGTCACATCTTGAGCTGGAAGTGACAGAAAGTTAATACTGCAAGAATGCCATTTGGTGGCTGCTCTAAGATAAGGGGGAGCCAAGCTCAAACTTTAATGTGTTAATGCCTTCACAAATGCATTAGCAGTAGTTGGGGATGTAGCTGGACACCATACTGCATCAATTGTTTTCCTATAAACCCTTAAAGGTGTGATTTCCATCTGTGTAATACTGTCTCCTTCCAAATGACAATTATTCCCTGCTCTCTTGACCGTCTGGGCATTACAGCAGTGACTAACATGGCAAATTAATATCAGGATGATAATGCATTTGTATTTTTCCAGTAAAATTTAATGAGTTACAGAAAAGAAAAGGTGCTGCCTTTTGACATGGCTGGGTGCTCGGGCACAGGAGGTGACGCTGCACCAACAAGGCTGCACTCCAGCTACTGGACTTCTATGTATAAATAAATTACTAACCTTTTTGTTCTTGCATCTTGAGACAATTTTACTGGCACCCAACTTGACTAGAGAAAAACCTTGCAAGATGTACTGGTTCATTCCCTGTCGATTAGTCACTCTCCATGGATCCTTGGACTTTCTAAGGGGATGCAGCCTTGAAATTGTGCTGCTTTCACCTTGCACACAGCAGGTTATTCAGTAAGGACCTGCTCTGGCTCTGGCTTGCTTCACCTGAAACTGTAATCCTACAATAGGTCAGCTGTCTTTTAAAAGGTGGTTTTGAACCTGACATGGATTTTGAATGAAGGTTTACATCTATTCCCTATCTAGAAGTGTGCATTGACTGTCATTACAGATATGAAAGATTCAGTTCCCAGCTCTCCCAGAGACCTCCTCAGAGATTTGGGTAAGTTACTTATGGCCAATGAGGGTTGCTAATGAAAAGGCGATATAGTGATAGTGAGTGCATCAAAAATAAAAATGAATTTAAAAAGCCGACTGAAAATAAAACCTACCCCAAACCAAACCAGAAGAAAAATTAGCTTGACCCTTGCCTCCCTGTGAACAGTCATAACACCATTGCCTTTATTTTCTGCCGTCAAGACAGACTGAAGCAAGGACTGACCCTTCATGTGCATTTCTGTGGCATCAAAATCCTATGGGAAACCAGTGGCAATTGAGGGCTTTAGCTACATGACATAAAGAATAACTGGGTTTTCAAAATATCATTCACTCCTTGTAACATCATTTCTAGCACCGTGCTGTTCACACAGCCATGAAGAGCAAAGCACCTCCTGCAAACTGTAAGAGCTTTTGTAACTCCATCCTACACATCTAATTGATCAGCTTTGCCAAAAAGAACAAAAGCCTTTCTATAGCTTTAGTTATTCTATTACAGGTTATGCAGATAAGGTTACAACTAGAGCCAGACACATTTTTTTCCAGATAAACTTTTTCCACTGACAAATACACATGATCACAAACTTTTCATGAATGGGTATTGAGTTCAACTCTTTTCTACTAAGAGTCTGAGAACGTTTTCAATCTAAACTTACTTGCAGTTAATTAGAAATGTCTAGGAAGCTTCAAACTGTGAAATATGAAATATTTTTTCAGAGTTTTAGTTAATCAAAATTTTGCCAAAAACTTCACTTCAGGCCTTCACCTCTGTTATTGCATGCACACCCCTGCTATTGCAGAACCAGTTACCTGAATAGCTTCAGGTAACTTCTGGAAGCTTCTCCTTTCAGGCAGTGGCTGTAATGCCCTTTAAATGTATCATCAAAAGTATTTCCTTCCCTGTGTTAGAGCATTGCTGAAGCCATTGCTTAAATAAAACAACCAGGACTCTGACTGCTCATTGTATATTGGGAGTTCATTTATGAAGAGAATAGGGATCCAAAGCAAAGTTTTGCCTAGTTCCAAACTTCCACAGGCATTTGGACATGGTTTCTGTTCTGTGTTCCACAGGGAAGGAAGAAATGAGAAACACATGAAAACAGTGACCACCATGTGGGCCAAATCCCAGTCACTGATAGCAAGGAAGTCCTGACACTGACTTCTGTAACGAGCTAGAGCCTTTGGAAGACGAGACCTGCACAGAGCTCTGAAATCAGCTGACAGTAAAGATACTCATTCTCATTAATCCCATACTGTCCCTGTTACGTGCAGTATTCTGTTTACTAAACTCTTTGGTAACAGCAAAAATAAGTCTACAAAAATACTGAAATCATCTTGGCACTGGCAATGCTTTGCTTTTATACCATCTTGGTTTATGCTGTAAAGTCCCAAGAAGGATAAATCTGAGGAGTGCACAGCAAGCATAGAGTTTGGGATAAATGTTTTGATTGCTGAGTTACATTCTTAGCTTATCTGACCATTTACTTTGCAACTACAGTTTGTCAGGATTTTTTGGATGATTTTCCATTTGTTTTTTTTCTAATCACTTTCCATTACAATATTTTGCATCAGTTTTCCCTGTTGAAAAATGGACATGGCACTGCCTTTTCAACAAGACAAGGTAAAAATTCATTTGGTAATGTTTGCGAAGCAATTTGCAATGATTGATTTGTAGCTGAGCTAAATACAATGTACTATTAATAAAGTAATTAAAGAAAAATAAATAAGGAAGGAATTATGTGGATTCCAATAAAAAGCAACTGGTAACAAGGGAAGAGTTTTGCCCATTATTGGAGCACATAGCTCCATAGGCAAATAAACAAGGGCTCTGTCCTCAGAGTTTTGGGCAATCCAGGCTACATCATTGATTTGAGAAGAGCTACTCCAGGCTACTGTGTAATTACAGAAGTATTCACTCTTCTGGCTCCCGCTCTCCTTGTCATGTTCTACCTCATTGCCCTTTATGCTAAAGCCTTTGTTGATGAGGGAACGGAAGGAGTAAGGACAAATAACGCAATTAGCAGGTAGGGGGAATGCTACGACTGTTTAAGGATAACACACAGCTTGTATTGGGACATTTATTAAGCAGAAATCTAGAGCCTGCAGGTCAGAAGGAAAATACAGGTAATCCAGAAAAACAAACAAAATTTTAAAAATACCCTTTTTCTTATATGTGTAGTATTCAAGAAATCTTGGCAGGAATAAAACATTTTCAAATAGTCTATGTTAAAAAAAATATTGATTTTACTTAACATATTTTAGTGAGATTAGCTTCCAAGTTTCTAATTTTATTTTTTTTAAACCAGAATCTCATCACAAGAGTGTTCTTCTCTCCTGTATCAAGTGTGCATTGGCAGTAAGCAAACAGCAATTTTTTGAAGGGCTAAAATCTCATTTAACATTGCTGCAGAGCCAGCCAGGAGAGGGAGCCAAGACCTTGAACAAACCTTTCTTCCTGGCTCTCTGATGGCCTGGGAAGGAAGCTGAGCCATTTTGGCCACGGCTCCTGTGCGCGCTCAGGGCTTACGTGAATGCGTTGCATGAGGAAGGGACAAGAGTGACTGGGAAAAAAAATTACACATGGAGTCCTCAGGCATCAAATGTTGGATGACTCATGGTATAAGGAGAGAAGAAAGCAGGAAGATAAATGAGGACTGATGGAAATGAGCACTACTGTAGTTTTTCACCTCTCATGCTTCCACTGCTCATCGGGAGACCAGGATTGGAGGCTGTTCAGTCCATGGACCCTCGTTCACTTCATAACTTATTGTCAGTTGAACTTGAGACAGATATGAAGAAATTTATAGAATTTCTGCTGAGTGTGGTGGACTGAGATCATGGACAGTCTAAACTCAGATCAGAACTTCAGCACCAGGCACTGCAATGCACTAAAGTGCTGCTGCTCCTCCAGTGCTTGGGTGGAGATGGGGTTCTGATCTCCAGAAGTGTCTAAACTACCCTTTATCTCCATAACACATCAGTCTAAGGGACAAGGACATTGCTTGGGAAAAAAAAAAAAAAAAGAAAAAAGAGAACATGAAGAACACAAGTGGACAAAAAGAGAACATTTTAAATGCTAGTGAAGAAATATTAGAAATTAAGAGGACAATTTTGTTCAGAGCCATTTGTCATATCTTTCTAGCTGAAAAGCTAGAAGAAAAGGAGAAGATTCTGAATCCAGTTTAATGCTCTTATTTTTTTTCCAATTCCAAGTTTTCAGTATTTCTAAGTATAATTTCTCTTCATTTTCTTCCAGTAAAATAAAAGATATTGGAACCAGTCTATAATAGAGAAAGTAATGTTCAGAAAAAGTTTTAAAGTATTTTTTGCTAAGTTTGAAAATGGTATTTCAAACTAAAATTCAATAAAATGTCTTCATTTTGACTCCTTTGTCCTGAGGCTTCACTCTGAAATCATAAAATAGTCATAGTGTACACTTTTGGGTTTTTTTCTAAAAATCTTTAGGAATTTCATTTTTCTTCAAGCATTTTAAACAATTTTAATTATTGCAATTTTTACGATCATTTATATGTAGACTCAGATAACAAATTCGTTCCTTACTACCAAATTATTTTTTTTACTGGTGTTGATTTCTTTTTCCTCATCGTGCAGGTAGCAACTTCTCAGAAGTGAATCCAAAATAAACTAATGATGAATAGCGACAAACTGAATGGAAAACAAAGAGAACTTTTTGTTATTTGTTAGCTATTCTTATCTTACAGATCAAAGTATTTGGATTGGAGACAAACACATTATACTCTATTTCCTGAACTACTTTCTGTTTCTAGAAGCCTGGCAGTATTTCTTCAGGCACTTCACCTAAGCCATGAAACTGTGAGTTTATCCAGATCCTCCAACAAGGAATGAGGGATCAGCTTGGAGATGTTTCTGAACACCAGCCCCAAGAACAGAAATCTGTGGAGAAACTTCTCACAACTCTTTTCAGGAAGCTCAGGGGAAGCAAGCTAATATCTGTGCCTACAGTTAGATGCCAGGAGCATTTTTTACTCCTGGTCTCTGCAGAGGAAGATCTTCTTCAAGAAACATTGATACCATTCTGCAAGAGAAAAGACTGAGGCACACAGAGAGGCAACTCTGCATGGAAATGGTTGGCTGGAGACCCAAACCAGATATCTGAAATCCCATTCTGGTGCTTTCTCCTTGAACCACACTGTGCTGTGGTGCAGGGAAATCTGCCTTGCTACTCTTGCTTTATATATAAACACACAAGTTAATTTCCCAGACTTTAGAACCTGGCCAGGTGTTGCGGGACTCTATGGACTATTGTGTTTCCAACAAGTGGGAATTAAAGGCAGAGCCTGCTGTATGAATGCCTGCAGACAGTGCCCTGTCAATGGCTGTGTGGCAGCGGCAGAAGCGCCGTCATGAATCCCCAGAGCTATCCTGTAAATCTTCATTAAAGTCACGGGGAGTTTCAGGTGTGTTATTAAATGTTCAATTACACTCTGCAAGTAACAACAGAAGCAAATTGATAAAAACAGGGTAGGAGACAATAGGTTTCGAGCAAAGGAGACCGCTAAAATATGTTTGTGTAGAGAGCCTGGAATAATATGAATAATGAACGAATTTGTAAAAATCAAAGTCTATTTGCGGATGAATAATAAACAGAGAAAAGGGCAGGATTGGTTGAATGAATTATGCATTATGAGTCATTTAACAAGCACCGATATCTATAAAGATAATGGTTCTAATGTAAACAACAAGCCTTTAATATTTATGCAGCCTTAATAGTCTGTAACGATAGTTAAGAATTATACCTCTCCTCAGTGTTTTTCAATGGAAAACAGGTTTATCACAGTGTCACAAACCCAAAGCAGTTTCATGCTAGGTTTGCTACACCTTTAACTCCACTTTGGACCCCGTCTGCCTTAATGCTGTAGCCTGGACGGAGCCACCACTTCTAAATGACAGCAATGCCTTGGCAATAAAATCAGGGCCTTCTGAACTAGATGTCACAGAGCACTTGAGCATGGACAAAACTGGACATTTCACTTTCCTTTCTGCTTTGAGATAAGGATTTCTGTACTGACAGTGCAATCTCAGTAGCGAGATTGAGAGGAGGAGCGGAATGAAAAGCGCCCTCCCCTCTCCGCCGCGCACACAGCTCTGTGTGGGAGCAGGAGAGGCCCCAGAAAGCCCTGTGCAATCACAGCTGGGCTGTTCATTGCCTGGCCCTGCGCAGTCACACCCTGCTGCTCCTCTGCCACAAGAAAGGGCCACCCAGCCCAGCAGTCCCAAGGCAAAGGCGGAAAGGTTTCCATAATTCCTGTGTGTCATTCCCACCCCACGGAAGTGCCAGCACGGGCATGACCCTGCCTGGACCCCACGGCCCACAGCAGTGCTGGAAGTCGGGGAGTGACTGGGAAAGGATTGGGTTTCTCTACCTCCTTTTTGTTAAATTGAGGTTACAGCACAGGAGAAATTGTTTATTCACAGGAGCAAAAGCAGCTGAATGCAGCACCGTACACCCGGCTCCCGATCAGAGCAGCACAGGGCCCAGTTTTCCCAACCATTCTTTCTCTTTCAGAGTGACAATGCTGATTCTTAAAGAATTTTCACACAGACCTTGGGGAGACGAGGTTGCCATGCCCATTTTCCTTCTATGCATGGATTTCTGCAAAACCTACTTACTTGGAGGTCTAATCTGGTACTTGGAGGTCTGATGCCTGGCCCTTAATTCAGATGCAAACCCAGCACATACTGAGGGTGACACTGTATTGAATTGCATAGAGCCTGCAAAATATGTTGAGGGCTTTTTAAAAAACAACTTGACCTGCAGGATATTAATATAGTGGCAACTACCCCTTCAGGATATAAAACTGGCACCGACTCTAAGAACTTCCATTAGTGTAGTAGGTTTCTAGGCCCAGTAATAGCCATTTCATCTGAACATGTGGAAATAAAACCAAACCATAATAGGACTTAAAAAGCATTCAATGCATATTTGTCCATAAACACATCATACAAATAAAAACTCTTAAAAAAAGCCTGCCAAATGAATCAATGTGTATTCTGTTATGGAATACTAATATCCCTTACCACATGTGTTGCTGAAGCAAATAGGTTTAGCTGGTATGATAGTATTTTTCATTTTGTGGTACAGTTTATATTTTCATCTATTGATTAAGGACCTGCCCCTGAGGAAGTTAATGACCAGAGTTCCCCAGGTTTAAAAGGAGAAGGAAAAATGTGTAAACGATTTGGCTGAAAATAAGGAAACAAATGTATTTCCTCCTCCCCTTTCTCCTAGCGAAGTGAGTGCTGAATACAAAACCAGTTGAAGACAGTGAAAAGATTTGGTCCTTACTTCAGCAGCTTTGGGTCTGGCCCTAAGAATGTATGTGTGAGATCAGTTTTGGCACTACTGGAAACCCCACCTCATACCTCCCACTGAGAACATGTCATCCTTCTATGTGCTCATGCATGCCAAAGATTTATCTCTTTTGAAATATTGCCCAGAATCAAGCTATGTTTACTCAAGTAATAGGGAGATTCACTTATATGCAATAATTTCTTCAATGGAGAGGCTGTCTTTCCCCAGTTGTACTTTGGACTTTGTTCCTAGTTTAGCTTCTGTTTTTTTTACTTGATGTTTTTATCCAGGTTTGACAAGAGGGTTGGATTTTTGGTGAGGTGGTTTTTTGGTTTTCTTTTTTTTTTGAAGTTACACACCTGGAATTAGCGTTTCCTGCCAAGAATTGCAGTGCACCTGGAAGCACTAAATCATTTTAATCTGTTTTTTAGTGGTTTTGCACAATGGAATTGCATCTCTTTAAATCTTCCTTGCCTTTTGCAAAACTAAATTGCAGCTCTAGACAGAGCATTTTGTGAGTATGTAGGTAGTGATATCATGAGATAGTTGTGCCCTACTAGTGACTGCCTCTACTGATCCTAGAGGCAGTTAGCTGAGAACTGCACCTCCGGGTTTCTTTCCTCTGAGGTGGCTCTGCTTACCTACATAACATATGGAAATGTGAGCATACACTTACAGCAGATTGTTTGCTATGTTTACACCAGTTCTCACACTAATCCCCATTAATGTTTGATATTGCTCCCAAAGAGTTTAAATAAATGTCAGGCCTCAGATCCATTGCATACGTGTTAGGCATCGTATAAACTTCGGACGGAAAGATACAGAAACGCTGTGGGGTGTCCTTTTTTTAACATTACTTTTACTGACTGGATTAACCACATCAATGTATGCAAAGCCTTGCTACTTTCTTGATTTCTGTCATGACATTTAAGAGTCCTATTTTCAAGAAAAACTTAAGCCAGTTTCACATCACTTTAAAAGTCCACTGTCTTGCTTCTGCTCTCACTTACTTCCATTTATCAAACGTGCATGTGAGTGCAAAGTGAAAGAACAGCCAGATGCACACTAACAAACATAAAACTTTTTTCCTCTCTGTTAAAAAATTTCAGACAAACTAGCTGCACTTTGCTGCAGAACAATAACCACCAGGGTCATGGCAAAGTTTGCCCCAGGCTGTGTAGCCCATTCAGCAGCAGCCTGGGTGCCTTGACTTGTAAGAAAATATTTAACTGCTCTGCAGAGAGACGTGCAAGGACCACAGAAATGACAAGTGCCAGGCAGATTCCCAGCTCAAGCTGTTCCTTTGCCCAATATGAGCTATATGTGCTTACTGGGATTTTATGCTACAGTAAAGAGAAATCTAGAGACCTTCATTCTCTGTCTGCCACATGGAGAAGGAAGCTGATCAGGCCCCCTCTGTGTGCCAGGTATTCCCGTTCTCTCTCACCTTCCTCTCCCAATTTGATTATTTTACATGAAGCTGTTTCTCATGATGATTTTATTTTTTTTAAGTTACTGTTTCAGAGGCTCAGCTCTGAGACTGCTTTCCTACCAACCACCTCTGTCAGTCATATTTGGGATGCAATCACTTTGCATTTAGAGGATTTTCTCATTATATGTTTACATAATGCCCAGTTCAACAAGACCTAGATCTTAGCTGGAGCCTTTCTGAAACTCCTGTGTTGTCATACGGGCGATAGCAACAATATTCAGCCATAAATTCACCAGCAAAAATAAGCAACACTGTGGGAGTGTGCCTGGGGACAGCAGACAGTCCAGAGCAGAAAGTGGTTATTGAGACAGGCTTGCAATTGAACAGAGCTGATCTGTTCCTTTAGGCTAAAGGCAACTAATTCTCACTTCACCCAACCACAGAAAAAGTCAATAAAAGCTGTGGACAAAGCCATATCTCTTAAAACACAGTGTTGTTTAGTAACAAAAATAATTGGACTTCACAAGTTAATAGGTTTTGCAGCAGGAGATAATTTTATGTTAAATGACTAAGCTGTGTCAGCCTTTGCTGGGCTCATTTTATCCCTTAAGTAGTTCAAGTTTCCAGATAACCAGCAGCAGAACCAGGTAAGCAGGCAAAATTAGTGTGGCTGGGAAAATTTGTATCTGTCACTCAGGTCTGGTTCCCACACACTCTGGTTACATCATTACTTAGTCTGTTAACTAGGAAACCAATTAGGCCAGAGAGCTGCTGTCAGGTGACCAAAACACGAAAATGCACAGGAAACCCTACCCGAAAGATGGGATTTCAGCAGAGGCCCGCAGATAGCTGACTCCTCTTCTGCTGCACTGCAATTTTCGTATTTCGTTTCGCCTTTGCTTTCAGGCTGAGCTCTGAGGTCCCACAGATTGATGGTTGAAGGAGCCTTGTTTCTCCCCTCAACAGGTGTGCTGAGAAAATTGTTTCCTGCATCAAAAATTACACAAAATTATGTAATAATTTCTCTCATTCACTCTGGAAAATTTCCTTCTCCTTCACACCTTTTAATCTACGGGGTGAGAACAAGGCAGTAGGTGCAGATTTGAATGCTGCACTGTGGTTAACAGTACATTCATCTTAAAGGAAAAGGGTTTAAAGACCAGGGTGCAGCTAAAATTCATGGCAAAAACACCTTCTGCAATGCCAGTTTGTTTTCTGCAAACGCTGAAGACATTTTTCTGTGTGCAGAGGAAGCACAAAGGTCTCTGGGCTCACCCTCAGCAGGGAAGTGCACGGGCAGAGGAGGCCAGCACAGGGCACTGGGAGGACAGGTGAAAGCCAGTTTCCTGTAAAGCATACATAAGAAGGGAATGTATGTCCAAATAAATATACCTCATCTCTATATTACAGCACTATCTGGCTAAAATGCAGCTCACATGACTATAGTAATTTTTATATGCACGTATTGTAGGCACCTACATGTATAAAAATGTATATGTATTGCATACTACAAGCGGGTGCAGATATTTTCTAGCTTGCACATCGTTCCTGATTCTGCCATCACCCCAGGAGCTCACTGACCTGCTAAGTCCTTGCTCTTATCCACTGAAAACCTGCAAACACCTCCAATACCTTCACTCCGGGCCAAGAGCACTAACAAGCCACATGCTCTTTCTCTCTGTTCAGATTTGTTTTCTGTTAGGACAAGGAGAAAGAGGGAGAGAGCTGATTAAACCTCACCTCAAAAGCCTAAAGAAGAGACTCCATGAACCAGGGGAGGGCAGGCTGAGGGCACAGGGGGTCCTCCCCCACTGGAGGGTGATCCTCGAGTACCAGCACTGCTGTTTGACCCGTAGCACAGTGCCTTTGGGGCTAAAGGGTTTGCCCCAGTGTGGCCCCCTCCATTTCTGAGGGCCTGTCATCTTTGGGAAAATTTTTTGGGGGATGTTCATCAGAGGAGACAAACTAATCAGAAATCCTTTCCTTCCCAATGATTTTGTTGAGCAGACGATTTGATC
Organism: Hirundo rustica; assembly: GCF_015227805.2. Lineage (NCBI taxonomy): Eukaryota > Metazoa > Chordata > Aves > Passeriformes > Hirundinidae > Hirundo > Hirundo rustica. The sequence continues at coordinate 18,133,193 of NC_053459.1, forward strand.
AGTGTGCAGAGAGGAGCAAACCAGTCCGTGCCGGATGCCTGCCAGCTCGGGGAACCAGGCTCTCGCATGTTTTCCTGCACAAGCACCTCATTATTAATTCATGCTCCAGGTCCTCTGTACATGCTGTTACTAATATTAGGTTTCAACAGAGTAATGAGCAACGGCAATAGGCTGACTATCTTAATATATTTTAAATAATGTTTGAAATGTTAAATTTGAGTTTGGATTTTTAATTAGAGCCTGAGCAGGGTATTGACAATCTTCCTACTGTTTTGCAGCCAGCAAGCAAATAAGATAGGGATTGTTCTGATCTGAACACTGAAAGCCAGTCTGATTTAGGGGATGGATCTGAAATACAACACCAAACTTTAAAGCGTGAGGTAAATTTGGCTCTGGCTTCAGCAGACAGACTTTGACCCATCCCTATACTAAAAAAGGACTTTTGAGATGGGGCTTGTTGTAAAAGTAAATAGTTGCGAGATCAGCACTTGTGGATATGCTCTGGAACATCCTGTCACTGAGTTGCCCAGGGACAGTTTGGCTCTAAAGGACACCTCTATAATGAAATAAAGGGGACGTGTTCTAGCTGGACACAGAGAAAAGGGGTTGTTGTGGTATAAATATAAATATATAGTATAAATTGATATCTTTAGGACATATACAGTAGGAAAAAAAAAAAAAAATAAGGCAGGCAAGCTGTGAGTCTGAAACCCTACAGAGCTTCAAAGTCCTTCCCACTGCTGTGCTCCAGGCAGGAGCAGAGGTCAGCATCACTTCCCTGCTTGGACATACATATATTAAAGGACTCGTTTAAAATTGGAGCTGGATAAAGAGCTAGAGACATTTTCCTGTGCTCATTTCTGAATGTGCTCCCTTTAAGAGGGAGTTTGCAGTGAAGATTTTGCTGTTCTGGGACTCACTCCTTCCACTTGGTCTGTTGGGAGTCTGAATACATTGACCTATGGGGCACATTGCAAAGCCTAACTATTTTCCCAGGATTTTTCTGAATGTATGACTTGAGTAGGTAGAGAGAAGAATGTTTCATTTGTACAGTACGTGGAGGCTTTTAATTAATAATGTTCCCATTTGAATGCCTACTGTATTTTTAAAAGTGCTTTGTACATAGACCTAGAGCATCGGATAACTGCAGGGGGGGATTTTCCAATTAAAACAAAAAGAAATCCCACAACACTGTGGCACTACTGCCACATGTCTTTTTGTGATATCTTTATACGGTGTCTAGCACAGCAGTCCCTAATCTAGACCATGACTTCTCAGTGGAAGCATCTAGATAGAACTGTCCAAGATATGACAGGTCTCTAGGAGATGGAGTTTCACACCAGTTGGAGAATTTGGCACTGCTGATCATCATTCTAAGGTTGGGATGTTCTTCAGTCTGTCACAGACATCAGAGAAGTGCCCAGGCTCCTCAGGGTGGCTTTACCTTCTTCTTGTCTGGATTTGGAGCTCTTGAGAGATTGGGTCTTTTTTTGGGTATGTTGGGCACTTCATATTTTTGTAACAAGAGAATCAGCTCAGTGAGTGTCTTCTCACAGCAGGCAGGCTTTGTTTGTTGAAATTAAAGGTCTTTGTAGGAATTGAAGTTTCTACTGGTTCCTGCAGTTCAAGTAAGAATTTTTTTTTTTTTTTTTTTTTTTTGTAAAAAAACCCCTTCTTTTGGTAAAAAGATACTCAGTTTTGATATCACAGATTTCCAGTTTTTTGTCTGCTTTGGTCCACTCCAAACACCCTGACATAGCCTGAAGACAAACACTTTATATTTTCATTTTAAAATGTCTCTGAATTTAAAATTTTCCGACAGAGATATTTATTTAGCTGTTGGGTCCAGCAAGTGGTCTGCAGGTCAAATCTGATCCAGGAAAATCCTTTTATATGGTCCAATTCTTTCTCCCTGTGGGAGATGCAGGTGTCTTTCCTGTACCGCATGGTTCTAAAGCATGTGAGTACATCCTTCTCTGCCTGGTCATCACATTTTTCTGATTTCATTCTGTTGCTGCTTTTAAAATCTACACCTGGACAAGTGTGTAAGATATTTTGAGAAGACAGGTGAGGGCGCTGCCAGCAAACTGGAGTTTTGTTGCACAACTCATTGTGTTTAAGCTGTTTTCTTGAAGAAGAAGTTGTGCAAAGACAAGTATCCAACAGGCTTTTTCCACACCGTGTTCGTCCTTGTTTCAGTTGTGTGTTTTGCTGCTGGAGCAAACCACCACCCTCCCTGAAAGCCTTAAAACCCCTCCTTCCACCTCCGCTTTTTCATTCCTTTTCACTGAGTAGGCTGCCAAAATTGATTTCTGATTATTTACTGCAACATCCTTTTCTCCACTGTCATGGGGCCTCCCCTCCCTGATCAGGCGAGCACAGGGCAAAGGACCAGGTGAACTCAAACCTGTCTCCAGAATCTTGATGCAGAGCTCCTTTGAGAAACACCACACTGAATTTCTTCCTCTCTGAAAACCCTGTGAGAATCTTACACTTAAATCGGGTATTGCACAAGCTTCCTTATGTGGTTCACCACAACCCTGACCTGCACTACTCTTGTATATCTATCTCCCTTAGGAAAGACAGAGTGGTTTGCTCTGAACAGTGAGAAGACCTCAGATTGTACAAATTCTGCCCTTAGATGAGGATGCACAAGGGTCATTTACAAGGAGAGGGCAGGATTAACTTTAAGCCAAGATAAAACACCACTTTCCAGAAGAAAAGAGCTGATGAGATGCATTATTCCACAGAGTAACTAATCTATTGCAGGTACAATGGTCAGCATCTTATTCTATTTCTTGATTTTATGCATCTTTGACAGAATTAAAGGCCCTTAATTTTCCATTTCTTTTGCTGTTCATGGAATTCCAAGAAAATTTTGACTGGGAAAAAATCATGCTTTTCATCTGGAATGATGGCACACATATAGGAGGAATAAATAGTTTCAGATCTAAAAGCCCTTCCTATATAAAAAGTGTTTAAAAAAACAATTCACAACAAACTGCTCTCAGACAGTTAAGATTTACATCCAAAGGGATGAGGTACAATCACACATTTAAAGCATCCAACATTTCTCAGTATAGATGTTCAACTGTGCTTGCCGATGCTGGCAATGAGATGCCACCAAGCATAAGAAAAGTTTACTGCCGTTGCCTTTCCCTTTAAGGACAATTTTAAGTCCTCTTTTAAGTCCTCTTTTAAGACACTTATCTGAACACATGCTAAGGTGGAGAATGTTGTGACTGAACTATTTAATCTATTTTGTGTTAGAAATTTGTACACAACGTCTGAAAGATGAACAATCGCCACTCTTCTCTGCTTATGCTGGGTGTGAAGAGCTCTGGGACACAACCTTACGACAATGCTAGGAAAGAACAGACTCCAGAGTGACTGAACTGACTCCAGAAACTACAGCAGAGAACAACCCTTCAAAATTAGTCACACAGGTAGCGATAACGCATTACAGACACCTAACTCCCAACATGAGAAAAATATGAGTGAAAATGGGAAATGCTTACAGTGGCTCACCATGGGTGTTTAAATCAGTTAAAAGCAGGTGTTTTTGTTTTTTTTTTTTCCCTCCAGCTAAGCTGGACTGTAGTTTTGGTGTTCTCAGGTCTGCAGCACCCATGGATATTCAGATACCCCTGCTTGCTATGTCCATTCCCATTTCATCTGGCTGTGAGGTGGTGAGATCTGTATCATATTTCCACGAGCTGCTCAAATGCTGCTTCCAGATTCAGCTGCTGCAAAACATTTTACATGAGTCTGAACAAAGAGATTCCAGCTGGTCCAGGCTGAAGCAACATGTTTGCTTTCTTCTCCCTTTCATCTCTAAGCTCATTCATGCTGAGAGTGAATATAATTGCTCTCTGTAAATACATTCAGGTTAGGCACTAAAGCGAGAGAAAAGATACTTAAGCAAATGGACAACGATGACACAAGAAGAAATGATTACTAATGAGCAGCTAATAAATTCAACCCATAAACGAAAGTTTCTGATTATCAAAAGGCTGAAGTTGTGCACCACCTTTCCACTAAAACTAGGAAAAAAAGAAATAGAATTGTTTTGTGAAGCTTAGTGAATGTATAGACTATGAGATACCGCTGCTTACAGCAGCAGAGGAATGGACTTAGTGATCTACAAGATCACTTCCATTCCTACGCAAATAGTGAACACAGAATTTAAATTACTGCCTGGAGTTTATAGTAGCCTTCTGTTTTACTGTTATTTCAAGCCTTTTGGAATCTGACTTTTTAAATGTTCCACCAAAGTTGCTCTTGCAAAACCCTTACAAGTTCTTCAACACCTAATAATTTTTCTTTCCGATTTGCCAGATATCTACTGTTTGCCCAAAAATTTGGACCAAAATTTTAAATTTATGTTTCAATGATTATTGTTTGCTAATGTCATCAATAGGGTGACTTTTTCTTTGTGCCTCCTCCTATCTTGTCTCTTACAAACTTTGTAAATGATCCAGGACAATGACTGGCCTCTTAATCTGTATTTATACAAGAGTTAGTTCAGTGGTATTCTGGCTCTTGAAAAAGCCCTGTGCTGATGCTCAGCTGTGACAACTGAAGAAATAACACTGTTACGTCAGGAACACTGTTCTGTCTTTTGTTCCAACTACTGTCATTCCCAGTCCAACAGTGAGTACTGCTCAGGGGCTGCTGGTGTTTACTTTCTATACTGGACCTCTGGGACTCCCTTTGCTTTGCTGACATTCCTCATAATGATTTTTTCTCTGGAAGAACAGAACTGTCAATTCATTGGATGAAGAACTAGGATCTTTTTAGTGAGAAGACCACAGAGGTGAGTTCAGGTCATCCAAAGAGCAAACTGAGCGTGTCTGACTGTGTTGGTACGGAATGGAAAATAGAAAGGGAACCAGTAGAGTTGTGGTCTGTTCCCAGCTCTTTTGTGGCAACTTTGCTGGTAAGGTCAAAATTTTTCACTTTTGGGAGTCCATTTCCATTTGTATTTTGATCGCCTTTGAGACTTCGACTAAAATCTTCCAAGGGAAGGGACAGTAACATAATGTTTTGAAGTTCCCAGCATAAACTCTTTGAAGTGCTACTGTGACCTCTTGCACTGCCATCTTTTTTATAACTCAGCATAATTAGACCCTGAAAAGTGGCCGGCCAAAAACTCCTTTTTGCTAAGGGGGAAACTGTGCCTTCTTTTGGTAAAGACAGATATAGCATGGAGCTGCAAGTCAGCAGGCCCCACGATGATGGTAGGAGGGGGCAGCCAGCGGCCAGCAAGGCATTAGAGGGGACAGAAGAAAGATTTTCTTTAGTCTGGATGGAATTAACTGCAATCCGAAGTCCCCAAGTCAACTGTTACCAGGCATGGAAGCAAGGACCTGCCAGAAAGGAATTTGTAGGGAAGGAAAATGCTATATAAATGGCTGATTTTGATTTTAGTTCTTACCCAGCTACTTTGTGTTTCCTCTCATCAAAAGACTACCCTTCTTGTTTGTGCTCTGTACAATCTGGCCTCGTGAATTTAAAGTCTGACAGGCTTCTCTGGGGAGCTCATTTTGGCAAAGGTCTAGAAGGCAGCTCCAGCTCAAAGCTCTGGCCAAACCAGAGTCATATCACACCTCCACAGTACAAAATCCTTGACCTAACATTTTTATTCCTTTCCATATGGCAGAATAAGAGGTGGAAAATATATTAAATATAAGTGCATTGATCTTGGTAATACTGTACCCCATATACCAAAAGCTCTTTAATGTCCATAATGACTCCATTCACAGGGAATAAGTTCAATGAGAAAATACAGGTGTCTGCCAACCAATTCAGCAGAAGAAGTATGGCCAGTCTGCCAACAGGGTGCAGAGACTCTTTCTGAGCTCTTTTCCTTCCCCACAACAGCCCTTAGGTAAAAGTTTGCAGGAAATTCAAATACTCGTGAGCTGGTGGGCTGCTGCTTCACAGCAAACAAATGTAAACACTTCTGTTTCAGCACATCTGCCATTGCAATACCTACAGCTTTTCCAGAACCAAAGGATTAACTTTATTGTGCTTTTGCTCAGCAGATCTGGTAACACAATATTGTACTTCTAAGCAGACAGATTACTCACAAGTTTCTGGATGCTACATCTTTAGAAACTCTCTCTACTTAAAGATAAGTGTTGAATCGTGCAATCCCAGAAACATCCAACTGATGTAAAAAACAGTTATACCAACAGCCAGATGGATGCTATTTTTCCTCAGGTTATTTGGATATTCCAAAGTAATGGTTCTATTATTATTTTTTTCACTTTAATATTAAACAGATGCAGCTTGTTTGTAAAGGCTGTTATGAGCCACTTTTTCTTTAGATTTATAAAATAAAACAATAAAAGATGTAAGGAGTTAGAAGGGGGTTTTGTATTACTTTATCATAAAAGGGAAAGAGAGGCATTACATCAATATAATCACATATGCATTAAAGAGCACTTTATGGACCTGTACAGAGAGCTCCATTCAGCATTTCTAGAAACCAGGTGTAATGCCACAGACATCAATTATTTTATTTTTGGTAGGGGTAGATTCAAATCTAGAACAGTCATACTTATATATTTGTGTCTGCTTGTGCAGCTGAGCACATCAGACACCCTTTATTAAATTCAGAGACACTTACAGAAGCATTTTCCTGGAAAGTCAGGTGCCATCTTAATTTCTGGCTTATTTTTCATGATGGCCACCATCTTGTCCCAGTCTAGGGACTAAGTATAAGAACTCTGCTGTACATTGGCCCTGCTGCCCAGTACTAGCAAGGCTCAAAGAGACTGCAAATAACTATGCTTTGTATCAAAAGAAGCCAAACGTGATTGACAACCTTCAGAGCACTTTGCCTGCTCATCAATTAGGAAGTTTGACCCATAACTCAGCTCTCCCCATTCAGCTGATCTCTTCTGTGGAGTGGTTCATCCTTTGCTCTAAGGAGAACCCAAGGTTCCCAGTGACTGTGGCTCACCAAAATGTGTACTGTGGCTGATTTATTTACACAGGCACGAGGCAGTCTAATTGCAAAAGCTTGGACATAAAGAGTCTCCCTAAAGTAGATGTACAGTGAGAATGTCCACTCAGCTGAAGGCATTCCATTCCTCACAGCCAAGGGAAATTGGCCAAACTGATGAGTTATTTAAGTGTTTTGTGAATAGGCATCCTTGAAATGTGAAATATTTAATCACAAGAAGTATTGCTATTGCTGCTATTTATTTCACTTTGTCTCCAGTTACTTTATTTTATTAGAATATGAGGATTTCTTCTCAATCAGATTATAAAACATCTTGCAGAATAAAAGCTTAAGTTCAGGTAATGATAATTTTTTAAACATTAATTTTGTCTCAGCTGATAATTGCTATGCTGAGTTCTCATTCAAAAGCAATATTATTATTGTTGTCGTGAAATTCAAACATAAGGATTGCAAACACAATTGAGTGAATGACAAAAGTACAGTTCCTAAACTATAAAAATATATTTTGACCTTAGTTCTTACAAGTACTATGCAGCCAGCATGGAATGGATCCATTCCATTTTAATGTGGAAATAATATTAACCGAGAAATTAGCACTTAGTCTGGCTGGAGGTAAACTGGGTTTATTTGACTGAGATCTGAGAGTTTAAATATTCAACCTGTGAACCTGGTAGGCACACAATTGAAATGTACTTTGGAGTCCGTGTTGGCAGCATGCTGAGCATCCTCCCTTCCCAGAGGCTTTAGGAGGGTTGAGGCTGCTGAATACTTCTCACAAGTTTGTGCTGCATCACAGATTTGTGTCCATAGGATCACTGTGCTCTGTGGGTGGGTGGAGCTCACTTTGCCAGGCCACCGCTGACTAGTCCTAACAGTAGCTGGCCTGACCTTCCAAGTGTTAGAATAAAAGGAGGTTCTGAATTCAGGTGATGCCATATGACCTTTAAAACCATACCACAGCACAGTCCCTTGCTGCTTTTACAGAACAGAGTCTCTGTCTCCATGACTCTGAGACAACTTGGAATTTGTTTGTCAGTTTTCTCTCTGCCCTGACAAAATATTTCTCTATGCAAAATACCTAATTTACCAGTCCTGGATGCAGACACTTCATTGACTCAGTAGGGATTGGTAGTTACATATAATTCTAAATTAATTGAAGATACAATTCAAGATGAGCAGTCCATGTCTGAGCTTTTCTAGACCAACCTCAATAACACCTCTATTATGAGCTTATAGGCAGTTCATAATCTGCATCTGTGTGACCACATCTAATTTAGTTTGACAGGAGTTTGCCCCAGGCAGTATGGCAAAACCCCAGTAACACATATACAGAATAGAAACCAGTCAAGATGACTCCGAGTTTCACAATTCCCCAGCGGCATGGTTTTGGACGGGGGACCAAAATGGGCTTTGTAGAAGTCACCCTGTCACCCTGGTGTTACTGTGCAGTGTCACTGTCTGCAGAATGATCCCCTGCTGTCCTGCTGGGGGGCCACTGGATATACCTGTGTCACTCTCTGCAAGGATGAACATGTAAAGAGCACCCAGTTTGGCACAATGTGGGAGGTGTGGGTTGGGGTACAACTCCTGCTGTGAGACACCAGCTGTGAGCTTAAATAAGAGGCACGGCGCACCATGGCTCAACTTGCAGAGTGGGAGCAACAGCCCTTCCTGCCAGGAGCTGGGGAAGGTGACCACACACAGGGGGTGATGTCTGCGGGGTGTTTGTGATGTGATGTCTGAGGCGTGTTCATGGTGTGATCATCAACCCCTAAAGTCAAGGTGGGAGTGGTGTGGTGCCTGCAGAGCCCAGTTCTGGGTGCATTCTGGGGAGAGGGTTTGTCCTTGTTCCATCACAACCAACCAGCCAACATAGCACTGGTTAAGAGCACTGGTTAGAGGATAAGAGCACTCTCATCATCAAAGGGTATTTAAAGTTAATTGAGAACAAGTCAGGCCATCTGCCAGGCACCATGACAAATCCTTGTGCAGGGAGCCAAGGTCCTGTACATTTCCATAGCAGGTACTCCATTCTCTAAGCTGGCTGACCATTACAGACTTTGATGAGGTCGGCACTATGAACACTGCAGAGAAACGTTCTCAACTGTTCTAAAAGCTGTCAAGAGCTTAATTTTACTTCAGTGTTCCATTACCTTGCACTTCTCCTATGGCTATATTTGGCAGAGCTTTTCTACTGATTCTCCAGACCAGTTGTCCTCTCCCTTTGGCAAAATTATTAGTCAGGACTACACACCCAGTTCTGCATTATTTTTTCAGCTCTGCATATAATGAACATACTAATAAATATCTTCTATTTCAACAGCATTTATCCAAAATCAAGATGGAAACCTAACATGCCCAGCTGGGAGCACAGCAACTTACTATTAATTTTATAAAAGTACCCAGTAGAGATCTGAATCTATTTTGCACAGTTGGGTTTTTGCTTTTGGGGAAAAAAATAAAATTCAAGATCAATCTCTGTGCCAGAAAATGTGGACAATGAAAACAGATGTGAGCACTGACTTTTCGGGCCCTAGCTTTGGGGAAGTGCTTCAAGAAACAGAGCTCTGCAAAGAAAAATTAAAATTATAATAAACTCCCGTTGAAAAAAAAAAAAAATCCTGTTCATCTGATTCATAGTTTTAATTATTAAAACCCCATTTTCCTTCCATTCCAAACAGTTGCAGGCTAAGGTTCTAGTTTTTCCATAATACGACAATAAAAGCAGAATCTGTAGTCATAACCAAGACCAAAGATAGCCTCCACAGAGTACTTACAGAAACAAAATAAAAATCAAAACTGCTGCAGAGAATAAATAAATACTGCAACAGCCAAGACTTTATGTTGGCTTGAAGGCTCTGCCTGCTGAAAAGCAGCTGCTTTTAGCTGCTGTGTCCTCTTTACCACAATATCTTAAAACTTCACACCTAAATGATCACATTCTCAGAGAGGCACTATTTATCTCTAGGGGAGTTGAAGCAAACACAAGGATTAAAGGCTTTTTCACCAAGGTATTCATGTACTTATATCCTAATTTTTTCAAAGGGAAGGTAGGAGCCTGAGTATCTTCAGATCTTCTAGGTCTGTGTGACTCTGGAGGTCACAGGACAATGATGTAGCAGAAATTGAAAGCAGGAAAGAATTTCAGCAGGAAATTTTATCCAAATTAATTTTTCACTCTGGTCTTCCAACTACTGGTTAATACCCAATCAACTAGATCATCTTTCTTGTGCTTCGTATCATCCTTATTTCTTAATTCTGCTCTATTTCTCCACTCAGGTACAAATACACAATGATGCCACAGCAAAAATGCTCTTTATATCTCTTTGCAAGGCACAGACACCTGCCATATCAATGCTGCCACACACTCGTGGCTCTGTCAAAGAGCTCTGTAAGTTGTTATGACTATTCATCAGTTTTCATTTTGACCAAAGGGCTTGTTGGACACAGCAGTTGGTAAAGACACAGGTCACAATGACTTGTAGAAAGAGAGACTACTCAGAGAAAACTACTCAGAGAAAGTAGTTGCCACCCTTTAACATTTAAAACATTTAAAACTGAGAAATGAATTTGCATTAACTTTTGTGTCATGTTATCACTCGGGACAAATACCAATAGGTATTTTCTATCATCTCCAACTTATTATTTATTTGTATTCCACAGTGTTTCTTGGTTTTGATCTGTATAACATAGAAAATAAAGAGGTTTCAACAGTGAACATTTAAATGATTGTAATAACCATTGTAACAGTAAATTAGCATGTCTAATAATAAATTGAATGAATGTACAGTTTGCACAGAGTTTTGTAATTTCATAACCTCACATGCTTAACTTTCAGATGGACAAGGAGGCAGAGTGCTTATATTGTCTTTTTAAATATGCTATTCTTGTAAGCTTACCAACAGAACAATGAATTTCAAAGACTTACACTCTTCTTCCTTAATTCTACTGGTCCTCATAGGAAGAGACCAGGGTCTTCCAGGCATCCATGCACCCCCAGGATGAAAACTATAATCTTACATGCTTAAAATTAAGCAGTGTTTGGAGGTTCGTTAAATCAGCAAATACAGGCTTACAATAGTTATTTGATGAAATTAATATTAATTTTTAAATAACTTCTTAGATGAGTGTAAATTGGTTGTAATGGTAAACTTGGCTCTGTTTCATTTAGTACACTCTGCTTGGGTAATGTATACTTGGAAAATATTTCCATTTTACCACACTACTAATGTGCACTAATCATGTTTTTTCTTGTTGTAAGTAAACAGCTGGGGTGTTGCACAGAACTTTTGATCAGTGCAGCATGATTTAAGAGAGTGGTTATGCCTTTATTTGTCTCATAATCCTACTTAACCTCTGTATGAATCATTACAGTAATATGTGTGTTAATAACAGCTTCCACATACACATTTATGTATGCAAAAGTTAAAATTTTAGCTGCCTTTTATTTCAGTAGATTTGAAGTGTCACTGTGTTTTTCCATTAAAACAAAATACTGAAAATATTTCACTTATCGTATGTGCTTTCTCCCCGCATTGATTTGCGTGCCACTTCATGAGTGATATGAAATTACCTTGCATGATTTGAAAATCATGAGGCTTCTGCTTTTCAAATCCTCATATGAGAGAAAGGCCACTTTTTTAAGTTCCCTGACAATATCTGTAAGGAAATCTCTTGGGAATAGGAAGGGATCTTGAAAACAGACAACAATCCTATTTCAAACCTCATGAGGCAATAGACCAAGCTGGTTCTCTGCACACCTAAGGTGTGTTTGGACCATCTGCCAGTGGATTTCCTGTACCACAGCTGTGTTCCTTTCAGAACTGGGGGGCACTGGAGGAGGGAGATCACCATTTCTTAAGAGAACATTGAGTGAATCCATCCAAGTGAGCCTCTGTGGTCTTTTCTTTCCTACACTGCCTCCCCATCTTTGCCCTTCCATAGATTCCCCAGACAAATTTTATCACTGTGTTGATTTAACTGTTCCATCCTCAGGGCCTGATGAAATGCAAACATTTTGTTTTGCAGCAGGCCAGTCTGAATTTGATTTGTCAGGCTTTGCATAGAAAGAGGCACTAAACCCCCATGATATCTTCGTTCCCCACTGCATGTCATGAGCTACAAACTCTAAGGCTGTAGCACCTTGTCCTTGCTTGGTGCCAGTTTTTATGGCCTCTTTTCTGGCTTTTTGCCATAACAGATTGCACAGATTGGCACTTCTCAGCAGACCACACAGGAATAATACACTATTACACAACCCTGCTGCTCCATTTTGTAAACACCTCCCTCCATCATTGCAGTCACCATCTCACTTCTTTTGTATTTGGCTGGAATGTGCTAATATTGAGTTCCAAACTGTTGAAGAATTACTTGCAACCATGAATATGGGGGTGCAAAAAGGAGAAGGGAGTCAGGGCTGAAAGAGAAGAGGTGCATAGTGCAGGGGTGTGCACCTTGAACAAGATGCAAACAGACTTGTACCTGGTCTGTGACCTGCCTGCTGGGCCTGCCTGCGTGCCCACAAAAATCTCACCTCGGCACCAACACCTGTCCCACACACGAGTTCCAGTCAAGAGCCACAAGACAGGTAGCAGGAAAATGCCACTTTAAGCCGTGGCATGCCCTGCTTGGACAAAACATCCTGTTCCCCAACGTCCTCTGGAAATGCATCATTCCACTCCGGAAACTCACGCAGTAACTTGCCTGGTGCCCCCCCCACCTTGACCCTGACAGAAACCTACTTAAAACAGAGGCCAAGATTTTAAACTACTAAAGTCCATATGTTTCAGGCCAAAATACTGATCATAGAAGGCAAAGGAATTTTATCCATTGATTTATGTGGAGCAAGATTTTATACTGGATAATTTATTGCAGTGAAATTCTTTCAAAACTTGTGGCATTTCACCTGGCACGGGAGTTTACTTTGCAAATTGTGTCCACTACTGACAGCAGAGACAAAAATTTTTGATAGTCACAGTAAAAACCACATATTTCATACCAATTATATTAGAGCATATTGGTGAATAACCAATAGGAACATTAGATAACTGATAATCACAGCTTGTATTTGCATAATACAAAGATTTTCATCCACCTAAAAAAAGCTTTGAGAAAGAAATAAACTATAATCAATGGAGTTAGCAAAACAAATATATTAATGAAAAATTATTTTAAAAATTATACCCCCTTATAAGAGCAATTTATTTTAATTTTCTTCCCTACTTACCAAATTTGAAATATTTCATAACAGATCAGAGAAAGCTATGAACAAATCCAACTTCTAGTGCATGTCCTGTTCTGAAAAAAAAAAAAAGAAAAGAAAAAGATTTAAAAGTGTAGTACCCTTCCCATAAAATACAATTTAGTTCACATTTCAAAATGCAAGCCCAGATTTTCAGTAATTTCTCCTCTTGTATACAAATATAAAATATATAAAAATATAGAAAATACTCTTTTAAGATGAAGTTCACTGCTGTTCACTGTGCACATATAATACACAAGTGCATTGTAGTAAACCTGCCTCTGAATCATTAAGTGGTTGGTAATACTGCTGATTATATTCATTATTAAAAATTCATTGTATAGTTTGCAAATGGAATACCTCAGTCTTGTCAGCCTGAACCTGATCTCAGATGTATCTCAGATGAATCTCACCTGCTTTAATGGAGGAGAGTGAAAAAATATTCTACTGTAATGACTTATAAAAATCAGCTCCTCTTAATTTCCAGGCATCTTAAAAAAGAGATCAAGTGGTGCATCCGATGATAAAGATTTTCTCTTTCATAACAGAAAGATAATCATTTCAAGCTCTCGGAAACATCTTAGAATAATTGATCAAGCCCATAGATTATGTACAAACCTCATTTTCACAACAAATATTACTGTAAAAATTGTATAAGACACTAAAGATAGTTTCATTACAGTTTGGAGTTTACCTACATGAAATCATCTAGAAAGATCAATTTATATCCATGAAAGTAGGTCATAACTGTACTCTGGAATGAAGTTATTCCTGAAATTATCTGTTTTTCCAGAGAAACACTGCATATAATCAGATTTGGTCATATTTCTCAAATTTTCAAACACAGTATTCTCAGTTCCATTATTATTTTCAGTTCAACTCAGCTGAACATAACAGTTTGCCTCATCTTTAATGATGCTGTGCGAAAAAACAACATACATCAGCTTTTTCAATCACATCAGGAATACTGTATTTCTGAGTTTTATTAATTTTTATAGAACTTTTAATTAATTTTAATTTAATTAGAACCTTTAGGATAATTTTAGTTAATTTTTTTTTCTGTTTAATCAAGGCACTCTTTATAATGAAGTGAACCAAGTAAGAACCAAATTATTTTCTCAGGTGTGTGTACAGTATCACTTATTAAATCCTCCGCCTGCAAAACCATTGAATTGTCACATATCTCAGCCAACTTAGTTTACTTTGTCTTAACATGATTTTAAAAAATTACTTTAAAATTTATTTTAACAAATATCATCATATTTGAGACATGTATTCAAAGTAGTAGAAAATAAGCTCAGAGCTTTTCCACTTCTTTGATAAGCAGGTGATTGTTTCCTGTACAACCTATTTCTTCCATGGTCTGTGCCAATCCAGATTTGTTACCTGCATTAGTCTCCTCTCAGCAGAAAATGCTGTTTTCCTGGAAACTAAATAAAAACTCCTTTATGTGCATTGACATGGGAAGCAATTGCTAAAAGAATATCTTTCTTGTTTTGTCTCACACTGCCCCAGGGCTGGGCAGATGACAGTTGTGATCTTTCTTACTTACTGATTATAAAACCTGGGAAGAAAAGAGAAAAAGATCCTGATGAGGTGAAATCACAATCCCCTCTAGAGCCACTGGGTAAATCACCTCACACTGCTAATGCAGTGAGATATATATGTTTTCTTCCTTTAGGATGGGAATTCAAAATAGAACTGCAAGGTGATTACATGATTTGAAAAGAGTTTCTAAGTAGTATTTACAGGATATCCTTGCTGTGTAACAAACGTTCATCCAGAAGAAAAAGTGCCATAGGGAGCATACAGATATGTAAATTACAAGCAGACAGACATGCAAATTAGAGATAATCATTAAATTAGTAAAAAAATATCACTTAGGAAAAGAGTATCAAATTAAGAGATCAGTATAAGCAATGGTAAAAAAGAAAATAAAAAAAGAAAAATGTCTGCCTTTTTAAGAGAAAGAGACAGACAATAAGGCTAATTAAAATGCTGGCAAGATGAGAACAAGGCCAAGAAAATAGAGACATGAAAGAAGAGTAAATACTTTAAGTGTATCTCAGTTAGCTACCAAATGAAAGAAGTCAGGAAGCCACAGTGATGGTCACAAAGAAGGAAAGATATCAAGAGGGAATCAGAAAAGATGGACATCAGCGGATATTGTTTTCTTTGAAGAGGGTGGCAAAATCCTCCTTGGAGATCAAAGGAAGTATAAAGGAAGTGAAAGGATTTATTGACCAAGTCCCATCCTTAGCTCACATACCCACTTGTCTAACTAGAAAATAGCTGAAATTCTTGGTATTACATAATATATCAGATAAGTACAAGCAGAATGTCAGCTCAGAGGAGCAAATAGACAGCAAGAATATCTACAGTTTCTTAAAACTCCTATAAAACAGCAAAAGGAACTTCCTGAGGATGCCAAAGAAGGTAATTTTACACCCATTTTGAAAGACAATTACATAAAGTGTTATTTGAGAAGAACTTTTACATTGGAGCAAAGTTGAAAACGAAAAATAATAACTTTTATAAGGTTGTTTGAGCCCATCTGTGCTACTTTTACTGACATTTGAGATTAAACAAGAGATTTCACTTTTTTAACAGTTCTGACTGGAATTTTAGTGAAGCCATAATATTTTCCTGTTAATTTTCACATAATTTAGCACAACATCATAAATGCATGACTTCAACAAGCAAACTATACCCGAAAAAAGTTGTTTGCATTTCAAAGGAGTCTAGTAGATTTAGATAGTTCCTTAATTGAGAAATTATCACCATTATAGCCAAAATTGCAACAACAGCAACATGAATGCGTTTTCTTCATTAAAACCTTTCTGCGGGGAAATGCAATCTAATGATCATAGGGAACGTGCTGCTATCCAGATCTATGTACAAGTGTGATTTATGCAGGGGTTGTGTGTGTAACTGTGTTATCTGTGCTACACTTACACCCAGCCCCAGTAAGACTAAGGATTTGTTATGCTGAATGTCATAAACAGAAGATGCCAAGGTAGGGTTTCTGCCCCACTGGGTAACTCAACATAGAAAAGATACAGAAAATAGGGATGAGTTGAAATTTTCAAGGCCCAGCTGTGAATCAGATTCTCCAGGAAGACAGTGGGGATGTGGCAACTTTGGTGTCAATTGTCAGGAGGGTATCAGAATCTAGGCTGGTGAAATTATAGGAGGATTTCTCAGTGCTTGCCACACCAGTATTCTTTCCTCACAGTGTCAAGTCTTTCCACACTTTAGTCAAGTCTTTCATCTGTTTCCCTCTTTTCCTTGCTCAGGTGCCACCTTTTGCTTTCCCTTCATAGTTGCCTTATGTCCTCTCGTACCCTTTGCCTCTTGCTCCTGGGGTGAGGAAACAGGAGAGAGAGGGATTGCAATTGGGATTCTCTTCTTGATGAAAGTTCTCATCCCTGGTGAGACAGACTTGGGCAAAGTACCAAGCTCCTGTTCACAAAAACATCTCACTGGACAATTGTACATCTAATTTACCATTTGCACAGGCAATTTATTCCCTCATAACCAAGATAATTATTTGTGTGAGTAGTTACTTTATTATGGGAATGAAAATCAACATTGCTGTGATTTGTTTATTTAGTTTCCCTAAAAAAAAGTGGTGTCAGCTTTTGTATACATTCAAGGTCCTTGTCCTACATTGCCAACCATCAGTAAAGTTAGTGATTGTCATTAGCAAAAGAACCAAACATTGACAGTAAAAAACAGTAAAATATTCACTTGTTAGTAAAAATGGCAAGATAATTTATAAGTTTTCATAGCTTTGGCAAAAGTTTCTGGACTATTTGAGTATTTTTAATACCAAAGGGTCTTATTTATCATTGTTGAAATGATGTGTTCTATAAAAATTGACACATATGACCATAAACAGAAGTAGTAGGAATCTTAAATTTCCTTGAAAAATGTACTCCAAATTGTACAAGGCTGAACAAAATTTGAAATCTAGATATGAATGGGAAGACAAAATGCAACTGGAACAAGTTTCCCAGAGAAGTTGTGGATGCCCCATCTGTGGGATGATTCAAGGCCAGGTTGGACGGGGTTCTGAGCAAGCTGGTCTAGAGGAAGATGTCCTAACCCATGGCATGGGGATGAAAATTGACGAGCTTTAAGATCCTTTCCAACCCAGACCACTCTATGATTCTATGTGTTTGGAAAAAATGTTTAAATTGAGTAAACATTTTGAGAAGTGTATATTTCCCCCTCCCCACTGAGGATCAAAGTCAATTTCAAAATCAACTAATTTAGCGACCTCTGTCTTAAATGCTTTGTGAACGTACTCTCTAATGTTAAAGTGTGGGTTGCATAGGCTTGGACTCAGTGGTGATTGCTTCTAGGTGTCAGTACCTGTATTCCCTGTGACCACCACGTTAATAAACAAGGCAAAGCTCAGTCTCAACACCACTGCTTGACTCATTACCACAGCCCTCCTAGTAAGTGAGGTGCTTCACAGGGGACCTGCAAAACAGCTGCCCTCTGGGTGTCTTGTTTTGGCGGCCTTTTCCATCTGTTTTACCTGTCTCCCTTTCTGAATAATTTATTTCACCATCTCCCTAAGTAGAGCACCTGGCCTAGGGCTAACTCTTCCACCTAAATTATTCAGAGCTGAAAACTCTTTGGTTTATACTCAGATAATGTAATGACTTAAGAGTACAAAACCCTCAACTTTGAAGCAACTGTGAAAGTTTCTAGGCTCTGGACTCTGTTAGCAGTTTGAAAGGATGGCTGTGTAAACTATATACAAAAGAACCACAGAAATCCTTCCTCCTCAAACATCTTCAAAGCCTCTTTTAGCAGCTAAAACTTTCCAAAGCAGCGTTCTTTTACCTTGATGCCTCTCTGCCACATCTCAGTCCCGCGGGAAGCCAGAGGATGCCTCCGTGTGTGTGCACCGCAGTTGGCTTGTCCCTAGTCTTTATGCAGGAAAATACACTGAAAATTGGCTGCAGGGCTGGACTTTGTGCACGTCTGTTCTCTTCACAAGCAGGTTTTTGTTCAGAAACACCAAAACCCACCCCTGTGCAACGCTCCCGTCCATGGTCCATACTTCACTATCTTTATCTCGTGAACTCTGCAGTTAAAATAATTCCTCCCTGCCTCTGTTCCTAATAGCATGGACAGCTGCCACACTCCAGCAGAAAGGGGCTGTACAAAGTTCTGGCCTTGGATGCCACAAACTAGCTGCTCTTAGACTGAAAACTCACCGGTAATTTTGGGTGCAGCTTTGACTATCCCTGTCTGTATTGACTATTACTGAGGGAAAGTTTCAGCTTGCTCTTAAACATTTTTTCCATTTGTTTTCCCACAATGTTTCCACTCTTTTTCACCCTTTTAATTGTGCTCAAAAATCCTAAGATCAGCAGTTGTCTCATTACTTTTGAAAATCTTGTATTGATTGTTTGGAAGACAATCAATACCAGGAGGTGATCTCCTGTCTTACAAGATACTTACTTCAGCAAGTGTGTATATTTCTGAAAGATGTTTTACTTTAAAAAGTCATGGTACCAAAGGCATAATTTGAGATTTCAAATCAAGGGATATTTTAAAGCCTTTCCTACTTCAGGTTAAGAGGGAATGATAAATTGTCCTTTGTGAGAAAATGAATTTACAGAATATTTTTAAATGAAGGAAGAGTTTTTGAGGAGACTTGCACTAAAATATTTTAAAGTTAATTAGTGCAATTTCTATCTGGATTACTCTGGATTTACCTCAGTGCCACCAAGACAGGTATGGGAAAAGAAAAAGAATTGCTAAAATGAAATCAGTTCTGGAAAAGCAGTGCAATGTCACTTCTACAGTCAAGAAATCCCAAATATTTTTCACATTAATTTACAGGAACCAGCAGAGATGCTGTTGAGAGAAGAAAAAGATCCTGCAGTAATTTTTATCATAACCTACCCAAAGCTAACTTTTTTTTTTTTTGCTGGATTTTTGTCTGTATAAGCACCAAAGAATTGACAAGTTTTGTAGCAACTAGCACTGTCTCTTTATTTTAGGGATGTACATAATGCTCATCACTGTAGTTCTTATAGGCACTAGATGAACTGTTTCATTTTCCTTTGAGAAGTTTATCGAGTATCAGGTATTTGCTTTTTGCTCCAGCTTGGGAAATCAGGGTCATGGATTTCAAATGAAGTGCTTTGTACTCTCCAAGGGCAGCGAGAAAACACAATAGTACAGACAAAATCTAATCAAAGTATTTTGGCTTTTTGCCTCCTTTTTATTTTACAATGGGGACAAAAATTCAAGGTGCGACTCGAATCCCTTCAGGAGTTCCCTTCCTGTGCGCGCTGGCTCTCGCCAGAAACACGAGACTGACACAATGATAAAATGCGCTGCCAGGTCCTCTTGCCCATTCAAAGACCCTCCCTCAGGTATCAGGTGCCTTCCCTGAGCTTTGAGGTCAACCAGACACCTCCCTCGAGGCTTACCTGGGCTGAAGGATACATCTACCCGAAAATCCGCTCAGGTAGAGCAGCTGTTATCTGAGCTAGGATCAAAGTCCCCCTCTGCACTCCAGAAAAAAACATCTTCCAAGCTGGTCGTCTTTCTCCATGATTCAAATGAATGTTGAATGAGTCTCTGGGGACAACAGTTGTTGTGCTGAGGAGAGAGCTGTCAGAAATACTTTATCGTGAAAGTTCCGTTCCTTTCAGGGCCTTTTATTATTAATAGTCATCGCTGCAGGGGAGCGTTAAACACAGACCCTATTTACTGTACAAATTGATATATTATAAACCACAAAAGCCATCCTGGCGCTTTGCTACTTCACCTTCCCTTTCAGCACGCTAGCGTGAGGGCATCTTTAACCTTTGTGCAGCTAGAATACAGACAGTGAATCTTGGTTTGGCGCAGCCAGGCTGGATTGCTGAGAGCAGCTGATTTTCTGAGGATCACTGTCATGAGGAGTGGGTAGAGCACGGTGACATCTGCACCATATGAAAGGCAAGACGTTCTGCCCCATAGTGACAGAGTTCATCGGTACAAAAGGTCAAAGGCATTTATACCCCTGAAAAGACCACAGGATGTCCCCTACAGGAGCTTATGCTTTTGTAGCAGATTTCAAGCAGCTCCCTCAGCTTTCTGCGGCTTGCTAGGGCATTGCACCTCAAACAAAAGATGGGCATATTATCTGTAGGTGGGTAACAGCCTGATTTCTTCACAACAGCATGTTATAGAGGTGAGGGAATAGCTCCTCTGTGGCATAAGAAAACATGGCAAGATGAGTCCCTGTGGTGGGAAGACCCCAGCCTGATTCCAGCTCATCGTGGCTGTGGGACCATAGGCAGAAGAGACTTTGCAAGGTCAGTTTGCAGTGCAATATCGGATTTGAGCAGCTGGGCAGAAACCTCTCAGAAATGAACCATACAAGGAGCAGTAGAAATGAAACCCAGCAGGACAGTGACAGCCCAGAAGCAGGGCAAATAACAAAAAATACCACAGTAAAAAAAATACGGTCTGTTGCACTTAGCAGTAGACAGGTCCTTGGCTTTGCACTTTCTGCCCTCTGTGCTTCAGAATCAATTTTAAAACACCTTCCAGACTTCCAAAAAAAACCTTACAATCCTTCTGAGGAGAGACAGTGCTCTCCCAGTGGCCCCTGAGAGCAGCCACATGCTGCAGGGGCAGGGTGGTGGACGTGTCACAAAGACACCACTCGGCCAGGTGAGGAGTCAGGACCCTGCAGGTGGCACCTGAGCGAGCTGCAGTGGTGAAGCATGGACTCGGGGAGCCACAGTGTCACCACAGAGCCAGGCAGCAGGGGTGACACAGCCGAGCCAGCAAGCCACAGAGCACCTCCTCAGCAAGATGCGATGCCAGAAAGTCACGAGAGTGAGTTATTCTGCAAATTTAAAAGAGATAAAAGCAGTTCTAGAGAGAAGTTTAAGTGCAATGCACCCATGCTAAAGAGGCAGCACTGTATGGCTGACATAGTATGGCCTCTGTGAAATGTCTCAAAGGCCTCAGAGCCCAGGGAGAGTCCGTGGGAGACTAGCTCTAAACTCAGATCCACAGTTGTTATAAATGGAGAGCACCAGAAGAGACACAGGGAATCAGAGGGACGTGATGCCTCTGCTGCTCCTGCACTCCCTAAAGGGATATCCCTGGAACAGGTTTGAGCCACAAACCCGGGAGGGAGGATGGGGGATCTGTGGAGCAGCTGCTCTGTGTGGAGAGGGCGTTGTTCTCTGAGGCTGTTGATCTGGTCTGTCATGAATATTGTATTTGGTGCAAAGACCTAGACAGCAAGGGGGTGGAAACCACTGCTTTTTAAAGTACAGAACATGTACTCAAAAAGAGTGTTCAGAAGTGCTTCTTCCAATCTACAGTGTGCTAAAGATTGGTGCTTGGTACATTTCAAGGATGACAAAAAGAAAAAAAAGTAAAAAATCACATCACTTGAGTTTTTTTCAGTTGAAGAGTTCCTGATATCCAAAAATGATGTGTGTGCTTCTGACTAAAGTCCTTAATAACAACTGAAACTTGAGCCTTTTCTTAGAGAGAAAGCATTCTGAGTCTTTCCTTGTTACAATAAGAAAACCCGAAAAAACAATCCTGTAATTTTGTAACCAGACTTGGACAAACTTCTGAGAAGGACCACACACCAGATTAGATTATTTAGATTTGTTGTGAGAATAGTTGACATGTGTTCCCTTCCCTTTCACTGTCCAATCTTTGTTGTAAAAGTGGACTCATGTTGTGCCAGTTGAGATTAATATTATAACATGAAAGGGATAGGTTTGTATCATTTTCCGTGCTTGTTACATTCACTGATGTGGGAAAAGAGTTATATTCTACCTGAGCCACTTTGTCTTTTATGGCCAGGATTAACAGCACACAAATACTTCACAGCCTTAGGTGGGTAGAGCATCTGCCCATTGGCATCAAATTCTTTGAGTGTCAAAGTATCTAAGACTTCCTTTCAGGCTGTGAAATATCCTTCAGATTACTCCAGAAGATCTTGTCATGTTCTTTATCCTGACACTTCTCTTGCTCTTTCCCTAAGAGGACATGGCTCATGATTTCTTACTCTGTGAAAAATTCCACCAGAGAATGTTGTGCTCCTTCCATTGAAGCCTATGCTCCACTCAACATATTCTTATTACCATCATTGTCACCTGATATACGATTTTTTCTGAAGTTTCACTACTCTGTTCACTGGGCACGCAACCTTATTAACATGAACTAATGCTCCATCCCACAGCCATAATTTCAAATATTTCCACTGTTCAGATAGGTGATACTATTTGTAAAACCAGTTACTACAGAATTTTGTTATTTTTGTATGCTACTTTTAAAATCTAATTCTTTGAAAGTACTATTATGGTGCAGCTTATTCATTAAAAGCAAGACTAATGTTTTATGTATTTTAGGTGTAACTTGAACTCAGAAAACACCAAACTATTTACATTTATACAAGCCCTTGGAAGCCATTTCAAAATGATATAACAGGAAAATAGTTGATACAATGGTTAGATAACATCAAAGAGTAGGTTGATCCTTGTGAAAACTGATTCCTGAAGAATTAGCCAAGAGAGTTCCAAATTAATTTCTTCTTACTTGTTGAAATATGATGTTTGTTCTTATTCGTCAGGTAGAACCTGGCAAGCCTGTATTTGCATTTGTGGATCTTTCCCAACATAAATCTCTCCATTGTATTCATATCAACAATATGTTTTCTTTACTTCAGTAATAAAATTTCTTCTAACATATGCTCTTTAAGACTCTGTGTGCAGTATTTATCAAGTTATTGAGGGTACAGTTACAGAACCTTTCAGTATAACATGCAAAGCACAATGGAACCTTGCACAGGTGTAAGATCTCTCTGATCTTCTTTTGCCATCAATTAAAAACCGCCTACAGGTGTGAGAGCCCTCTGATCTTCTTTTGGCATCTATTTAAAAGAATGTGTGAACTTTGCTGCAATATGTCCCAATTAGTAAGATGATACATCCTTGACCATAAGACACACACACTGCTCTTAAAATCTCTTTAATGTAATCAACTAACAGACCTAATCTTCCATTTTGCTGAAATAATGCTTGGATACATAACTGCTCCTACTCTGAAATGGACACTGTAATTTCCTTGACAAAACATCAGCAAAGCTTGGGATACTAATCTTCAGATATGTTACTTTTCATTTAATAACTTACCAGACAAGTTTCTAAAGGGAAGATTGAATATGAATTTACTATTTTATGGGGGAAAAAAGATTCTAAAAAGCTTGCTGCAAAGCTGATCTGTGTGTTGCTTGACACTTTCATAGCATGATAATTACTTTGGAAAATGTATGTGGGGAATCGCTTCTTGTCCGGGCCCACTTAAGCCTGAACTGGTTGTCAGGGATGTGCCTTTCCAGGCCTTATTTTGGAGGACAATGAAAACCCACCAATATCTTTTGGATATGGTTTGTCCCAAAATTCCGCTGTAAATGTATAAAAATACAGACATGACCTTATCAAAAATCTGTGCTTACCTCTCTGTATGTACATACACAACTGAAATACACTGACCAAGGTGGTCCATATTGACAGATCATAGATGTAAGACTGTCTAAGTCTTCTAACGCCAGGTAAAACTCAAGAGCTTAATGTCCTCACTGCCATTTGGCCTGGAATTAACTGGGATGTATTTGAACAAAGGCAGCTTTATTGAGTTTCTCACAGATTTAGCCTGACCCCACTAGGTATGAGAAGATTTTTGGGATTTGCTATATAACCAAACAGGAGAAGAAATTAGAAACTTGGATGATTCTTGCCTCGGTTACATAGTGAAGAATCAAAATTCCTCTCTAGATACAAGCAGGAAGTGCAAAAAATATCAGCCAGTTTATATTGAGGGTCTAGAAACTCACACACAAATAGTGAGCATTCTTCTAGTTGGGTGAAGTTATTTTTCCAAGTAAAAATAGAAAAGCACCTCAAAAAGTATTTACTTGTGCCAACAGCAGCATTCCTAGAAAAGACATAGGTCTCACATGAAGATCTCACCATCTAAGATGATCAAATTGTGGAGGAGAAGAAATCACAATGTACTGCTTCAGCAGTAACCAGTAAATACCAGATATACCACACTGAAGATCTCTTTGCATCCCCACTAACACAGTAATAGATATTTATCTCAAATAAGCCATTTAATCATTTACTCTTTTTACTCTTGATAGAAAGTGTATGCCCATGCACGTTTCATAATATGTGTAAAATGCACAAGCGGTCTAAAAAACATTTAAAAAATAATAATTGAATTATGCTTTTGGAAAATTAAATATGAAACTTGGAATGTGAAACAAACAAGACAATTTAGAAAAGATTAAAAGCAATTGTTCTGTTGCCTTGGCAACACTTTCAAGGTACAGCCAATCAGCAAAGTTGATGTATTGTTTTGACATACATGCACATATTTCTAACATAAATAGCAACAGAGACTTAATAACAATAGGTTTTAAAACTAGGAACTGATGTCATTTTAAATGTGTCAATCAAAAAAACCTATGAAAGTGTTTCTTCTATCAAACTGACAGTAAGTATATGCTGGAATGGCTTTATAAGAGATAGCAGACATCTGACAGGTCATACAGAAAATGCAAAATCTGTAATTACATTCTAGTTTCTTGAATTGTGTCCTCTAGTATGTCTAAAAAACTTTGAGAAGAAAATAAAACTTGAAAGCTATGATATATCATTCATTTCTGTAAACAAGTAGCAAAAAAAAAAAGGAGCAGCATATCTGAGAGTGGAGACGAAATAGCAGACTGAAAGAATCTGCCTAGCCCTCAAAATAGCTGCACTTAAACTTCTTGTCTTATTTTATGATTGACTGATGCCAGTGAGGTTCTGCAGTGTAAGTTTTCAAGGATACTAAAAATTAACAATAGGAGAAATGTACAGAGGAAGATTGCTGATGGGATACAGAGCCTTTCACCTCTCGGTCAGTGGTTTGAATCTGGGCTGTGTCAGCAGTAATGGGAAACCATTACTTTTTGACAGGTGTCAGAAGTGTGTATGGAAGGAGTGCATCAGCTATGCTCCTCCAGACCCTGATGCATACATGCCCAAAAGAAGCCCTCTAAATGAGAATTCTTCCTGACAGCCTAGAAATAAAACTGGTGTCTCCTCCTTTTCCCAAAGAGCATTGTCCTTGCCCCTCAGGCTAAGACCACACTGCCATGAACTGGCCCTTAGATCAAAGCTGAACAGCATTTAAAAATTCATTTACAGCTAAAATACATTTGAACACATTTGTACATTTCTTCATGGGATCAATAGTCTTCAGGAAAGCTAGGGTTTTACCTTAGATTTTCCACTTCCAAAACCCTAACTTTAAAAAGAAAAAAAAAAGAAAAAAAAAAAAACAACAAAAAAGGCACACATTCATAAAATCCTCAGATACAGAAACAAGCACCTTATTCTGTCATTGGGTGGGATTAAGTTACCTATCCTGGCACATCATCTTTTTTCTTTTACTTTTTCCAGATTTATATGATTCTCATCATAGCAAATGCTCAGAGAGAGGAATTTCCAACTGGAACACATTGAAAATAGAAAGGAAATAACTCACTATAAACAGCACTGAGGAGAAACAAGTGAACATGCAGGGTACAGCATAATTCTTTGTCAGAATCTGAGAGGTGTACTTTTGTCTAGCAGCCATTATCTTTCCTTAAGAAACACTGACTTTTACTTGGAATTTCAATCTACATTTTGATTGATTTCTTTTTCAGGATATAAGAGGAGTGGTGGAAAGGACTGGGGATAAGGACAAGGAAGAATAGAACAAGATAAAAAGTTTCCAGCCATGCTGTCAGGTTTGGTGAACACAGGCTGATGATTAACTCTTTCGGTGCAGTTGAACCTGCATGTTAATGGAGGCAAAAGAGATGGAAAGTTTCCTTATGCATCAAACTCACGTGGATTTAAGCTGCCAACTTGTGGTAAAATCTTTGCACCCAAAACACCGCTGAAGTGGGGACAGTGACAATCACAGTCAAGACTTGACAACAAACAAATGCTACGAAAACATAGTCCTTAACAAAAAAGACTCGAACAAAAATGGTTTTGGCCATAAATTACCACTTCCCATTGGTGGTACTTGGCTTTCTGCAGCATATTTTGTGGAGCCTGAGGTAAGGCAATTCCAACCTGACACACTGCGAATATATTACATCAAAAGATATTTTTCCAAAAGGTCTGCTTGTTAGAATTTAATTGTCAGGTCAACCTGGACCTGAGCTTAATACACTGTGCAATATGTGTCTCTCCACAGCCAATGTGCTCCCTATGTAGACAGATACTTTAAAATCCAGGTTCTTGTGATCTACGATTTGATTCCTCTCCCTGGTCTTTCTACTTGAAATTCAAATAGCAACACTGCTTCCTTCTGATGAAGTATTTTCATGACCCCTTTTGCAATTGTTTCACATATTTGTTCTATATATGGAGCCAGAGGTCAACTCAGAGGACTGAGCCCAGGGACTGATGGAGATAAACTAACAAAATAATTTTGTAACTGGAAACAGAAAAGTAAATTCTTTTAGCTAGAAATGGAGCAGAGAACTGTTCATGAGAGTCTGATCACTTTTATCTCAGAAGGCAATAATCTCAGATTGTAACTCCTGTCTTTCATGCTACAACATTAGAGACACCAAGGCTTGATTCAAGAAGTTGCCATGGCAGAGAACCCACAATGTTTCCAGGTATCACAGGTTAATTATCCTCCTTAAAATGTAATTGATTCTATTATGAATGTCTTTAGTTTCCACCTTCAAGCCACATATAGTTATATCTTTTTCCTCTAAGCCTGAAAAGTTAACTAAAGTTAAACTAAAAAGTTTTTTACTAAAAGTCTAAAACCTCTACACTGTTTGATGCCAATAGTCACCTCAATCCAAGCAGAAGGTGATGTACAGCAGATCCAGTGAGGAGCAGGAAGAGTTGTGTACGGTGAGGACTGTATAGGAGGCAGCAGGAATTCAATAATTGTACCAGACTATTAACGTTTTTCATAACCCATAAAAAGATGCATGTCTTTTATAGAACTCTGGTACATGTATTTTCCTGTTTTATCCAACATTTTAAAAATAAAAATGAGTGTTGACTTATATTTCTATAAACCTAATTAGAATTTACATGTCCTACAGTCTCCTCCCGATTACATTTAAATCTCCATCCCACACTTCAGTATTTTCTTTTTCCTGATTTCTTTCTTCTACCCATTATTTTCATATTAAGAAGCAACAATGGATCTAGGAGAGCTCTGTGTGACTCAACTGATAAGTCTTTTCCTCTAGAAAATGACTCTTGTAATTGCTCTAAAAGCAAAGCCTCCAGAAGTGATGACTCAGTGCAGGAGGTTGGACCAAGCAGCAGCAAAAGATGGATCTGGGGGGGTCTAACAACAGCTCTGAGTGCCAGCAGAGTCAAATTGGCTGATTAGCAGCACACAGGAGTTACAATAAACACAGCGGGGGCCAAGTCCGGCCTTGCCGTGTCTGTCCTGAGCCACTTCTGCAGTAAAGGACATTGATCTGCTGAGCTGAATATTCTGCAGGTATTACCTCACACTGCTAAACAAAATTCCCTTTCATCCCCCAGTATTTGCCAGCCTGTGCACAAGAGTTCATGGGAATCCACTGCTGTGCTGCTTACTAGTTATCTCCATTACAAAATCCCTCTAGAGGTTCCAATAAGGAATGGAAGCTCCTTGGGGTTATTAAACTCCCTGGAAAGTCCCAAAGATGGAACAAGTAGTTCTAGTCCTCTAAGGTTCAAGGCAAATTTCAAACTGGAACATCTAGGCAGTCAGGCCTTTGTTGCTATTTAATTATAGCTGAATGTAAAAATGAAATCCTGCTGGAAAAATGAGTGCAAAGATCTTTAGAAAGGAGAGAAAGTTTTAATACAGTACTTAAAAAGGGATTTTGTGCATGCTGGTTGCTATTCTGTTAGTAACGTGTTTTTGTAATCAAATCAGAGCTAGAATAAAATGCCCTATCTTCTTTTATGAATGGCTTATTAAAGGAAATAGAATAAAGAAATCTGAAGAAAAAAATTCTCAAACAACAACGAACTAAAGTCCTTAAATTACATAAATTCTCAAGAAATTTGCACGAGGTTGTATCTTGTACACATCCCTAAGCCAAACACAAAGAAAAGGATAAATACATATGTAAGTCTCCATGCAGGGGTTCTCATCTGTCTTTTACAAGCTGGAAAAAAGAATCCACAAACTTTTACTTCTGGATCTTTCACTGAATTATTCCAGAAGTACAAAGACAACATAGTGCCACAGTCTGCCAGTAGCAAGAATACTCAGGGTTTATAAACTAAATTTTCTTTATTTCTGAGACCTAAAGAGTTTACAAGCACTGTCTAAGCCTTGTGTCCCCTTTCTGAAGAAGAGACATCCAATGGAGACAAGTAAGGAAACAGATTTGGGAGAGCTGCTGTAGATTTTCACTTTCACCTCAAGCAGAACAGCGGATTGCTTTGGCCCAAAACATCACAGTAGTTATTCATTATTACACTAAGACAAAGCTAGATAAATGTGAAGATATTTGCCTGTATTAATGGGAAGAATAAATGATCTTGCTCAGAATATATTTCCAAGACACAACAGTGACTGTAGACCTGGAAACATCCAGAGTTATTATCTACACTGAGATTCCTGGCAGTTAGACCCATTCTTTAAACCATCAAATCTAGTAATTTATGATAGTACTGTAAAATAGTTAATTTCCTAGGCAGAAACATATCTTAATATTATGAACATAAAGTTCTTACTAATATAATATATATGCCTTTTCTATGAATCAAGATGAAAGTGCATAATAATTGTAATTATGCTGTATAAAAAGGAAAAGACCTAAAAGAACAATAGGTCTCTTAAAGTGTTGTCTACCCCTAATTGTAATCTCACCTAAACTAAGGAACAAGGCATTCTACACACAGTGGTGAGCAAGTGGCTGTAATATTTTTCACTGCATATTCTTTATATTTTTCCTTCTCAAACTAGTTTGTGACATCCTGCAAAGCCCTGTCTTTCCATAAAGTTGAGTACTACGCTACATGAGACATAGTTCAACAGAAATGTAGGTCAATTTCTAACTGTCTTTCCTTGAAAAAGAATGGGCTTGCATTTTACAGGCAAAGGGCCACAGAGGAAAAAAATAAATTGTGTCTAATAGTCTTTAAAAGTGTGCTAAGCCTTTTAGCTAAAAAGCTGCCAATATGGAAATAATAGGACATATTAAACCATGTAAAACAGAACAGAAATGATGAGACGAGTCTGAGAAGTGTGATGGGTCAGAGGAGCCACCGAAAGATGCTGAAAAAACCCTTTTAGGTTAGGTGGATGGGGGAAGCACAGGGGAGCACTGTGGAAAATTAAAAAGATTTCCCATAGCTGGGCTAAAAAGGGGATTACATAAATAAATAAGCTCCTCACAGTAAGCAATCTCCACAGCCCTGGGTGCCTGACCCACCACTTGGGCACTCCTTCCTTTTGTAGGCTCTCCTGACGGAGCAATTTGCTCCAGCTGAGCCCTGCATACCTGGGCTCCCTTGGAATCCTTGATGAGGGCAGACACCTGTGGTAGCCCAGGGACAACATATCAACCCTTTCCTTCCCAGAGACCGGGGATTTGTTCTGCAAAAGTAGAAGTCCAAAAGCTGGGGAAGAGGAATTTGCTTTTGTGCTAATGCTCTAAGGCTGCCCATTGGGAAAAAAAGCTGTCAGGGATACAACTGCATGGTCAGTGTTCTGGATACCAAAGAACCTTGGCTACCAAAGAATTCTCGTTATCTCTAAGTTACCAACCAAGATGGAAATATCTGCAGTGCAAAGCAAAAGGAAGGTCTTCACCAAATGGAAAAACTTAATTATTCAGACAAATTGCGGGGGGGGGGGGGGGGGGGGGGGGGGAGGAATAGATTAGTTGACATGGCACCCAAACATAATTATCCCAGAGCTTAATGGAATCCTCTCTCATTTCCAGGACTGTAGCAAAATTTTGTTGTCAATTTGCAGCACGACAAAGTAGGGCACAGAACTGGCCATTGGGTCTTTCTAGATGATCTATATCCCCTCACCTCATGAAGGCGTTCCACCCTCACCCCCAGTTTCTCATCTTACACTTAATTTCTCCAAAATAAAATACCAAAGGCAAAACAACTGTCAGTAACTTCTGTCTGCCTTGCAGAAAGCGCTACATTAGGAAGATGACAGCAAAAGCGCTGAGCTGTGCTTCTGCAGGTCTGAAAGCCTGGAGTGCACCAGGTACCTGTGGGATTCACCATCACAGGGAGAGGAGACAAAAAGGGCTGTTCAGGTTGCACAGCTGGGTGGGGAGCTCCCTGCCCTGACTGGGGTGCTGAAACCTGGCTGTTCAGGGAGAGCTGGAATGTGCAGGCACCCATGTGCGGGGATGCCCTCACTAGGAGAGCCTAGGAGAACAAGAAGGGTTGTTTTCCCTCTTCCTC
This sequence comes from Hirundo rustica, assembly GCF_015227805.2. Classification (NCBI taxonomy): domain Eukaryota; kingdom Metazoa; phylum Chordata; class Aves; order Passeriformes; family Hirundinidae; genus Hirundo; species Hirundo rustica. The sequence goes on from NC_053459.1 coordinate 18,163,917, forward strand.
GAGGGAAGTTAAAAAGGGCTGTATGTCAGAGTGGCAGACAAGGGTTTGGCTGCTCAGCCTGGGGGTCTCCTCCCAGCCAGGGAGAGTTTCCTGTTTGATGATTTCTGGTAGCTGACTCAAGACCCCATCACAGGATCTGACCTTCAGAAAGGACAGAAGATCCAGTGCACTGAAAATCGGGTCAGATAAAGATAACTCATAGCTAGATCTCCCAAATCACCCACTCTTCCTGAAAGCTGAAGTCCCAATCACTTGGTTATATTTTCTGTCTCATTGTTCCTGTGGCATCACTCAACACCTTCACCTGAGACAAAGCCTTGGTTCACCCAGACTCCGTGAGACACATATAGGAGACCTTTGAGGATGAATCAAATGAAAAAAAGAACAATTGTTTCTTCCAGGACTTCAGGGTGTTTGTAATCTGTGCCCCTCTTATTCAGGATACATTTATTCATCCTTTTCAAAATGAAAGTCATATTCTTTTGATTTGTGGGAGGGGTTGCTGCAGCCAGGAACTGAAGCCTCCCTTTTATTGTTGCACAAGATCTAAAGGAATAATAACAATTAATAACACCAAAAGACTGAAAGGAAACTGTTTCATCTGAGCATTTAGGTGAGGTTAGGTGGATAAGTCTTTAGCTGCAGGGTCAGGTTTAGGTCACCTTTAGAGCTGGAATCAGGGCAGGTTTGCAATGTTGCACCTGGTTTGCAGTGCTTTGGTGGAGGAGCAGGGACAGTAAATGGAGCTCTTGCCTTGTGCCCTGACAGCCCCTTGCTGCAAGCCATCTTCTCCAGAGAGAAAAATCCTTTAATCCTGGGTGCCCTGTTTCGACAATTAAAAGTTAGACTCTTGTAAGATGAGGCCCACATTGAGAGATGAGAAATTGCAGCACCTGATATTCAAGTAATGTCTCTGAGTTATGTTCACGTTCTTGCTGTTGTAGAAAAAAGCAGCCCCATTTGTTTCAGTTTCCTGTGTTCTGGTAGCTTTGACTAGAAGTGACACCTCCAGAACAGGGACCACTGCAAACTTATTGAGCTCAAAGTGATTTCTAATTCCAGAAGCCAGACTTTGCTACCTTTAGGTTCATCCCCAAAGATAAATCTGATCTTGAGGAACATCAAATATCAGCAACCATTCTGTTTCCTATGATTCTCATCACCATCACAGCCTTAGAGTGCTTAACCACTTCATGGCTCAACCATAACAAACTTTTAGACCAAAATATATTATGCTGTTTTTTAGGACAAAGTTGAGGATTTGCTGATGTGGATATTAAATATTCTGCCCTAAAAAAAAAAGCTCATGAAAATCAAGTCCAAGGTGTTTTTTCAGAATACTAGGACTTTTACCCTAGAACAGCAAAATAAGGGCTTTTTTGTTTATTTTAGGTATCCCAGAAAACGCAACTGGTAACTAACTCATTGATTAAGCATCTAGAAATCTCTCTGTAAGTGCCTAAGTTCATCTAATACTCCCTTTGGGCTGCATTTTGCATTGTTTGCTTAATTGTCTGTGAAAGGATTAAAATGGATAGATTTGGATCTTCCTTATATTGTTTCAAAGTACCAATCTTTATGGGAGACCTCTTGTCTGTTGCCAGATAAAAGAAAGCTCTTGGCCTGAAAGATTCTCACTTTAAGCACACAGGAGGAGCAAAAGAGGTGCCACTGTCTCCATTTTACAGCAGGGCCACAGAACTTTTAAGTGACTTTCCCAAACTGATATATCCCCATTTTTATAGAGACCATCATGTATCTCCAAAAATTTACAGAAACCTACAAAAAGAGGCATTCTTTGGAGGACCCAGGAAATGCCTGAATCTATGTTTCAGCTTGGCAGTTAAAGTAAGGCCTTCAAACTTTTAAACTCATTCCAAATTTTCAAAGCTGCACAGCATGCAACTGAAAGAATGATTTGAATGCAAAGATCAAGATGATGTAAGTATTGTTCAAGAAAAACATGGTTGAAAAAGATTCTAAAAAAGTATCAGGGGCACTTCTAAAGTATTTCTTTAAAAATAAAAATCATGAAACTACCTCTGTTGGCTCCTGCTGTTAATGCGCTTTTATTCAGCTGTTTGGAAACAATATTACTTTGCAGAGCAGACAGCTACTGTCAAGGGCAGCTTTCTCATTTGTGGTCGTTTGTTATGTACTGTGAGTTTGAGAACTAATAACGTGCATTCTTCAAGATGGCAGAGAAAACAGGCCCCTGACTGCTCAAAGAGGGGAATAATTCAAAATAGCTGGTAACTTTGATGCTTTTGAAAATTTTAGTGAGGTAACTTCTAATTAAAGCTTGAAATAAACGTTTAACTTGTCTTGCCATACGAAGTTGCTTCACAGACATTTATCAGCACACATATATTTAGCAGCTGCCATTCAGTGTAACATCCGTGTCTATCATTGTCTACTTGAAGCTCTTTTCATGCACTTCAAGTGTATTCTGAAAGAGCAATTTTCTTATTGATGAGCAAACCTGATTAAGTCACTTAAGCGCTTGTCCCACCATGTACTGAAGACAAAAGACAGATTTTGCAAGGACCCTGGCTCAAAAACACAGTTGAGAAGAACAGGTGAAATTGCTAAGCTAGAAGGGAAGAGCTGGTACTCAGTGCCTCCTCTAGTAGGAAAGTTCCCATCCACCCTTTCTTGCCATCCTGCAATGGAAGCTTACAGCTTCAGCCCAATGGTATCCCCAGAAATATACATGTGGATAAGGATGAACCCTCTGAAAACTATTTAACAACCGGGCTTATTCTTAAAATGCACAAAAAATTATGACACTGTATAAGATTTCTAAATTTTTTTTCATGCCAATTGCAGTTTCTAGCAGCAGAAAAAGTACTGTACACAGTGGTCTCTAACTCAGTTTAAGTTTCTTACTATTACATTTTGCATTTCTGTTTCTGTTACAATTGCTTTTCAGTTTCTACTCGTGGAGGAAATCCAATAGTACATCATTAGCATTATTCCATTTACGCCGTAGATGTTTTTAAAGGTCAATTTGTTTATAGGAATACTCCCACTGACGATTAATGATGACACTATTTTGACCCCTCTGACCTTGATGGGCAGGAATGTACTTTTCAAGCATCCAGAGCCCCTCTTCACAATTTGTCTAATCTTACATCTCCCCTGCCCTCGCAGGCTATTTGCTGTTAGTGGCCACAATAGACAAGCAATAGTACCATTATAGGCTTCTCTAACAAAAGATTTTCATGATCATTTTCTAGTGGCTTGAAGATTGACAAGATCCCCTCCTGTTACCCAGATGCATTTTCCCCTCCTTCCTGGTGATTTCTTTTCTTGTTTCCAAGGAGGAAAGTGCCTCCCTGAGTAGCGACCTCTCTCTCTGCAGAGAGACCTGCTAGAAACCACAAACATTGCATGTTAAACCTCCTCCGAGAGGGCATTATGTACAAATGGAGTGCCAGGTCTTCTTTGATAAGGTGTACACCCGTGGCACAACTTAAGAATCAATTCAATTATAAAGACACAAAAATGCCTTTTGAAGAATGTTCCTGAGTGAGTCAGAGGCAGAGGGCACAGCATATATATGAGTCTGACTTTGACAAAGTTATTTCAAGGGAGGAAGTTGCACAGAATCACTCCAGCAGCCGGATTAACTAACTGGGCACTCATCTGTTGGTGAAACCCCGAGTGTGGAAAACAAAGCTATCCCCCGGATCTATCACATCATTTGTCCTTCAATGCACTCAGAATTTCACTTTTCTGCAGGTTTTGCTTACTTTCCGTACAAAACCTGAGCTATCTGAATAGTGTGTTTATTTTTGAGAGATGCAGAATATTTGTACCTCTCACTGGTACCTGAGAGCATGTCTGACAGTGGAGCCCTCCATCACCCAGATGCTCAGAGAGCCAGGTGCCCTTTCTCTGCCCCAGCCAGCAGTCACTTTGGAAAATTTCAGCTGTGCCATCTTTGTGCTTCATTTGTAAAATGAGTGACCCACTCATAGTACTGGCCCACACTGGAATATTTTCTGAGGGTTACAAGTATTTTGAGATACCTCATAAATAGTGGGGCAGATTAAAATAGTAACACAAATGTTAAAGCTTATTTTTTGCTTATGATTCATGTGTAGAAAATAAATGTAAAAAAAAAAAAAGACCAGTGCTGACCTTTTCATTTGTGGCACTGGACAAGGTAATGTGCTTTTGAAGAGCACAATATATATTTTAACATAGTCTGGACACTCTACAGGAACATCTAATTGACATGTTAGTATTTGCTTTTCATTTACTAAGAATAGACATTCCTCTGTATTGTCATTAGTAGAAGAGGAAGACGAAGAAAGCCACAAATAACATTATTTCAAATCCTTGGATCTCAGTCCCTTCTCTTGCTGCAAGGCCCCTGATGTCACAGGGTGGGGTTGCTGGGTGCCTCAGGGTGAGGAGGGCTTGATGCATCCTCTGTTGGAGCTGAAGGGGGAATCAACAAAGGATCCCACTGAGGACAGGATGAATAAGGAAGATTTTGTTTAAATTTGAATTAGGCCTAAAACAAGATTTTATGACACACGCAGGGAGGTCTGCACTCAAATTTGGGGTTGATGGTTTAGTTTTTTGTGTAAAGTTGTTTCCCTGAAAATGCTTGAGAACTGCTGTTGTCACCGGATTTCCATTCCACTGGTTCAATATTTTGTTGTACATAATTCAGTAAAGAGCTGGGCTCACACCAAGAATCCATAACAAAAGTTACATCTAATGAGGAGGATCCAACTTCTGCTGGTATTGAAAACATCAAGATTTTTGGTTGAGTCAAGGTCCCCGTGTTACTCCTTTAATGTCCTTCATTTGAGCAATTGAACTTACTGAATGTGTTGAGAGACAGATTCTCAGTGAAAAGCTCAGCAATACTCTAAGATCTAGTAATTACATAAATAGACCCTACACAGTGCTGAAGAGAACAAATTGAACTTTCTCTAAAACTGCTGGTTTTCCTTCTTGCTCTTTATATATTATATAAATATAATATAATTATTATCGTTAATTATATTATTAAATACACTGTTGTAATATTATAATATATCAGATATTACATATAATATTACAATGACATATATTGGTATCAACATTATGTAATATATAATATGTCTTCTGAATACACTCTGTAACACCATTCCTAAAACAAGTTAGGTTCTGATAAAATGTCCCTGAACTGCTGAGGTTAGCTGTATTGTTTTTATTTGTTTTTATGGACACCAGGGTAAGATTTTTATTGGAAATTTCTGTTCCCAAATTAAGCTGATGGTTCTTTAATTAAAAAAAGGTAGATTGGTGACCTCCAGCTCTAATGTTACGTGGGAAGAAAAAGATCTCAGCATATCGATGCCAGTCTAAAAGCAATCAAAACAATACTGGATTCATTTACTCTCTCTTCTCTTGTAAAGATTGTTTTTACAAGAAGAGTTAAACTAAGGGCAAGGCAACAACATTTGTCACTGTTTTTTTTTCCTTTTTCTTTACCCGGTTGATCCGCTCTATTTAAATGCAATTAGTATTATCCTAATGTAGTCTTTTTATCCATATCCATAGCTTCTCATCTTACTGTTTGCTAATATGATCCTTTAAACCAAAAGGACATCAATACACCCAGCAAACTTATTAACCAGCTATTCTGTCTTACAGGGAGGCAACTGAGCTGCAAAGAAAGGCATGAGTCACTGGAAGCTGTGAGACACCAAGACTTTGATGCTGTAGGCAAAACAAGCTGCTTCATGACATAGTTTGTAAAATGTTTGCACGGGAGCAAAATTCTGCCAAAAAGTGTTCAGGAGAGTTTACGTAGTGCAGCATACAAACTACAGAACGTCCCACAGTATGTGATACAGACATTTAACAGCTATGAGCTTTCCTTCAACAGCAATGGTGCCTCCCTGGTAGATTTTGATCTTGGATGTTTTTCTGACACATAGACTGCAATTGCCAAGGGAACCTCAGTTTCTATTCCTTTTTCAGTGCTATGTTCAGAAGAAACATCTTCAGGTACCAGAAAGAATAAATAGGCCTCTCCAGTAAAGCCATATAGTGCCCTTACTCTCTTGATCAGTTCCTTGGTGCCAGTTTTCAAGAAGTCTCAAAAGCAGAGGAAGGAGTCATGCTGGCTCCTGCAACATTAGCCCATTGGCAGCATTGTTCCCAGATGGGAAAGCAGACCTCTGAGTGCTGGGAAAGCCTTTCACCAACCTTGGCTGCCCCTGGGCTGAGGCATTTTAGAAGTCTAACTACATGCAGCTACACTGCACCAGGCTGGAGAGTTAAGGAGAATACAAGCAAAGTGCCACTGAAATCTTGGAAGGAGGTGGAAAATAATAAACACTCCAACTGAAATTTGGCCTGAACACATGTTATTTGGTCTAAGTGCATGTTTATATTTCTTTGAAATGTTCCTAAACACTCCCTCTGACTGAAAAGAAAATTTCAAAACCAGGATGAAAAAATCTGTTTCAGATCATGTGTATTGGTTTTAAAACCAGGCATAACATTGCAGCCGTCTCTTTTATCCAGAAAAGGTGCAACTGTCATATCAATTTAGAACTTCAGTCATGTTATTTTAAACCTGCATCAGTAAAACCTATAACAAAACATGTCTCTGTTGTCCACATCTTGCATCTGGAGCAAAGTTATGCTAAAGTCTGATCTCTAAAACCAATATGGAAATTATATCTGGTATGTTCTGCACTTTGTAACATGGTCCATGTGGACTTTTTCACTGTAGTGATAACACAGCCCTATAGCCCACCTGGTAAAAACATTATACATTAAAAACGACAGCGAATATACCAGAATTATGAAGGAAAAGGTTGCAATGTAAGGCTAAATCCAAACATCTACATTTATAGGCACTATCTGGCACCCTTCTTTTAGACAAAGGTATCTTACAGTGTCATTTGAAAGGCTTAGTACTGGGTTTTCAAGCTGGGAAATAGCATAAGACCACTGTACTAAGGAGCTGAAATTTTGCTGACATTATGGAAGCTCTTACTAATTGGTCTCCTACCACTTGATAATAGTCTACAGATGCTGTGGAAAAACACTATCAAAAGGCAATTCTTACATATAGAACCTCTCAAATCACAGCCAAACACGACTTCACACTAGTAATTCAGGAAATGGCATTACGTGTGTCAAAAGTATTTATAAACCAGGATTCGAATACAGAGAGGTGTCCAGATGAGACTCTGCTGTCACCTCTTTGCACCAAGTAAAAGGAGTAAAGCGTCTTGCAGCGCTGGCAAGGCCACTGCTGATGCCTCCTGGATGCCCACTGTGCCTGGGGTAGGTGTCACTCCAGAGATGGGACTCTGTGCTCAGGGTGGGCCAGCGCTGAACCTTATGGTTGTTATCCTTCCCCATTTTATCCCGGGAGATGAGGGCACAAAGCTTCAGCCTTGAAAGCTTGGCTTGAAAAATGGGGAACCAATCTGATCTCACGGTGTGATGCTGGAAACAGCATCTTTGTACAGAAGAATACATTTCTTCCCAATTTTACCCTTTCTGCAAAGCAGAGCAAAAGCTCTGAATTCCTTGCTAAATCCAAACTGTATAACGAGAATTTACCCCCACAAAAATTACATGAGAAAAATTTAAAATTGCACAGTACTGTCTTCCATAGCACAGATTTCCATCCGCAGTTTCTTCCCATCTGAAGGACTCATCATACTTCTAAATGTTTGTGATAGTAGTCATTAATCTACACATCCATTATCTGACACAGACACAGAAGATACTGACTGAAGTACTTAAAAATAGTAAAAAAGCCTGGCATCTCTTGTAACCAGTAAAGAGATGAAGATACCTCACAATTTGCTAACAAACAAATTTAATATGTCCAAGGTACAACATATGAGAAAATTCCATAGAAAGAATTTTTTTGGGTGTGCAGACCTTGTTTTTACAACTTTAAAACTTTAAGTAGATGACACAGTGCCAACTTTTGGGGGTAAAGAAATCACCGGTCTTATTTCCAAGCTGACACAACATGTTTCAAGTAGATGAAGGCTCGGTTTCATTACATTAGCAGTGTCTCTAGCCGCTCTTTGATGCATCCCTCCCATGCTTAGTAATTTAGTAACAGGTTGGAAATGAGCAGAGGGGTAAAACGAGACTCTGTTGCCAGAGCAACTACTGCGCACCTCTAATTTTTGAATCAACAGACAGCAGAAGTTGATACTTTACCACAGGGTATGAAGAAATACCTTTCAAAATGTTCTATGAAAGCAAACTTGTTTTGTTGCAGGAGTGGCACTTCCAAGAAAATAATTTCCTAAAGATAGCCCAGATGTGCTATTATTGGGCTAAAATGCTAATAATAAATATTTATCTTCATTTTGACCAAAAGATCTGACCAGTTGCTCAAGTGCAAAGCTCCAGGAAATAGTTCTGCCAGCTACTTTATTGCCCAAAAAAGAGAAGCATTTTCTGATGGTATGGATGCTGAAATTTTGCTCTGTGTGACAGAAAAATTATGCACGACAACAAAATAACTTGGTTTCATCATTTGAGCAAGTATATAATATAGAAAAAATCAGAACAAAATGAGTGAGATGAGTAAGACCTTCTCAATATTACAAATACCAGGACAAACTAAGGCCAGACTGCCTCAAGACACTCACCTGACTTACTCTTTCTTTCCTGGATGACTGGAGACTTTGTGCCAGACAACATTTCCTTTGAGTAGTTTTGCTACTGGGAAAGTATTTTTTTATTGACCCAGGGGGAAAACAGAATGCTTTGCCCTCAATTTCCTGGTGGATCTTAACAAAGTGAGCACAGATATGGAACGAGCTGAGGCTGGAAGGAATTGTGGCCTTGCTGTTTTGTGGTCTTTGCTTGGACTTCCTGTTCCTTGACTGCCATAGCAGGATGTAAATCCTCCTACCTCATGGAAGACTTGGAAGTTTCAGTTGGAGAAGTGAAGCCACCGTAGTGGAAATGCAAAGCCATCAGAGCAGGGACATTGTGCTAAGACAGCCTCTACCAAAGAGCTTCTCTCTCAGCACTGTGATGGAGCCCATTTCAGTAATTGCATCCCATTGGATTTGCTCCACAGTACATCGGGATAAAGACTTTAATAATGCAGGAAGCAGCATTTTAATAATCTTTTGCCTGATTTTAAGTGCTGTTATGCACTGACTTCTACCAAAATCCTTTCATTGTACAGAAAGCACCATATTTTAAGGGGTTAGAATCCTTGCAACGTATTTAAACTCCATTTTTGCATATTTCATGTTCACTTAAAAGTGTGTTACCATCGGTTCTGCTTCTCAATCCAGTTACTCAGAAGAGAAACAGCGGTTTCCTCACAATCTACTGAACTACATATTATTTTAAATGTGGACAAATTCTTTTTCTCTCACCTCTCATCTCCCCATCAGGTGTAGCTATAATTCCCAGGACCTACAGAAGCTCCCATCAGCAGACTGCCAGAGTTTTGTCATTGCCTGCATAGCAATTGAAAACTGTTTACTGCAGGTATAAAATTCTGCCATCCTGAGCCAAAGGCTTTTTGCTGCCACTGTGACTGCCTGTGTATGGAGTCATCTTTCCTCTTATCAGCCTTTTGGTCTAAGCTACTCTGCTCCCTTTATAATCTGTGGCTGTACAGAGAAAACCTCAGAAAGGGCAGTTCATCACAGCTATTTAGACATGTATCTCAGGGTGGGATGCAGCTCCCTGGAGAGGTATCTGTTTCTCTTCATCAATAAAAAACAACCTCATCGCCTAGTTCAGACTCCACAGTCAGCTTCCAAATGATGAGGGTCAATGGGAAGACTCCCACTCAAAACCTGGTGGAAAAGGACTCAAGGCCCTGCAGGGTCAGTGGGAGCAGACCCCAGGCCCCAGCAGAGCACGCAGAACATGGCAAGCAACAAGCAAACGAATGACCTCTCTTGGTGGAGAACTCTGCTGCTTTGTACAGCATTTTTCCAAAGGGTAAGTCAGTTTTCCTCCCCTAAGGAAGAGAATATGTCAATAGGTAGTTGACTAAGGGGAGCTGGAGAGAGCGGACTGCTTTATCTCTGATGTTCCATCCAGGACATGCTCACGAAAGAGTCCCTGTAAGCTCGCATCTCTCTGTGCAGAGATGGTGCTCACTGTGTAAATGGCAGCACAAAAGGACATTTAGTGGCAGCCCGAGAGAGCAGGGACCAGGCAGTGGGGACCTGCATGGTACGTATGCTCATCAGTGCCACAGGTGGTCAAAACAGACAAGACTTTCAAAATCTGACAGCTGATGTAATTTTTTAAAATATCAGAAGAGAACACATGGAAATATGACTCCATTCCCCTGCACTCCACAGTTTAAACCTCTACTGTACTGAACCTGATGCAGCTTTTATGGCATAAGCCTGGAGTCAGTAAAGAAGAATCCAGCCCCTGAGATTTAAAGTATTTGTGAAGAGTTTTCAATTATTGCCAATATCAGTCTGAGGGCTCTAAAAACCTGTACAAATCACAGAAAGGAAAACAAAGAACTACTCATACAGATGATCCTTTTTGAAAACCGAGTGTGTGAATGTGTCTGAGAATCTGCTTGCATACCTTTAATACATGGACTTAATATGTTAAGAATATAACTTCTTCAAATTCCTTGAATTCAAGAAGGTTTTACTTTCAAGAATGGGATGCATTAATACCAATGTAGGAAGGCAAACGCTTCTTTAAGCATTAAACTCTTCTCCAAAGAGGAATTAAACCAAGAGATTTACAGAGCGTGTTTCCTAATGTATCAATGGGGGGGGGGGGGGGGGGGGGGGGGGGGGGGGGGGGGGGGGGGGGGGGAAATCAGTGTTTTCAAGTACTTCTAATGTGTTTTTCTGAACAGAACAGCCACACTTGCTGCCTCACTATCCCCAAGAAGCAGATGCAATTGCACTTCATGCAAACAGAGAAGCTGGACAAAAAAGATTCCACCATGGAGAATATTCAGTGAAACTTGTGGCTACAGCACAGTCAGCAAATCCTAAAACTGCTGAAGTATTTAAGATCAATGACAGTATTTAAAAATCTATCAAAGGCAGATATAACCACAGGGTTAGCAATAGAGTGTTAGCAATATTCAAAACTTTTATTTATCAAATTTGTCAAGAATTATGTGCTAAACCATTTATAAAACCAGCTGAATTCATAATTTGAGTTATGGAGATAATTATGCTTTCTTATACATTTTATCTTATATATGCATTTCAGTTGCTGATTTGTATTTCAATACTAATTTTTTTAAGATTCCAGCTCCAAACAGCATCTCAATGACTGCATCACAATATCCTCTGAGCTGCATCTGTGTGCTCAAGGGCTTAGTGTGGAACTGTGTAAATACCCACTAACCTACTCCCTATCTGTTTGTCTTGATGGGAAACCATGCACACAAGAGGATGCCTCACAGTCTTGCAGCAGTGCAAACTGCAATCCTACCTAATCAGGCTTTTCCAAGGACATCACATACCCTTACCAGTTTCTTGGAAGGCTTTCAGTTGAGCTACCTCAGTGGTAAAGGCATCCCTGACACTGACATTGCAATGTCCTCACCCAGCAGGGTTTTCTAGGCAGTGCTCAGTACATTTAGGCATTGAGGGAGGTGGTTATAACACCTCAGGGGAGTGAAAAAGCACCACACTCAAGAGTCACAGTCATTGTGAAACTCCTTCATTTCTATTTCTCAGATTCAGTGATACCTTCATGAAAACTGTAATTAATTTGCAATTAAAAGATCTGTTTCTTGCTCCCAGTTCAGCGTAGGCTTGGAACAAAAATTAATTTCTTTCCTTTTTTGTTAGACCACAGATCCATCAAGACCAAGAGAAAAGGAGATCCAGTCTGTCCCCTCTTGCACAGAGAGGATGGTTTATCCATCTGCATTCAGCCACACCTGGGCAGTCTCTCTGAAAGTAATGGGTGCCACAGATGTGACTGAGTCTAATTTGACCTGTTAAACCTTAAATTCTGGTGATAATGTGCAACAAGGAAAGAAGCCAGCTGGAGCTAGAAGCAGTGGCAATTAGGAATAAACATCTTTGTACTGGCAAAATAAACACATTTGATGTGGGAAATCAGTGAGAAACAAACATTGAAGGCCCTGATGTTACCCTGACAATCCTCTTTTCAGGGGAGAATGATACTTTTTTTAAAAGACTGCTCACAGATTTTCTTGCATGGGAATAATGCAAGTTCAAAACCAAAGGGTTTGATATAACCCATCAACAGGCACAGCTGGAAGACAGAGATCAGGATGAACTAAAGAGCAGAGCCTGTATGACAGAGGGAAGGAAAGTGGTGAAAGATTTCAGTTTCAGTCAGAATTGAGTTTGGCAAAAATTCTCTCTCAATTCTGTTCAATCATATGCTTGAGTAAGTTATTCACCCAGGCCAGTAACATCTGTTCAGGAAAGGGGCCAACTTTAAAATGTGTTTTTTCATCCCACAAAACAAAGCGTAATCTAAGCTATAAATATACATGTTTTTACTATGCTGGATAAAGTACCTCATGAAGAAAAAAAAAAATCTTTGGTTTAGGACTATTTGTTTCTAGAGATATTACTCATCTGATCCTGGAGCCTTTACATATTCAGGAGGCTCGCTGCTTTCAGCACTATCCTTAGGACTGCAGGGAGTTTTCTCAGAGATGTTCTTGCCCCTTATGAGATGAGAACCTCCCAGGTCCACTCTCCACTGCCACATTTTTCACATTGTGCCTAGTAAGAGCTGTTTAGTCTTTCTGACACATCACCACAGACAAAAAAAAACACTCCAAAAGCCCCATTGTCATATGAAACTAGTGAAAAACTTCCAAACAATTCAAAATAAACAGAAAAGAAGACATTTTCCACTTTGGATTTTTTTTTTTTTTTCCTGAGATGCTTGATGAGGTCAGTATATTTTAATGAGACACTTTCCAGCAGACACATACACACCCAAAACAAATACTACAGTGCTTCTAAAAAAATCATTTTAAATTGATAGATGAGTGTCTGCTTTGAAGAATCTGACCATGCAGTGGCATGAAAGCACAGAAAGAAAGCAATCTGCAAATGCAAGTCTGTTTCTTTTGGCAGCAAAAGGACTTGCTAATGGATTCATCATTTTCTGTTCAGCATGAGCGTCAAACAAAACAACATTTAGGGCTCTATTCATCTGAATTTCCAGGTCTACATTTGCCAGCCATGGGAGGCTCTGTGGCTTTTTGCCCCAGAGGTCAGTTCTGACTCACGTTTCCCAAGTCTGGAAATGAAGACCCCGCAAGAAAGGGAAATCACAGTGTCAATCCTTGTCCTCCCTTCCTTGCCTCTGCCTGCTCCGGTGCAGCTCTTTGAGGTCCTACTGACCCCACCATCAGTGTGGCCACTGACCATCTTCTCCCGGTTTGCCCACCCTCCAACAGGTTCTTAGATAGCAGCTGACTGATGGCATCAGATCCCAAAGCTGATCAGCCGTGAAGAGACACAAAAATGCACCCACCGGATCAGAAGAAAACCACTAGAAAATTAATTGCAGTGAGAAAGAGAGAACTGGAAGTGCATTGAAGGAGACTTCCAGCGAGCAGGACACAGGGCACCAGAGAAAAAGGAGGAGAAAAAAGCCCTATTAAGAAGATATTTGGCTTCCTAGGGAAAGGCTTATTAGTGCAGAAGCTGTTAGATATGTTTGCACATCACTGTGCACACATGCAGGATAAAGGAAAACACTGATACCAATAAACAGATCATGCACTTAGGACACTTCATGGCAAGAAGCACCTTTGCCTTCTGCCTTTTAAAAAACATCTGAAAATAAACAATGTGAAACTACAATAGCTTGTCTTTATTATTTACTTTTTGCAGGGCACTCACATGGTGTCTAATGTGCTTCAGATGAGTATTTTCTTTTTAATACATTGGAATCAGCAAGATCGGAATCTTTCTGATGGAAAGATGGAATAAAGAGAAAGGGTCTTACTGGAAATAATTTCACCATTTACTTGTAAAATACTTTACTGTACAACAGCAACAGTTCATGGCAGGGGCTAAAATTACAGCATTACACTGAAATATATCATTAGGGTTGGCTTGTTGCTGTCATTTTTTCCTTTAAAAAACTGGCTCTCTACTGAACAATATATAAGAGATTTCAGACACCCAAAATATGACTCGAACTCTACAGAATCATATTTTAGATGTCTTGTTTCACTGATAGTTTCAACAAGGAATTCACAGAATGATCAAACCACATATAAGTAGTGGCAATTATTGGTACATTTGAGATGAGCACAGCACGAAGGATAAGTCTAAAGAAAGAATAAGACCCAAATACTGAGGGAAGAAAAAAAAAAGAGAAAAGATTGAGCAAAAAGGCCTGAAAAGCAGGAAAGGACTAGCTGTCTGCAGGAAGCTTGCATTCTTGTGTGAGTGCAAGTGACCCAGTGTTGGCTGGAATGTTATCTCTATGTGATCTACAGAATTTTTCTCTCAACTGTAGCAACAGAAGAAGAGTGAATTAAAGTCTTAAAGAGAAAAAAATCAATAAAGAAAAAAGAAAAAAAGGAAAATATGACAGAAGAGCCTTTCAATGACTATAAAAAATGCTGCTCAAATGATCATGGGGAGAAACCCCAAATTTCTGTGCTTGCAACAGAAATACCTTGCAAATAAACCAACAAACCAAACACAGAAATGGGGACATTTTTCCTTTTGTTTTGAACTCTATTTGTCAGTGAGTTTCTCTATTGCATCACTAGGGCTGACACATTAGGTCACAGTAGTCTTTTCACTGACACTTCTAGCCCCCAAAGTAAACTTCTGCCTGTTCTTCCTTTACGATCTTGAGTTTTAACCTAATTTATCTGTTGGAATAGACAATATTTAGCTAGAAACTCCAGTGGAAAAGTCAGAAGGATAATATCTGGCTCCTTGCAGTCTTGTCAAGCCATAAAGGTCAGTGGAAAGGTTTACTCCAACCACCCTTTCCTACATTCGGTTTTATCTTTAATAGAGAAGTCCTGCTCTCTGTGCATCTGAGAGTCACCCTTTAATAAACCTTTGTAGGTTCCTTTGGTTTGAGCTGCACTGAGCCCTGCTGTTCAGGCTCTTGCTATAAATCTGTAGCCCCTAAATAGAGCACCTCTCTTCTGAGAGACAAGGCTTTGTATACCTGCTGTCTGCAGCCAGCTGGAGCATTTCGCTTTTCCCTCCAGACTTGTCTTAACCATTTCCCCACCAGCTGCACGAAATGTGATATATCTTTCATTACAACGTGAAGATTAGGTTTTTTCCTTAATCAGTAGGAATTTGCCATTTCTATTCTGCTGGGTGATCAAGGTCCTTTTGCAAACTTGAGGTATGTGAAGAAAACGTAGAAGGTCTGAGGTTCACCACAGCAGTTACTACCACAGTAATCAAAACAAACAGCCAGTATGTCCACGTGTTCCCGGCTCCTATCCCTGCTTGTAAGTTCAGGAGAGGCAAACCTTCCTAAAAATGATCATTTTTCAAGCCCTCAACTGAAAAATCAAAGATTATTGCAGTAGATTATACAGCTATAAAAATAACCTTGCACTTCCTTCTGTCTGCCAAAACACCATGGAAGAACAAGAAGTCAAAATCCAAGAGGACAACTAACTTTAGAAAAGCATCTGAGAATTGCAGCCAAAACAAGAGCATCCTTTCTTAAATTCTAGGGAACCAACTTTTCACTTTTTCAGGGTTGAAAACATAAGCTACTGAAAAACATAAGACCTGGAACTACCTCTGCCATTAAGAGGAAACAAAAAAACCCCAAAGTGTCAGAGAAGCTTTTACAGAAGAAAGGCTTTGTTTTTCAGCAGAGACAAAGAATGAATATACTACTTCTCAGCAATGATCTACCACCCACCACTGTATCTGTTCATGAGGAACTTTTTGATAAAATAAGCAGATTTACAACAAGGTCCATCCTGTATCAGTGGAGGAGTTCCTGTCTATCTGATAACACCAGAACAGCACGACAGATCCACGAATACTTGTGTCTATAGGAAATGAGCTCATCCCCAGCCCCTGTGCTGGGATTTACCTCACTTCTGCACCCACTTCTAACACAGGTGGAATGACTTTCCACTTACTGCCCAAGGTCATACATCTGGTAAATGATTCCAGAATGATTCCTCAGAATAGGATATGGCGCTTGGTGCCACTTAATAACCCCTCAGAGTCTGATAATAGAAATTTGCCCAAACAAAAATAGAAATGTATGAGCAAGAGGTAGAAATGAGACAGCTGCTTAAAAAAAAAAAAAAAAAAAAAAAAGGCTGTGTTAAGTGTGTCTCATGTGGCTTTTCAAAACCAACTGTTTAAATACACAAATACTGCTGTTCAAATTTCATCACTCTACAAAGCTCAAGGGTCAAAAGCAGGCCAAATATGAATCACAGGTCCCTATGTTTTATCAGATCCCTGCATTACTGGGTGCTGAAAAATATTGAATGTTGGGGTTTTTCTCATGTAATCTCTAGCACATCAGTGTCATAAACTGAGTCAGTTTTCAATTTAAATTATGAAAATAAGAAACATTTATTTGTATGTTATAAATAGGTGGATTATTTAATAATGTTATCCACATTCTTTTAAGGATTGGTTTGGAAATAGAGATAAGTTCCCTAAGTGCAGCCAGGATTTACATCTAATGTATATCCAACGCCACCCATTGGTAAATCTCATCTATTTTCCAAAATTGAGGTTAAGGCATAAGAAGGGATTAAAAAAGGGATAATTGCTGTTAGGACTTGATTGTTCCTTGGACCTCAACTGCAGGTGCAGTCTTATAATTTCATGAATTACCAAAGTAAACGAAAACAGATTTTTTTTTTTTCATTAATCCAACCAATTTACTGACACACTGCCTCTAAAGAAAAATACTAAGATTTTACAGTGTTCTGAATAAAGAGAGGAAGTTAAAAGATGTTCAGTGAAAAAATTGAAACTGTTTTCATTAGCATTTGCCATGTCCTGCAGGTGGGAATGCTGCCAGCACCTGGTGTGGGAAGCTAAGGTCTGAAAGCAGAGGAGGAGACATTTTGAAGGCACACTGTGCCAACAGGTGCAGGGAGTCCCTTGGAGCTGGGTGCTGGGAATAGGACAACAGACAACTGATGGATGCACTGGGTGGATGGAGACAATGTCTCAACTCCCCACTTTGCTTCAGACATTGGGAAAATTCAGTGGGGAAAAATACATGTTAATTAGACTAGTTACCATAATTGCATGCCTAATGGTCGATGGCAGCATCTCAGCCCGGGAGAGTCTGCCACACAACCAAGCTGAGGGCTTTGTGGGATTGCTAACAAGATCTTGCTCACCCCGAATGCTCTGTTAAATACTTGAGGAATGAGACCTCCCCAGGACAAAACCAAGCCAAATGACACACATGGAGCCTGTCTGGTACAAAGATTGCTCTGGTACTTGCACATCTGCCATGTGACAACTAGCAGAGGAGTACAGGTTATTGCTGGTAGAGAACAGGTTTGCAATATAAAATATTTGAACAAGTCAGGCAGGTTTTAACATGGTCACTTCATATGTCATGACAACTTAAAGAGCAAAACAGTCACCACAGCAAGTGTTACGTCAGATTTGAGGCTGCTGGGTACCGGCCATGGAAGAGTTGTCACATGGAGAAACACAGCTACTACTGGTCTGTAGTCAGGGATAAGGCTGAGCTGGTATCAAGTCATAAATAAGTAAAAATTTCAAGATTTTTAAACCAGCTATGTTTTCCCATAGAGAAAAATTAAAATTCTTCTTGATAGCATATCTACTGCATTTATCAGGTACAGAGAGGTCAGGAGGCTTCTCAAGACACTTTGATTCTGAGACAGCTTCCCAGGGCAAATACCACCAGGAATAAGCCCAAGAGGTTCAAAACAGAGATTGATACATTTACTAGTGTTCCGTTTAAAATTGGGAATTTCCCACTGAAAGCAATTTGATTTTTTTCTTTTAATGACAATTTTTTCTTTCTAGTTTTCACAGTGGAATGCAGCAACTGGCTGCTCTCTTTGGTGGTGCTCAGAGCAGCCCAGTAAATCCCTGTGAGCTGAGGGACAGGTCTGACACCCAGTCAGGAGTACAGAAAACAAGAAACACCAGTTGCACAAGAGGGAGTGAGAGCAGTCCTGAAGTTCCAGCTCTGCCCCAGGATGTCAGAGCTGGTAGCTGGGCACTGAGAGCCACAAAAATTTGCACTGGGTCTTGTCTGGTTTGAAAAGTTTGCCATTGGAACTAGGGCTTCTCAATTTTTTAACAAATAAGAACATTCTGCTCAAACCATATCCTATTAAAATATTCCTTCCCATGTCAAAAAAAAGGGTCTGTGAAACTTTGAAGAGATTTTGAGGTGGAGGGAGAACTGGAGAATGAGTGAGACAATGTGAGGAGTACTTCAGGACAGGGGAAAGTTAGAAAAGTCAAAGTATGGGAAGGGAGAGAAAGAAAACCATTTGGGACATGAGAAGATAGTAGGGCAGCTACACTTGAGGAAAGAATTTGCCAGCACAGGTAGTAGTGATCAGGGAGGGAAGGTTTCTCTTTTCCTACACAGTGCTTGGATTCCTGGGTGCTCCAATAGCATTTAGGGCCAGCAGATGACAGCTTTGCATATGCCTTATGCAGGAGTGGAAAATCCTGTCACAGGAGAATCACCAGAACAAAACTGAATTTACAGTCCACAGCAGCTCCTACAGTCGAACCCAAAGGGAATGTCTCCTCGTAAGGGTTGAATAAGAGCAGGACCCACCCCACAATCCTAGTACTGGTTCCCTATCCCCAGTCAGCATCCTCAGGGCATCTTTCCAGTGAATTACTCTCTCTAGATCCCATCACCCAGCCAGAAGCAGGAATACAACTTAAATTAGAAGAAGAGTGATGCCTTCTAGCAAGATATGCTGACTCAATAACAGTCTCCTTCTGTCCCCTGGCAGGGGAAATAACGCCAGCTGCAAAAGAAAGGACTAACAGAGATAAATGACTGGAGTCACACGCAGCCTTCTCAGTTGTCTTTTGAATGGTGAGACACGAACACAAGCGTTGCACCCTCACTTGGCCGAGCCGGAGCTGGAGCCTGGCTCTGCCCTGCCTGCACTGAGAGCCCTGCAGGAGCAGAGCAAGGTGGACACGGCCCTCTAAAGCAGCCCAGCCAGTCAACATTAGTGAAGCCCTCGGTTTCTAAACACTGAGCTGCGCCGAATTTGAATGCTCCACTGATGACTGAATTGGTTCGGAATACAACTGAACAGCAGGCTGAATACCCAGCGAGGTATTGTGGGTAATTAGAGATTAATTACAATCCCATAGTTTGTATCATGGTTCAGGGTCAGCACGGGGTCAGTGCACATGGCAAACTTAGAGAGCTGTGACTGGATGGATGACGCCAGCTCGGAGTGGCTCAGCAAAGTGAAGCGTATAGAAATGAGGAGCCAGGGAGGCTGGGGAGTGGACTCACAGCCAGGGCACTGGCGACAGCAGTGACTCTGAGTTGTGGGGCCTGCAGGCACTGAGAAAATGTTAACAAGCAGCAGAGAGAATACAGCTGCACTAACTATCCAACTGCAACCCTGACTTTTCCAATTAACCTTTTCCAGGCTTTCTAAGATTTGGGAAATCTGGGGCAATGTCCTGTTGTCAAAGAAAGCTCTTAAAGAAAGAAAAGTAGTGAGGAAAACTGCCAAAAGGAAAAAAAAAAAAAAAAAAAAGGAAAAGAACCTCTGCTATTTAATATGGCTATTAAATTTTTATTTAAAGTTAAATCCAGAAAAATGTTTTGTCAGGCTGCAATGAGCTTTTTGGTAGATGGCATTCATAGGACGTGTGGAATCTATGCTTGCAGTTCAAAGCCCATTTATCATTAAAACCCTCCCCCTCCCATTGCCAAGAACAATTTGTCATATTTTTATCAACAATCAAGATATGCAAATAGCCTAAGATAGCTGAAAAGGCAAATCCATAACCCCAATATGCAAAAGAGACAAGCGATAATGTAGTAGGTTGAAGATACAGAGCAAAAGTGTTTGGTGGAGAGAGGAATAAATCAATATAAAACTCCCAAGTGGTCATTTTTGGCAGTTAATTATTTGCAGGAAGTTTTTCTCTTTTAAGTAAATTGATTTTTTTTTTTTTTTTTTTTTTTTAAAGATCATTAAACTAAAAAGCGAGCTTGTGGCATTCAGAGGAGGGTGAAGGGGAGACTGGTTCTTGCAAGGGACAGCTGGTATGTAGAGGATATACCCGTCCTCTTGTGTGCCCCCAGCCGTATCCGCAGGTGGCTCCCGCCGCTGGGCCGTGCTGAATGAGGATCTGTGTGAATTCCCAAACATATGAACATCAGTTCCTTTCTGTACAACAAGGGAGTATTTTCCCTTCTGCCTGGGTTTGATTTCCAGAGGCATCTGTGTGCTTGCCCAATTCCTGCCCAGTGCTAGGAAGCATTTCAAATTATTCTTCTTAATTTCAAGGGTGGCAGTAATATTTATGATATTTCAATAATAGATAAAAAGATTATTCTTATTCAGGTCTGGTTCTCTGGATATGAGGTTCTCTAGAAGTGTAAAGTTCGTGATTGCAGTGATAAAATAATACTGGGGGTTTTTTTTTTGTTTTTTTTTTTGTAGTTTACATCCATACATATCAGTGCTTTTAATACAAAAGCAGGTCTCTGGAATTACCTCTGTTGGCAAATGAAAACAGGGGAGAAATGGAGTGAATTGACCTCAGTAGAGCAAGAGACAGGAGCAGAGATGAGATCATTATCAGCCTTGACTCCTAAACCAATATCCTTGCACCAAGACCCAAGGATAACCATCCATAAGAAGCATCATCATTTTTACCTTCCAGTACCATCAGGATTACATCAGGGTTCTTCTTCAAATATGTAAATCAGAGAAATGAGCCTATTAAACCCTCTGACTCCTGAGTGAGGAGAGGTGGGAATGACTGCAGGAGCACAAATGAAGAAGAGAGAATTAAGAGCAGTCCACCTGAACCTCCCAAGGGAGAGGGTGGCCAGATTGCAGAAGGAGAAATGTTGAAACTCAGTAGTTTGGAGACCAGAAGTGGCAGTGACAGCAGCCTGTCCAGCACTTTCCCGCTTGCTTGAGTCAGCCATCCTCTGAGCATGCAGAGATCACACTTTTAAAGAGCCAACAGTGTTTTCTTCAGTCTGTACTCTGCACAAATGCTACACAATTTACAAGAAGGGATTTCACACCACAAAATAAGTGGAATTTTAATTTCTCAACTAAAAGTGCCAGTCCACCCTTTCTGTTGTATCAGATGAACATCACAGCTATTCTGTAATATTTATGAGGCTTTCTCTTACACTTTCCCTAATAACAGGTGATTTTGTATTCTTTCCTCCCAGGGTTACCAAGTTCTACGGAGCCATTACAGTGTAAAATCAAAGAGCTTCTCTGTTTAACATTCTAAAAAATGAATAAAAAGTACACAAGGTGCAATCTGAAATGCTTCCTGTAAAAATGCCTATTTTCCAGTAGTGTATAAATATGTTTGGACATGTAAACATCTTACCCATGCCTCTGGGAATTGGGGGATTTCCTGGCAGTAAGTACTAATGCTGAGTGCTTTAATGCTTAATGGAAGTGCCTGACCTGCCTGTGCCAAAGGATTAAACCCAATGCCACATTTCTGCTTACATACAGCACTGAGCTGGATGGGAGTGAGGGGTGATGCGTTAAAGAGATGCTGGAGGGACATCACTCTCTAGTTCTTTCCATTATATCCAAAATTAATTTACAGTTAAAGAGAACTTCATGGCTGAGATGGCAATGATCCCTCTCCAAAGATCACTGCAGGCTGTCGTTTTGTATTTCATTGCCATGTCACTGCATTCCAAGTTCAAACAAGGCAATGTCAGTCACAGCAAGAGATAGATGTGTGCACACCTTGGGCATACACAGACACAAACGGCACATAAAATTTGCATTTCCTATGTTATAAGACTTTAACAGATTAAAAATAAGGACTGAGTGGGTCTATAAGTTCAAGTCTAGATCTGGAAAGAACAGGTCCACACTAAAGCCTAATAACTTTGCATTGTACCCAAATGCAAAAAGCTCTCTTATTTTCTTTAAAAACCACACAATTATGCATTTACCTGTAAACCTCTCAGCCACACAAGACAGCAAAAAAATCTGACTTATAACTGTTAGCAATTTTAATAGAAGTAATTTCTCTCTGTGAATAACCATTACTTCATATGAAATATGTTCAGTGTTGTCTTCAATTTCCCTCTAATGTACTGGTGACCTACATTACACCTGCACAGGAATCCAGCCCTGATTCATTCTTTGTCTCCGCGAGCTACCTTGGGAAAGGTGTACTTTTGGCCTGATCCCAGTGCACAGTTGGAGCTGAATTCCATGCTGGATCTAAACATATTCATTGTATACATGCACAAACTCTTTTGATAATCCACTTCCTTGATTTCAGGGATGGTGAGCCAGTTTGTTCACAGAAAAAGAACAATTCTTGCAAGTGTTTTCCTTTACCCAGAGAGTGATTCTCCAGGGGCACAAGAGAATAAAGGTTGCAGGGCATCCACAAAGGTCTGCCATTTCTTCTGCAGCTTTTTGTTCTTTTCATGCAAACCTTTCCAGATATAACAGAGCAAGAAAAAATGGGCCAAAATGTTTGTTGCACTGAAATAAATCAAGAAAATACCACTGGTGCCAGGATTCCTCCCTGATTTTCAAGAAGAATTGAGAATATCCTCAAGGAAAGATTTATCCTGCAGTAGAGACTGATGATGAATTACCAGAATTTAAGCAACAGCAAGAGAATAGTGTCTTGGAACAAGACATTTAATGCAGTTCAAGTGTGTAAAGCATATCTGTAGAGTAATGGACAACTGCTTGTAATTTTCCACTGATTTTCCATGATTTTCAATAGAGCGGTGCATTTAAAAGCTGTGATGGGACACAGCCTTTTGTGAGCTATCAGCTGATGACAGAGCTGCAGCTGTGCAACAGAAATCACAATTTCTGTTGTGATACCACTGTTGGCCTTGCAGCCAAACTTGTGGCTGAACCCAGATCAGCACCTAAATGTAAAAGCCAACAGAAAAATGTGACAAAACTGGTTGTATGTCATAATTTCCTCAAAATGATCACTGATCTATGTCTCTGTAGAAGCTCCCAAAACGGAGCAGGCTCCTGGTGAGCACAGAGCCATAAGCCTGTGTTCAGACATGGAAGTCTACAGAGAGGAAGAAAAAGCCCAACCTCAGACCAGACTGACTGTACAGCTGCTATTGGAGAGCAAAAGGCAGGGAAGGAAGGCACCAGGTGCAAGCACAAGGGAAATCTTCCTCAACAAAGGAATCAGAAGAACAATTTTGTTAAAAGGCGAAGAGGATTTGCCAGACCTTGGGAGCTGGAGACAGCCAACGAAGCTGACACAGCACTGCAGAGCACCCTGGCCCTGGGTTCCAACAGCTCACCCCATCTGGGTGTTACGCACAGAGAGCTGCAGGAATTGCTTGCATGGGCTGTCCCTCTTCCACAGACCTCTTAATGGACTATTTTCTGCCATTTTAACTGTTGTAAAAATTATCATCACAATGCAGTCTTCTCAGATTAGAACAGATATTGTTTTGAAACATGAACTTTTTCATGCAATTCGAAATTTCCCAGAGAATGGAAATTCTGATTATCAATAGGATATTGATAGTCTATATTCTACGGGATGCTAGGAAAGAGCAAATGTGTCAAAAGGAAGAGAAAGGCACAGCTAATGATTGGATAAAATAAATTGAGAAAACACACCAAAATGTATGTCTTGGATACCTTTCTTAAATAGAAACTCATTGTACCAGGAAAAGTTGCTTCAGTCTTGAAATAAAAAGTTAAAAAAACGTGCAGTTGGAAAATTCTCTGAGCCCTGTTTAGTGTCTTTTGCTAGAGACATGTTCTTGTTTTGAATCCCTACTCCCATGCAAGGTGAACCAGTGTATTTTTATCATGTATACACGATTACGTTGATATATTATTAACACAAGCTAATCACTACAGTGGAAAAAAGTAATATAAAATAATTAATAAATAATTTGAAAGTAAGGAGCATATCCTTATTTTACCATCCTTCATTCAACTACCACTAATAAACTTTATTAATCATCACTGTTGACCAGCCAGTGGCTAACCACTGTGTTACTTGAGACTTCCCAGACCATATTTCAGAAATTTAAGAAAGACAACTCATGTTTCATGGAAGTAATTAGGCAGGCCCAGCGGCTAATTATCTGGGAACATTGCAAGAATGATTGACTGTCATTTACTTACTATGAGATGAGGTATGTTTTTTCCAGAAATATATCTGGATGTTGCATTTATACAAAAGATCAGGCAGACACATTCACAGAGCGGTGAGAGCAGCAGCGATCAGCAAAGTGACCCCAGGCATGTGGAAGTCCTGGTGGAAGCATCTGAATCTATCAACACTATCAGCAACATTTACAATCCCATCATAGCAACCTTGCCATTCAATTTCCCTCACATCCTTGCACCATCCCAACCTTGCTCCCTGGCGTTTGTGCCGCTAATTTCAACAGGGATAGGTTTCTAATACAGTAATGCTAATAGAGGGAAGGTCGTCAATGACATCATCTTCCAGGAGAAATCAAAGAGGAGAGAACTGATGGATTTTCTGCTCTCCTTGCTGGGTTCGTGCCCTTTGGCATTGTGATAGTCACATCTTCTGGGATGTCACCTTAGCACACAGAGACGGATTTGGGTTTAAACTAAAATTTGCCTCAATACATTTTGGAATTGCATCTACCTCTTCATTCATTCATATAATTTCATCTAATTATGTCTTCGATGGAAATTTAACAAGGTCTTAAAAATTTGAAGGAGTTTTTGGCCAATACTAAAACAATCACTTACTTTTCTAAATCAGGTGTGTACTTATTACAAACTACTGAAACTCAGTTTGGTAATTTCATATTTAAATCAATTCCCTTTGGATTTTTTTTTTTTTTTTAATAATTTCAAAACAACTCAGTTAGAAGCATTAGAGAGCAGCTTGTGGTCTGATATTACTTTCTACTTCATTTTTACAGGTGGCATACCAGCACAGAAAAAAAATTTCAGACCAAATCATTCTTCCATCTGCTTCTGTCTTTGGTAGGCATTTAAGCAGAACTTACTTATTTTAATCTTCCTATTTGACTGACATTTTCTGAGTGGGAGAATGACATGCAGTACCAGTTCACAATTCTTTAATGGCCAATTGAGAAATTAGAGAAAAATCAAGATCTCTGAAAGAATTCCTGCTCCAATAAGATTATTACTGCAAACACTAATGACTTTCTTATTATCATTTCTGTATGACAGAAGCATCAAGTGACATTATTTTACAGGCAAAAATCACTGACAGCTGCCATCCTTAATCCCAGTTCAGGCCTGCTCTAGGCAAATCTTACATTCTTGAGAATTTGATTGATTAAAGGCAAGGTCAGCTCTTTCAACAGACAACTCATTTTTCACTTATCATTTTATGTTTGTGTATGAGCTACCTACATTATTAAAAGATGAAAAAGTTTGTGAAGAACAGACAGTTTTGTGGGACACTATGGTTACAATGCTGCTGTTTGTCAGGGGTAATTTTATTTACTGTTCTTATCAACACACTATTATGCTGATGGACAAATTTAAAATCCAAACAGAGAAGTTCAGAGCATGGGGAAAGAGGAGGTCACACAAACTTACAGATGAACCAGAAACTCTTCAGTAGCAGGGATAAATTCTAATGGTTGTGAATTTGTACCCCAAAGGGATTAGGAGTCTGTGGGCTTCAATGCTGATAGTGAAGTTCACTCTAAAGAACAGGTGATGAACACCTTTCTGTAAGATTTTAGTGAAAACCAAAGTAGATTCATGTATTTTACTTTTGCATGTAGAGTTTTTGGGTGACTGCATGGACAGAGAAGTACAATTGTCATGGACATTACTATTCTGTGCTGATTAAATGGATAGTGTTAATGGCAAAAAAAACCAAAAAAAAAACCAACAGAAAGATTATATATATATATATATATATTTTTTTTTTCCCCTAAGGAAGTTGCATACCTATTTTTTCTAAGCAAATACTTTTTTTTCTAAATACAACAAATTCCCAAGTTTACAAAATTTATATCTTCAATTACCAGGCTTTTCCTTGATGGTCAAATAATTTTTTTTTTTTTTTTTTTCAGCCTCATAACTGTCATGCCAGTGCAAGTACAAAATTTACTTATCTACGGGTAAATGCTCATGCCAGTTTAGTAAGGCTGAGTGATTAATTTGCACTGTGGTATTCAAGTACTATAGATAGGCTTCATAAAACCTTCAATGATTATAGTTAATAAAAGTGAGCTCCAGTGACAGCAAAATACACTGAGGGTACAATTAGAGACTAGGTATTGGATGAGTAATGAATATGAAGCTAATTAAAATTCTACTACTCACCAAAAAATGGCTGCTGAAGTGTGATTCAGTGCTCCTAATCATTCTTTAAAATATTGTAACTGTACGTGTAAATAAATCCTTAGGCAGTTCGTTACCTTTTTTATATAATTGGGTAAAATTCAGTCTTTAGAAACTTATGGATGTTTTACCTTATTTCTAAAGGCCAGCCATAATTTGTCAGAAGGAACACTTAACAGAACTCTAAATATCTATTTCTGAACATTTCCTAATCATTTATTCTTCTTACGTATATCAATGCTGCTGAATTAACTGGGCCTGTGACTGGACAACTAAAAGTAAGCCAACAACTTATTGGGCAGATTTTTGCCATAATTTTCTCTTTGAAAGGTTTGATGGTTATTAAAGCTGGACATACAGGTCACATCAAGTTGCTCTGAAAATTTCCCCAGACAGGTGAGAAAATCCAGAGGTGAAAGTACCTCCTTGCGTGGTGGACTCTGTCCAAAACATCCTTAGTGAGCTTAGAAGGATGAAACACTCTTCTTCCATCCCGAGTCTCTACCTCGTTCACAGATAGCAAAGGAGTAGATCATCGCATGATGGTTAAGAGCTATAATGCCCTAGCAACACATTTTTCAAGCCTGGAGCATCATACTCTTGTTTTACATCTCATAATTTAATTCTATATACATTTCTCAACCCATTTTTCACTTCACATTTTTCACTTTCACTTCACTTCACTTTTGCAAGCATTCATTCCACAATTAAAGGGGAATTAAATCAGGAAACTCTGATACCAATTTTCACCTGAGCACTCTGATTCTCAAACTGTTAGTTAGCCTGGGTATCTAACTCAGGGCACAGCTGACTCACTGTGTCTGCCCCTACGCAGAGGTTTCTCAGGAAACGAGAAGCACAAGATTTACAAGACAAACAGAGCAGCCTGCAGAAGTCTCCAGAAACCAGTTAGAGTGATGGCATGGCAGGGCTCACTTCAGCAAAAGTTAATTCAGGTCCGGTTTGGGGCTCATACCCCAGGATTGGACATTTCATCAGGCGGAAAACTGCCTTAGACCTCCACGTACTGCTACAGCCAGGGTAGAGGAGTCATATCAGGCACAGCTCTGCATTTCTAATCCTCTCCTGACTAATAATTAGTGCTCTACCTTGGACAGGCACAGGATTACCTTGGAAAACAGGAAACAATGCAAGAAGCATTTCTCAAGCAAGTCCAAATATTACCCACGGTACCTGGAAGGCATACATGCATGACAGTTTTCACAAAATTGTTTCACAAACACTCCAGAGCCACTGAAAATAAAGCACATTTCTAAATTATTATAATGATCTCTTTTTTTTATGGAAATGCATGGACAGAAAATGTGTCCTTCTGTTCCTAATGAGTGTGACCCAACAGTCTTTTGTCACCCATCTCAGGGTTGTCTCTACAAGGGTAGTGGCCAATTAACCATCATCCTCCTCCAGTGGCAGCACATTCTTGTCACCAGTGATTTTAGTTAGTTAGCTGGTAGGAGGTCTGATGTTGGACTGACAATGAGACAAGAATCAGCGCTGAATAACCTGTGGATATTATTCTTTTCATCCTATAGACAAGAGATATCACTGGAGAGAGACTAGACAGGAGCTGTAGTGACATCAGATATATTTTTAATGTTTCTTAGATCACATATTTTAGGCTGTGTACATTACATTAAATTACAACGGAAGCTCTTAAGGCTGAAGAGTTACTTTAGAAACGTGAGGATTGATCCTTTTCTTTGAGGTGTGAAGATCAGATATGTTTTTGTTATGGTCTCTGCTAATCGTCACACAGTGTCTAAAGCACACTCAAAGAAAAAGTAGGAATCATATTCTAGGCCTGTCATTTGTCTGTGCTGTTCTGGAAAGTTCCAGTAGCCAATAAAGCTTCAAAGATGTCAGAAGAGGACACTTGCTAAAGAAGTTAGTGGTGGCTTTCTTTGTAATGGCAGCGTGCAAGAAAAATCAGCCCATGAGAGCTTGAATCTCAGAGCGTTGGCTGAATAGATTTGCCTCTGCTTAGTCCCTGTCTTTGACTTATTCACATCCAACCCTGGAGGGTCTGAGGTCAAAGGAGACCTGAATGTCTGGATTCACCTCTGTCCTGTAACTTCTGAGTCTCCCAGGATCGTCTCCTAAGGCAGAACTGGCAAATATTATACCATGGATCCACCAGCAAATATTATGGTGTCAAAAGTGAATCTCACCTCTGCAAAACTGCAGAAGGCCAGATTCGGAGCAGGAATTAGGGTGGAGTAGGTGAATGCAACTATCAAGAATTTATTCTGTTTCTATCATCTAAGAAAGGGACAAAGAATAAAACCAAATACTGGTCTTTTCTAGACTGGTTATTTTGACATACTGTAATACAGTGTGGTGTTTTTTGAGAAAAATATAAGTAGAGAAGTTTAATTTCATAAGCAAGATTGGTTTAATTTTGCCAGACTGGCAAGGATTACCTTCTTTGGCCCAGGCCTAATTTCCTTCTGAGTATACCGTCTCATGCTAATTTAAATTTGCCAAGAACTATTTGGTGAAAACCAAACACTTGAATTTCTGCTCACCTTGCCAGTTAAGCCCTGCCCTTTGCCAATAACAAAAGGTTTTAAGATAGAATCTGGACTATTTAACCTTCATTAATCATTCATACTGTTCAAACACATCATCCAGTAACTGAAGAGGGGTTAATGGTAGCTAACTTGAGGCTGTTGTCAAAAGTAGGTTTAACTTTCTATGAACTCACTGGACACAAAGAATGCAGCCTGCTCACTATTCTGAATGTCACCAGCTCACAGCAAACTGATGACTACTAATGGTAATTAAATACCTCTGCAGCTATTTGTACCAATAACAAAGAGTTACTGTCAGAACTTGAATGAGGTCCATCTGCCCATTTTTAAAGAATGTTAACATTCTGTAAGTGATAAAGCAGATGGCAACCCAAAAAGGGAAGACAAAGTCAAACTTCTATTATAGTCCTTTTCTGGACCTGCTCTGGATTCCCTAATGTTTCTCCCCAAAGACAGAAGTCTAAGAATAAAACTTGCCTACAGATCTGCTTTTCCACTGCAGATTACCCCACTACTTCCTTTTATCAGGGACTGTAAATCCTCAGTTCCAGTCAGCTGGGGGGGAATGGCCATTTTACTACAGCTCTGTCCACCCTCACTTCACCATGGACATGGTGTCAGCCAGATTTTTACAGACGATGGAAACAGAGTTACTTCTCTTGGTAGACTGCAAACTGTGCAGGGGTCAGCTGTGTGTATCTGCAAAGACAGCACAAAGATTCTTCCAAAGTAGTCCAGTACAGTTTTATTAATGTGCTTGACTCTCATGACATTGTGAGCAGGTATGGAAAAGAACTTTTTCTTCTCTGCACCTTGATTATAGTATGTATTTTTCTAAGATCTATCACCTTAGGATTTACACTCCATTCAGGAGAATTATTTAGACTGAACCCTTCTGGGTTTGTCCAGTTAATTTCATTTGCAGATAGATTAAATGTTCAGCTGTTTAGTGACTCTCGTTATTTATTCAGGAGGCAGTCCCCACACAGCAGGCAAAGCTTTGATTGGGCTGGGCTGTCACCCACTGCAGAATAAACACTTTCTCCAAGTGACTCCTTGGTGGTAGCAGCTGGGGAGTAATAGAGAAAATCAAAACTTCTGCAGTTATTTACTGTATTTACTGACTCACTGTCCATAACAGGCAAATTTATGTTAATGAGAGAAAACCACTTGTTTCATCTGCCACATCAACAGCCCTACAGTGCATCAGCAGTACCTCAATAACCAGGTTTCTCTCTGTTGGGGAAATATTCTCACTCTCTGTAACCACGTCCACATCTAGCTCCAGGAGCACTGGCTACGGCCCACCACTGCCACATCTCAAAGACATTGGTGATGCCCAATCTGAAAAGACAGATTTTTTTGTCTCTGTAGGGTCACCTGGGCAGATTACTCTATCGATCCAGTAGTGTAATGAGAGCACACACTTATTACTACCATTTTACAAATAGTGTATCTGACTCCCTAAGGTTTTTCCGCTGTAGCAAATAATACTACTGGCTGCAATTAAATTTTCAGCTTTCAGCCAGAATTAGAAACTGTGAAAACACTGGTTTGATTGCAATGTTTTCCTATTTTCAAAGGAAGGAACTGCATTGGTATCCTTACTTTAGATAGTCTTCACATTTATTAAGCTTCTGCTTCATTATTAGATGATTACTTTTCATTGCTGTGTTTGAGATTTTTTTTCCTGAATTAAAATGAATAAATTATTACAATAAATAAAATTATGCTCTGGAGTAGGGAAATCCAGGGACAATTTAGAGATAAAATTCTCATCTTTTCTAGCATCGTTTTCAATGTCCCAACTCTTATCCAGACAAAAACCCCAATTTTTCTTAGATCTTAATTCAGGCAGGCTCTAAGCCTGAGCCACGTAATAGTCCTGCTGTCCTGGAGAAGTGAAGCTCTCAGAGGTCGGCAGAACTATCATGTGCCCACAGCCATCCAGTTTGCTGCCTGTCTTGCTAAATCAGGAACTGATAAGGTGTCTGAAATATTCTGCCTGTGTTTGCATCTACTGCTGGTGCTAAATGATGCACTTGTGTGATGGCTGGGGCTGAGTTGTGCCTGTACAATAATCCTGTGCATGTGGTCAGAAGGGACATTTGCATATGTCCCTCTGTACCCATGGCTGCCTGTACAGATGTGTACTCCCTTCCACCAAAATCTGCAGAACATGCATCCAAGCTGATGACATACTCAGACAATTTCTGAAAGTCCATTTTGGCTGCTAGAAGCACAGAAATCTCCCAAAACTGCTAGTGCAAGCACATATTCAAAGCATTATCAGTTTCATACTGTCTTGTATAATTTCATTTTTTTCCTTAGAGATAGCACAGTTTCTTTCATAAACAGATCAGAAATTCCATGATCACTCAGTGCAAATCCTTTTGTTGCATCAAATCTCTTTAAAAGCAGCTTCTGGGGACAACCCTTGCATCTACATTGATTCTGGCTAATTTAGTATGGTACATCCCCATCACACCAGAAAACTGTCAGAAGTCATGTAGCTAACATAACCCTGGTGTCAGACTCTGTATCCACAGAAGCTGTTTTAATTTACCTAAACTGACTTGAAGTAAACTGATGCAATTTCCAAATGATGATTGCTCTGATGGAAAGAAGGGATGTTTAAGGTGAAGGGAATATGACCCACTGAATTCACAGACAACTCATTTTATAGCACACTTTCTTCACTACCATTTGTGTTTGACTGCTGTGCTGGGTATTTTTAATATGGGTGCAGCAATATAGAAAATAATAAGAATTTTGGCTCTTCTAGTTCAGCCATACAGTCACCCAGATTCTCAGGAAGGAAAGCAGCTGTGTCCTAACTGGGTGTCACTGACCTTCAAGGACTCTAACTTCATAGATTTCGTCCTCAACTCTTTTTCAGAGAGCAGCCCCCTCCCCCTTTGCTTGCTGTGGCAAAGGTGTTAGACAGGCTATAACAGACCCACAGGCTCCCAGCACTTCACAGCTCTCACTGTACTGCACACTGAGACTACCCAGGATTTCGGAGACACGAGCTGGTGAGCTCAGACCCCACTACTTCAAAAAAGACCCCCAGGCACTAGAAATAAAGGAGGATAGCACTTCACATCAACTGAAGCACAGCTGACTTTCCACACAGGGAAGAGCAAAATAATTTTTTAAAGAGTTAACCGAACTTTTTGAACATCACCAAAGGTTCATCTTTGAGATCACACTGAGCTCCCTGTGAAGATCTGGGCAGCTTCATATCCTGGCTGGCAGTATTGCAGTGAGTCATTACTTAGCAGATAACGATCCAAAAGGGGGAGTAAACCTCTCCTGCGCTGACGTAAGGAAATGTGTTGCGATGTCAAACACAGGTGCCACACGTCAGGCCTGGGTGAGCCTGCGGGCTCCAGAGTCAGATACGTCCTGTCCTTACCGAGCCATCTGAGCAAACATCACAAGCTGCTCACAGCCCTCCTCTGTGTGGCCAAAAGCTGATGCCTGAAGGTGGTGCTGGGGACACTTGTCAAAGTGAGAGGGGGAAGCAAACCTCTGCAAATATCAGGACTCGTTTCTTCTCAGGACATCAACCTTTCGCTGGAGAGACACTGAAAATCAGCGTTCCAGAAGAGTAAAGCAGAAGGGTTACTCCGTCACCTCTTCCTTGAGGAACTAATCATATCAAATTAACACATTGATTTAATTAATTAGCCAGCTCAAATATTGCATCGGTAGCTGTGAAGCTCTAACAAAGGCATGCACCAGGCAGACATGAGACGGTCAAATGAAGTTACAGAACTTCTGCAGTGAATGATTTCTCCCTGTGATTAGATTGATTAATGTGCTGGTAAGCATTTGTTTCATTAGGAACAAACTGCAACAAACTGTTGATATGCCTGCAGGATGTGTATTCATAGTGCTCCTGAATGGGTTTTGAAGCTCATTTGTGAAGTTGTCAGGCTCAATACAGATAAACATTGTGTTTGATATTGTTTTTGTGGGGAGATATTTGCAGATTACATTGTTAATCCATCTCTAAAGGGGAGAAGTGTCTATTGTCTAAGAAAAGTGAACTTGTTAGATGATGTGTTTTGAAGATAAAGTGCAAGAACACAATATTTTTCTCTAGTGGATGTCAAAATTTCTTCCTCTGCTTTGGGAAAAATAACTAAACATTTCCTTAAAATAGCAAGAAGAAGGTCATTATGATCACACAGTTTACAAGAGCCCTGTATATATTCACACTACTTTCTGTCTCACTGTACTCACAAGGTTGTAGTTTGGTCCTTAAATGCTTCAGAATATCAAAATGCAGTTTATTGCTGTTTAAACTGCACATGACAGTTCAAATAATGTCCCCACACTCAACTGGAGATTGACATATTAACCCCAAATATCTAAGTTGATCCTGTAATGAAACACCTAAAATTTACGAGATGAGTTCATGCTCTCTTCTTTGCTCTTTCGTGCACGTGTACAGAGCTACACAGTGCTAAGGAACTCCCTGTCACCTTCCTTTCAGTTTGTTCAACTCTTTGGAAATTAAGGTACTGTTATTTATCATCATGGATATCATTGTTCTACTGAGAGCATATTTGAGGCTGGATAGTGACTTCAGACTGTCATTTTGACTGTGTACATGACCTGGGCACCTGGAACCACCTTCCCTAGTCTCAGCTATTTTACCTGATCAAAGGTGCTATCCATCCCTAAACTCCTTTATTCTCTGATACCCTTAGACTAAGAGTACAACAAAAATGTTGCCCTACAGATAATTTCGCTTTCAAAACTTGTACTCAAATACCACAGTTCTTAATGATGTAATAGATCAACTCATGGACATCTCCCCATAAAAATATTATTTGAAGGACACCTTAAAAAACATTTGCAAAATAGTTCTGGACATAAAATTAGGTTTGTTATTTCTCACTGGTGAGATGAGATATGCAAATTAACATATTCCATGCTCCAATGTCTCTTGTCATAGTCCCATCACACAGTACACGGATATGTTCTGTTCACAGGAGCAAAGTTGCACTGGTGCCATTACTGGGCTTACTCACTATCTTAATTTCTGAATAACTCCCCTGACAGCAAAATGACATTTTTTCCTTAAAACATGCATGCAACTAATATCAGTCATGCAGAAATCAATGCTGAAGAACGCATAACACCACAGAGATTTATCAGCTGCGTTTGCAGTTCACAGTTTGTAGTTCTCTTTGTAGAAAGAGCTGACCTTATACATAAAGCAAAATAATCGAGGTCATGCACATCACAGACAACAGCAATAGAGGTTTTCCTGCCTGTTTGTTCTCTGTGCCATTATTAGAGTATTTGCAAATAGCTATGAAATTCTAGCTCTTTGAGTTACTCAATGAACCTGCAGAGACAATGATGGTAGAGTCACATCACCTAACTTGAAGTCCATAATTCAGTCACATAATCTCAGTTATCCCTTTAAAATCACAAGCTTCTCCACGGAATAAAGCAAGGCCCTGAAGTCCTGCTGCAGAGGGTCAGCCAGAAACTTCTCTGCTCTGACTGTAAAGGAGATATAAAGTGACTAACTTAGCCAGTTGAGAGAGGTGCTTAAAGCTGAGGTATAAAAACTCCCCCTAGGATGGGTATTTTTAGAAATGGGTTGCTAGAACTATTAATTCTAAAAAAAAAAAAAGATTACAGTTTTACAGTTCATATTGTTACTTGCTGTATAGTATATAAGATACTTCTGCTTTCATCTTCAGGTTTTACAGGAGGTTGTTTTCTTTTCCTATGTGTAAGAATTTTCTCTTTCCTTAGTCTGCCCCAAATTTTTCCTACAAATTAAGATGAAGAGCTCTTGGGCTGCAGAAAGATACATCGGGTAGAAGAAATTCAACGGACCTTGTACAGTTCATAAAGAAAGAAATTTACACCTCCTTACACCAACCAGCGTTAAAGAAAACCACCTCAGAGAGAAACACATCTTGAGTGGTGCAGACTAGAACAGACATCCCTGTGTAATGCACAGGTTCACCGACATGCGCTGCAGCAGGGATGTGTCAGAGAAAATCCATAAGAAAAGAGTGCTTTTTCCTCTGCCTGTTTCCATTCAGGCCATGAGACTGTGGAGAGCAGGATGCAGAAGGGTGGAAATGCTGTTATTCCAAATCACAGACAGAAAGCCGAGTGAAAAGTCCACATTATAGGCAGCACTACACCTTGGAGACAGAAGCTCTTGGCTTGGATTGCTCGTTCTCCTCTGGATTCTCTTGGACCTCCATCTGCCCTGGCACAGTCACACTCAATAAATAGCACATATTAAAATTACCTGTGCAAGGCAGGCCTTACAGCCTTGGCTTTCTCTGCAGAGAAAATGACACTGAAAGCAGCAAAAAGAAGAAACCATGCGTCAGGCCTGCTTCTACACTGGCTGAAATGGAATGTTAAAGCAGAGAAGCATTCCTACATGTAGTTTAAGGAGCCCAAGGGATTACTGGGCCCTCTAAACACCCCTGGCACTTTCTCAAGCACAGTGAGCATGACCACTACACAGAGCTTTGTGCATAAGCTCACACCAAGAAAGAGCTGGTCGTGTTTCTGACATGACTGGTGCTTTGGAGGGATCCTTGAATACAGCTACGTCTCTTATTGGTTAATGAGGGCTTTGAAAAATTGCTCATCTTGGCCGGCACAAAAACAAGCATTCATGGAATGGAAACCTTCCCCCTTTAACTGAAAAGCTCTATGTAAGCAAAAGGTTGCTTCGTGTTTGACACTGTTTAGTAAAGCGTGGCAATGAGTGAAGTCTCCTGCCCCTTTACAGAACCTGGTATTTAGATGTGTTCTCTTTTGTGCTAAAAATAACAAAGGCAGTATTTGGAAGAAATCAGAATAGATGGGCTGATACATTATTGATAAAAGTTTCAAGCAGCCTGCCACTCTGTTTTGTTGTGTGGTTGGAGCTCAATTTTTAATGAAGCAACCTATGAAAATCTGATGGGGTGAAAAACATGACCTCTAAATGATACTGTACACAGAAGTTCCCATCAGATAGTTGAACTGCCCTCTTTCACATCCCATCAGAGGTTTACCTCAACTTGACCCTACGGTTTACAGGCAAGAGAGACAATACCCTTGACTCAGACAGGAAAGGTGGCATTAGAGGATGCACAACTCTGAAAGAGGACTAAACAAACTGGCCTTTTCTCCTATTGTGTGGAGTTTCCATCATGTGCATGCTGACTAATGCTCCATCCTATTAGAAACACACCTCCAACTTGTTGAGAACACGTTTACTAAAACATTGTTTGTACAGAGAAATCCATGGGAATCATACCATTAAGTGCACCAGGAGCAGAACAGCACGACAAGGAGGTACATTGAATACCCAGAAAAGACTAGCAGAAACAGGTTTTAAAATGTATAAGCATAGGTTTAACAGAAGCCAGTCCTGGAGCATTTGTTCTTGATGATGCAATAATGGAGAATTTATGCAACTGGTTTTGGTTTTTTTTTTAATAAGGAGTTAAGTCTTCTGTCTAAAATAACTATTCTGGTGTCATTTTAACTTATTCCCCACAGCTGTGGTAACGTCCCCAAGCCGCAAACAGAGAAATTGTTCTTCCATTTTCTAAAATCTAGAAATAAAACAGATATAAATAATCCTCTTTCATTCAATAATCTTCTAATCTGGTAAACTCCTGTTTATCAAAATACTAATACTTCCACTATGAATATTGGCTAATATATAGTTGCTGCCCTGTACATAAAATGTAATCTACTGGCCTGGAGTAAAGATACATTGATGGTAAAAAGATGACATTCATGGGGTTATATACAAGAGCTTACTACTCAAAATAAGGAAAGATTTGATGAAAGATGATTTCATAAAATTAATTATAAGATGTGATCATATATCAGGGAGAGAAGTATGAAAGATTCAACAACACAATATATAAAAAGAGAATACTAAGTCATGAATACAGAACTTTATAGGGTAAAAGCCATATTTATCCCTGGCCTTCACATCTGCAGATTCCAAGGGGGAACTAGCTGTTCAGGGCACTCCACCTGCCCAGGTAATCTGTCCTTATTCAGTTCATGTTCTCAGAGATGTCATGGGCTGGTGCAAAATCACTCAAGTGTCTTCAATGACTTTTCTAGTTCTTGAATCAGCAATTTTTAATCTTTTAACAGATATTATTGCACTTCCAATTGATACTATATGTTTCTATTTTGTACCAATCTTCAGAGGAAACTTAGAAATACCATAGAGCATTCAGTGGCACTTCACAAGTGAAACTTCAGGTAGAATGCAAACACACTATAATCCTCCCATATTATAACTCATGAATGTGAGAAGATGTTTTGAGTGATTACTCAAAGAGCATCACTTGTTACCACTAATCACTTCACAACAGAATATAATAACTTCGACAATGAAGAACAAGGAAAAGGGGAAAAGAGCAAAAGAAAAGAAGTAGAAAAACACTTGTCAAGAAAAACAGCAAAATTAGAACCTTCATCTCCTCTGAGTTGCACTACTGAAAATCCACCTAGAGGAGAGAGACTTTGGCTAAGTGTTGTATTCAGAAATCACCTGGCCCTCCAAAGCGACCTACATTCTAGTCATGCTTAATCACAAGACCCCTCTTCTTGCCAGACTTCTGAACTCAGCTCCAGCAGGATATCTTTTCTTTCTCCAATTTGTTTTAACCACACTTATGTGCCTCTTGGACTGAGATTCACAGACAACTCTTTTTAAATATTAAGCACCAAATTAAATCTCTTATTTTGCTACCTAGCAGAATGGAAGAATGACCTTGTGATTAAAAGGGGTGGACTAGGATTCAAAACTTTGGTTTAATTCCTCACTTCATCAGAGGAACCTTATATGACTTCATACAAATCACTAAATCTCTTTCCACTTTAATTTCTTGTCATAAAATAGGGATAAATGATTATATTATCCCTGTGGCCATGCCACGAAGATTTGCACAGCCTCTAGCTGCCCAGTGCAATGGTGTGTCAAAGACAGCTGCAGACTGTAATGATGACTTAAATTCCCTTCCTGGAAATTGTCCCATATACCTTGCTGGAAAGCCTAGGCCTGCTACAAAACCAGTTGATATGATTCTCTTCAACCAGAATGAGAGCACATTTACCAAATGGGAGCTGAAGGAAGGCCCCCAAGCCCACTGGAGCAGGCAGAGCAAGGTGTGCCATGAACACATGAGCATTCACTCTCAGCCACTGCTCGGCAGTGGTGTCATTGCTATCGCCACTCCTAGTGACTGAACCCTACTACAAATGTTTTGCTTGTAGCAAGGGACCCCACTGTTTGATTCGACCTAACATCAGAGAGTTACAGCAGCCCAAGTTGGCTCAAGCTTGAAATTAATCTAACCAGAAATGGCCCCAAAGGGAAAACCTGTATCCTGCACAAAGCATGCTGCGAGCTTGGGCTGTGACTGGCACAGGGCTGGTGTCCCAGGACGCTGTGGGGTGGCACAGACAACCAAACGTGAGCAAGGGTGAACAACGCTGCTCCACAGACCTGGGGTCTGGGATTCCTTCCCCCTCGCCTGATGCTTTTAGGGGGTTACCTTTCTCACAATCAGATGTTGGGACTATCTAGAGTTTCAGGCCCACAGCCCGTCCAGCAGCTTGAAGCGAGGGAGTTAAGCATGATGCCCCTGATAATTTGTGTGTTTCTCATGCAGTTCTGTTTACCTCAGAGAATAGCTCAGATTCATGTGGTGGCTCATCTGTTTGTTTCCCAGGAGTGTCCTCCTCATCAGGTACAAATGACTTGTTGTTTCCCCGTCCTGTCTGCCTCCTTGGTGACGGATAGATGAGACCCGTTCCCTGTGCTCTGGGACTCTAATGTGATCTGGGTCGCGCTTGTGGCAGGCGGGGGTGGCGCGGGGGGAGAGGAGTGCAGGGAAGGGGCAGTTAACACTATGAGAACTAAAATCTCTTTGTAGCTGAGCGTGCTCGTGTGCATTTCCAGCCTACCTGAAACTCGCTGCCAGCTGCTTCACCAGCCCCGGCTCAGGGGAACAATGGCTCAGGAGCAACGCTGGCAGAAAAGGCGGATCTAAAAATAGATCTTTGGAGGGCTAAAATCAGAGGGGCAACATTTTGAGGAAGCGTTATTTTACTGGGTTTACTACAGGTGTATTTTTTGCAAAGTGTAAAGTCACCATGTGTATTGCCTTGGATTCTTCAAGCACTCCTAAAGGCCCAATTCTACCCTCACTCAGGCAAATGGAAAGTCACCAATCCCTTTCTCTTACTTATTTACCTTTACAGTTATGCAACTTCTAGCCCAAGTCACAATCCACTGTTTTGCTGGCTGCCTGCCTGATGACAGAAGACGCCATTGTATTTATAAAACCAGCCTACACTCCTTTCATTTTTTCTTTAGAAGCTCATTTTTATAGGCAGTCTTAATTTGGCAGTTACACTTCAGCAGGGATCACATGCACATTTTTCTTTTGATTCACATAGTTTCAGATGCCCTGCACTCCATTCAAATTCAACTCCACGCACAGCAAAGCCAAGTTTCACCAGCACTATGACTGAAATCATACATTTCTGGGAACATCACAGTTTCAACAGAAAACCTTAAACTGACCCCATTTCTGTCAAATCTGGCTAGAGATTCATCAAAAAAGTTCACAAAGTCCTTAACAAAACCAAAGTAAAAGCTCAGTCGTGGCTCTTAATGATATCCACATGAGTTGTGTTGCTGACAGCAGAGGCAGCAGGATTGGGATCCCAGTTAATTAACCTCCACATTTTACACTGTGCACAGAAAACATTTCACACAATTCCACTTGTCTCAATCAACTGGTTCAATTAATAAAAACAGGTCTGGGAACACGCTCCCACTGGATTTGGGGCAGCATCTTTGGGTTGTTTGCATTCTCTACATTCTCTGGTAGGAAATCCTGTTGATTTCATTTTCGTCTTTCTCTCTCTCTCTCTCAATTTGAAAATAGAATCTATGATTTTCCATCATTTCCACTCAGATAGAAATATGTTGTGAAAGGTAATTTTATTGCTGAAAAATAATCTTCCTAATGTCAGCCATTATTTCACTCTCAGTGTGACAACTAGGGTAAGTGTTAGAAATCACTGTATATTTCAGCTAAAGTATCTTGACAACACAAATGAAGAAGAAAAAGGTAGTCTTTTTGTTAATGAAAACTGCACTGTTATTTTGGTCTATAATGGAGAGATTCATGTAAATGATTTCCTGCCGTTTATACTAAAGTAAAATGGCAGAAAAAAAACAAAACAACAAAAAACCCACAAAAAACCAAAAAAACACCCCCCCCCCCCGCCCCCAAAAAAAAACAACCAAAAAAAAAACCCCAACAAAAACAACCCCAACAAAAACCAACCAACCAGCAAACAGGAATAGTGGTTTCTTTCCTTCCTCCCTGAATTTGCTCCTATATTTAGTGTAATCAGCCCTTTCACACCGTTTTACCTCTGATATATATTCATGGTTCTCTTAGTAAAATAAATCAAAATCCATCACCAGATTGAGGCTACCGGCTTTGCAAAAACTAAGGAAACTGTAGCCATGCACTTTTAGAAGTAAACATTATCCTATTTATAGAGCTATAGGCATGTGGTACGTAATATTATACAGCAAAACTATCCCAACCCATATCTCTGCAATTAACACAACCACCTGTATGTCAAGTCAGAGTGGAGGATTCCTTCCTTTTGGGGATTGAGGGACAGATGATATCTCCTACTGCTCTCATCCCTCAGGGCTCTCCTGAATGCTACATTTCTCCCCTTTCTCCACTTCACCTGCAGACAAAAGAGCTGTCCTGCTACGTCAGAAGTGCAAAATGCAACATCAGAGACAGGGAGAAAGAAA
Organism: Hirundo rustica; assembly: GCF_015227805.2. Lineage (NCBI taxonomy): Eukaryota > Metazoa > Chordata > Aves > Passeriformes > Hirundinidae > Hirundo > Hirundo rustica. Next base: position 18,204,850 of record NC_053459.1, read on the forward strand.
AAATATCCATAAAGTTGCATTACTTAATGTTTTTTGCTCAGCTTGAAAGTTGAATAAAGGAGGGAATTTAACATTTTTCATAGTTTGCTCCTCTTTCATACCTAGTGAATGAGAACATTGTTGTTAACTCCATAACAGACTTTCAATTAGCTTTAGGAATCAGGTCTGTGCAAAGTCCTGAGACTGAAACCACAGTGGGCAAAGCAAAACCCAGCAGCATCTTCAGTAAAGATGCCTCAGTATTTCAGAGCTCTGATGACTTCCTGTGTCAATTACTGTTCTCAGCAATTTATTCATGTCTTAAAATTCTCCTCTGGTCATCGGATCTGCCCTTTGCAATCATATTACAATCTCTTAAATTTACGCTTTGCTTTCAACAAAGAATTTCTGATTAAGATTTTTCGCTTGATTTTCCAGCTATCCAGAAACTCCAGTTAATGCTTAAGCAGATGGAATACGTGAAATTTTTGCTTCTTGGATTTATAGATTGAAATGATGCATGCTGGTATTACATTTGGGCAAAGCTTACTCTCACAAGTAGTCTTTTCTAATGGAAATAGCTTCATTTAAAGGGGAGTGAGCAAAGAATTTGCCGAATTGGATGAGAATTCCCTGAATCTATTCCTGGTGCAGAGCTAACTTTCTTTTCACTGCCTGATGAAGAAAAACAAGTAAAAACAAATTAAGAAACACTTCTGGAATTTTGAGAGAATGAGGAACACAAATTGACAGACGGCAGTGACTCATTGCATCACAGTTCTGCAGAACAGCAAGAAGTCCCCAAGCTCTTGATTTCAGGAAAGTGATCCTGAACTTCCTGCTGGGAAAAAGATGGAGCAAAGCCACTCTGGCTTGGCTTCCTATCTAATAACACTGCCATATATATATATATATATATATAAGTTGCCTATGAAAAGCACAGAGTAGGACAATGAAAATACAGGAATTCTATATGAAGAGTTTGGACCAAGTCTGTGGCAGCTTGTTAATAAAAGAAAAGCTGTCTTTCACTTTGCTAAAAGGCACCATTTTGTTGCTGGGGCAGTGAAAGACACTGAGAAGGTTCACCCGGTGAGGGAGAGAAACTAAAATTTGTGCACTGATTCTTCTTAAGTCACTTCTGGGATTTTCCTTCTTACATGCAAAACAAAAGCAAAGCATTTGAAAAAAAATTGTGCAACAATTTGGAAGCGTTTCCAATGTTAGACCACACCATGGAGTCCCTTGTGCCTCACTGAGAAGTTTTCCCGTTAAGTTTTACTGCAGCAGCATTAGGCAATAGACAGGGACCTCGTTAGCCTTTACTTGCTTTGCAGTCTCCTACCTGTCAAAGTCTTGAAAAATAAATTCATTTTTCTATGCTAATATTAAAAGCAAAGACAATCCCTTCCTTCAAACAACTGCCCTTCCCAGCTGAAGAAAGAGCAAAAGCCTGGCAGTACTGAATGCTACTCCTCTTGCACAGAAATGAAGAGGTCTTCCACAAGCTGGGAGAGTCTGCTGATGTCCAGGAGAGCTCCCAAGGCCCTGAAAGTAAAAGCTGGAATCTCTACCTCTGCCCAAACATGTACACAGTTTCTGAGCTCAGGAGTGGTCTAGAAGGGAATTTCCCAAAGAAGTTATAGCAGAGACAGGTAAGGACCCACAGTTTCCCTCAGGCTATTTTCCAACACCAACAGACTGCATCTGTAGGGGCACGTATCTAAACCAGGGGAGCCTCCACAGCAGGAATGTAACGAGCCACAGGAAACCCCCTCTGAGAGGAGACATTCACAGAGGCCTGAGCCATCCCACCATGAACTCATAGAGGTTCCATAAACCTGCCCATCCTCCACAGCCTGTCTGAGCTCCCTGCCAGGAACACAGACCTGCTGGGCACTGACTGCTTGCACACACACACACACGCCCCACCTGGACTCTCAACACAGGGAATCTCATTGATTCTCTGCAATTTAACCTCTAGTTCCAACCACATGCAGGGAGATATTTATTCTTCCTGCACTATTTGAAGAAAAAGTGAATATCTTTTTTTCTAAAGCCAAAAACCATCTCTCTAAAGGCCTAGAGAAGCTCGGGCATGACCTTGATGCACTGTTATTTGTCACCAATGTTAGCTGGTGCAAACAACCTCCCTTATACTGCTAGTGAAATATGCAAAACAAGGATCAATGATTTTTCATGCAGAATTATGGCAGAAATTTAAATATGAATTTGCTCCTACTTCCTGTTATTAGCAAGCAACAGGTTTTGGTGACCCAGTCATTCTTGGGAATTGATTTTAAGCCTCACGCTCAGGCACTTTTCTGCGGCAAATTTTAAACCAGCACGGAAAAGGGCCGATATATTTCCTACAGGAAAGTCTTTAAGTACTTAAGCCAGAAGTAGAAAAAGCTTTCAAAAAAAAAAAAAAAAAAATTCACTTTTGGGATTAAGTGGTATTCCTTGAGGTTCACATTTATATCAGGACTAGAGTACCAGCAACCAGAACAATCTGTTATAAATTGAACAGACCTAGAAATATACGAGCAAGTCTTACTTTTCATATAAAATTAGATAAGGAAGAAGGACAAATGAAGCAAAGGCTTCAGTGTCTTTGAAATCCCATGGGTATTATGCACCCAACATCACATTCTGAAATGTCTTAATTTTTTTTCAGCTTCTTGGGGTATTTTTTTTAAAATATGTTTTGAGAAACAACAGCCTTGTTTACAAGTCCTACCAGAGATTGTACTTGCTTCATATAAGGAGTGCAGCAGAACCTCCAGCACCACTCTACCTGCCTGAGACAAAACCTAGTTCTGCTCAAGACCTTTGCACTCAGGAGAGGCTCCTCCAGAGCACAGGAGGCAGCAGGGCACACCAGTGTGTACAGAGGACTGATCCCAGACTCTGACACCCCTGTCAGCTCCAAGCATCCTGCTGCTTTCTCAGCAGCCACTCTGCCAGGACCCACCAAGAACAAAACAAAATATATCCTAAATATGATGACCAAAAACCATAAGACCATTTGGGAACCCTTTTTAGGGACAAAACAGGGAGGTTTAAGGACAAAGAATTACTATTAACTACTTGTTTATATAAAATTTAATCTCTTTGCAGTTCATACTCATCCATATACAATGAAATGTAACTGTAGGGAGGAAGTCTTATTTTGTCATGCAGCATGTTCATTTGTGGGTAGATAATGGGAATAGCAATGGGTTGGCTGGGCTTGGTAATAGAATGCTTTGCAGGTATGGCGAAAAACCTAAACCAGCAATTACCAAACTGAGTTTGCCATTCCTCAGAACAAAAGCTTTATTAGCTGTTCAGGAGGGCATTTGTCCAGCATCCAGCAAACAAGGCAGTGATTTGGGATGGGGACACCTGTATGTTACTGCAGTCTTATTCACCAAAAAAATTACAATTTGGTCATGGATGGTGTATGACCAGGAAAATTTGCCAATTTCCTCATTGTCATACAGAGGTTTGCCTGATTGGGAAAAGTTTTGGTCCTTTCAGAATCTTGATTACCACAACTTTATTTTTTAAAAAAGAGGGAGAGAAAGAGAAGGATTTTGCCCATTTGTTCAGAATCAGAGCAGAATTCAAAACTTTACTTGTAGGAAAAACAAAGCTAAAAGGCTTGAAGGCAAGAATTTTGACATTCTTTTTGGAAAGTCTACTTATGAGGAAGAAAACGTACTTGTCAAATCTATACTTAAGCATAAAAAAGGACTGCTGCCCAAAAGTAGCCATTTTCCTACTTTCTCATGCTAATGTCCTGTTTATAACTGGCACCTTTACTGCCTACCACTATATCAATTTCACTTCCCCAGAGAAAGAAAAACCAGATCCTGTGACTAGTGTACTGGATTGATAATCTAGCCTAATGCTGACAGATAAATGCACTAATTTTCTTCTGTGGTTGGCTCCACATTGCAGAGTAAATCTGCTTCTAACAACTGTCTCAATAGGCTCTGTAACCTGTCCAAGAGATGATGTCAAGTGCTACAAGGGCCTAGGGCTAGTATGGCAGGTAAGAGTTACCACTGGGATAAAGTTACAGGTGAGGTTTTGAATGAGAGGGTTATTTTAAATGAAAACCTGGCTGGAAATACAGATTGGTTTTTTAAAAAGTCAAGAGTAAAGGAATAAAGAGCAACTTTTATAATTTTTGGTGGGGGTCTACATCTTTTGTATGAAAATCAGCATATTCTAAGCTAAGGTATTGCGATATCCAGGAAACACAAGGAGTTATTTCTCTGGGTAGTGGTACATGGGAAAATGATGTGCTTTGCCCTGTGTTTGATGAATTTGGTTTGATGAATTTGGTGGAGTCTGTGGATCACTGGGACCATTTGTAACTCAGGAAGAGAATTCAAGCCTGAGCAGCATTCCCAGAGCACAAGAAGGTACTGGAGGATACTGGTGCCTGCTCCCACCTCCTGTGTTGCCAAAAGCCTCTGTGCAGACAGGTACCAGAGCTGACTCCAGATGCTGTGCACTCAGGCAGTGATGATTGTGTTGAAGGCTCACTGGACATACAGATGCTGGAAGGAGACAGGACTTGTTATTTTAAGGTTTAATTCCAATGATGGGGGAAAAATGCAAAACAATTAAGTTTTTTTCCTTTTTTTTAAATCATTTAATGCCAAATATTTGGATCATTTCTAAGAATTTCAGCAACAATGGCAGAGCCAGGAGGATTTCAGTGTCAATTTGCTCTTATTGGTTTTTTTGTTGAATTCCAGGATCACTACTCTGGTTGCTACCAATTTATAGCACTTCAATGTTCATTTATCATTTTGACCAAAAAGAGTAACTTTGGTGGGCATTTATTGATTCCCTCTTTGGAAAAGATCACAAGCAATAGCTTTTAAATAAAAAGGATCTTTGGGTTACATGGATAACCCTGGCACTGAGGGATATGTCTCTTACTCTGCTCTCATGTCTAATATGTTCAATCAGCTCCCACTCCCCTAACCTGAAACAAAAATAAAACCTCATTTTAATCACATCTTTTTCTCCTGATTTTCACTCTCCACCTCCTGACCTTTCCATGTGAAGAGGATCACGCAGAACATTTCAGCTTTTCTTAGGCTAACTTTTGCTCACTTTGAATAGCACTTATATAGGTCAATAGCATCACTTCCCCTTTCGCCCCCCTCCCCATCACAGAAGAAATACAGGATCTAACCTCTTTAATGCACCAGTCAACGGGATCACTTTTTATTTGTTTATGGCACAGGAAGTTTGATATTTAAATGAAACTAAATATTCAAGAGAGAAACTAACTTTATAGATTCTGTTTTCAGGTTTTTTGTTTGGTTGGTTTTGGTTTTTTTGTTTTTTTTTTTTTTGTTTGTTTGTTTTTGTGGGTTTTTTTTGGGTTTTTTTTTAAATATTTGTACAGCACCAAGTACATCTGGCTGTGAATTAAGGCTCCTTAGGGCTATTTCAATATGACTAGCAGTAACAGCAGGAGTACTCAGACTACAAACTCCAGCATTAACAATGGTGGATCTATTCTCATTACAGAATATGTGAAAAGAAAAAGCTATATTAATAGTGTGTACTATGGCATGCACAAAATCCCCTGTACATTGTAGGCAAGCTATAGTTCACTGATTTCATTGCTACAGAAAAATTCCAAAAACCAGCCAATCCCTGAATGAAGCAGGTCACTGATTTGGTCATATTCCAATATATTATTGTTATGGTCACAAAGAGATGATAAAACATGTGTAGAAGGACACGGAGAGAAACTATTCTTTGAGAACAACAAAGGTATAGATATTTTGTGCATTTTCTGAAATTTTCTACAATTAGCATAGGTTTCTCTTCTTTTTTCCCCTTTTATTTATTTTTTTTTTTTCCCTGAACATTTCTGAATGCCCCCGTTTCCTGAGCAGAGGAAGCTAAAAGTTTCGGTAACATTTCAGGCGGACTGTTTATCTTTTAATTGTGTATGACTATTCAGTGAACCCAATCCTGCTCCTGTGGAAGTCTAATGAGAACTTGGGTACTGAATTCCCTGGGAACTGGATGAAGCCTCCAACTACTGACTTTGTAAGGCTTCAGCCATGCAAAACCCTGCTGGCACAAGTAACGCAGAAGAGCAAAAATAAAAATCCTGCTTCTTTGAAATGTTTAACCACAGCTCATTTGTTAATACAGTAGTTGAAAGGTGAAAAAAAAAAACCTCCCACTGATTCTGAAAAGTTTGGAAAAACGTATTATTTTTTAGGACAGCGACGCCTTCGCTAGATGTTAGCTCTGGAAATATTTAGACATAAATCAATTTCGTCCCAAAATAGAGTCCAAAAGAAAGGCTCTTCGGGAAGCGGAACAAAGTCCCGCATTGTGCTCCGTGGAATCCTTGTCGGGATGTGGCACTAGAGGGCACTGCCACATCGTCCCCAAAGGCACGGGGACAAAGGACACGCGTGCCCGCCTGCTTAACTTCCACACTCCGCTCTGCGGTCTGAGAAACAGGTTTTAATCACAGCGCAGAAATTATTAACTTCTTTTAGTAGCAGTGGGACTTCAATAGCCGGCCGTGTTGTTGAACAGTTAGCGCACGGAGCCTTCACGCCATGAATTTCTGACTCTTTGGGCTGCGGAGCGCGTTAAAAATAGTCTGCACTGAGTTAGCAGTTCTCATCAAAACAGTTGAAGGGGGCTGTATTTGGGAATTACGCTGCTGAATTAGCACAACAAATAAGGAATAATATGGGGCATAAGGCAAAGGAAACTTACACTTGGGCCGCTTCCTTTCTTTATGTTCAGTGCTGCTCACAGGCACCCTGCCCAAATGAGTTTGGGGGAAGAGCTGAAACTGGGAATCACAGGGGGGAAATAGGAAGAGAAATAGAAGGGAACTCCGCTTTTCTCTCAAATAAATACTACTTGCAACAGCTTGTAATAATTGCCTAACTGCATTTATTAAAATAAATGTGCCTCACTGAAGGGAAGCAACAAAAACATTTGAACGTTCCAAGTTTAGGCATTTTTTGATGTATTTTTAAGTGTTTTCTTTGATGGGTATGCAATGCTTGTTTCACTCAATGTTAGAGGATAAATACAAATGAAGGTTTTCTTTCAATGGCTCTGGCTGAGAGAGAGCACAGAGGTCGCTTTCAAGGTGACAAGATTTTTGTTGGAAAATGGTGAGTCCCCTGTTTCTCAAGAAACTCTGCTTTGTAGTCCATTGCTATGCACCTGAAAACTTCCCACTGACTTCCAGGGGAAATTTGGCTGCTCAGGAATGTGGGATTGGGCTCTGGAATGGCAGTCGAATACAGAGAATTTAACAATGCACAAAAATTTAACCCTTCAGTGGAACCATTCACAAGCTTAAAGCTATTCATGCATGTATTACCCTGCTTCATTTAGAAGACAGCCAGCAATGAATTTTTGATAGTAGACGATTATAAGGAAAAAACCCAGTGAGAAATTTTGGGGGTTTTTTGAAAACATGTGGTTCATCCAAACATCTAGCTTCTTAAGGCTTCATCTGATCTAAATCCGATTTCTGAAAGCTCTTGAAACTTGGCATCTAGTTCAGGGCACAATCCAACTCCCTTTAACCAGATAAGAATTCAGCTATTTATAATTGTAGTTAGAGGCAAGCCCGTAGTTATAAAAAGACCCACGAAATTCCTGCACTGTGCTTGGAACTCTGCAAGGGAGCGCTTCATTAGTGAAGTGCTATCGCTAAATTTAATTCTAAAATCAGCTAATTGGAAGTATTAAATCTGACCTGCTTTATGGCATCCATCAGGTGGAATGGTCACCTACGATACTGGTCTTGTTTAAATAGGGCTGGGAAGAAAGCAGAGATGTTTCTGACTTGGAGGCCTCCTATGTCAGATCCCAACTGGCATCGACAGAAGCTCCTCGTAAGCTGTAGACAGGACGGCACCAAAGCAGGGTGAGTGGTTGCCTGTGAGGCCAGAATGTCTGAACTCGATCAAGTGCTGCTGAGGAAAACAGCTTCAAGGCCACATGTGATAATTGGGAAAGGAGTCCAGCAGCTGAGGGGGGATCCTGTGGCTCGTGGGATGAGCACCAAGCTCCAGATTATCTCAATATGTCTCTTCATTAGAGGAGCAATAAGAAACCCTTTGGCTATGACGAAAGTGCAGCTGGGGTAATATTAAAAAAAAAAGAAGCCAAGTCCTAAGGTTTTGACAATTGTGCGTTTTCTTATTATGAGTTATGGAAACCTTGTTCTGTGCAGACAAGCCTGGGAAGGGATGAGTGAGCAGAATGCAATTTCTTTCCTAATATAAACAGATTATTTTGCATTATGGCAGATTTAGGAATGTAAAATGTTCACTCTGTAGCTAGTTAAAGGCTTACCATAATTGCTCTACTACTGCTATTGCTGCAGAATTCTCTGTCTTGTCCAACTGATGGATTTTGCTTGGTTTCCAGACTCTGTTTGCAGGGCTTTCTGGAAAAGGAAAGGGAGATCTGAGGACAGACCTCCATAGCTGGTGCTACAGATATTCTGCACTGTTCAACAGCTCATAACTCACTGAATCCAGGCTGAAAACATCCCTTAGAAAGACACAGAATCTAAAACATAAAAGGGAACCTTTGCCTACTCCCTTTCCAGGTGAGCAGCTGTTTGGGCAGCACAAAAAATATGAGACAGGGAAAATATAACCAGGTAGAAGTCAGCAGCAAAACGTGCCAGGAGATTTGGAGTTTTACCCCAGACAGCACCAGCTGAGCACTAAAAATTGAGTAAATTCCCTTTGCCTGAGCCTGCATCTCCAAACAGAAGCCTCAAACCCATTGACTGTGCATTCAGCTGGGGCCAATATGTTTCTGGAATAAGAAACCCAACAACTATTTATTATGTCCAAGTGAGATACTCTGCAATCCAAGGTCAAAATTCTATCTTCAAGCAACCCAAGCATTTTGCATGGAAAGACAGATGTAGGTACCAATTTAGTTACTAATTAATGTGTCAATACAAGATCAACCCCAAAAAAGCAGAATCCAAGCGCTCCCAAAATTTGGACAAGAATTCTAGTTTGGGCTTGCAAGCAGGTCTGCATGTTCAAATGGGTAGTCAAAGGCAACCAGGCTTCTTTTGTCAGAGAACCACTTTCTTAACTCTGCCAGCAGTGCTTCAGACTGTCTGACATTTTGTGTGGTATCTTTTTTTTTTTTTTTTTTTAAGACAGAATTAAAGGGAAAAGAAAAAAATCCTTAACCCAACATCTTTAGAGCTTTTGTTTTGGTTTTGCAACTTTTCTGTTTCTCAAAAAGAGCACCAAGTAATCTGTTGACAAGAGAAGGAAAATATACATTTAAGTAAGGAAAAACATGCAGCTAGAGTAAAACTGTGTCAGATTCTATTAATTCAGTTTTTCATTGTCTGATATTTCCAGGCACAGTGGGCTTTTTGGTAGACCTCTGAGCTCTGTTTTCTAACAGAGGCATAGCACAGGGCCTGTCAGGAAGAGGCAGTGCTCTCATTGTTATACACCTCAAAGAGACAATATAATCCTCACGCCTTCAGAAGGGCCAGGACTGAACCCCAAAACAACAGCCCTGTCTTCCTTTAAAAGGGTGAGCAAAGCTCAGTCAAAGCCTTGTTAGTGCATGCCTATGAATTATTCCCTCATCAAGTGGCCGATCACACTACATTAATATCGTGGGCACATTCTGCTTTGTTAGCAAAGCTGAATTCCACTGCGGCACTAATGAAGGACCAGTCCTCCTGTAAGACATGATATCTTCAGGATGTGTCTATTCTGCTATGAAATTATTTTCTTTTGTAAAGAGTATTATGAGATTACTAACTGGAAAATATTTAAGCACAACACAAGGGGGAAAATGTCTCTTTTGGGGAAGTTGCATGAATACACAGTAATGTAATTCAAATAAAAGCAAAAGTATCTAGTCAATATTAAGCACGTGTTCTTAGTGTTTGAGCCAAGGAAGCACTGAGCCTTTTACATGGCACTCCTACAGAAGTTGGTTCTTTATTTGTAGAGATTGAAGCAAGAAGAGGCTTTGCCAGATCCTTGTTCTACCTGGAGTGTTTTGCAAAGTCCACCTAAGTGGCATCGTGGTTTCCCTGTTGCATTAGGTGAAATCAGATCCTTACCAGCCCAATATTGAATTTCACAAGTAGCAAAACCAAGAAGAACAACAGTTACCTTGGCATTAATTTGGAAGCCATGAGACTGAGGCCAGTCTGGGACTGATCAAGAAGGGCAGGGGATTGCTGCACACAGCAACACGGCACTTCAAGGAAACTCACTTTACCTCATCTCTCCTCCCTCTGCTCGCATCACAACTGAGCACAAAAATCCAAAATATGCCGGAAAAGAAATCAAGTTGTAGCCAGATGTGTTGCACTGAATTTAACACTGTGAACCTCAAAACACATTTCCTGAAGTTAACTTCTATTTCAGCCTCAATAATACCCATCTACCTGGAGAAATATTTCTCTGAGATTGCGTGTCCCTCAATAACATCAGAAGTAGTGGAATAAATTATAAAGACTGTGTGCAGTGAAAAAATGCTGAATCTAATTTCCATCCGTCTCTCAGAAAATCCCCTACCTTTATTTTAAATTTCAGAGCAAAAAGAATTCCACCCAATGCCACAAATTTAAAAGATGTAACTGGTACAAATCAACACATTGAGTTCTAATCCCCTTTTCCTGACTATTTTGCACAAAGCAACCGAGTTCACCCAAAACAAAATTTGTTCCAAAATTGATTCAAGGCTTTCTGAAATCATCAGAACTTTTTCCATAAATTTCCAAGGGTTTTCAGTCTGGCAGTTAAACAAGTCATTAATGAATTTTAAAATTGGAAGGCTGATTTAGTGTGCAGTTAAGGATTTGATAACCTGTACACAAACCCAAGGATTTTCTATAGTCCTCAGTGCTGTCCAAGCTCTTCTCTCATCTAGGTCAGCAGAAGCCCTAACATTAAGTGGTTTTTAAAATTCCTCTATCCTGTTAAATTTAGACACATTAATCTAGTACCAAAAGAAGGCTATGCATCTCATACAGGGCCTGATCCTTTCCAATTTACACAGGAGTAATGTCATATGCTTACCAGTCTTGGTGGGATTCCTCAGTGTACACTTCCACACAATCAAGAATAATTTACAGAAAACCCGTACCAAGATGTGTTATCCTTCACAGGATGTTTGCATATATTCTTCCTCGCTGATCCTATAATATTCCTTGCTTGGGTGCTTTGGGATCATTATACACTAAGCCACTTCTTTTTCCTTTATTTTTTATCATTACATGAAGTAAAACTCAATTTTAAATAAGCTTGTGTATTCCACTTCACCAGTGCTGACAGACAAAATGTCACATATTACTTCTTTTTGTTAGGAAGTCACTATTCTCTCTCAGTTGCATAATCCTAACACAAAGTAGAGAGTATTTGAGGGTTTGTTTAAAATTATTCACTTTCATTATACTGCTACAAATGGTGCTGACAGCAAAACCACTTGCTTGCCTAAAATAAAATGAAACATAAAGGTTTTATTTTCTTGCATATGAAAAGTTGTGTGGACTACTTTACTGCATTTGTTAGTTTTACAGAAGTAATCTCACTTCCTCAAATTTCACTCAGTTCCTACCAACTAAACATCAAGCTTCCAGGATTACTGCATACAATATTTTTAATTTTCGTGTGATAGCAGACAGTTCTCTCTTGTTCATTACTTATTTTATTATGGGTAAATTCTGCCTCCAAGAAAAATTTGTCTTCCCTCTCCTTAGTAATAATCTGCAGGAGTTCAGCAAACAGAAAGTAGTAGATAAGGGAAACAGCCAGAAGAAATCCTTCCAAAATTTTATAGTTATAATTAAAGAGAAAAAGTGCTCAACTATTTATCATTTAGAAAAAGCATTTACTTCAGCAGTTGCCCTACGCAGCAACACTGAGATAAAATTAAAAAACCCTTGTGCTCTTCCTGAGGTTGCTCATCTTGCTTCTGCCACACCAGTCAAATAGGAAGAGATCAACACACTGCAGTGAAGGGGACAGTATGTAAGTAATTTTTGAGATGTCATGCACGCAGGTCCAGCTGCTCAGCCATCGTGGTTGTTAGCATTTGGCCTTTTGCCATCAGCTGACAGCCAAGCAGAAAATAAACCATAAGGGTTAAATCATGTCTACTTATAGACTAAATTTGCTGGCCCAAGGCACACTGCAATGGTGGCCAAGAAAGGCAGGAGCACAGGGAATTAGCCTTTACCACAACACTCGCAGCAGGAACAGACCGAGCCAATCACGAGGTAATTCCTCTGAACTGTGTGTCCAGAAAATTTCTCATAAAACCTACGCTACTTCTTCTGCAGTGCCACACTCTTGTCATATATTTGATCTATGGAAGGGCTGAAATTTTATTAAAAATGTGTTGCAGAGATAAATTCAGTCAGTCAATCCAACAGCCCTCCGTTGGTGAAAACTTACTCTCTATGCCTCAAAAGTTGGGATTTGCAAAGTGAGCAAACTTTTGACAACAATGAAAATTGGGCTAGTGATTGCACACACATATATTACCTCCTGCATAGGGCGTTGGGTTTACTTAATTATTTGTTAAGCAGTTGGGTCTTTTATGTGTCACTTGAAAATCTGAACAAAATATTTCAAGGGACAAAGATCACCTGAAGAATTTTCCAGCTCCAACCTAGATAGCTGTGGGCTTTGTTGTCGCAGAAAACTCTGTGGCAACATTAGTAGAGACAGGAGACTTTAGCCACTCTCCTACTGATTTCCTATGCTGTACACAGAAAACTCTCAGGACTAATATAAACCAAGGGGTATCATTTTTTATCAGAAAGCATCTGATCAGAAAAATCAAAGATCTTATCCTGTGCACACTGTTTCATACAGTACCTGAACTGGAACTCTCTGCTACCCCTCCTACATATTCAGAACAGCGCCCAAAGCACTGCTATGATTTTTTCTACTATTTTGCATAAAGATGTGAAGCAGAACAGGAGCACTGTTCAATACAGGACTAGAGGAAAATGTTTCTTGATCAGGCCCCTCTGCTTTTCCAGGTACTTGATTATATAAGACTATTAAATAGATAAAGAACATTCAGTTTACAATCACAGTCCCAGGTTACAATAGGAGGAGTAGTAATACAGACATCTGATATCAAGGAAGGTACACACAGGTAACAAGGAGATGTGTTCTTGTGCTTACACGTCCCGTTCATCACTTATTGAAGAACACTCACAGATCACATCAGCTTCTTGTTAACACCGAGAACCAGTGAGTTCTCTGAGCTTCACCCTTTCTTCTCCCTCTGCCACATAGGGAGGCAGACAGGTGCCTTCCTTGCAGACAGAGAAAGAGAGTCCAAATGGCTCCAGGAACCAAAAAAAACAGAAAAGCTGCAGAGTGGCCAGTTCAAAACAGTGCAGTGACTTTGCTGTAGTAACAGCCAACTACATCAAGGAGTGGTAAGGGATCAAGAGATTCTGTAGGACCAGAGAGGCTTGAGAGGTGGCATGTGGCAGAACACACATGGGACTGCTAAACCAATTCATTTGTTGGAAACATTCAGTTGTTCAAAAGTACACACCACACTTAATATGAAGCACTATTACTGTAACCGAAAAATACTGTCTCTTTATTTTATTTCACTGATAAAATACCTAAAACCTTGCAGCCCCAAATAATTCAGAGCATAGAGTATAAGTAAATCTTAATTGACAGATTAGGAATGTTTTCATGGCCATAAAGATGTGACAGATATTAGTGAATTAAAGGCAACTATATTCAGGCTTTTGGAAAACCCATATTATAAGTATCCACAGGGTCCAGAATCACTGGGACGTAAGAGAGCAATATGTACAAGAAACAGAGACGCTTTTAATCCTCACATCTGTGACAGGTGGAGATTGTGAGAGGAATGCTCTTATAAATAAAAGGGACCCATGTTGTTAAGCTGCTCTTGTCACTCCAGGCCAGGTAAATCTCACAAGAGAAATGTGTGTTCTGAAAGTGCTGGAGATTATATAAAGAACCAGAGAAAATGCAAAAGCTACACTGACCCAAAAAGACACAGAGGCAGCAAACAGCACTAATGTTTCTGTGGATGCAAAGCCCGAGGGTACTTGTCCTCTCTCATTATAACTGAGTGGGTTCGTTTCATACAAACTCTGGATTTTCATGTACAAAGAGGTTATTGCACGACCTCTGCTTCATGGTAACTGTCTGTGCATGTGCTCTAAGCTGGTGGCTCAGGTAACTGGAATTAGCTAATTTCTTTCTTTCACTCAGAGCTGAGGGCTAAGACAACATGAATTACTTCCCATTTTTCAAGAGCAAGAGGCATGCATGGAAGATTGAGGTAAATCAGTTTATGTGCAGGAAATTATTACCTAATCTAAGTCTTCACTTGTGTTTATGTTTTGGGTTCCTCTTCATTACTGAATGGGGGATACTTCTTTTATCTGCATTTTTACACATGTTCTGAAGGAGTTCTTGACTCACATACTGAAAAGCAATAATCATGGCTGGTAGATGCTAGAACGCTTTTTTATAGATATAGCTATAGCACACACACTAAGCAAGATACCTTGCCTTTTAAGAAAAAGGTGAATAAATACATACTCAGTTTCTACTGTCACCTGGGGTGTTCATCATCTCGGTTTCTCCCTGATTGTGCTCAGCTCTGCTTCATTTCTGGAGTTTGCATTCTGAATTCACTGGGTTGATCAAACTTCACCCATCCGTGTCAGACCATCTCTCCACTTCTCATCATTTTCTCCTATTCCTCCAAGTAAGACACTTCAATGCTGCCTCAGAGCAGACTGATTTCCAGTGCCACTTACATAGAACATTGCTGGCAACTACCTGCCAGCGCTGAGTCTTTTGGTTGGTATCTGACAGACATTGCATATGGGGAATTATGTTGTGCTCCAACTTTAGAGATAGATCCTACCTGCAGGACCCTGTCACCACTGAAAGTTTCATTATCTCTGAATCATCAGAATAATATTGCTCCATGAAGCAATTTCTAAAAACAGAAGATCAAAATTTTGGTATATGCTTCCCAGGCTGACATTATAATTCAAAATAATTCTTGTGATATTTTTCATTTGCACATCTATATGTACTGTATAAAGCTGGGGAAACTGAGACAGAAAAGAAGGAACCTGTTTCACCAGCATTGCACAGAAGGACAGAAGAGAATATAGAAAGAGAAAACTCAAACCTTGCACTTTCACATGCAGAGTTGCTCTGACAGGTCCTGCCTACGTACCAACAAAATTAATATCTAAAATTATTTGCCACTCAGCTGCATGTGGCCCTAAGTGAATAAATTGATCACAGTGAAGCTTAAAGACACAAATGCATTCACTCTTCTTCCTACTGAAAATAATCTATGGATTTGTGTTGCAACTTGTTCCTTCCAAATTTCTATGCCTAAAGAAAATTCAAATTATTCTCTTCTAACATCTATGTGACATAAAGAAAGATTTTTGTAATATCATCATTTCAAATTAACCTAGAAAGAAGGAACCCAGGGGATTCACTGAACTTCTAGCTCTTTATAATTTGTGGGCAAGTGCACGCAATTATATTACAAAGCCTAAATATAATATAAAATGTAACTTGACAAAAACTTAAACCGAACTTAACTGTGTTGGTGAGCTATTGTGATAAAAAATTAACATGTTTGAGGAAGTCTGATTTGCATTACACAGTACCTGTAATCAAATTACCTCTAAATGTTATGCCATGTCACACTGTGTTTGAGAGGTTGCTGTCAAAAATGCATACATACGCTTTGCAGTTTGACTCAACCTGGCTTCCTTTTAAGCGATCATGTATGCCTCTGAGCCACTTCAGCCGAACGGTGGTAAAATACGGAGGATGGCAATTCAATTTCATTAAACCTTTCAAGAAGGCAAGAGCAGATAAGCTTTGCTTGTTCGTGTCAATGATAATATTCAGCGCAGCCTAAATCTAATTCAATAGGTTTGCTCCCGCTCTCTTGACACATTGTCATTTCCGAACCCAGTCCCCCGCCACCCCCTCCCTGCTCCAGTTGCAGCGAAACTTTGCGAAGTGCATAACCCGCAGCCATGGGCGCCTTCCCAGTGGATGTGTGGCGGGTCAAGCCCAGCCCTGGGTCTGTGCATGGGGCTGGGTCGCTCAGGTGGTGGCTGCCGGACACCGTGTCCGCTGACCTCATTGCAGCCACAGATGTTTACTGCACTTTGGACGATCCGCAGAAAGCAGAGCAGTAAAGTAGGCCAGCTTGCGGGAAGGCTGTTACCCACAATTCATGGAAAAATGCCGGATAGTTCCCACTAGGTTGTGGTCGGCTAGGAAACGGCAACTTATTAATCTTGTGTCAGAGGGCCAGCTGCAAGGCTGGCAGTTACCATATTTCACCACCAACTCCGTGTCTGGACAGCCATTGTCTATTTCTTATGAAAAACTCCACAAATCAGCTGCTATTTTGCCCCTTTTACGTGCAGAAACGGCGCTTGGGGCTGAGGTGGCTCTGGCGCATCATCCGCACGGCAGTCAGGTTTGCTAATTCAGAGCGACTGCCTAGTTTCCAACTTTAATGATATTCCCTCAGCATATCACTATGGTTGCCTGGCGACCGGATTTCAGCTAGGCCTCTCATTTGATTCCCACACATCAGACCCTGAAAAGCACTTTTTTTCCTCCCTCCGCTTTTGATTCCGGCTCCTCTGAAACCCTTCCCCCTGCGGTGTCGGTATGGGTGGGCAGCGCGGTGGCAGAACAAGGCCAGGGGTGACGGGAGGCCTGGAGGCTCCTGGTCACACATCAAGGCCTGGAAACAAAGCCGCCAGGAGCCCTTCCTGACAAACACAAATTCCCTTCAGAAAAAGCAAATTTGGTCTTCCCTTCGTAGCGTGGGTGTCATTTTAAGACTTTCTTTAGACACTTTACTAAATCTGACGCTTTCTATTGTTTTTTAGGCCGTTTCTCACAAAAGGCTTCCTATTATCAACAAGTTGCTATTGGAGTAAGCAAACAGCTTGTGAAGGCCTGAAATAATCTAATAAGCAATAGGCTTGCGTGCTTTATGTACCCACACCTTTATGGGAAACAAAGTCTGTTTGGATAAATAATTTTCCACTTTTTGCTCAGTTTCAGTTAAAGTATCCTTTTTAGATTAATGGTTTTTTTAGCTCTGCACCCGTCCCCCTAGCATATACACAAACTCCCTCTACGCAGCATAGTATAGCTATTTTTCATAAACTGCTCTGGCTCAAACAAAAGAATTATTTAAACATTTTGTTTCTTGGTGCAATTAAGGTCTGATCAATAGGACAAATGCAAGGGCTGCACTGACTTTTTCATTCTTCTCTTGGCTACAACTGAAAGTCTTCACAAAGTTAAAGAATTGACTACACTGGAAGCCAGATCAGCTTACACCAGCTGAAGGCTTAGTCCTGAATCTTTAATGTGCTGTGGCAAAAAAAATGTGTTAGCTATAATGAATGTTTGCTAAACGGTTTTACAAACAAAACACAGGATTATTTCAGTATTAAAAAAATATCAGTAATATAAATTATACCAGATGGGGAATCACCATGTATATAATAATACCATAAATGGTTTTCAAATATTAGTGTTGAGGAAAATGCAGTCAGCTGGATAATTTACTAAAGGTTCAATGTGAGCACTACAGAAGTAGCTTAAATACAATGTTCTGCTTCTTGTTTGCATGGCTTTCAGATCATACCCTGTGCAGCCTGCTGAGGATATAAAAATTCTTAGTTATTTGTCATAAACCACTATTCAAATGTCTATTAGTGATAAGGACAGTGACACCCAAATTCATGGCAAAGCATGAACAGCAGGAGTAGGTCAAACCTTGTTAGTCTATACAGATCTGAATTGCCTCATCTTTTGTACTGATTGCAGTCTTTTGTTTAGAGATCCTCAAAAATCCCTAACTCCTCAAGTTATTTGGTTACAGGAGGACCTTAGCTCATTATTTTTTAAAGTTCATAGCTCTTATGTTTGAAGAAAATGTGATTTTATTTTTGTTTAAAAAAACCCAACCATCCAAATAAATAAAAACAAAAAAAAAAAAAAAACCAAAAAACCAACACACCAAAAAACCAACCAAGACAGCAGATAGTTTCTTATGCTTTGAAGTTTTCATTTTGAGATTTCTTGGTTTTTCATGAAGCTTCCACATTGCAGGGAGGGGCACAAAGTTTCTCAATGTATTATCTGGCAGTCCTGACTATCCATGATAGGAGACATTTAGGTTTAATTTGTCATGAGCACATCCCAGGATAAGATTCTGTCCAGACAATGACCAACTCAAACTAGAGAACTCACTGGTAGTCTGCAGTCCCATTTGAATATTGCATTGTGATAATATGGAACCATGTTCATTTTCAAAACAAGAATGATGCAGTGGGATTTCACAGCATGCCCACCACTGGTCCCCCATTTGTCTGTCATGTGATATCACAACAATGTGGGGAGGACTTTTCAGAGGTTCTTTTACATTCTATCCTGGGCTTCCCAATCCTTATGGAACAGAGCTGCCTCCTAGAGTCCAGCCTGTGCCCTAATAATATTGAGGTTACCTGACACCTCATGTGACACTAGTGTGCACTCCCTGCGACACTAGTTTTCTATGCACCATTTATTGCTGGTTACATCCTCATTTGAGACTCAGCTGGGGAGAAGTTCGGTTCCAGAAACGGGACTTGCAATTGGAAGCAGTCACATCTCAGAAAATCTCTTGAGAACAAAGGTAGCCAACTAGGAAATATGGGTTATACATTTCTAGACCTGCAAAGCCACGCAGAAAATTTTAAAGGCTAGTAATGTATTTGCATTCCACGTGTCAAATTAATTTTCCAAGCAGTTGTAGATGTATGATACAAGGAGATAATTTCCTGACAGACAGTGCTGCTCATCAGAGTTATCATCACTAAATGCTAACACCTGCAGGACAGAAAGTTCTAGCACATGAGTAAATTGTTTTGCTTATCTACACTGAGACAAATTGTGCTCAGTTACATCAATAACAACTGTGTCAGGGAAGTGTCCTCATTTTCCCACAAGTAGGAAGGAGAATTCTGCTACTGCATAACATTTCACGGGAAGTGAAACTAGAAGAATTCAGCATATTGGAACACTTCAAAATACATTTATACTACTATAGCTCTAATTAAATGTACCTCAAATGCACCTTGTGAAATGTATGCTCATATGAACATAGAAAGGATTTAGATACATAGCCCCCGTTACTATCTGCAAATTTCTTTGTTGAAAGAACAGATGTTTGATTTTGTGTTAGAGGTAAAACTGGGACTTCTAACCTTTTCCTCTCTCTCTCTCCCCTAACCTAGAGCAGGTTTCAGATCTGTATCCTTTACTCAGCAACAACTAAGTGCTCACAAGGTAAGAGATTTAAACTCTTTATTTTTCTTATCAATCATTTGCAATAACTGTTAGCATTGAAGATCCACTACCCACTGCAATGTTTCTAACTTACTTATTAAGTTGTTAAGGACGTTGTTTTGTACAGTACACTCCTGACATGTTAAAAAAGAATGTTTTCAGATTAGTGTTCAAGCTTCATTTTTCTTTTTGCTGAAAGTTTTAATTAATACATTAAGCACATTATAGCTGTGCAGATGGTTAAAGGAGATACGTATTTATACATTCTACTGATTCAGTTTTCTCAGTTATTATAGCATTATGCTATACATGCAACAAGAACATAGTGCCCTTTGAGAATTGCTTCCATACTGTTTAATCGAAATTGAAATACACAAACAAAAAATCCCATCTGCAATAATGGGATGTATACACCACATTAAGTTACCCTCCCCCATCTACTGGAAGTATTTCCCAGAAAGAAAGGTAAATGCTCAATATTGCTTTGCTGCTGGAAGGCAGCCTTGTGATGCAGTCTGGAAATAGGATTGCCCTCTAGTTATCTCACAACCTTCTAGCTCTGGGTAGAGCAGCCAAAAAAGGTAGATTTGCCAAATAAGTACTTTATCTGAAAGCTTTATTCTCTCGTATTGCAAGAAACTAAGGCATCAGCATTAACTTAATTTTTTTTGCTGTTGTTCTTTTGTGGCAACACATTCTGGTTCTGGCTCTGGGTTTGGTATGGAAAGCTTTTTTGGGGCTGTGGAAATAGTCTCTGGAACTTTCTTATCTATTATTTGATTTTATGGCTTCCAGTGAACACTAGGGGCTGGATTTGATAACCTAGGAAACTCTTCTACTTTCTGTCATCCTAAATGAAAGGCAGTGAAAATCACTAGAGCTAAAGTGGGTAAGAGACTGCATGAGTACACAGAATTATTTTCATTGTCTACTTGTAGAAACTCTTAGATGTTTAAAAGGACTCATAGCTATTAAAAAAACCCAAGCAAACAAACAAAATCAAAAAGAAACATAATTAAGACTTTTGAAAAAACTGTAATCAGGATTTTGATACAAAAATGCACATTCTCAGATTTGTTCCCTCAAAAAGAAAAAAAGAAAACTTCTGGGCATACTATCTATATATAAGTACGTGCTGCTATTCATGGTATATTTAGAGTCCCAGATTTTAGAAAAAATACTTTTGTGTTGATTGAGCACTAGAAATAAAACTGACCAAATACAGAAGGTGCACAGCATGCCCAGAATCAAGTGGTCAGAGGAAAGGGACTGGAGATGTAGCACATCGTATTTCTTGCATCAGAATTCTTGTGTTCTAGTGAGCAAGGCAGGTTTAAAACTCTTTGCCTAAAATATGACTTTTATTTTGATGAGATTCATTATAGGTCACAGAAATTTTGGCCCATTTTCCACTGATTTGAGATCCAACTAATAATGAATCAGAAGCAAAACCAAGAATAGATCTAAGGAGTTCTGAATCACAAGCCACCTCTTTCTCAAGACACCCACTCCCTCCCAATCAGACAGACGTCCCTTGTTTCTAAATAAATGCATTTAGTTACAAAATGGATTTATTTATTTTTAGCAAAAAATGCTCATAGTGACAAAATTTTCCATCCAGTTAATGACAAAATATATTCTGTTGCATAAGATTTGCACTCGTGCGTAAAATTGCTTCTCTTGCCATAATTAATGTATAGATTGAAATTATAAGGCATCTAGAGTTGCTGATGTGTTGCTGAACACCCCCATTTCTCTTTTCCTTTTTTCTTTCACATTTCAAGAACACAACAGAATACCTAAACACTAAAGAAAGACACAAACACACAGAGAAATGCACTTTTATTACTTCAAAATGCAAGAAAACCATTGCCCCATATGAATCCAGAACAACTCTGTCACCCTCCCATGGCAGAAGCAGTTGTGATAGAGTCAGCTACACCCCTGAGCTAACAGAACTTTGTATCTTGGTTCAGACCATTGGGGGACTTGCATATCTAGAGCACAGTGCTCCTCGGTAGCTTTGCTGCTGCCAAACTTCAGCAAAGCATCTGCCTTATGCAAGCAAACAAAGAAATAATCCCGAGATGGTTCTTATGCCTTACACCACCACAGATATCTTGAGTCATAAATCTTTCATCTGAATGTGTTGTTAAATTAAGATCTGTGAGCGGTGCACGAGTTAAAATTATCTCACTGTGATTTAATTATCTTAATTATCTGAGTGGCATAGTGTTTCTACAATGCAGAACCACCTCTGATGAACAAACTACACTCAATAAAATAAATAGCAAGTCAAATCACTGCATAAGATTTGAAAATAAACTAATTCCAGGGATAAAAGACACTTTAATTTCCTGTCCTCCACTCCTCCCTTTTCACTTGCATCTGTAGACTAAGAAAGGAAAATATCCTATATCTTGGCAAAAACCTAAAGTTCTGTCCTGAGTAACACATGAATATTTAAAGAGCAGGTTTATTGTAAAAGAAATCCCCTGGAAAAAGCATCCCTTCCTAACTGCCTGTTGCAAGAGTTTGGAGTGTCTGGGAAAATTTTGAATGAACCTCTAGACATACAGAAAGCCTCCTCACTGCGTCTACCCTTTTCTGAAATATTTCCAAAAAAAACCCCCATCTCTATACTTGACAGACCATCTCAAAATATGTTTGCTACTGACAAAAGGCTCCCACGCACACCTTCTTTTTTTTTTTTTTTTTTTTTATTTTTATTTTTTTTTTTTTTTTGGCAAGCATTGAGTCATGGAGAGAGAAAGTTATTTGCCTCAAATTTGTGCCAGAGCCCAGCTAGTACCAGACCTCTGTCTGTTCATTCTCCAGTCCTGTGTTTTAACCACGAGACTGTGCCTTTCCTGGCACTCATTAGAGGACTGGAATGTGCTTATGGTCAAGATTTTTCCAGTCAAAGGCAAACACATGAAAGAAAAAAAAAAAAAAAACAAAAAAACAAGGTATGTAACCAATGAGGAGTTTTTTTAGCATCATTGTATTAGGTATGTTAGAGAAAACAAGGTTAGATTTGAAAATGAAGGTGGGAGGCAATTGATGTTAGCAGCAAAAGCTGGATTCATTCAATAGGTCTGTGGACATTTTCTGATTTAACATATTTTCACGTAAGCAGTAGGTTTCCAGAGCCTGCTATAATTGCCAGTGACTGCTCTGTCACTGTATGATGTGAATGAATGCTAAAAATAACACACATTCTATGCTGTGGCTACCCAGTAGGGATTTCATTCAACCTGGGTTTGTGTATATTTCCTGTTCCACCTTCACAGCAATGATGTGCAGAGAAACTGCAACAATGGTCTATTTTTGTGTAGCATGGATCTAGAATGCAGATTAAATCTTTTTAATATGCAGCCTGGCCTTGATCTCCTAAGACAAAGATCCACCCAAAGACAATGAAATTTCATCTGACACAACACGGCTCAAAACACTTGATTGCAAAGGGAAGGTAAGCCATGGTACAGTGACAGAACACAGCCATGAGAAGATAACCTTGCCCAGTAAAGGCATCTCACCACAGAAGCAAAACTTGCACTTCCAAGACAGACCATGAGCGAACAAAAACTTGAGCCAACATATTTCTTGGGGAATGTTTATCCTTTGTGCCAAAATCCAGCTCACCAGATGTTGTCCTCTTGAAACCTTTTGGTTAAAACCAATCTCTAAACTAAACTTTTTGTCTATTATTCAGTAAACAATTATATCTGGAAGAGATTGATAGGAAACAATGTATATTACTTAACACAGAACCTAACTTGCTGTCATCTCTTACACAATATATATGTGGTCACAGAGAGGCTGACAACTCATTAACCAGACAAAATCTCTAAATGAGCAGACATTGCTACAGGCAGAAAAGAGAGCTCCTCCATCATTTCTGAGTCACTGGGAAAAGACTTTCTATAGGAAAACATGGAGGGGAAACAGGAGTACAGTGCTGTGCAGGAGGGAGGTGGCCCTAAAAGAGACCTGCCCAAAGTGTAAAACACAGGATTTGGTCAAGTCAGGTCACAGTGCAGTGAGGGGCTACTTCATGCATCCTAAATCCATCCATGGTAGGACCTCAGGAGCTACTTCTGCTTTAGAGGGACTGCCTGGATTCAACTTCTACATCCTATAGAAAATATATTGCCAGATGAGCACGCAAGCATGGCTCTGACACAGATTCTGGGGAGGTTACTCAGGTCTCAGTAGAGGTTCCTTTGGGCCAAGGTGTCTGCCATCAGCAGAAAGTACCCTGGTGACACACAGCACTCATGCCCAGGGTCAGCATCACTTCCCAATGTGCCATCAGTTTCATGCAAGAGAAGGACACTCAGAAGTATCCTTGTCAGTGAAATGATGACTTGCCTTCCTGTGGAAGTTCTGAGGTTTGGGGGAGTGGGGTGTGGGTAGTTTTTGATTGCTGTTTTTTTGGTTTTGTGGTTGTTTTTTGTTTGTTTGTTTGTAGTTTTGTTTTGTTTTGTTTTGTTTGGGTTTTTCATGTTTTGGTGGGGTGATAGGGATAGGTGTGAGCAAATAAATGAAATATGAACAGCAGCTCTGGAGAGCTTTCTACAGCTCATAAGGATGGTAATTAGATTTGAAACTACATACTCTCACTTCATTCCACAAAGGGCAGAGCACAGTCAGGGGATCCACTCAAGGCAGCATTGAGATACAGATTTTTAAGAATATGAGTAGTCCCATTCCTAGGTTGCATGCTTTTTAATAACAACATCACATTAGGCTTCTTCAATGGATCAAACTTGAAATACAAAATTGGACATGAATGTAGCTGAGGGTACAACTGAAAATTGTAGAAAATCACTTTGTGCAGAAGTTCAGAAGACAAATTTGAAGCTGCTCTGCTCCAGTGGCTGAGATGAGAGATTACGTTTATAAAAAGGAATTATCTACCTTATTAAAACTTTGCAAGCTTCTGTTGTCTGTGGGTCATCTGACTGGTACTCAGCAAATAGTGCTGAGGTTTTCTTTTTCCTACTTTGTAAATAATGAATGAATAAGAACTTACTGTGAAGTGCCAGCTTAATTTTAAGGGGAATTATCTGAGGCCTAGTAAAACCAGAATCTGAGAGGATTTTCTAGCTGAAGACTTGCACAGCCATTTCAGCACCAGGTTTATATTCTAGACTTTTTTGTCCGAGTCTAATGTATATTAAGTACAAATGCACCTTGTCTGCTGTGGCAACAATATGTGCAAATCAATAGGAGTTCTGCCACTGATTTAAAAAGAAACAAAGCTGGATAGATAAATATACTGTAACTACTGTTAATATGATAAGAGAAAATATAAAACAAAACCCACCAATATTTGATAGCTTATTTAATGGTATTTGTGTTTATAACTATTAGCCTTTAGAAAACAGATCCCAGAATGACCTCCAGAATAAACTCTCTTTAAAGGAAGTTTAAAAAACAATTTCGCTTATCTTTTAAGCAATCAAAAGTAACTACTCAAAACACATTTTTCTTTATGCACTAGGATATTGCATGGCACAGTCCCTCTCCTTTAAGTAACCATGTAAGCACATATTTCAAAATCACCATCTGAATACATTGGGGAAGCACAGCAACAGTTTGCTGCAGTGGGGCTACCCTGATATCTGACGACAGAAGGCATGATCCACAGTTTTATATCTAGTTCCTGCATGTATTCCCGCAGCCTCCCTCTCCATCAGGCTGGTTTTGTGTGCACCAAGCACCAATCCCCCAGCGTGTCTGGGTTATTTCCAAATGCCCAGGGCACGCAGGCCCCGCGCTGTGACAATGCACTCTTGTCACAGAAGCTGCCACCGGCCCCTGAGTTCGCCCTGGCAGGTCTGTCTGCAGCGTGGCTGTTCCCGGCTGTCCCCAGGCAGCTCTACCTCGAGATGCCGATGGACTGATGTCAGCTTTTGAAATGAGCTTGCTGGGAGTGCCTAGATTAGCTGTGTTGCCAGGCTCTCGCCACTCTAACCCCCTTTTCCACTTCAGTGGGTTGAGCTTTTGACACTCTGAAAAGCACCATTTAAAATTAATTAAAGCTCCTTATTTTGTACCAAATCTTACCGCTACCAGCTCTGTTTATTATGTTTTATGCAGGGTAGGGGGTACCAGTCTGAAAGGTATTCTGGGCTGGGCTACCAAAACTCACGGATGAGGAGATATTTGCAGGGCAAACAGGATGTTAACAGTGTTTCCAAAAATCACAGCTTTTGCACAGATTACTGGAATCCTCTGGTGGAATCCGCATGTCCCACTGCAAGGCAAGGGAACAGCTTCCTGGCAACAACTTCTTATGGAGATTTATTCCATTATTTTTACTACTGCCTACAACATCATAAAATTTTACTTGTGGCATACACCAGGTGATTTAAAAAAAATAATTTACTATAAACTTCCACAAAATAGGTTAACACGCATATGACTGGACCAACTGTTTCTGAATCTCTATGTTACAGCAGATTTATAAGTGTTTTTTAGCAGCTGGAGGCAAATATTTTCTTTTGGTTTTCTTTTCTGAAAGATCTACGGCCCATCTGATAAAAAACAATAAAAGAATTTACAGACTCTTTTATCACACGTTTGAACTGTCACCTACAAGATACGGTAATGCAGTCATGTAAATCCGTGCATACAAAATTTTAATAGATGGCTGCTCATTGTGAAGGAGATCACAACAGTGAACTAATCCAGCACATGGAGTGTTCTTCAACACTTCATATTTGGCAAACAGCAAATTTCTGAACTATCCACCAAAATGTAAATGGCATACTTGATATTCAAACTAACAGCAGGTTGTCCCATACAAAATAGTGTTCTTTAAGTGTTAGACGCTGATTGTACAGCACTCGGCACTTCCACGGTATTTCTAAATACACTGTTGACATACACTGAAGAGCAAAAATGTTAACAAAAGGTGCAAAGTTAAATGATATAAAAAAGCAAGAGTTAGAAGTAACCACTGCATTCAGAGTGCAGGGGCATGAAACCCTAAGTAGCTGCAGTATTCAAGATCCAGCAAGCTCAGAGGATGCCCAGCTAGTCAAAACAATTAGTCTGACACATCATTACTCATACTGGAACAACTTCACTCTACATTGCTTTAGACAGGGCAGTAGCATAATAGGCTCTTCAGAGTTTTACAGCAAAAACTCTCCTGGATTCAAAATCACTTGCAAATACAATTTTGTGAAATCCTCCCTCCTGAACAAGTTTTTAGATGGAATTTGAGTTATACACAGACATAACTACAGAAGTATCAACATTAGGAATCTCTGGGGATTTCTGAAAGCTGTACTTTTTTGTTGATCTTGCTTTTTCAGTTACTTACAGAGCAAGAAAACCAGATATCTACTAGAGAAAATGTGTCAGAATCTGTCCCTAAATTTAATACGTTAACTCTTCTGCAGCACAGTCTCAATTTTATTTCAACTATGTGCTTATGCCAATTCCCTCTTGGCAGTATAGATTAGGCGAGGTTAAAAACCGCCGATAAAACAACAATATAAGCAGTATTATTTTTGCTTTATACTCCTGCAAATTAGAAAAGCTTTCACTCAAAAAGAAGACTAAAGAACTGTAAACATATTTATATCTGTAAATACCTATAGTACTTAAAATTAGTCAATATCCTTTCATTTGAGATTTAGAAGATTCCTCTCTACTTCTAAGCATCCCAACTTGTACAAATGTTCTTGCATTAAGTAAGAATTGCTTCCTTGCTCTGCCACTTGTGCAGACTCTTGCTCCTGTGCTGTGAGAGTATAAAATATTTCTAAATCAGGAAAACACAACTCTTTGTACCAGCACCAACACAAACTAATATCAACACAAGATACAAGGCAGAAGAGGATCAGGCACTGAACACTACAGACCCAAAAGAAAGGTTCTCCAGAACATAAATGATGCTACAAGTTTCCTTTTTAACTAGGGAGTATTCCCATATACCTCTCAGAGAGCTAAATCAGGTTAATGACAGGTATGTCTACATGACACATACAAGGGCAAAGAGTCCTAACTGGTCTTATTGGAGATTAGCCGGACTCCAAAAGTGGCACAGTATGGACTGAGACCTTGAGTCACCTTCGTGACAAATCCAGGTGATTAAGGTAAATTAATTGCAAAATGTCTCTGCACTGATTACCAGTCGCCCATAAACCCTGCACCAGCATCTCCTCCCAGCCCTGCGCTGCCCAGTGTAGGGACAGCACAACAAACCAGCTTGGGAGTGGATCTCCAATTAAAACATCTCTCGCTATCTGTTATTATTTTGAGTGTGGCAAGCTCTGTGTCTGAGCGTGCTGCCTCCTCACCCGCAGCACGCTCCCATAAACTGCTGTGCCAATATGGAGGGGCACGCCTGCCTCAGGAATAGGTGGCCAATAGTTTTGTGAGCAAAAAAGACCCTATTTGCACAAATACCTTTGATTACACAGAAACTTTTGTAGTGTATGAAACCCAAAGTCCAGCCAACCTTGTATCTCGTCTTTTAATATAATCTTATGCAATGCCAAGCATGTTGTCTAATACTTAAGTAAGCAGTCCACAGTTACTTTTGGAAAAATGCAGAAGTTGGAGCCCAGTGTTTACTCTGTGAACACTTGTGTTGATAGAGTTGATCTGCAAATGTGCAAATGGGGACTGGAAAATAAAGTGGGAGCAAAGAAAATTTTGAAAACTGGCCGGGAAATGCCACCCTGAGTCTTCAAATCCAGTTTCCTGATATTATCACAAAAATCTCTTACATAAACCAGTCAAGATGCATTTAAAAACATGTTTTAGCCCATGACCCCCATGGGAAGAAGTTGTTCTGATGGTGAGAGGCTTATCATGTTAAACCTGACCCATCATGTCCAACTTCTGCTCATTTCTTCCCATGGCTGCACTAGTTCTTCACTACGCCTCCATTTTGCTTATCTTTCTCGTAAGACGGAAAATGTGCCTTCTCAAGAGAGAAAATAATTCATTTAAAAAGAAGTTATAAACCACTATAGATCAATCTTGGACTCCTACTAGAACTTTTTTGGAGTTATGCTGTAATAGTATGTCTTTTGAAAATTAGTATAGGCCCCTATGCCAAGGATTTAATCCCATCTCATTCAAATTTCCATCCGTTTTTGGGTATTTGTAAAATGTAAATAATCTGATTTGACTCTCCCATAAATTTTATCTGCTCTCCTCAGAGAGACAAGCATCCATAGGATCCCTTTTTAACAGGAACAAAAAGAGTTCTCAAATCAAAACACCATAGATGAAATCCCTCTTAAAAGATACATACATAATTTTTTGTATTAAACAAGGAAAATTCTCACTCTATAGGTGACAACTCCTTTTTCCTCACTACACTCATCAGTAATCATCTATTTCTGCACGTTTCTACCTCTTGTATTTGAAGGCTGAAATACATAAACTGAAGCTATAAATGAGTCTCTACCTGTAATTGATCAGTTCATAAATTGTCCATTGGTTGTTGCATCCCACTGATATGACAGATTTTCTCTCCCCCACTCAACCAGCATAGCACAAACACGTATTTAAACAAAAGCAAAACATCATCAGTGCACATTCTCTTTTCTTGTCAGAATGGAATTGACAAAGGAATAATCCCTTGTTGAGAGTTTTCTCTTCTTTCTCCTCTCTTTTTCCCCCTGTTTAAAAGTCTATGAACATCTGCTTCCCCTGTTTTCCTAAACAAGTCTTTGAAAAACATCAATTCATCCTGCAGGCTTTAGGAAGTTTACTGATCCTATCGGCTTAATAGCACACTGCTACACTCGAGAGAAGGCAGTAGTGCTCTCGACTATTATGTCCCTTTTTAAAGCATGGCAAAGACATCAGGCACTCTAGCACATCCTTAGTACTATATGACAAATTAAATAACGAGATAGCCATGAATTACCAAGACTAGCAAGTATTTTTTTCACCCTAGTGTTACATTTTACTTATTTATTTACATCATCAGAAGGAAATGATTGCTCAGCAACCAGCTGGGCCTTCAGTTGTGCTGTTCAAAGGGAAATCCTTTCAAATGCCAATAGAAAGATCAAGGGTTAAGGTCCCAGTTCTGCTCCACTTGCAGATGCTGGAAGTTGCTTATCTCAGGAGATTTGGGCCCATTAAAACCCAGAATATCATAACAAAATCTGTCATTCTCCTAGGAACAGAAAGGCCAAACCTCTGCGTTTTGGGTTTGTTAAGAATAATGGAATTTGGGTTATTCCCGCAAATGGCAATGAATGGTTTGTTTGGGATTATTGAAGAAGGATGCAAAACGGCAAAAGCACAACACTCGGATTCCTCTTTCTGTCCAAAATTTTAGGCTGGATACTATCGGCCTTGCATTGTGTTTTTCTGCCTAAATCCTCCCATAAAGTTAAGATAAGCTGTCACTGTGGAAAGCTTCATGGGAGCTGCAGGAAGGCAAGTGCCATATTTCAACCCTTTCTCTCTGCTGTTTCATATAAGAAAATTGGAAATGTATTTTCAGTATGTGTAGTTTGACAATTGTGTCTCCTCGTACACTAAGGCTAAAGTGTTCATTTGCAGTGAATTCAGACGAAGTCTTTGTGGAGCAGCTGTTTTTCAAACAAGACAAGAGAGTCTTCACCTGCACCAGTGAGGGATGGAATTGCTATGTCTGAAGGAGAATATCAATATTTTTATCTCATAAACAATCATAAGCAGACACAATTTTCCAGCTGATTGTTTAAACTGTCAACAGTAAAGGGAATCTGTACCCCCACCAAATACCTGTGTTCAGTTCAGATGGGCCAAATGATTTCATTTCTATTTGAAAGCTCCACTAAATTCAATATTTTCATTGAGTCTTACATAGCTACTCATGTAAATGGCTCAGAGTCAGACCATACAGATGCAATAATTAAAGTAAATATCACTAAAGAAGTAAAGAACATCAATGCCTTAGACATTTGAATACACAGATGTCCTGCAACTTCTCAGGCTGGTTTTGATATCAACCCCTTTCTGCTCCGGAATAAGGAAAATTAAGGAATTTGGCTATAAATTTTATATAGAAAAGCACAGAATATTTTAGTTGATGTAAATCTCTCTCTGGTAGATCCAGACCTTGTTCCTCTCCTTTCTGTTAGAATGCTGCCTGTCTCCAGCATTTCCATACCAGTAGGGATGGAAACAAGGACAAGACTGAATAAATTCCAGACTGAAGGCCTGTGTGGCTGACTAATAATTGCATATCCTGTGCCTCAGAACACTTGGGAGGGCTTGTGTAATTCCAAGCCCACAGTGCAGAAAAACCGATGTCACACGAGGAGCCACTGATTCTGGGGGATACTGACGTTTGCTGGAGGGAAATAATGTCTAGCAAACACCTTTATTTGGTATCACTGGATATTTGTTGTACTCATTGGTGTCTGGTACATGGTGCTATTTCAATAAGTGATTGATAAACTGGCAGACTGAAAGGGTGCTGAAGCGAAGAATCACATCACTTCAAAATTAAGTTTTCCTATTTTTCCACAAAGCCGCAGGTATTTTACTTTAAATTTAGGTCAATGTTAGACCAAATGTTTTATAACTTCAGATACAAAAGCCAAAACTAAGCCAAACACCCTTCAAACTCTTTAAAAACTGTGAAAAATAAATGTTGACAGCAATCCAATTTTATCAATTCTTTTCCATGCAAAAAGCTGTGAAAATTAATAATAAATTTGTAAATAATTTCAACTGAATTGGCTGGGTTTAGCAAATAAAACACATATTTTATTTCACTCTAGACTTTGCAGTGCTTAAGCATATTTTGTGAGATTTTCATAAAAGGAAGCAGTTAACGAGACATCTTGAAAAGTGTTTGGTGTTTGGATTTTCCCTTCTTGTCAGACATTGGTTGTAGGAGGCTTTTGCTGCCAGACAGTTTCAAGCTAAACGTGTTTCCTGTGCAATTACAGGTACATAGATGTACAAAAGGCATTAATAGGGCCATCTGATGCCAATGTCCAACAGAATGTCTGTATATATCATTACAGAGTCACACACACAGAGTTATGACTGGCTGGGTTTAGCCAACTCACTTTGTTTTAAAGAGGTTCCTCACACTGCAGTCCATGGAATCTTTGGGCCAGGATGCGCCACTTTTTGGAAAATGGGGAAGCTCGTTCAACCTCTCTTTTTTCTGGTGAGTGGTATTGTAAATTAAAAATGCACCACTTCTTGCAAGTTGGGTAACTCTCAAAAGAGTTAATTACTTTGTAAATTGAGAGCTTTTATTATTTTCCTTGTCACAGGCTGCATTTCTGAAGAGCACTGTGGTATTCAAATAATATAAATAAGCAGCTTTTGAAAGGGAAAGGAAAATAAACAACATTTTAAAAACACATATATAGCATAACACTGTGTACAATCCTTCTTTATGACCTCTCCTTTACACGATTTCAGTGATTTGAAAATTAAGATTCTCGATGAATCACCATGAAGCAGATGCCAAAACTATTCAATATCAGTGAAATGCAGTGTAGAGTCAATAGGATTGGCCGTCTAATGACGATTAAGTATGCTATAAATTTAAATCTTTGAACTACTTGTTGAGATTTATTCAGGCAGACAAACAAAGATAACAAAAGTCTTTTGTGTGTTTGTCACTCATTTCCGTTGCTCTGTTGTTGCAGTGTCAAATAATGTCAGTTATTTAAGCACAATTAATGTAATTTTAAATTCTCAACAAATTAAATTATAAAGACTAACAGGCCAAAGACGACCTAGCCCATTTTTTCTTGTACATTTCCTTTTTTCTCCCAGTTTTGTGGCAAATTTTAAATCAATGGAAGGTTAGTTTCAACCTTGATTCGTAGAGAAACAGCCTATTTTGATTTAAAAAAATATATATATTAAGTAATTTCTCCCTGGTTTTGACCAGGCGAAATACATTTTGGAGTATAATTCAGGAATATGTAATAATTTTCAGAACATTTGGCAAAACCAGAGAGGAAGAAGTGATAGATTCCAAATGACTCTCCCTTGTGCCAGGATTGTTTGTTTGCCTTTATGATTGTGTGTTCATCCTGTGCAGGGGGAGCTACCTTTTTAAATCAGGACTTGGCTGGTTACTAACTTCACTTTAGCAGAATAGGAAGGCAGCGTTTTAAAACAATGCCACAATGTAAATGACCCCTAAAGGAAAACTGGGGGTAGATTAGGATACATGCAATTGTTTTTATCTCCTTCATAAAAGACTGTTAAGTCCTTCATTTAGAAATCTTGAAAATTAATTGAAGACAAAAAGTTCATCTATGTCTAGGCTTGTTTAATTAGACTGGGATTGGGAAAGTTATTCTGTAAAAGCAACTTAAAGCTACTTTTCTCAAAGAAGTAAAATTAACACCCATTGTGCTAAAATTACGTTGAATTTCATATAATTTAGTAGTAAGGGGGTGAGATATTTTACATTTTGTGAGATCATATCTCAAGATTTAGTACAGCATCTAGAATTTCTTTGCAAGTAATAAAGACAATGATCCATTGTGTACTTCTATTACTAATTATTCTGTAAAGATTGTCTGTTCCAAAAGATAATTAGAAAAGGTGAAATTTGATTCCATTAAACAGAACTCATCTGGGACACAATGAAATTTTGTTGTGAAGTAGTAGACTCACTTTGAAGCCAAATAAAAAGCTTTTAAAATGATGGAATGAATAAGATTGTAAAAGCTCACACCTTTTTTTTTTCTCTTTATTCCAGCATGGACAGCATTTAAGAATAATTAGGCTAAGACTGAATTACATCTGCAAGAAGTTTCAGTTCTTAGTTATTTCAGGAAACAATAGTGTCTTCTGCTTTTTATACAGGTCAATCTTTAATATTTGTGGGGCAGAAGTCAACTGATGAGGCACAAAATACCGGGGACCGAGGTGACCTAAACTTGTACAGGACCAGACTTCCTTGATTCCCTAATTTGGTCTTCCAGCTATTACTAGGAAAATAACACCAGTGCTGCCCAAAGAAACCCCGTACAAGGCTCCCCCCAGGCCATTTCTGGGTCTGAGGAGAAAATTAGGTTGGCTTCAGATCTTGATGGTTTTTCGAAACTCTCTATAACCTATAACATGCTTGGTCAAGTGATGATTTAGCAGTGTGAACCTGTCTGCTCAAAAATAGCCTGAGGTCCAGTCAGGAGCTGGAAGACTTAACCACTTTGCCCAGACACCAGAGAAGCCAGAACTGCTGCATGAAAGGTGTGTTTGAAGTTATGGCTGGTACTGGGTTCAGGTCTTTATTGTCTCATTTGTAGGTCATATGAACCTACTTAATGGCACAGGTCTTATTGTAAAGAAAAGAATGGCCAGAATATATTGGCAACCCATTTCTTTGAGGCTAACCACTAAACACAATGCACGAGGAGATAATACGCTTGGGAAAACTCTTTGGGAAAATACGTGAAGCTGCTTGAAACCAACGTGCTTCAGCTCACTGGACCAAGTCCAAACATTACAGGCTTGAGTTCGGCTGACTGGAACTTAGAGCTGCTCTTGCAGTGGGATGAAAACGTTTCACCCCACAGCTGTCATGTCCTGTGACAGTCCTTTACAAGATCCTGAGCCCTGCTCACACATCCAGGGAAGAATGGCTGAGAAGGGAGAATACATTAAGAACTCCCTGGCCAAGAGGAGCAGGAAGATGCAGAAAAGGAACAGAAACAAATTTCTAAACCAGATCCTAACCAGCATGGTCAGCTCCAACATTGCTTTCTCCTGCCTTGATGTCCCCAAATTGCCATCGGATTGCCATCAGTAAAACAGAGGGCTCAGGAAATACTGCACAAGAAAGCATTTTCATATCAAATTCTAGGAACTTTATACTTGCCTATTTATCTTGTATGGACACTGAAAAATATCTGAGCACACCCCAACATCCCTGTGGAGAAAGGAAATTGTAATTACCAGCCTATAGAAAGAAACCCCAAATATAGACGTTCCAAAAGAGCTGCCCAAAGTTCCATTGATAAGGCTATGCTTTTCTTGATTCCAGATAAGTGTCCTGAGGACATGGTAAATTTCCTCTCAAGGATCATATTTTAGTGGTTTTACAAAAAACCCCAAGCAGCTCTTTTCCTCACAGTATGCTGAATGGATGTGGGTTTATTTTTTAAGACCAATTCCAATTTTAACAGAAAGCGCCATTGCTAAATTCTGAAATAAAAAAGAATTTCATCAAACTGCAACCTAATTACAGTAGATGTTAAGAACACATGTGGCTTTTTGGAGCTTTGTGGAACATTCCCATGAAGAGACACTTAGCAAGTGCAGCTTTGTGTACATTTCACAGAACTCTGCCAGCGTTACTGACTTTTACCCAGGTCTGAGCCTTACTCTAGACTGAAGTCACAAAGAAGGGATTAGTAGGGCTACACTGAGGCTGTCTGTCACATAGAAGCTAATTAACTGCTGATTGGACACTGCTAAATCCCCATTTCCTTTGCATTTTACACACCTTTCCCAGAAAAAAAAGTAATTCTCATCTAACAGAAAAATAAAAATTACAGTCCAGGGTAGTAACGAAATAAGCCTCTTCTGAACAAAAACAATTGTTATACCAATATGTAACAACAGCATGTTAATGTTGCATCCTCTTGAAGCTGAGTTAATTGCCATACTCAATTCATCACTTCTAAATATGAATCAAAAATATAAAATTACAACAACAAAAACCCAAGCTGATCTTCAATAAAGCATCTCTTGCTACATTCTTCATAAAGTAAGTTTGAATTCTATATGCTATCTGTTTCCTCAACTCAGTAGCATAGGTACAAATCTAGAGCAAGCTGGACGTGAGGTACAGACACAGTGAAGGTATGACAGAGAAAATAAATAGATTTATGTTTCAATTTGCATGTTTTGCATAAATGTGTGATTTATACCAGATTCAAGGCAATCAGAACTATCCTTCCCTTTCACAGAAGCAAGTTTACACCGAAAAGGGTGAGTTGGGAGATTCTTCCCCACAGGTAGAGTGACAACTCAATAATCTTCCTCTGATATATTTCCAGTAGCTGCCTTGTCTCAAGGCATGTAAGCACTTACTACATGACCTGAATTTAGCTCTTTTCTATTTCCTGAATGTCAGTTTATTATTTTCCAGGCATGTTCTAGGTGCTGATTTGAATAGATAAAAGAAAAAATTGTATCCTTCCACATTTTTGGAAGTATCATTTTCCTGAGGTTCAAAATATAAGAGAAGAAAATTAAGGAAGTGTATGGCTATAAAAAATGTTTACTTTAACTGTCTACACTGCTAAGCACTTCAATCAGAACTAGTAATTTTTTCTTTTAGAAATACCAAGCTATAAATTTATTTCCCAGCTGCAAGGAGAAATTGCTGATACATAATGTGACTGATTTTCCAAAGTACTAGGCAGCTACCTTGAGCTGCTGCATGCCCTTCACCCCCTCTGTACATAAGAAGCCCTTTCCCATATGAGCACACATCAAAGGTTTACACCACCCAAGTGAAAGAGAATTTCAGAGGTGAGAATGGGAAAGCAACAATTTTAAGGACACATCACAAATGACAGTGTTAATCACCAATAAAAGCAAATTGCTGTTGAATAAAGGAAAGTTTCTCCACTGGCAGAAGAGAATATACCCCTCAGCCTGAATCACAGAGCAAATTGGTTTTGCCACACAGAGTCACACTTTCTACTGACCCGTTGGTTCTCCAGCCCAAGATTGTAACAGAACTTAAATAGATAATACAAGTTACAGGAGGAAATAGAAAGGAATTAAATATGAGCACAGGGACCAAATGACAGGGTAAGTAATTCAAACTGAATACAAAGGTTGGAAATCCAATAAGTGGGAAATTTACTCCCATTTTTGTCATTATTTAACTCTCCTCCACGCTACTGAATATCACAAATGGCTCCCAAAGTCCAAATTACAAAATGACTTTTTTATTATATCAGGAATATTTCTACATTAGCTGTGAAATATATATGAAAGATGTTCAAAAATTACAGTTCACATGGCCTAGCTAGTTACCCTAGAGCTGGCAATCATGCTAGGGATACCAGAGATGTACCAAAACCTGCACAGCACTTCAGCAAGACAATTTCTGAACTGTCCCCCTCAGATTAGATTTCAGCTAATGCCAAATGCAAGTACATGAATGCCTGACATGAAGGTGAAGGAGGAAGAGGGAAGGGAGGGTGTGGTGAGAAAATATCAGCTACCTTCAGAAATTAGGTATTACATGAAATAAAAGAGCTCAAGACAGAGGGTCAGGTATCCTCTGCTATTAAGAACAAGCAGATTTAGTCATGGTTCCCAGGCACTCATTAAAGTGAAACTCAATAGTCATTATTTTATTACCAACTCTAACCATCCAATGGATACTCCAGTCCTACCACTGTCGGTTTGCTGGGAACAATGAGAAGATGCCTACATGTAGACATGAAGGGTGTGATAGAGGGGAACACAGGAGCAGCCTGAGTTTTCTTTGTATTTCCCTTATTTAACAGTTTGGTCCTCAAAGAGCAAAGTAAAGCAAAACAAGTGTTTGAATAAGGAATTTAATCCAGTTAATGATATTCCCAACATCTGTATGGCACCTTTAACAGGACAGTGCTGTGCCTATCAGGATTGTGCACAGAGGTAATTTTTAAGGATCTTAGGATTTTTTAAATTTTTTTTTGGCATAACCTCATTTTTCTAAAGTCTTTCTTGTTACCCACCTTCACTCCATCAGCAATGCCTGTCTCAGAAGGAGGTCTGAGAAATGAAGAAGCCAAGCTCCCTGCTATTACTCTTTGTCCTTCAGAAACAGCAAAGGTGAAATTCTGGCTTTGTTGCAATAAATAGAACACATGCCAAAATCTTGAGGGGCAGAATTTCCCTACCAGGCTGTCATCTGTAACACTAATGCAGCCTCCCTGTACACACACCCTTCAGAGGACAGGGGTTTGCAGGTGGATTTACAAAAACCAATGCCAAAGGCAGGAAGGGGGAAGGCTTTCCAAAACATCTGTCCCCAGGAAACGTGATTCCCCTCTAGAGATCCTCTTCACCTCCAGTCTGTTACACTTTGTACTCAAACTCCTTTCCTTACCTAAGCATACAATCATGCACCATAAGAACCTCACGAACTTTTAGTATTAACTTTCTGATTCTAAGATTCTTACCCATCTCCCAAGGCTGATGTTTCCAAAGGAAAGGATAAAATTACTCTTAAGAACAAAGTCTGCTATGAGAATTACATTTTTTTTTAATTTTTGAGCATGTGCTGTGGGTTTCTAGTATATCAAGGAAAAGAAAGCCCACATCTTGTAATAAGTGGGGTAAATCACTGCTAAAGAGGAAATTATCCCTGTTAGACAACAGGAACAGAATCCCTTTTTTTGGTGGTTACTTGATTTGTGATTTTTTTACATTCCCCATTATTTTTAAAGAGCCTTTCCTTATGCAAACAAGAACATTCACTGATCAGCACCAGTATGTCTCTGCTTTTGGTGTACATTAAGAAAATTAAATGGAATATTCTTAGAAAGACATCTGTGCCTGGGGTGACTCACATTTGATCAATCCCTGTGAACGGCTCTTTTCAGAGGATGTGCAATTATTTGCTCAGTTAGGCTTAAACTTTTTATTTATTTAATCACCCTCCTGTAAAGCTTTGATCTGAGCTTCCAAAACCCATTTTTCTAACCACTTTAGCTACATATTTTAAGTCTTATTTTCTAATCAACTTCAGCCTGTAAAACATGCAATGTTCTACTTAATGCATCTTATTAGGAAATCAAGCTGCTGCATGGATTTTGAGATGTCTCATTTTGCAGCCCCGTGAGCCATTTGGAAGCATCATTAATGTCATTATTCCAAGGGAGAAGGAGAGAACTGGCAGCAGAGTGAGCCCTCTACACGGCTGTCAGCTCTGCCCTTCTAACATTTGCAGAGTGACTCAGAGGTGAATCACAGGTTTCTGCAGGTGTACACCAGGGAGAGCTGGATGATTTCCATGTCACAGTGGTTGCAAATGTTTACTTCATTAGTTCATGGGGTTACTCAGCAGTCGTAGCCAACTCAATTTCTCAATCTTACTGTATGGCAGTTTAAAAAAAATAAAAGAGAGTAGATAGCAGCTTTGAAATTAAAAACACAAGATCAACTGTCAATTTGTAACTAGAAAATCTGAGCAAAGATGGAAGGTGAATGGATTTAAGTGTAGCTGCCATTAAACACACATTATGAAATATTTCAAAGCATATCAATGTTAGATCTATTATGCTCTT
This sequence comes from Hirundo rustica, assembly GCF_015227805.2. NCBI lineage: Eukaryota > Metazoa > Chordata > Aves > Passeriformes > Hirundinidae > Hirundo > Hirundo rustica. The sequence continues at coordinate 18,243,527 of NC_053459.1, forward strand.
CACCATAAGAAAAGGATCCAGTAAAGGATAATTACTAAAATATCTGGTAAAAAATATTTACCACATCTCTCTTCACAGCAGTACTCTCTGCACAAGGGATGGCGATCTCTATCCACTGAAAATGCATGTGCCACAAGAAACTCACAGTGATGTCTCTACTTAGCAAGTAATTCAGTAACTTCTTCCAAGTGTCCAGATGTTTCCCAACAAGCCTTTGCATGCATGAGAGTAGCCACTTGAGATTTACAACAGCATTTCCCACTCACTGCTCCTGGTGTGGCTGGAGATTAAACTCACGTTTCCATGTCTGCTCCTTACGCTTCAAGATTACAAAGGATCCAGCTGCCACAGATAGGAGAAAATTCCTGTGCACAGGACACCATGTAGCTGTGTGAACCTCTCTGCCTTCAGTTTCCCTAAACTAGATTCCTTAAGTCACTTGTCTGCCCATTTTATTAGTCTGTTTCAGTTATTTTGAATTTTACCATCTTTTGACCTCATGTTAACCTGCTCCCCACCAGGCTGTGTCACTGGCAAATGTTATCACTTGACTTCATGTTCCTGCTTTAAGGTTCTTACTGTCTAAATTCTCTCAGGACTGATCCTTGTCCTGTGTCCTTCTATAAGTGACCTCTTCTGGGCACGAACTCCCAAGTGTTTCCACTGACACAAGCTATTTGTTCTTAGATGTAGAAACATTTTTTCCCAGGCTCTTTCCTAAGCTTTTCATTATTTTGCCTTGTAGACAATGTTTTGCATAGTTACCACACCCAAAAGATTCTGGAAATCTTGGTGGAATTTTCTCTCTAGTACAAACCAATTAAAAGGTTGCAACCTACTCTGTTCATTCCTGTGATTAAAATTGATCAAGCTGTCGGAGACTCACTAGAAATACAGACAGTAAAACCTAATTTTCCCTTAAACAAGCTTGACCACTTTTAGGGGAGAAAAATGCTGGCTAAAAATTGAAGACTGTGAGGAGAAAATTGAACTAAGAGACACACAAAAGCTGTACGTTCTGTTTATCCCAGCTTTCCGTCACATTTTATGCAAACAGCTGACATCTTCAGAAGATCTCATTAGAAGGTACCCAGCCAGAGAGCAGAGTGCTATGTCAGCTATTCACTCAGTGCATGACTACACCAATGACACACTCACTCAAGGATGCAGTTTTAACCTCTGAAACACTTCTCTACCTAAACTATGATCTTTCGAAAATAATGGAGAATAACAATGCAAGCTTGTGAGAAGAGAGACACTTAAAACCCATGTTCTAAGCACACCTCTGTAAGCCAATATGATGTTCTGCATGTTCACGCTGAAACTGCAAATGAAATGAAGGGAATCTCTGCAGAGTCAGAGGATGGCAACACAAATTGGCCATGTAGTGTTTACTAATAAATCTAGCTGGATTATTCTGGCCAAGGGTCCTACCAGGTGTCATCTACACAGGAAAAGCCTCCACAAACACTTGCAGCTACACCACAGTGGTCTTGGTAACCCTGATTGTCCCTACCAATGATTCACTCCCAAAAGAGCAGACTGTGCCCTAGAGCCCCGGGTGGGCAGCAAAGAGCAAAGCCAACAGTTGGCACAGACAGATGGAGGCTGGAAGAGGCAAGATCGCACAGCAGGAGCCTCAGCACCCCTCACCAGGCACCACCAGGCTCTGCAGCACCAGCCAGATTGTGCTCTGGGCAGCACAAAGTTTCCTGGACTCAAACACAAGAGCAGAGTTTGGGTTACTAAGGGGAAACCCAGGGAAGGAGAGCCTCCCACTCTCCTGGGCAGCAAACAGCACTGTCACAGCTAATCCAGGTGTCTGGGAGCTGCTTTGCCCCAGACACTAGGAAAGGGCACGGGAGAGTGGCTACAGGGATCCTGCATTACAGGGTGGAAAGGAAGGGTGAGGACACGGAAATTATGCATCGACCTGGACTTTAAATTTTGTATTATTTAGTAGTTTGTGTTCCAGACCCCATAAGAAAAAAGAAAAAGGAAAAAAAATTAGAGTGAGGCAGGTACTGAATATGATGCAGGCTCACAGTCATATTTATTAACATCTCCCCTTAAACCTATGTTGTTTCTGACTTAGCAGATAAACCCTGACTTAGCATCCCGCCAAGGCAATGATACCCATAAATATCCATTTTCATTCAGCAGCAGCCATCTAAACAGGGCTGAAGACGTGTTTTTAAATCCCATTAGAAAGAAGTCTTGATCGAGTTACCAGCCTAAAACTGGCTCCAGATTGTTTCCAAATCTTAAATGCAGAGGACAATGGCAAGAGAGCAAAGAAATGCATTTAAAAATAAATTATGAAGCTGAAATCATAAGAATACTGTGCTAAGCTGTAAATCACATGGCACTGCAAACCAACTGTTTAGATGTGCTTTATTTAAAAGCTGTTAGCATGTTATGCTATATTTACTTGAGTAAACTATAAAGATGTTCTCAAAACTAGCATTAGCTATTATGAATCCATTTCTGCCATGAACACACTGCCCCCAGGGTAAAGGAGCACTAAAACTTGCTACAGCTATAAATATCCTGGTTTTCACATGGCCTGATTGAGAACGATGGAGGTGTGCTTGGCATTTAACTTGGGGAAGTCGTGTCAGCTCCCCTCCCTTCCTCCTCCCCATGCTAACAATGCTGTTTGGCAGCTTTTTCATTTTATCTCACCACAGATCTTTGCCAAAACTTGAATCTACCCCTGACAGATTAACTGCCACCGTAAAATAAACTGGCTTTTTTTTTTTTTTTTTTTTTTTTTTTTCCCCTGCAGATCCTGATTGAAAGGATAAGCTTGAACGACAATCTTCTCAAATGTCCAGGTCTTGTCTCAGGCCTGGAACTGGGAAATGAGGATCAATACAGTTGGAGAGGCTTTGGTTAGTCAGTAACCACACTTTGAATTCAATTATTTGAACAGTACAACAGACTGTGAGACCAGATTCCCAGCTGGTTTTTAACTTATGTTTTCACTCGCACCTGTGCAAAGTGGGCACAAAATACTTCTAATTTGGCAGTTGGGAATTAGACCCCATATTTACATTTGCCTCCTGATTCCTGACTTTATTCATCAGTCAGCATGTGGTACACAAGCTGATGAATTATTGTTTAGCTTGTTTTGAAAACACATCACTTACAAACATACTTTAAAAAGATCTGCAATAATTAGCTGCATTTTATTTTCTATGCTAACTGCACCTTTTTGTGCCTTTTTATGTATACATGCATATACAAGTGCATTTATATTCAGTTAAATTTAGTCCCTTATGATTAATTTAGGGTCAAAATCAGGTCTGAGTGAACATAACCGTAAAGGTGGAATTCAATACACTTATACCAGCTCTTAATTCTGCCTTTTCCCTTAAGAGAAAATTCAGATTTCCGTGTACAAAGACATTTTAATTATTAAGTATTTTGCATTCACTAAATATAAGTAAGACTGTAGCTATTCTACCCTTATGTCTTGACCAAACTGTGTTAAATTATCTTGCATTTTCTGCAGATCAAGGGGCATGCCTGCTGTCATATTGACATCCAGGGACTGACAAGATACCTGAACCATTAGCTGTGTCCAATACTGAAAACACAGCACAACAAACAGGGAACAATCCTCCCTGCACCGGGCATTTTGCCTCTGCCACAGAATATGAGGAAAATTATTCTCTGCCTATGATATTTTGATTTCACAGCAAAAGCCTATTTTTCTCTCAGTTTCTTCAGAGAGAAAAATTTTTTTCTGGTAGTTACATAACTGCCTGCTTCCAGTCTCAGTGCTTTACAATTCATAAGTCTGGTTCAGTACATTTTTTCCCCCTCATTGTAAGAGTTTCTACTCTTGGCCTTCAGGGGATGCTGGAATGTCACTATCTATCTCTGGAATGTGGTAGTTTCTGGGGGTTGCCTTTTGTCCCATTAGACTTGCGTCAGGACACCACTGAGGAAAGCTGAGGGATTCCCAAACTTCATGAGGGGGTGGTTGAGCCAGGCAGCAGCTCAATCACCTTTGTGTGCCACCCTGAGGCTTCCAGACCATCCCAGCAGCAGGGCTGGTGGCAGCACACTCCATCAGTGCTCCCGTGTGCCCTCCCAAGGAGGGATCTGCTGGCCTCACACTGCTTCTCATCAGGAGGAGTTTCCTCTGTGCACAGGAAGCCCCACAGAGCCCTCATCCCAACCCTCATCTTAATGAGCAAGGTTGAGAATCTGGCCTATCAAAATGAGCTTTATATAATCAAATGTTCCTCGGTGCTTTCCCCACATTCAAACTCATCCTTCCCACAAACATCGCCCTCCCCTCACTTCAGGCTCTCGTTTGACATCTCTCTTAAGCTCCCTCATCAACACTGAGGCCCCTCAAGGTCAGGGATCTGTATTTTCTTCGAAGCCTCACAAACAACAATCACACTGTATAAGTAATAAATAACAGCAACAGTCATTCTATAACAAGTGGCAGCAGCTTTAACAACTCATGCTCTAAGTGGTGTTGAGAGTCCACTGCAGGATCTTAACATCAGCTCTGTTGATACAGACAATGAAACTAACTTCAGGTTGGGGAAAGATTGATCAGAATCATTCATTTGGGTTAATATCTGTAAGCTGGGGGTCAGAACATCATTGAAATATCAGTCACAGCACTCTGGATATTGCTGCCAAAAAACACAGAACTGTAATAGTGCATAGGGGGTAAGAAATGCATGAGGCCATACACACCCAGACCTCTTCTCTTGAAATGACATTCCATGCCAATTTTTTCAAAGTGTCACATCAATGTGGGAAAGCCTTTGCCCACCTTAATTCACAAAATAATTAGCACTGGAGTTTCAGTTAGATTTTAATCTGGCAGTGGAGTGTGTGAATCTGAAATATCATGAATGGGGCAATAACCCACCAGAAGTCCACCTTGTTTTCCTGCAATGACTTTTGGTACACAGGTTAGTGAATACTGTCCCACAGATGTGCTGGCTGGTTGTCTCAGAGTGACCTGGGAACAAAAGTCCTGCCATCTGACTGTTTTTAAGCTGACTAGGTGGGTTTGGGGGAGGCCATAGCAGCAGCTGAGGAGAGGAGAGGAGAGAAGGCAGATACCCATCCAGCCACAGAGAGATGGCTGCTGCATCAGGATTATGAGCAGAGAAAAAGATCTGCCCTCAACTGTATAAATTCTTGTTAGATCCTATTCCAAGTGGTGTGTATTTATATGTATACATTTGCTTATGTAATTGCGTAGAGATATCTACACACATAAAGTTCAATAAAGATTGTGTGCTATCTCATATATTTCCATAATCTAGAAGGGTAGAGGGGAAAAGCTTTTTTCTTCCAAGGTTTTAGCCATTCTCTGAGGCAAACATAATTTTTAACCTTGTCTAAAGTGACATTATTGCACAGCTAAGGACATGTGTAAAATCTTTGAAGGAGCTTGCTTTAAATAGTTTGAAATGCACTCTGGTTTTTTGTTTTGTTTAAGTTGGGATGGACAATTGGCTATTGTACAAAGGTAGATTGCATCCACAAGTCGATATCTGTAAAACAGTTTAAAGGTCACTGTAACAAGCCCAGTGAGAGTGAGCATTAGTGATTCCACAAAAAAACCCAGGCATTGCAAGATAAACCAGTGTTCTGAAAGTATCTGCTATTCTTTCCCCTCTGTGTTCCTGAACAACTCCATCCTCATCATATCCAATCACATTCCTGCAGCATAGTAAGGGATGTGGCTGCATGTATTGCAAGCAGTGTACTTGTTCCCTTATTTTCTTCAAAATTGCTATTATGTGATGATCTTACCCTGTCTAAAATCAACAAAACCATGGCAATTTAGTGCAACTTAATACTTGTACACAGAGGGCTATCAATACAGTAAATCCCAAAACAATTTCATATATTTATTAGACATTTAAAAAATGGGTCTGAACAAACCTGACATTTTTCAAGAGTAGAGTTTTTTGTGGTTTATGGTGTGGGATTTATTCCTTTGAACTGAACAACCCCTCACTACAGTTATATAAAAAGACACTAGAATAATATAGCCTTTGCTTTAATCCTTTACAAAATAAATGTTTAAAATTCTTATAGTCATCCTCTTAAATGCAGTTGATACTTCTGACAATGACACCTAGACTGAAAGTTTCTGCAAGTATAGTTGCAAAAATATTAATTACTAATATTACTTTAATTACTCAGGTTTTTTATAGCCTCTGCTTTCCAGAAAGAATAAGAAATGTGACACATGATCAGGACTGCAAGTATTTTTTCAAAGTTGGACTAATTAACATCATCTCAAAACCAGAAAGAACAAAGTTACCAGGTATGTGGAACATTAATCACATCACTAGTAATTAGTGCTAGAATACAGAAATAAAAAGACAAAATGAGGCCATAAGAAATTAGTCTAATCCAACTAAAATTTACCAGAAATACCATAAGAAGTAAGATTAAAACTACACTTTTTCTTTTTTTTTAATGGATAGAGGGATGGACAGGGAAAACCTTCCTGTCTGGGCCAGATCAACAGAATAAGAATGCTTGAGAAAAACAGCAATGATGGATGGGAAAACTGCAATATGTGTGATTCAACCATGTTATGGTAACACCAACACAGAGGTATTGGAGGGCAGTGCATGAAGCAGCAATAAACACCTGTGAAATACACGGTAAATTTTAACTCATACAGTCCTTCTGTTATGGGCCTTTGAAATTACAAGCTCGGCAAGAGAGCAAAGCACTGAACAGGCTCACAGGAGCCTGGGACTGCTAATCAATGAGATGGATGTAAATCAAATTTGTTCTCAGAAGGGAAAGTTTGAACACCTGCAGAACAACATCATTTTGAAGGATCTCCCTCAGATGCAATTCTATTGCCTATTCCACCAACCCCAAGATGCCTCCCCCACTCATGAATATGCTGCAAAATGTCACTCACGGCACATTCCAACATTCCACAGCAAGAAAACACCTGGGAGAGCACTGCACTGTACAAAACCAACTCATGGCTGTGGTCGTTCAAAGAGACAACAAAAATAAACAAAACAGAGATCGGAAAATAACCATCACAAATTGTACATCATGAGCATGTCTTCTGTCATCTGTTCTTTGCTCCTACCTTTGTCAAGCATTCTGCTTGTCACTTTTTCACTCTTTTTAACCTGACAGGCCTGCTGCTGCCAAGTGGTAGAGGTGAGCTTCCTAAAAAATTCTGAGCTCTGGCACATCTAGAAAAAAATTATTTTATCCTGAAGAATTAGTTTATGTGTTCTCAACCATTTTATTTCTCACCATTGCTTATTTTGATACATGCTTTCCTGTATGGTCAGGCAGGTGCTCAGTTTGAATTATATATGGCAAGGCAATAATAAGGGACCATAAGTAAAAAAGAAAGAACTCACTTCAACAACTGAGTCCTTTTTGAACTTCTCACTTGGCATACACATCCTGGGTATTCCTACACAGTGATCTCAACCTCAGCAAGTCCAATTATACCCAAGCACGTGAACTGGGAACAGATTTTTCAAAGCACAAGAGAACCAACCTTTCAGGTTCTCAAATAGTTCACAACCTGATCTCTGCAAACCGTATCCCTATGAATGAATGTTATCTCAATGCATATAAATAGATTTCCACTTAAAGAGAGATTTCAAAGCTGACTGTTTGCTCTGCATTATTTGTTGTACTTCATTAGTCACCTAAACCCCATGCATGTGAGCACTGTTTACAGCTGCTGCTGCCTTGTGCCATTCCTTGAAAAGTGGTGAGCATTCCCAGCCATACAGAACGAGCAGACAGGGCTTAGGATGAGCAACTAAGCAAGGCTGCTCTCTGAAGGCCAGGGATATGGAATCAGGAATAAAACTAATTTCTTTTGCTAGTATGAGACCATCTTTTTCCTCCCTGTGATGTAAAGGTTTAATTTCCAACAAAAGTCTGGCTTTTCATCATTTAGACTCTGAGTCAAGGAAGCTCCAAAGTTTACTGAGCAACAGTGGAATGGTATCCTTAAACATCTGGCTAAATCAGGGCTTCTGTGTCTATATTGTTACACAGCTTTTATGAAAGAAAAGAGAAATAAAATCCCCATGAGTAAAAGAGATCTTTTCTTCACTTGTGGCTTATTGGTTTTCAGCAGATAACCGCTTGGTTCCAATATTAATTTAAAAGAAAAAAGGCTAAGATACAATCAGCGTAAAAGCAATTAGCCAAATTATTTAATGGATTAATATAAATTACATTGTTTAATTACAAGATCAAACAAAATAATGCTGGTTTCAATTAGAGCAATTCAAACCTGTGGTGAAGGAAGAAAACCAACAGATTTTTTTAATACTGTCACCCAGCTCTCTCCCAGAAAGGTTAAATTAACTACATGAAGACATAAAAATTTACAGTAATGACATGTCACTATATAAATACTCTCAAACACATTTGTTTAGCTATTGAGTAATTTGGATTTTACTACCAAATCTTGCAATAATCATAACAAGGTGCATAGAGAGACGGGGGGTGAAAGAGAGAGGCAGGGAAAGATGTAATCCCATATCAGAACAAGATATTGCCTGGTTCCTACACAAAGACAGTCCTCTCTGTGTAGAAGCTTTTATACCACTTAGCTTTAAAACTCTGCACTACTGTCGGACTTGTAACCAGCCTACCTCATTGACATTTTCTCCTGCACTGTCCTCCTCATGGGCCTATTCCACAACATAAGGGTTCTCATTTTCAGGTATTGTCCACCAAGTGTGATATCTCCATCTCTAATTCCTTGTCTTAACCATCCCTGTGTTCTTCAGTTTCTGTATCAATTAATGTCGCCTCAACTCTGAGCTGCTCTTACTGGCACTCACCTCTGTAATTGTGTTACACAGAATGGAAAATGTTACAAACTGAGGTCTTTTATCAAGGCCACACTTCATGAGGGAAATACCAATTTTTCTGCAGCCTACAGTAGAACAGTCCAGCAACAAGCATGTCCCCAGTTGATGTGCCCCACTGGCACCTCAGGGCACCATTTCCATGAGGGGTCCAGACAACAGTTTTGCTGCCAAATACCATTCCAGCTGAGTGAGCTGCTTCTTCCTGCCTATATCCATATGCCCTTCCCCTGCTGTGGGTCTGCACACCATTTCTCCTGCCCTAATGGAACCATCACCAGCCACACACAACCCGTGTGCCAGCCCAGCTTCTCTCCCAGGACGCCTGGAGTAGCTGCAGTGATGAGAAGGAGCAAGGCAGCAGCTGGGGTTCAGGGCTCTTCCCTGCTCCCTCTCTCACCAAGGACTGTCTCTGCCCTCTAAGCAAAAGTACTGCCGGAGCCGTCGAAACCCGAGCCACAGAAACCTCATGAGGAGCGTGACTCTGCCTGCACCCAGAACAAGGGATTCTGCCTTTAGGCTGTGCAGAAAGAAGCACCTGACTGTTTGATTAGTATTTTGTGTGCTGCTTTGAAGCACTCTGCAGAGCCCGGGTCCTTGGCCCAGCACAGCTTGCTTCCTACCCTTTCAACATCACAGCACTGGTTGTTCCATCACAACCTGTCCTCCCACCCGTTAACTAGGGATGCAAAAGAAATCCCAGTGCAACCCAGGCGAAAAATGAATGTGCCCATCATAAGAAGAAGCTTAAATCATTACCTGCCTAATGCATTTGCAGAAAAGAGCAATTGTAGTACATGGAGTATCACGCATACCTAATGAGCAGCATGACCTTCCCTATGGTCCTGCTTGCTGAAATTAAGGATACCATCTCAGAAATCTCACATCTTCTGCACCAACAAGCTTCCAAAACAAGAGACAAAATAAAACATGGGAAGAGGAAGAATGAGCTGCTGTGGCCAAGCAGTTTAGGCCACCAGAGCCATGTCCAGGGCTCTGACAGGCAGCACCCAACTGCTTGGCACCGACATCGCAAAGCACACAGGCTTAACTAGTTGGATTTCCCTCTACAGATAACAGCAACCCAGATAAAAAAAGGAACTAACTCTCTATTGAGGATTTTTGTTCACCAAGATGTAACAAAATGCCAAAGACCACGTGCTTTCAACATTGCTTTCCAATACATTCCAAGAAATATCTTCCTTTAAAGCCACCATCTCTATGAGCACAGCAGATTGATGGCAGTGTTGCCTTGGTAAAGGCTGGCACTGCAGTTTGGGTGAGCAGTGAATTCACTCCTCATCTTAAGGCATTTATGATTTTTTAATGGGTCTTGGGGCCTATCAGGAGTTGTTCATCAGAACTCTTCTTTATTCAGGAAGCTTTAGGCTTCATGGGCTGCATGTGAAACGAATACAAAGGTGGTTAAAATGTAAACTAATCATTTGACTACAGGAGTCAGTGGAGATATTTCGCCATCCGGCTTGTGGCTTGAAAACTTCATATCAAGATTGTTGAGTTTGTGTATAACATAATCAAATATATTTAAAACAAGCAACTCTCAAATATAAAGAATCATTTCCCCTTTATCCAGTGTTCATTATTTGGGCTTCTGTTTGGAGGGGGGAGCTGGAGTGCTGGATGCAAGGGGAATGATATGTGCATGCAAGAGGGAAATCAGAAACAGAGCAAGAAAAACATCTCCAGCCAGACCAAGCCCACAGGAATTATGCTCACTTGTTCCTGTGAATCTATTGCCTATTCCACCAACACCAAGGTGTCTCCCCAGCCCAGCATAGGAACAATGAACATGCTGCAAAATGTCACATATCTGATTCACGTATATAAATCTGTATGTTATGTTGTTTTTTTTCTCCACTGTTTGCATCCACAACGAAGTGAGGATGTTGATCTACAGAAATCCTTGCACTGCCAGGACCAGGGGAGTGCGGCTGGTTTCAGCTCCTGAGCTCTGCAGGCAAAAAAAAATCTCAAGCTTGAGCTCGCTGCAACTCTAATTAAAAATGAAGTATGGATGACTCATTTCACTGCTTATTGTTAATGGTTAAGCTACTGGAAGAAGCCCTACCAGAGCTCCTCCAGACCCAACAGACTCGTGCTGCTCTAGCAGGGAGTGCATTTTGTTGAGAGCTGGAGTTCTGGTCACAGGTTAACAAGGACCATTGAGGGCCCTATAGCCAGAAAAACTATTTGTACTGTATCAAAACAGAGATTTATGTTGGGGGAGGCAAGGGGGAAATAAACACACACATGCAATGTAATTACAGTAATTTCTTCTTGCATGGGACAATATTTTCACCCAGTGCTTTCAGCCCGGAGGCAAAGGACAGTTTCCAGTGCAGTGAAAATTGAAAGCAACAGAAGTGGGTTTGCATAGATGTCTATTTTTGTGTCATACTCAACTCAAAATGAGCAGGACCTACTGAAGCTGATACTCATGTTCACTGTAACTCCTTTGTCCTTGCTGCTAAACTTGGAGAAAATTATTTTTAACGCGGGTATATTCCAAATATTTCGCCACTATATATCACTACAGATCCTGGTTTTGCTTCCACTCCTTATTTCAGCTTCCTATCAAAGCTGAGAAAGTTATACCATTATCAAAGGTATAAAAGCATGGTTTTCTCTTACATCTGCAGTGCAGTTACCTAAGCCAGCAGCAAGGGAGCTGGTTCCACATATCAGAAACAACACAACAGCATTAGAACAGACTTCCACACAAGCTACTCTATTTAAATTCACCCTCTCTAATAACCCAGGAGCAGCTCTCAGGAAAGGCAGCTCTACAGTGGATAGTCAAGCCAGCTCATTTACTCTTAGCTTCATTGTCTTTGGGCTGCAGTACACCATGGACAGGGCAGACCTTCCTCACACAGATACAACCTCGTCTTGTCTAGCATGCACGTCACTGCACTGGGGAATGCTTGGAGCACACAGTTTGAGGTTTCTTTCTGTCATAATGACATTGATAAATGAGTTTACTGTAAATAAAGTTTCCTTCATGTATCTGGTTTTCTTAGGCATTCATTCATCTGGAGTGACTTGTGTTTTATACATCAAGAATTCTTTATTTCAAAAAACGCCAAGAACAATGATTCAGTATCTGACATTTCATCACTATCATACTTCAATGTTATGATCTGCTATTAGCAAACGCATTAGTCCATTTATATTTTATATTCTACTTCTCCTAAAGGTTTTAAAGATATTTTGGTAACACTGTCCCTTCATAGATGGTATTGCTTGAGAGAGAAAACATTTCTAACATGATCAAGAGTTGCAGAATGGGTTATCTATAGCAGAACCCATTGTATTAACAAGACAAGATTTGTTTTAAGTTCAATGGAGAAAAGACACCTTTGAATTTGAGAAGTTAAAGGGTGTTGCATTACCTAGGCACAATAGGGTAAGTTAATGATGAAGTTTCAGTTTTAACTTGGAAACTGCTGGGTTTTGTAGGCTTCAGCCTGTCACTAATAGGTATATTTTAACGAGATACATGGGGATTTAGGGGAACAACTCCCATTATTGTTAATGGGATTCACACAGCTAAATCCCTGTGCTGGAAATATTTCTTGTAATATGTCTTTAATATAGCCTCTGTGTGTGTGCACACGCATGTATGTGCGTGTCTAGTTAATGGTTAAATGTATAAATAGGAACATTAGACTTCCAAGTGTTACCATTTCATTCCGTGGTGTATACCTAAAGTGGAAGCAAAATACAAGTCCTGAAAGTGTGATTTTTTGACAGCAGTGGGTAGCCTGCTCTGAATGCTTGGCAGGAACAGGGACATCACATCAGTCACACACCTGTGAGCTCGCAGGAGTGAGGTCTGCATCCCTCCTACACTTTGCTGCGTATTAAAGCAGGGTGACTTTGGTACAGTCACTCTTCTTCCAGCTGGATCCCAGGCAGAGGAATGCTATTGAAAATCTAGTCAGTGATACCTGGGAGCAACGTGCATTGCACTGGAGAGGAAATCTGTGAAATGGCAATGTCCTGCCGATCTGTCGCTGAGCAGCCGTGGGCTCCTTGGGCAGCAGTCGATGTGGAACCTGGAATGCTCCTGGGAGAAAGATGGGCCTGTACCCTGCAGAGCTGCTTTACCTGCACATGGCTACTACAGCAGCAGCAAATGAATTGCAACAGCTCTGTAAAGAGTTTTCTGAATAAAATAGAGTTTAATTTTAGAAACATGAAGCACTCTGATATTATTACCCACCAGGTGGTAGGCGATGCACGCAGGAAGCAGTCAACCTAAAAGAGACGCCACAAGAAAAGAAGCGTGATTATCTGAGGGGCCAAGCAGCACCTTGGAACAGAGCAAACACATTGCATCAAAAGGAGTGACTACCAGGATGCTGGATTTTCAGAAGTACACCTGAGGGCACAGCAGAGCTGAGACTTGAATCGGTACAGAGAGCTGAACATTGAGGGATGAAAAGAAAAACAGAAAGTTAAAACATTTTTTTTTCTCCTTACCATTTAATCAGTGAAAAAGAATTAGGAGAAAGTCAAACTCAGTGTCAAAAATAACATCTAAAATGCTGGAACATCAGATAGAGGCATTTGATGAGAAGCATCAACCAAAACAGAATGAAACTTTGCAGAGGGAATAGGGCTTATGGGTGGGGAAAAAGAAAGCAGAAATTTTATAGTCATAGCTAAAAGCAGTGGCATGCACACGTAAAGATTCACAGGAAAAAGAGGCATTATCCAGTGGAAACATGCCTCCACACAATAAGGACAACTGAACAAGCCCCCAGATTTGGAAAGCAATGACAAGTACTAGAGCATGAAGACGATGTACTTTCTAGAAGAGCTAAGACCCAATAAATAAAGGTTTCATACCATTGAACATGGAAGGGAAAAGAAGCCAATGTAGACCTGTAGTGAAGGTGGAAAACAGAACTCCATGTCCCAGTGACAGATATCCAAGAAAGAATATGCAAATGAACATGCACTGATTATGTTTAGAAAGATTTCCAGTGATAATTAAGACATCTACTGAGGTCTGGAGCCCATTAAAAAAACTCCAAAAGGTTATGTGACCTGAAGATGAGGCTATTACCCTTGCTGCTGGCCTATTTGTGACTATTACACAACCAGTGACCAACATGCTTTCATCTGTACAAGGCAAGTGGTAATTTAACTCCTGAAGCACTGATAGGCATCAGTCTTAGGATTAAACAATGGGGTCATGGAAGAATATTCACCTATATACAGAGGAGTAAAAGAAAATAAACAGTATTTCTTGTTTAGAGTGACTTCTGTCCCACTGTGAACATGGAGCTATGAAACAATGACCAAGCTGAAAGGCATGAAAAACATTTGGTCATTTTTAGAGAGATTCATCTCTTGGGTGCTCTGAAAACCTCTCTTAAGCAGATACCCTTTTGTTACCTCCAGAGAATTTAAAATGAAAATTGAATCTAGACTAAGAGAAGGTTTTTATCATTATTTGTGGAGCAACTATCTCTAGCACCAGTCCTGAGAGATGCTTCTGATCATTGGTGTGGTACAAAAAAATAAAAACCAAAATATTTTAAAATAAACCAGGTATCTACTGCCCTAAAATATTGGCATTATTCCTCCAGCTTGTCTGTTTTTAATGCTGAAAGTGAGAAAGTCATTCATTGTGGCTGTAAACCCCGCCAGAGCAGGACTCAAGCCTAGATCTGGTGTAACACCCGTGTAAGTGACCCACCTTCTGGGATAAAATATACCCACTTCTTCATGGGTACTCTCCTATTCTGCATAATTTATTAAATATTAACTGAGTAAGGAAAGAAGTTACTCTGCAGCCTGATGGTTAGGGCAGCGACACAGAAAGAAACACATTCAATTGCTGACTCAAACACACCCATTTAACCTGCAGCTCCTGGGCTGGCTGGGTGTGCTGGCCAGAGCCTGTCCTGTGGCAGCAGCAACATCTACAGGGCCTTGTTAGTGCCACCTGCCAATGATTCCAACAATTACTGGAAGGACAAGTGTTCTTCAGCAGCCTAAATTTATTTTGATGATGCATGATGACACACTTAGTATAAAGGTTTATAAAATGGATTCAGACCTGTCTAAAGCAATCATCAAAGTGAAGGTATTTTGACCCTTCAAAGTAAAAAAGATTCCTTCCTATTTTTCTTCACTGGTTCCTTCTGCAAACATCAGTTTTGATTTGAATGCCATATTCATTTTGATAACAGATCGCTGTTCTACTTCCATATCTCACTGCCAAATGGGACTCACCTGTTATCTCTGATTGCAGGCAATTCGAACTTAAAGCAAGCCTGTCTATCACCTACTGTTTTAACAGCCGATTAATTAGGGCTACAGGGATCCTGTGGAGAGCTTTATCTGAAGAGCGGCTCAACCATTAGTAGCAGAAACTTCCTTGTACACTCCTAGCTCAGATAACAAAGTAAGATAATAGTTCACAATCCTCCTCCAGCTAATACAAATAGAGGCACTCCCTCTTATCCTAACACATGAGTCAAGCCAATCCTCATGGTATAGTACTATAGCTCTGAATTCTCCAATGTTTCTGAAAATTAATATCAGACAACATGACATATTGTTAACCAAAGTGTTACTACCAAGGATAAATTGCCCGTCTTCCTATCCCCTTCTGTACTTTCATTCTCTCTCTTTTTTTTTTTTTTTTTTTTTTTTTTGACATTGAAAGTATCCAATTCCTAAAGAAACGTGAGGATGCAACATGGTCCTGTTCCCATTTTAGTCTGCCATTGCCAAATAATTAATTCTGTCTTTGCCTTGCAAATACATTAAGTCGTTCCCTTAGTATTCTTTCAGATGATGATAGGTGATCAAGAGCATAAGAAATTCACTATTTTTTCAGTATTTATTCCTCTAAATTTGTTTCTTCTACATTTCTGCTTCCTGCCCATGAGTTGTCCTCATCTCTTCCTATGAATTTGGAACCCAAATAAGGCAGGTCCATACATCCAATGCATCAATATGCAGAGCTCAGTTGTGCAAGGCAGTGTAATGCTCTTGAAGGCAAAACATAAGTTGGCTCCAAACATTGATTAAACAAATTAAAGTGAAGAAATGCCTGTCAAGCATGAATGAAACACTGGATCAGTGGCAACATGCATCTCAGGAATTCTTTAAACCCTTGGCTTCCAGAAGCCAAAAATCCACTACTAGCTAGCCTCACTGAAGGCAATTATATGGAAAAGCGAACATTTTGTCAAAACAGACTCATAGACTCATACACACTCAACATCCTGCTGCTGCCTATAGGGCCTTTAATTCCAGTTAAAAAACCAAACAAATGAAAGAACAAAAAACCCACCCCAGTTTTCATTCCCCCTCCAAAAAAACCCCAAATATCAATAAAGCAAGAAAAAAAAGGGCTGTAACACTGCAAAAGCTTTTTTTTTTTTTTGCTTTTGCTTTTAATAGAGAGCCTGCATGAAGAATGCAACATTTGCTCGTTTCTGATATTGCAGCCCATCAGCAATAAAAGCAGTATTTCTAGAAATCTCAGTATAAAATCTCATTGGCCATGGCCACAAAATCATCTCTCATTATCTCATTATCAGTTAAGATTTCAATGGGGGTTTTTTTATGTTACATTTCCAAATTCGTCTGGATTGGCTGGGTTTCAAATGGTTGAAACAACGTGATGTTTCTTCAGGATGCAGTCCCATTTAACTGAGTCAACCCAATGGACTTAGAGATGTTACTCATTCTCTAGGTAGGTAGGTTGGTATTTTGCAAGCTTTTGAAGGTAAGAGAAGGCATCAAAAGACTTGAAGGCACTGCCACCTTCACCCAAAAACTTGAATTGAGATTAATATATCATTAAATCTTTGCCATCAGGAAGATACTGCTATGTCGTAAGGAAAAGATAATCAGGGAGTGTACTTCCTGCAGAAGTCAACTTTACAGAATAGAAGGAACGAACGCATCCATATGCTTGATAAGACATCTACATTTTTGAAAGTGCTGCATACTGAATGCCAGGACTTTTGATCTATTTCATACATACTTTACCAATTAAATGAATGCCATATTAATCTTTTCTAAACAACCTTGCAATATCCATCTGTTTGAATGATTTCTCAAGAAGAAGATTAGAGATTTTAATGCCTGATTCACGTATGTTACTGAAGGCATTAAACCTGGCAAGTTGAAGCAAGTGTAGAATTGCTAGCCAGGCTGAAGGAAGAAGGCTGGTTTAGACCTTGCTCTCAGAGGCCCAATAATACAACCACTGTGATTCACTTGTTACTTTTACAGGCACAGGTTTATTTTTTTCCCCACATACAATAGTGATGAATAAAGCACCAGCAAAAATCGAATTCAAGAGAATTTACTTTCTGCCTAAGGTCGCAGCCAGGTGTTTCCCATAGTTAGGCACCCCTGGCCCAGAGGTGCTCAGCAGGGAGCAGCACACTCACAGGGTGCAGCATTTAAATTATTGTTTCTTCATGTGGGGCCAAAACCTGTCGTCGTGGATCAACACAGCATTAACCTGGATTATCCCCAAAATGCGCAGTGTGATTGAAATCACATTTTACCTGATCTGTGACCATTATATACCTCAGTGAAACATAGAGATTCTGCAGGACAAAAATGCAATTCCTTTGTCTTTTTCAAGGGAAGAGACCTTGCATATATTTTAGTGCTTTGGAAAACCTCTTTTGGTAGAATCTGTGCCAGGACTAATGACATATGGTATCTTTCCTGGATGTGCAAGTTGAAAAGAGAATGAGAAGACCCCTTTCATTACAGCATAATAGCACGCCTGCGACAGTTCAATAGCTGTAATGAAACATGACAACCCAGGTCTGCTTCCAGTGATGTTTCCAGCCAGAGTCTGAATTGCACACTTCAGAACATGTGTCAAGTCACACCTAAATGCAAAATTCCTATACATTTGGGGGGAGAGGGATAATCTTAATTTTCATATTTTGTAATGATCAGCCATTTTCAAATCACCACTCTCCACAAAAAGCTGTAAAAGTTTACTTGTTCTAAAATAGACACATTTTTTTCCTTTATTGTCTTGGGATACTTAAAAACATTTTCTTAAGCCCTGTAATCTAGGGCAGTGATCATTATACTTAAGCAAAGAACAGAACATACAGTCACAGTCAAATAAAAAGATTTTAAAAAAGCAGTATGCGCATGTCTCCTGTCCAACTGGAGAGAGCCTGAGTTAAAATCTGGCTGCTGAAACCTGTCTTCAGGTGTGCTTCTTATGCATGTAAAATGCAAATATTTACAGTTTACTGCAGTTTAGTAGTATACACATGCATCAAAACCCAAAATGCAAATTGGGATTCTCTTCCCAGTATCCTAAATTTAGATCCTTTTCACCCGACTGGCACAGCTTACGTGGAGTTACAATACTTTCTTTATACCAGCCAGGGATTCTGACTATGAGGGACCAGTTTGTTTTATTCTGAATCACTTGCCTTGATATTTAAATATTGTGACCTTGGTCAACCAAAAGTCACAAAATTTTCCTACTACTCTTAAGACCTACAATGACAGTCTCTTTGGTTAATGTCTTCTTGGAAACTAAAATGGTGAAAAATTCACCACTTTCATTAAATGAAAGCTCAGACTGTCATGTAAAGACATGACTCCAGAAGATATGACTTGAAGAGAGACTTTAAGTGTTTCTATAAACTCAGAGAGAAAAATACCCACAGCTGATGACACTGACTGTGCACCCACTGGTGCACTTGTAACAGCAAAAATGCATCTCAAATGTCATGCAGACCTATGAGATAAATCCTGCAGAAACACAGCAGGGTTGTACGTGATGAAAGACAAAGCAAACTCCTTCAGCTTGGCTCCCAAAACACTGGGTTGGAGCCCAGACTTTGATGCTTCCTGGTTAAGAAGCAAAAATGCTAAACAAACAAATAAACAAACCCCCTATAGATTAGCAGGACTGCTGTAAGTTAGCACATTTCAAATTGCTTGTAAGCGACGGGGATCTTCCATGTTCCAAGCAAAGTGTACACACTGAGTGGACAGAGTCCAAATTCACCCATTTGCCAGCCTTCATCTTCACTGTTAACTTTAATTAACAAAACAAAGGCTTCATCTAGTATTTCTCAAAAGTTGATTTTTCTTTAAAAAAAGAATCTCTTTGTCCTCATTTTTTCCTCTCTCCACTCAAACCTTCTTAATACTCCTGTGGTGGCACTAATAGGATTCCATTATCTGACACATAGTGAGTCATCACAAAGAAACAGAAAACCTTGCTTCCCTATGCAGGAGTCAAGTACCTGCTCCTTTGTAAGGTCTCAGCTAAAAGGTCTGTGTTCAACTTAATTCCTCTCTTTACTGCCATGTTATAAAAATAGGGGCGCTTGAAAATGAGTGTATAAATACAGGGTGCACAAGCAGTCAACAAAAGTCACATAAACAGAAAAGATATTGCTGGTTGCATTTTTCATTGCAAAGTCCACGCCAGTGGGTCAAAGGTTCAAGGGCTTTAGTAATTTTTTGAAACTTTCTGCCTTATACTTTGATATTGTCCTCAGCCTGGATCAGTGATTTGACTATAAAAAGATGAGGACCTTGAACAATTTGACCTTTGCAAGTGTAGATTTTTTATGCTGTAAAATGTACTTAAACCTGAACAAGGAAAGTGAAATTAGCCAAGAATTATTCAATTTAGAAATAACTTGTATAAACCCATTGAAATGCAAGCTCTGGAAAATGCAAACAAAGTACATATCATTTTAACCATTATTGTACTAATAGGGTCAAATTCTAATCTCAGTGACCTGGGTCCATCTGCTTTGATCTCTTAAAGGATTGTACACATCTGCCTAAGAACGGACTCAATAATTATATGTTAGCTGTGAGCAAAATCAGTCACAATGAAAACAAACACCTGTGCTGTTCTCAATTGATGGCTCACATATTCAAAAGTATTTTACATCTTTTAGTTTGGATTCTGAACTTCCTGCAAATTTGGAGTGATAATGCTGAAGACAATAGGGATTTCTATTGTTGCAATGAAGGACAGAGTCTGTCCACAGAGATATATTTTTAATAAAATCTTCAAACAGTCATTTTAAGTGAATTTCACAATGTCTTTACTCAAAAATGAGCTGTTCATGAACTGAAAGTAACAACCAAAAAGAAAAGTTAAGGGATAAAAAAAAAAAGGTTGAAACTGTAGGGACTGGGATATTTAATCATTGATAGCACTGGCTGAATTGTAAAGAGGCTCAAAAGAAGGTGTATGTGAATGGAGATGTCAGATTAGCTTTCCTACTGGTTGGGATTTCAATAACTGACAGTAGATAAGATACAATTAGTATTCATATATTGAGGCCAGAGATTTGGAACCAGTTTTCAAAGTACTGTCTAGCCTTGAAAAAGTATGAGCTGGTTTATTAATTTTTTTTTAAAATATGTATTTTAATAAAATGCACTTTGCTTCACAAGAGAAGGAAAAGTGCTGGATGATTGTCTTAATGTTTCAAACACCAGAAAACCAGCTGAGAAGCAAATGATTTTTGAGAGTCCTGGAAACTGCATGACTGATCTATCAAGACTTCCAGTGTACTTGAAAGGTCCATGGGTCACAACCGCAGGAAGTCGCATTTTGAGACCCAGCTATGAAGTTATTCGAATGGCCCGAAGATATATCCCACATCAAATGCCTGACCTCCTGCACTTGCATACTGCAGGTCAGCTCACATTTTTTAGCCAGAGGCCCTTGCTGATTCCCTTTCATAATACCCTGGAACAAAGAAACTTTCTGGGAAGTCTCCCTGGGTTACCTAGAACTCAGCTCGGCAGAACCGAGCGCAGCAGCTCTCGCAAACAAGTGCATCACTTTCAAATGGAGGCGATAACAGGGTCCATGCAAATTCTGCTTCCAGCATCTCAGAGGCCACTCAAAACATCATCTCCAAGTGGAGTTTTTGGCTGCCTTTAACAACTTTTGTCCCAAATTCTGCATCTCAAAAGCACTTCAGATTAAATTGGATTTGAAGAAATGAAATGATGACCTGTATAAATGCTCTCCTAAGAAGCTCTCGGGTCACCCTTAAGTCCCTTGCGCGAGGTCTGAAATGATCCTGCCAGAAGAACTTGCAGTAACACAGCCAGCTTCCTACAGACGAACAACATCATTTGTAAAATTTCTGACTAACCAGAAAACTCTGCCACTAAATGTTGTATGCACCACAGAGTAAATCGATTAGAAGTAATTTGTGAAATGTTAGAGCTTCATTTACTTTTCCATTTTCTTTGGTCTATTCAGAAATATTCACTACTGTGAAAAATGATACTGAAAATTTATGCGACATACATTCGATGAAAAATTATAGAATTAAAA
The DNA here is from genome assembly GCF_015227805.2 of Hirundo rustica. NCBI lineage: Eukaryota > Metazoa > Chordata > Aves > Passeriformes > Hirundinidae > Hirundo > Hirundo rustica. Next base: position 18,264,770 of record NC_053459.1, read on the forward strand.
AAAAAACCATCTATGGAACTATTCATGCTACCTTCCCCTCCTGCACTATATCCCTGCTGTAACAGTGTTTTAACTACATTAATATGTGGGACAACATTCTCCAGTCTAACATTCACACAACTGAATACCTGCAGAGCACTGGATTCTACAACACACAAAAATATCGTGAGTGGTTTAAAATAGTCATCAAAATTATTATTCATTTATACTATTCATTAGTGTTCTCCTGTATTAATTTCAGTCTACATTAAGCAATGAATTTTTTGCCTCTCAAATTAAAACACAATAACCTATGTGATTCTGTTAACGGCTGAGAACAGAACAGCAAAATGTATCATCAAATACAGAAAATATGAATACTTAAAGATCGTGTACCCAACACTTTCAAAAGTCCACAGCCTGGTTGATTTTTCTGTTCAGTAGAAAGAATATACTTTAGATTTTTTTTCTATTTTTTTTTCCTTGTTTGGAATGAGATTATGTAGTGTGTATCTAATATGTTGAAGCTCCACAGTTTAGTGCTCACATTTTAGGGCCATCTACTCTCCTGCCTGACTCAGATTTAAAGAAAAAAAAAAAGTAAATAATACAGGGGAGGGATTTATCTATAAAGGCACTATCAACAAGTAAAACAAAAAAGAAAATAAAAGCAACCAAGAAGGACACAAATCCAAAAGACCAGAGAACCTGTAAATACTAAATTAGCATTCATACAAAACTGGTTTTTAGGGCATTAAAACACTGCCTCATAAAGAGAAACAAAACCAATACACAAGAAAATTATTTGTATTTAATTTTAACTTCATCAATTCTGAACGAAAATTAGGTCAGTTGCCACAGAATTACAAAGACACTACAGCACAAAAAGGCTTGGCTTTCCTCTAATTTTATGTAAATGGACTGATATGAAGATAAATGGTATTTTCTGTGAGTTTATTACATTTATTTTTCTCTTAAATAGGGAAGTTATGAACAAACTGAATTTTTCTCCTCTGGCTCTTAGCCAGGACACTGAGACAGTGAAACTGCGCTCCTGAAGCACAGACATTCGTAGCTGGGCTCTCTTTTATCCCCCTGGAAAACTTTCAGGTTCTCTTTTCAAATGTAATCTTTTCAGTTTGTGATTGTTGTGGTTTTTTTTTTTTTTTTTTTCCCTTTCTTTCTTTCTCCAAACATAAGTCAAAAAAGTTGCAGTTCTGTTTAGAAGACCCCAAGGTCCCTAGGTTGCTTCGAGTCTCAAGGACCCCAGAGCACCTTCACAAAGGATATGGTAGCTGATTCCAGAGAGGATTTCATCCCCCTCTGAAGCACAGCATCTCAACAGTGAAAAAGCACCAACTTCCACGACAGCAAAATAAAGCCAAGTCAGGACCCTCAGGTTCCCAGCAAGGAAAGGCACTTGCCAAATACAGAAAAGTTAAAGAAACCCTGCAAGCTGAGTCCAAGCATTGGGAAGAGTTTCCAGTTCAAGTCATTGACCCATCGACATCATTTGTTTGGAAAGCGCTCGTTTTCCAAATGCTGCCTGAAAATATCAGGGTTTTATTTCAAAAGGCTGAAATCCCATGAAAACAATTACTTAGAAGAAAGGTCACAAGTGTGCAGGTTAAGTGAAAATAACTCTGGTGGCACTGTGGTGCTGCTTGTAAACACCTTGTCCCTGAGGAGAGACTGCACCAGGCAGCCAAAGCAGTGCACTTCCTGCCACAGGGACATCCTCCAGTGAGCATCCAGCAAGTCCCACCACTGGAAACTGCTTGCTTATATCAAACGAGAAAAAAAAAAATCTGGTTATTTCGAGCTGTAAAAAGAAAAAGAAAAAAAAAAAGGAACAAAAATCAGCCTGTGCTCAAATCTATGCTCACACCTAGGAAAAAGAGGGATTGAAAAGAACTCTCTGTATGTGTGTACACACACACGTTAGCTATTAAAAATATGGGTGTGCTTCGCAGCTGAAAAGACCTCTTCTATTTGGAGTATTTTTTAAATACAATTCCCAAAGCTTAGTCCACATCATTAATGCCGTGAAAAGTGAGGCTACTGTGTGGCTTCAAAGCATAATCTTTTTTCAGAAGAGTAGACATCTGCCGCATTCATTTTACTGCAGAGGTTTTTATAGAAAGAAATTAAATAGGAGCGAGCCATGTAGGGGGAAGGGGTTTTTTTAATGTAGAGGAAAGAGTTCTGCCCTCACGTTAACATAATAGGCATCAGTAAAAGAGCACTGGGACAAGCAAGCTGGGCTTTGCTCTCCACTTTGGTGGGTCAGATGAGATGTTTAGGTGCTGTGGCCAGGCTGCAGCCCTGGGAGCCACCACTCTGCTCCTCTCATGCAGTGCCACTGTGCCTGAAAGTCTGGGTTAAGGAAAACCATTAACCCAAAACATTTTTGTTAACTGGTTTCATGTGGGGATAAGTGGACTTGGAAGCAATCTCATGCATAGGGAAGCTGGTGATCTGAGAAGAATACACAGGTAACCAAGAGGTTGCACAGAGCTGGAACTTTTTTGTCTGCTTCCTCAACGACCAGGACAAGGCACACGACTTCAGTCTTCTAATCTTCCTTTTCTCACTGTCCTCTAGCTAGACCCTGAGTCGTTCAGGGCAGCCTGTTCACCACCCCAGAGCCCAGGAGGGCTCAGCTGGGTGCCCCATTGCAGCCACAGCAGCTCCATAACGGCAGCGGCAGCCTTAGGGCCTCATCCCTCTACCCTGCTGCCATGGCACACCTCCTGTGGATGTTACCAGGAGTTAAATGCTTAGGATGTAGCTGTTACTAAGCCAAGGCAGATATATGCTTATCAAAGTATCTGAGCTACTGTGCTTAGAGCCACTGACAGGCTTCTATTGTTCCGCCAATTACAAACCGGCATGCGGGAGGGAAGACACTGCAGCTGCCCATGCGTAAAAGGGAATTTTCGCAGGGATACACCAACAGGACATCCTTCCACTGCTCTTCCCCACACATCATTTGTCACTCAGCTCTATTGCACAAGTCTGCTGTAGATGGAGTTTCCAAAAACAACATTCCAGAAGACTGCATCATCCTGGACTAGAAAGCAGAAATGAATACATGGTTTTCCTTAGCCCTAAAATTCAATGTATATACACAAGAAGGTGATGATTATTGAATTCAGAGTCATATATTATCAGATACCTGGAAAAGTAGAACCAAGTTTACTTTTCAGGAGAGGAAACAGATACAGAAATTCATATTGAAGTGCTTTTGGAGTGACTGCAGATCAGGAAAGGATGGGTTGTTCTCCATGACCGGGCAGCCTTACCAGAAAACAATAGCAGCTGCAGTAAGGAAAGGGACACCTCAAATCCTTGGGAACAAAACCTGATGGGGTGAGACCAGCAAAGTGCTAAACCTGATTGTTGTGGAGCCTCCACTACCACATGGCTTCCAGAGAGTCCAGCAGCAGTCAGGAACAATGTGAATACATTTGTCTGCTTTAAGCCTGACGGACAAACCGGATGTCTTCAACATAATAATGCTGCCACTCCGCATCATCACACCTTAGATTCACACTATTGCTTTCTATCAGGTACCATATCTGAGACACCCCGGGCTCACAAAGACACCCTGCTCACCTGGAGAAATTTAACCTGTTCAGCCAGCTGGATCTAAGGGGAAGTAAGATACAAAGATTTAATTGCTTTAAATGTTTTGATGTTAGCAAGATATGTTTTAAAATAACTCTTTCAAGGAGAAAGATACTTGGCAGTATGCTGTGACTATGAATTCTGTACCAAAAAAAACCCAAAAAAACCCCCAAACCCAACAATCCCTTGGATTATTTTGCCTCCTTGAGAACAAGTTGCAGCTCAAGGATTTACCTGACAATAGATGATGTAATTTCTCTTATATCAACAATAAGATGTTGAGATTCAAAGTCAGCTACAACTTGATTGATAATGTTTGAAAGGCACAAAACTGACAGTGCAAATACTGTGTTCAGAAAGCTGAGGTAGAGAACAATAAGTGGGAAAAAAAATAGAAAAAAATTGAGCTGCACAAAAAGTTACAACACAATCACTGCTCCAGCTATAATACAGCAAAATGATGAGCTGAAATATATCACTACCCTGAAAATATTACCCCAAATTAAGATTTAACTTGAATTAATCTATCTTTTTGAATTATCAAGTACTGACCTCAAAAGAAAAAAGGATTGTGGTATATACTTTTATACCAGGTTAATACTGAATTTCTTTACCATCCTGCTTCCACAGTAAGGCTCAGATCTTTTACTATGACTCTTAGATTTCCAAAATGGTTGTGTGTTAGTTAAGTAGGATGAGACATATTGAAAAGTTGGTGTTTATTTTATGGTATTGACATGACAACTTTTGAAATAGAAAAAAGGGGATGTATTTTTCTATTAGGACTCTCTCAAAGGGAGAATTAACATCCATTGATCTGCTTCACTATCACTTTCTCTGTTAAAGTCTACTGCCTGCTCTAGAATAATATGCACCCCACTTCTTTAGTCAAGCAACACCCCTTTAATTTTCATTTCAGTCTTTTGCATCAAAACAAAAACTGCATCTTATTGTAACTAATATAATTTATTTATACTTGATATCATTTGAAAAAGTGATGCCACACCAACAGCTCAAGCATGAAGCATTTTTAATTCTTCAGATGAAGTGACAGATGATTATCAAGTAATGTTTCCTTAATATTTAAATAATAACAAAAAAAATTGGTGGCTTTTAAAAATTATATGAAACATAAAATAGATTTATTTTTTTTTTTTACTTTCTGTGGTTTGGAAGATACCTGGGGTGACAGGTCACAGAGTCATAGAAACTTGAGCAATCCGTCCATCCCTGTGAAATCCCAGTTTCCCCCGTGAAACATTTTCTGCAATGTATTGCTCCTTTCTTGCCAACACTCTTACCAGTCACTCTTTTCATTACTTGCTTTGTGTTTATCCATCTCCTAACTCATTACTCTCCTTGACAAGCCCTTTCTTGCTCAATAATTTTCTACCCCACTCCCTACCATCTAACTAGTGACAAAAATTTTCTAAACGTTAAAGCCCAGTAAGTTGGGTTTTAATTACTCAATCTGCTTTTCAAACATCTGCAGTTTACTCAGGTGTGCTGACACTAAAAGTAAAAAAAAAAAAAATTTAAAAAATTCAAACATTTAGTACAGTAATTCTGAAATTAGGCATCATGACCCAAATGGGGCCACTCACAGGAAGAAAATGCAACGGAAGGAGAAACAGGAAAAAAATTGGGTAAAAGTCATCAATGACAGGTAGGAAAACCTAGAAACTGCCTATATAACATAATTTCCATGGCCAAAACACCCATTTACCTCATTTTCAAAGCGTGTTTTGGCTTTATTTTTCAATTCTATTGTTTAACATCAGCCTGATAAAGTGAAACATTTTCACCAGGAAAACCCCTATGTCCTGGCAGTTGGACCTAAAATACTCTTCTGAGGCCTATTCAAACTTTTGGCACATACTTCAGTTCTGTCAGGCCTCTCATGTATCTTAAAAGATTTTTTTTTTTCAAGTTTGCTTACTGGTTACAAAATTTAGCAATCATGCTGCTGCTTCCGTGGCATCGTAGTAAGCACAGACTGTGGGGTTTTGTTTTTGCAGAGAGGGGCTGGGTGGGGAATTGATTTTGGTTAATAGAAGGATTTGGCTGGGAGCCTTTGGCTTTTTTCCAGCAGAAAAAATGCCATTTGTGGTCTGACAACAGGGTTTCTCTTGACCAGTTTCACTCCTCCCTTAAGTAGCAATAAGCCATGACTGCTTTATTTCCAGCTAAGTTCCAAGGAGTTTTTCTCCGCCACCAATGAGAGGGAAATGACAGCACATGTGAGTGCAGGGAATTCAATCAACTGGAGACGTGGTTTGGATTATCCAATTTGTAGTTGAAAATTGAATTACTATATGGGTGATAAAATAAAATTTTATGCACATATTCATCCCCTAAGAAATGGAAAATACTTAAAAACCTTTTAACGTGGCAGAACTGATGAGATTTTGGCTACAGAGCAACCAGTTTCTGAAGCTCCACAGATTCCAGAATTGTCTTTCTTGGTAATGTCTAAGGCATAGAACAGCACTGTCTTTCCTTTACTTCAGTCCTTGTAGCTAGAGTAAGACACAGGTCAACAGAATTCTGAAAAAATTAAATATTTATTTTAATATATGTCTATTATTAACCCCCTTTGATCTCCATGCAGACAGTGACTGTTTTTAGAATTAATATTATCTAAGTGTAGAAGTAATACTTTTACTGTAAAAATCCATTGAATAAGGGTCATGATGTGAGCATACCAGTTTGAAGCACCAGTTTGACAAGTTGCAGAAAGAGGAAAGGACCAGCTTAAGCCAATGAAAATTAATATTTCTGTTGTTTTTAATGTTGGTGATTGATTCTGAATACCAGTTTGCACAAATTTCTATATAATTTGTCCACCCAGTTTACAGAAGTGATCCATAAAACCCTTGAGACTATAAGAAACAACAAACCAAAAATAATCCTCATTGCCCCTAAAATCCATGAAAAAGGGGGCAAGAAAAGAAATTAAACATAATACTAAACATTTTTCTCTCAGAATGAATAGGAAAAGAATGTTTAGAGAAATATTCAAAATCATGTTACTTCTGCTACACTTCATTTTTAAAATGCTCTCTGTGACTGCCTAAGTTCCTTTGACAGAAACGCTTATTTCAACACTTACTGTATCAGACAAGAGAAATCCCTACATGTGGTGAACCTTCCTCCTTTTCAAAAAATTTAGTAGTGAACCTTAATACTGTGCCATTATTAAAAAAACTGTGATTGTGCATTAAAAGGTCATGGTCATTTTCTAAGCTTTCCCTGTAGAAAACATGCATTTCTACTACATCTGCACTGTAACTTGAGGGCTGCATTCACTACAATTTTCTGAGCTGTGGGGCTATAATCCTCCTTTTTGTTTACTTGTCAACAATATTAATGCTTTCTATTTTCAGCACTTTACTCTTTTCCCAGTCTGAAGATATGTCAAGAGGCAAATAAGTACACTTAGGACTTGATTGTGTAATGCAGCTTCATATTTAGGCATATTTATCATTATTCAGAGGTTAAGAATTTATACTTATTTCATAAACACAGCAGTATATGCTAACTAAATTATACACGGCCCATGTCTTACATTTAAATGGAAAATAAAATTTTCTATTCAGAAGTGAATGGGCAGGAAAACATATTTTCCAACCACTGGACTCTTTCCACATGATTTTTCCAAGACCTTAAAGGACCCCCAGATTTGCTACTAAACCAGGTAATCACAAAAATGCTGAAAGATTCTTCTGATGAAGAATTCTATTCTAGGGTGCATAGAATACTGAAGCACATTAGTGATTGGTGGTTTTATCACTCTCTCTATAAGCCTGAAAATATTTCACGTGAGCTGAGTTAAAAGTTTCCATTAATCACTGTCAGCAGCAGAAGCCAAATTCCCATAACAGACTATTAATTTATGCTGTACTTCACTTTGTTCATGAGTGTGGCATCTCACGACATTAGTCAGAAAAAAATACTAATTTAAGATCCAATATTTTTGCTGTACTCCTTTACAACGTCACTATTTCACTATTGGCAATGTAATTCATAACTCAGAAATGCCAGCAGTCCTTCCTTTGGCAAGGTCCTCATCTTTCCCAGATCTTTATCAAATAGTATTCAAACAAGTTGAACTCTTGGCGACATCTTTTGGAACTCTTGGAAATTTTAGCACTTCCCAATCAAAGGGTCCAGATATCTGACACACCATAATGCTTCAGGGCTACTTCTTGAACTGTGATACCTCACAGAACATGATACTGGCATTTGGTCACAATGTCTTTTTTTGATATTTAAGATTGACACTTGCTGCAATTACCCTTTCTGCACGATTCTGCTCCAGAGATGCGCAGCCTCTCAAATTACTGACAGCCCTGCCACAAACCTGACTTTGTTCTCTTAACCAACTACTCCCCATGGCATTTCATTAAAGGGACATTTTGACTGAAAGCAGTCTTGCCAAATACCTTTCTACTCATAAATTGGTTTGTCATTCCACTTCTGGCTGTCTTTGTTGAATGACATGCAGATTTGGAGGTAATCCAATTAACAAGTGGAGCAATTAATATCACAAACTATCTTCATGTTAACTTGGAGATAAAGGGTTAAGCATTTTCCAGTGACATGAGATCTAAACAACATATTAACAATTCTTACATTTATGCAGCCTCTTCCACCACAGCTCTCTCAGCATCATCAAAAACTGTGAGTTGTTGCCTGTCACTGTTTCTCATCAAATCCTCCTGGGAACTCTAAAGGATTTTTGCATCTACACTCAGCTCAAAACTTATTTGTATGGAACACAGAGATACCATCCTCATCTGCCTTAAAATGAAACATTGGTTTAACAAGTCACAGAAACAAAGAAAGGCCAGCTTAAGAGAATGGACCTTATTTTTCTCTCCTTTTTTCTGTTGGTGGTCAGTTCTGAAATACCAGTTGCACAAACTTCTACCACTTTTTGAACTATTACACTTCATCTCTTGAGTAGAGGAAATTATGCAGACATCTTGCCTGAGTTCATTATCAGTCCAGTGTGTTTAATATAAGAATTCCCCTATATTCTGAAGGAATGGTCCAAATAAAAAAGCAAGTTTCCTCCCACTGACTTTTCTGGAAGCCAAAGTCAAGTAAAATATTAGCTGTGATAATTTTACAAAAGAAAGATTTTTGATTATTGAAATGTCTTCCCAGGGCAATTTTGTGCTTTCCTTGCTGCTATGATAAGCATCAGGGGAGAAAAAAATATTCAGCTCCTTACAGAGGAGAAACTGTGTCATACCCCCCTTTTAAAAGTGAGTCTTCCAGGATCAAAGCAGGACACAGTAAAAGCTTTAGAAAAACTGTGCTGTTTTACATCAGGGCTGAATTTAGCTCCACATCTTTGGCTAAGACTTTAAAAGGTAGCAAAAGAGAATGAAAAACAAGGACAACACAAGGTCACTATGATGGAATGAAAATAACTGATGAAAACTTGCTTTTTATCTTCCTTTCAAATGTTCAAAAACTGTTGTTTAGTTAGTAAAAAAATGCTAATTTTAGCTATATGGTGAGAAAAAAAGGAGTATAAGGAGGTAGTGGCTCAACAGAAGTGTGTGTTTGAGCAGAAGCTGAAGGACAAACTCTCAAGAAAATGAGCTAAACAAAAAGGAATCACTAAACCAGTTGACTGCCCTAACTGTGGCTCCACTCACTTCTGCCCTAGGTAATCACTTCTAGATGTGTTATTTTCCATTTGTCCGAGCTGCCATTCAGGGTGTTTGGATGGTTAATTTATTGGCAAATATTAAAGATACGTTGGGGGACTGCTTATTTCTATCACAAATTCCAACCTCTATAGTATCAGCAGCACACAAAACAAATTACGGCATCCCAGGATATGGACTTACGCTTGACCACTTGATGCCAGTTGACACACTTGTTAAAGTACTCAGTAGGTCTCCAGTGACCTATTGTATGTCCTGAAAGGCATTCCTGCTGACAATCAGTCTGCATTTCATCCCACTGCCAAAAGGGATGGGCAAAGTAAGGTTTATTTACCAGAGAGATGTTCTCTCACTTTCACATGTTCCTAGAACAAATAGCATATCTGTACTTCTTAACATTAAATATTTGGACTTGACTATTTCCTTTCATTCCAACTGAATTTCCATTCAGGCCTGGAAATGCCAAACCCCAGCTTGGTCTCATGAACAGCTGTGAGTGGGATCAGAAGTGACACGGCTTGAAACCTCACAAGGGCAGAAAAACACTTTTCTGAGATTTGCAGTTCAGTAGTTTTTTACCAACAAAACTTGAAAAAGCACCCATGAGCATAAGTGCCAACCCAGCTGAGAAAAGCACCACAACTCCCCACTAAAATCCAAAAGAAACAAGTCTCTGACTGCTAGTAGGAAAGGAAGCCTCAGACTGGTTGTGAAAACTTCCTTTCTCCTGTCTCCGCTAAACTTCAAGCTTCTTTATAAGGTTTTCAACGCTTACAAGAACATTATGAAAAAACAAAGAGAAGAACTGTTGTTCTTGGATTACTTGGACATAAATACTAGTCAAGATTATGTTGATTTATCCAGGCTACTCTTACAGATCCCTGCTAATGCGATATCCCTCACTTTGAAATCAAGTTGCAGTCAAAGAGTAATACTCATCTTAAACCATCCAGAGGTCCTCAATCTTTTTTAGGCATCCTCTTCCTTCTACTGGAAAATGAGGTCTAAAAGGCACAGTACTACTACTCTTCAGCTCTAGATTACATGAGCTGCAAAAGTGCTTGAAAGCTGTTTCAGACACTCTTGTGGGGTGTTCATAGCTGTAGTGCCTTCATCACTGTATAGCACTGTAAGACTCCTGTAAAATGGCAAGTGTGGAACCTGTAGAGGCATTTATGTGTCTACGTCACAACTTTCCTCTTTATGTCTTTGTGCAATTTTGTCTACTATGCATGTTCTAGGTTTAACTGCGTACAGCTGCTTGCCCACTGTATTGGCCTTGTGGCTGTGCATTTCAATGGGTTGTGCCCTCAGAAAAAGTAAAAATCTGAATATAGAGGAGTCTCCCCCTAAAGAAACAGTAAAGAAATCAGACAAATATACCCTGAGCTGCAGAACACTTAGCACCAATATATGTAAAAGAAAAATGAACTCCAGTTCACTTGCAGACAAATCCTACTGCCTTGGCACAGTTAGTCTGACAGCTAGAGGAGTACTACGACAGAGCATAAATCAGATCTTAATCATTTCATCCCTTTTTTTGGAGGAGCACAGCTGGTAGGATCAGAGCACACCAACTGGGACATGCCATTTGATCACTTCTGTTTCCTAAAGCTTGACGTTTAAAAGGAGCCTTAGACCATTGGCTATGTCTGAGAGAGTAAATTCTTTAACACTGAGGCCAGCTGAGGAGGAGCAGCCCCCCTCCACACTATGGACTGCCCTGCCCTCTGAAACAGGAGAGCCATGGCCAAAGGGCTTCTTGGTAATGGCTCCTGTGCCACCTCCAGACCTTGTGGGTGGGTGGTGAGCCAAAGGCATCTTAACAGAGTAGAGAGGGTCATGTACCAGTACTCAAACCATAGCATGGGAATAGCCGCCAGGAATCTCTTCCCAAATACCACATGTGCCATTATATTTCATGCAGTTACCACGGAACTGGACATATTAACCAGAAACAAAACATAAATACCCAACTGAAAAAAATTCAGTAGTTTAAAAATTTAATAGTTTCTCCTTTCACTTTGCTGATTGAAGTCTTTAAAGTAGGTACAGCACAGCTTTTTATTCAGCCTTAGATACCATGGACTCCTCTCTTGGTATTCAATATCTTTTCAGGTGTAGAATCCTGAAGGTACCAGCTTATCATCAGCCCAATCAATATTCAGTACCTAGAGCAAAAAAATCAACTTCTATTCACAATATGGCATTTTAAAAAATATATTCCCCTTTCTATCACATTGCATTAGAACATGTATTTAATTGTTCCCACTTTCTGACCACTGTGTAGGATTCACAGCTAGGAGGGAATAGAAGAGTTTAGTAAAAAAGAAACATCAGAAATGATACTTAATAATTTTTGCTCTGTCCAGAAAGAAACAAACCAACACCAATCTTCCATTATTTTGCCCAGGAGGGATAACCGGTGTATCAGTTTGTTTGTACCACTGTAATCCCGAGCACTGACAGAACATTAGCGATCTTCCTGACTTCCAAACCCTGTCAATATTCCCACAGATAAGTACAAGCTATTTTGGGGGTCTCCTTTATCCTGAACAAAGACAAAAATACCACTGCTTTTGTGTGTACCACACAACAGATGTTTTTCCTCCTCTCTGTCCAGTAACACAGCTATGCCACAGTGTTGATCTTCATTAAAAAAAAAAAAAGAAATAAAAAAAAATGCATTTTTAACTTTCTCATTGTCCTTTCACATGGCTTTATCCTGGATGCTTTAGTGGCTGTTATCAACTTTCTACACTTCATAACTTCTGAACTATATCAATTGTTGTTAGTGTCCCTTTTCCTATTCAGTATAAATTGCTTTTTTATTTCTAATCTCTGCTTTCACTTCAACGCTGAGCTAGGAAAGGCTTTTAGGCTTTTTTCTTGGCTGTAGAGTCATGGATTTTTGGACTATCTAGTGTACCTGTACTTTATAAGAACCTTCAATTTTCAGCCACACTTCTCACGCTCTTATGTCTTTGTGGAAATTATATCACATTCTTCCCCTTTTTGCCGTATATAAAGTTTGCTACAGGTTTTAACAGTTGTCCTTACAGAATCATTTCTTATGGATAAATAGCTTTAGGCTTGGAGTGGTTGCTCTGCAGATGTTACTTTTATACTCTCAGAATAACCTGACTGGTACCACTAGTTCCTGTCACCCACTTCCAGTGCTAGCAGGGTCACCAACCCAGTGCCTCACCACCCTCTACCAGCAGAATTGATTTACTGCCAAGCTGCCACAAAATCCTGCTGAAAAAAAGCCCTAAGATCAGGGTAACACAGGACTTTCCGTAAGCACGCTTACACATGGCAGGATTCTGTTACTGCCCCACCTTTAAAATAAAACAAGTCGCGCTAATGTCAAATGAATCCCTGATAAAGAGCAGACCCTTTCTGCACCGTTGGTATTTATGAGACACCACAGAATCATAGAATGGTCTGGGTTGGAAGGGACATGGAATCATCATAGTGTCGTAGAATGGCTGGGAGGTAGGGGCCTTAAGGACCATCTGGTTCCAACCCCATGTCATGGCCCAGGAACACCCAGCAACATAATCTCTAAATTCAAGTTAGAGAAAAGTCCAAAGGAAAATTGTGTTCTCTGGAGCTCAGGATGCATTATGTTTCCAAACATCTCTTCTCTCTGCAAGAAAACAGATTCTGCTTGGGAGCAACCTGTGAGCAGCAGTGTTGGTGGAGAGCACCCTGAAATCCAGATCTGAATTTAGAATCCTGAGACCTTCAATTTTAAAGTCACTTAGAGAAAAATGGACAATTATTGATTTTATGAGGCCTCAGGAAAAGTTCAGAAAGAGTGAGGTTATATTCGAAAATTGTTTGCAAACAAAAAAAGGTGCCTTAAATTGCCTCTTCAGTGTACAGAAATAATAGGCTTCAGCAGAGTTAAGATGCTACGAGTTTTCAAAGTGTCACTGAAAAAAAATAATGGAAAATGCTCGAAATGTTGGCACATCCTTGTAGCTCAGAGCGTGGTATATGGCTATTGTCACTTCTATGCACTAATTACAGAGAATGGAAAAGGGCAGCAATAAATAAAAAACATATGGGGAAATGTCATCCAGTTAATTCAACTCTGTGTCCTTCTAATTCACAGGAAACATTTTATTTCTGGGTCACAATGGTTAGTGCTACAGCACACTTTATATGCTGGGAGCTTTTACAGCAGAGGGAGTTCTTACATTACATCTTTTTCTGACATTTTCTGACACAGATTTTCTTTCCCTTATAGAAGATGTGTAGCATACACACACAAACTGAGAAAAGCAGGATAACTTTATCGACTTTTCAACCCAGAAAGTACCAGATTTACAGGTGCATGTTCAGGACTTGTGTTGTTCCTACATTCACCATGAGCACCCAATGAGGCAGAGGAGGAACATATTTAGTTCAGAATCTCATCTCTAAAATCTGCTTAAGATTCAGGAGGGGAACAATTGAAATGTGCTCAGCAGCCAAGTAGCCTGTACCACTCATTTCCTGACCGGTGGACTTAACCTAAATAACTTCATCTTATTATCTTGCTTTGGATGACATCAGCTCACAGCTTAAAGACATGTAAAACTGCCAAACAGCCCATATTTTGTGTATAGCATACCCAAACCTTTCAACATTGCTCAGCTCTCACAGCTGATTACCAGGACTAAGAGCTGTTGTGACACTGGGTGGGACAATTCACGGACAACCATCCCTTCATCACATTAATGCAGAGCACCAACCTCTGCTGCTCCACCAGTAAATCTGCCTTGCTTTACTCACAATTTACTGGACTATCTACCAAAAAGAAGCAGGAGAGATGAGGAGACCAGCCCACATTTCATCCCACATGGTGCTACTGTTCTCTCTGACAGACAATGTGCCAAGTCCCAGATAAGACGGGAAAAGTGAGTCAAGTTCCAGCCTTCCCCCTACAGCTTGCACAGACTCCTGTATTCCTTGCCCTGCTCTAGGCTTGATGGTCATGACTTTTTGGACCATTTGCATTTGTGTGTTGCTCTGTCAAACTGCTAAGGGCTTTCCAAGAGAGTGAGAGGCAGAAAAGGTAAGTAGGGATTTACAAAAGCCAAGAACTTGGCCTAAATTAAGCAGAATATCACTGGTCAAGTAAAAGACTCTCTAGTTAGGTTTGACAGCTTTATCTCTGGTGAATCTATAGCAACTGTTAAAAAAAAAAAAAAAAAAAAAAAAAAAAAAAAAAAAAAAAAAAAAAGGACATATTTAAATTGAGGTTTTCTTTCTTTTCCTGCCCAATAAAGTTATTGATATCATACATATATGTTTTAACACGGTAAAAGATATGACGAAACACAGACCTTGAGTTTCATTCAGTTCAGAAGATGCATCCAGTTGCCTGGAGATAATTAACGCAATATTCTCCTTTTCAATTTAGCAAAAGTAGAAGAGGGATAAAGTATTTCTTCAGTGTCAGAAACTCTGGTTTACATGTGTGTACAAGGAAAAGAGAATAAAAATGCAGCTAAAACAACATCATTATTATCACTGTAATATTTAACAAGAGTAATTTTATAGCGCTGTTCCAGAACCTGAGAATTCACAGGCCATTTGCAATCATTAAGGACTGGAGGGTAATAAGACACCCGCTGGAGTTAAGTGGTGGGAAAGGATATGCCCCTGACCAGGACAGACAACATCTCTATGGAAGCAGCAAAAGGAGATCACTTTTCAATCAATTTCGCATACTCTTGTATTCTAACCAGCATGGCCCACCGTCCTTTCAAAGATGAACTGGTGGGATGTCCTGGAGAGAAGGGGCTTGACTGGACCTTTTGCAGAAAATACTCTGAGAAAAAATTTCTCAGCCTGTGTCTAGAGAATTTGAAAACAAAACTTATTTGGAGAGTTTTTTAGGTATTTTTAGTTTCATATCTTCCTTAGGAAAAAAAGAGACACTTTTAGAAAATAGGAATTGAGATGCTGAGTTTAAAATATGCTAGGCCAGAAGTCCTGTTAAGAAGTACCGACAAGAGAAAATATTTCAAACTATTTTGAGCCCACCAGCTTTCCTGTTTTATTTCCCCAAAACATTTCATTCCCTCTGTCCTCAACTTTATAAATTCTGGCCTTGGATCAAGCAGAGCAGAATTGCAGATTTACTACCTTATGATTCCGTAAAAAAAATCAACCCCCAAGACCCCTCGAAAATGACTTGCTCACTCTCCGAATCCCCTTTTCGATAGCAAAAGTAGATTATATTTAGCCTAGGCTCCATTAAAAATTGCCTGTCTTTAAACAAGGTGCTGGTTTTTATTCTTTCTGTCTTCAGTTATATAAGACTTCACTGCTGTCTTCACTATGATAACACTCCAACAGTCTAAAAAATACATTTCAGGTGTTCAACATGAAGGAGGTTGTGTGAGTTTAACCTTCCTTGGGATCCTTGTGAGCTTTTTGTATTTAATACTTGTTTTATCTGAAGCCTGTGGAGGTTCTAAAATATTAGAAGACACACTTTCTGAGAACTACCTTTCTAGTAGCCTGAAGATATAGCCTTGATGTTGGGCAACAAAGTTATTCTCTGTAATCCCCTTGATGTTGTAAATGAAAAAGAGGATGGAGCTAACATCATCTGAACTTTGGGCAAACCATTTGCTCAAAAGCACCATCAAAGAACCAAGCCCTGCCAAAAAGAGGGGAAAAAAAAAAAAAAAAACCCTTAAAAAAAATTCCCGAAGCATACACAAAATGAAATTGGTGCAAATTAACTTCATTGTATTTGGAGACCCATACAAAACAAAACCCACCACAGTCTATAAAGGAAAGTCAGAGAAGACAAGGATTGAAGTTGTAGCTTCACAGTAGCTATCTTTTAACAGCTTTCCTTTTTCCAACACTTTAACCTAAAAAAACCTTCCCATTGTTATGCCCCTATTCAACCTCCATTCGAAGTCATTCACTATGCATTAATTACCACTTTCTTCAATGCACCGGGAAGCTCCCAAACATGCTCCTGTTTTCAAAGAGGCACACTTCCATGGCTCAGCTTTTTATATGCAGAGCCTGCCGAATTTTTTTCCTCTGCAGACTTTGAGATTCCCCTAAATTTTGCATACTGTAACTGTTCAGAAAGGGAGGGGTGAAAAGACAAAAGGCAGATTTCATGCTTCCAGAACAGTTGTTTGCATCTCTTTCATTTTTCTTTCCAGCTGTGAGAAGCAGCAGAAGGTTCTTTAGCAGGTGTCCTGCCTGCCCTATGGTAATTTTTAACTTTCCTTCACTTACTTTTATGTCTGTTGCATTTGTGGAGGTATTTTCTCTTCTCCTGCTTTATTGCCGTTTTTCCTTTCTTTTTTTCCATTAAAAAAAAAAAAAAAATCTGAATTTTCCCTATTATGTCATTCTGTTCAGCTCTGAACTCAGATTGTAAAAGTGAGCAAGGCATAAATGTTCAGAAGTCCCAATATATAAATTAATTCTCAGCTGTTTCCTATTCATGCCACAGACTTTCATCACTGCTAAACCACACAAGTGCCACGCAGACAACTGACAACATGACAGACAAAACCATCTCTGATATCAAACCCCAGCACCCACACCTTAACCCTACACCATATAAACTGTCTCCTGTTACCCTGTCCCAGTAAGCTGGTGTAAGGACTCCCCCGGGCTGAATGCGTGAAAGAAATTAAGTATTCACGTGAGTATCTACAAGGTTTCACAAAAAAAATAGCTGTTATTTAAATGATCAAAAATGTATTTAAAGAAAAAGGAGTACTTTCCAGGGATGAGCTGGTTTTGATTCTGTGTACTAATTTTAGTTTTATTTGCAAAGCCTTATGACAACAAAAGTAAGATAAAGGAAATGAGAGACAATTAAATGAATCACAGAGAGTTATGAACCTTTTGTAGAAATTCAAACACCTCCATGAGAGGGAGTTGTTTTTAGATTTGAAAGAAGAAACTCATTGCAAAGCACAGGCCTACATGTTTCTGGTACAACACTCTCCATTCTTAGCATACAAACATACAGTGATCATCAACACTCGCAATGCTTTTGGACGAAAAACCCTGCAGGAATTTTTGTAGACTGATTCTGCATATTTTATTCTGTGAGCCAAACAACAACAGAAGATTTGAAGCTAAAAAAGAAGGACTGCTACTGATGTTGTGAAGGCTAAAAGGTCACTGTCATCTCCAGAGCGTTATGGTCACGGTATTTAGAATAATCACATCGCAGTGTAAAAGCTCCTGTCCTCATCCTGTACAAAAGGCCTCATTCACTGAAAATCACACAGGTGATTTTTAACAGATACTGATGCATTTTAATAATTCTCAGCATTGCTGCTACAGCCAGTAAGTATTTTAAGAAAAACATAACTTATATTTAAATGATAGCAAGATAACACCAAGAATTATCTTATTTGACTATGAATATGTTTCTTTTATTTAATATAAAAATAAGTATCTTATATAGTATGGTGTCTTTACAACAAAAACATTTTCTTTTAAAGGGTAAGGTTTCAAAGGGTACCTTGCTGCCATTTAATGGCTAAATTTAAAGAAAAATAAATATGAAAAAGGAGGAAGTAAAAAGGTCAACATTTTAACTGCTTAACTCTGGGATTATTAACTTAAAAATCTCATCAACTTTCTGGTTTATTTTTGCAACATTTTGCAATGGTAACCTGCTGATTAAAGACATGTTTCCTACCTTTGTCCTGCATTGAAAGTAGCATCCAAGAAAGAATAAATCAGGAAGCACGTGGCAAGAGAGGTCTTCCGAGATTCTCCTGAAGGAGAGGTTAAAAAAAGGGAAAGAAAAAAGGGAAGGTAAAAAAAAAAACAAAAAAAAAAAAAAAGGAAGGAAGGAAAAAATAATAAAGAAAAAAATAAAAAAGAAAAAGGAAAGCTCTAGTTCAATAAACACAGTTCAAGTGCAAAGAACCATTCACAGAAGAAAATATTTCTATAATGGAAATACAGTAATTTTTAATTACTGATTTTTAATGGTGTCCTGATAGAAATATGGGAAAAAATATTTATTTGTTGTCTCACTGATTATTTTCATAATAGTTGAACAGACACATTTCTGAAATGGCTTTTTTTCATTTTCATAAACAATTTAAATGCATATTAGAATTTAATCCCAAGCCCTTGTACAGAAAAGTACTAGAAAATGCCTTATCCTTCTCTGCTTTTTAAGGTATTCCCGAAAGTTTTCACGTTAATTTGTTTCCCCTGCTACAAATATGTGTTCATATCAAGTGAGAGGTATAGATTTAGACGAAGTAAAGCTGAGATAACACAGTGCCCATGTCCTCATGGCCCTCCTGCAGGACCAGAGCACTGGATGAACCCCCATCCATTCTGCACACGACTCCAGGGACATCCCTTCTGACTGCAGCTGCCCCCAAGCACCTGCAAAAGCCGCAGGGCTAATCTCTTAAAGACAGTCAAATGTACAGGTCATGGCTTACAAAATCACAATCCAGCTCTGTATCTGCTCCTATCAGACTATACAAATAATATTTTATGGTGAGACCGACAGATTCAAAATCGCAACAAGTCCAGGCTCTCTGTTTCACAATTACAGAGTTCTGAGCACAATAGCTTTCTGATTCACAGCCCAGGTTTTCTGGGTGCTACAGGAACATAATTTGTATTTCATAATTCTAGGATGTCTTCCACGTCTGAGGAAATCCCTGAAGTGCTGATTGACACACAGTGAGACACCATACCATGACAAGATCCACTCTAACTTCTCATATCTGGTCTCTCAGCTTGTGAACTGACAGACAATTTGTACTGACTTAGAGGGATCTTTGGTTTTACATGGTGAGGTTATTCTGACACACCCATGACCTGACTACACTGTTCACTGAGGGTATTTTACAATATTTAATTGCCTGAGAACACTATGGTTATTGGGTGAACAAGAACTAGTGAGCATGGGAGAGAAGAAACCCATGCAGTTACACCATGGGACTTTTGACATCATTTGTCGTTACATACCCCCATAACATCTCAACCCCAAATAAAAGTTTGTTTACAACAAACCCTGTCTAAGCTTCTGAATATCAGCAAGCCATTCAATTTTAACACAGTTTCTGAATGGCTGAGATTCTTCTACAGCTCCGACTGGTGAAAAAAAAACCCCAAACAATTTCAACCTCCATTTTAAAGTGAGGTTAAGTTTTCCAGGAAAACTTGAAAACCCAGTTGAGCCCACAGACTGTAATCCAAGTAGAGAAAAGGCCATAAACTAAAAGGATATAGTATTTTAAGCCATCAGAGAGACACAGAATCCCACTGAAGGATATTTTAACACTTGGAATTGGCAGTCCTGTAGGCAGCCATGACCCACAGCCAGGAGGGGGAACTGAGGTGATTTCTGGTAGCGGGGTAGACACACACAGCAGACCATAACTGTCCCTAAGCCACATGCTGAAAGAAATATCTCGATTTCCTACAGTCCCAGAGCTCCTGTACAGGGCCAGGAGTTGGACTTGATGATCCAACTCAGCACATTCTGTGATTCCAAGGGCAAAGCTGGGGGCACACACTGAAGGGATGGACACTGAATATTTAAAGGGATAACAGAAGAACGGGTAAACTCAAAAGTCAATCACGCAAGTTACATGAAGTCCAAACACCCTCTTTTCCACCCTCATTTTAACTGCAGCATTTTT
The DNA here is from genome assembly GCF_015227805.2 of Hirundo rustica. NCBI lineage: Eukaryota > Metazoa > Chordata > Aves > Passeriformes > Hirundinidae > Hirundo > Hirundo rustica. The sequence goes on from NC_053459.1 coordinate 18,284,736, forward strand.
CTGACAGTTTGTAGTAGGTCCTGAAGAGCTTTTCAAGTCAAGAAAACATGTAAGCAGAAACAATTTATTCTATTTAATTTCTTAAACCAAACAAAACAAGATTGTGCTCCTATTATAAAGACAAAGCATGCATTCGAAAAACAAGTGTGGCGAAACCCTTCTCATGAGAAACAAGTCAATATGTGCAGACAAAATATCCTCTGGCAGCCTTTTACTTTTCCATAATGTCCACTTCCACAAATTATAGAGGACCACAAAATACACTCCAGGCTGCATGAACCAAATGCCTTTCATGAAGAGGTATCAGTTAAAATAGAACATTTAACTAATTTGAAAAATAGAACTATAATTAATTTATGTTTTGCTATGGAAGGTAAAACAGTTTCTGCTGTTTTCATTACACTGTTGAATTTAAAGAGAAGGATAATTAGCAAACATCATGAATCTGCTCACTCATTTGGTTACAAATTAATTTAAAATAATAAAACAAGAAAGATGGGAAAATCTGGTACCTTATGTAGAGCCAGAACAACAGCCCTGTACTACAACTGTTCTGGAGGATTGTGCTTATCATTCCCTATCCAATGCAGTATATTTTGGCTATTTGCTACCACCCAACAACCTTCCTGCACTGTGATCATTCCCTTTCTCTCCAGCCCTTTAAACCAGCTCTTTCTGGAGGATACAAGATCTGATTTTCTGCTGAATTGAACTTCCAGGCTCTCGCCTTCGTTTTATGGACACAGGCCATTTTTACAGATTTGAGAAAAGGTCCCTTTATAAATTATCAAGCAGAATTTTTGCTCTGGAAGACCAAGAAAATCTTGAAGCTGCTTCTTCAGATGACAACATTTGCAATTTCCACCTGAACCATGGCAGTTGCTGATCACCTCTGTGAATGCTATGCACAAAAAGGGGTTGGCTTCTGACCCCTGGGCCTCCCAAGCAACACTTAAACTAACAGCATTATACTTGGCAATTCTTAGGGGTAGTGTTTGTTTGCTACTTCCCCCCTGAATTGCTGTATTTGCTTTGCTGAAGCCTTTTTTTAATGCTGTTGTAGTGCATGCAAATGGTAATGTAGGCATTTACCCACATAGTGACAAGATTCAGACATCCATTACTTATCGTGACAAATATTAAGAGCATTGCTGCACATCATTTTTATGCATTTATTTACAGGTATAAAATAAAAAGCCAAGGACTAAAAAACCAAGTATAGATCATAAAGAGAAAAGCACAAGTAAATTTGTTCACTGTGGTGTTGTAGATAGTTCTCAAGACTAGAAGTTAAAGAGACTTGAGGGTAGAGCTCTGCTGCTGAACTTTTATTCATGCTTCATTTAAACCCACCAGCACTAGCCTGAACTAAAAGTACTAAAGCTGAAAGGAAGGTAATCTTCAAGGCTAGGAATTGTAAATCCTTACTTCATTCCACTGAATCATCTCCTTCAGCCTCTCAAACTGGAAAGCTTTTGGGGAACGCCCTCTCGAATTACCATTTCAGTGTCCAGCACAGTGGTCTGATATTTCTTTGTCCTTTTTGGCCCTTCAGCATATTTAAACATATGGTTTTCAGTGTGTATATTGAAAAGAAAATAACTTTGAGAGCAGTACCTTAACTACCACTTCTTTTCAGCTGAGCTAGTTGTGTGGCAGTATCTACATTAGTATTTCAGGAGTACATTCAGGAAGCAAAACTCCTGATGTCCTCATTGACCTTAGTCACACACTGACCTTAGTGCACACAAACTTTCTTTTGTATGAGACTGAACTAGAAGAGGTGGTCCATGATCATTCCCAATTCAATTTTTAATTCTTTATGTGGTTTTATCACACGTGGACATTCAGATAATTATGGCCAGGCTAGAGGGAGTTTTGAACAAAGTCTACCCCAAAACACGCAGCGTGGATGTCAGGTCCCCAGCACCAAACACCCTCGTATTGCTGTTCTAGGTACAACTCATAGCACCTGGATTTCACAGTCCAAAAGTGCCACCCAGGCACTTGAGAATTGCCTTAGAAAAAGTGAGCTACATTTGCCCCTCAGCATAGAGACAGGAAAGAATGTGCTGAAAACTTGCTCATTGTTACGAAGGAAACTGAGAAGTCTTACCTTATTTTTAATCTTCTTTACAAATTCTCCCTTTACAGTCATATCTACAAGCTTTTTAAAGCAATTAACTCTAATAGGAAAATTGCACATAAACCACAACAATTAAATTGGGGTAGAGGAGAGTTTGAACACCGTGTCTGTATCTTTAATCCACCTTTTCATCTTGTACTACCCACCTTCAGTACTACTGTATCCACAGGGTCTCAACATGCTTTTGTATTTAGCATGCATCTCTTTTCATGTGAAACAGGATAGTGCACCATTCCCCCATATTTTTTTTAACAGAACAGAAACAGGTACAGACAAATTCACATGACCAAAGTTCATACAACATATGGTGACAAAACAAGAATTCAGTCCAAATATCTACAATTAACCATTCTATTCTATGTAACTTGTAGTTTTCAGGCTTACTTTCTGCCACCTGCAGAACTTAAGTATTTAACTGTTTACACAGCAAATGCATTGATTTCTAAATACTCGTTTTCTGCTTGTACTGAAGCTATTACATTTTATTTTATGCTTTATTATTTGAGATATCTGCACAACACAAAAAATGTTCTATAAATCTCAGTGCACTTTTGGACAGCAAAAACCCCCTCAGCACCCATATATACATAAACTTGTTATTGTGGTCAATTACATGAGTATTGAGAGTAAACATTCATCTAGTGTTAATTGCAACTGATTAAGGAGTAGTCAGCACCAACAAACCTTGAGTCTGACTGTGCTAATTGTGTACTTATTTTCACCTGTAACCCATTACTACCCTTTCCATCATTAAGGAGGAAAACTCCCTGAATAAACTCCATGCCCAGAGCTAGAAGAGACAATGAGGTGAACTCTATATGCAACAAGCTTAACCAAATACTAAAAAGGCTTTTAGAGCACTATGGGAAAAGGCACCATGAAGTATTGATCACAGAGAATGGCAATACAGATTGATCCATGTAACGTGCAGCCACTGTCCTCTGTCAAAAGCCAGCACCATTTCGCTCAGGCCTCTTAATAATGCTGTTCAAAAAGGCAAGTGAAGCCTCCTGCTTTTGGAGCTAAAAGATTCAAAAATTGCTCTAAAATCCTGTGTCAAAAATAACCCAAAAACATATGCCTTGCATGCTCTAGTCATACTTTGCTACAATTGAAACCATCACTCCCAGTTATTTATGTGGTCTAAAACGCAAAATGGTACCTAAACCATCAGTCAAACTAACCTGTTGAGAGAAAGGCCAGACAGACCAGTTCTTCCTACAGCTGGTGTAGTGACCAGATTTTATTGTAACAGCTGGGAAAATCAATAGCAATGTAGAACGTGTACCATGCTACCTGAGTTTTTAAGCCCAGTTTTAAGGATAATCAAATCTCTGAAGGCCAAAAGATACCATGTTGTGGGACAAAGTTCGTACAGCACAGACTATAGAATTATATCCATTTAATCCCCAACTGAGCCAACAAATCTCTGGATTGCACATCTACCCCACATGAAAAATCCAAGCTTTCTCCTGGGAGTTTATGCCAACAATTAATTAAACACAAACCTTGTTCCTGACACATGTATTTGACCCACTACAACTTTTTTCTGTTGACTTTCGTAATGTTCCGTGCTAAATAGTCCAAATCTGAAATATTCCCAGAACATCAACAATCACCTGGATTACAAACACAGGTCTGCTGTTTTTACCTGCCTGACACACTTTTTGTATGACCTGCACATTATAAACTCTCAGAAATAATTGCACATCAAGTGGGGTTTGGCAGGGAAATTCTTTCAGCCTAAAATCTTTCAGATCTAAAATGCAAGTCTCCCTCTGAGAAGGTGACTACACATCCAATTGCATCTCAGTCTTTTTCCTAATAACTTAAATAGATAAGACCAGGGAATTTTTGATAATATTTTTTTCCTGTCTTTGCAAAAGGGTTTTATCACATTATTCATTACCAATTAATTAGGGGGAAATCGCATACCCTCATTTACTTCTGCTCCTTTTTTTTTCATCTTTATTCTGTTTGCACCTATTCGTTGATACCTCCATATTTAAAAGATTCATTTACTCAGCATTCCAGCATCAGTAAAAGTACTTTTCTTTGTGGATGAACAGAAAACTCCTGTAACCCCTGCCATCAGCCTCAGCTTCTTAGAATACTTTTTATTCAAATGTGAACTGCAATCCATGAACATCCATTGAAATAAAACGTGCTTAAATATTTATTTTTTTCACAATTTTGTTGACTCTCTTTTAAAGTAAAAGAAAATTCTTGACTATTTTCTAGTTGCCCTTGGAAGATATTTTTCCTTTGTAGGTTATTTGACGTGAAGGTTTCTTCACAATCTAATCTGCTTTGTATTGCTTTCAAGACACAATGTCTGGGTTTACTGAAACAAAAGACTGTAATTTCCATATTTTCCAGTATGGCAGTTTAACTCCTCCTTTGTCTGTTAAACTATTTGAGTCCAATCGAATTAAATAAAACAACTAGTCAGACCTGTAGTGACACAAAATACAGAACAAGTCAGTTACGTCAGAGATGCTTAAATCCAGTGAAACACTGCAGAAAAGACCATGCTGACCACTATTTAAACCATAAAATCTCCTTTGTTAAGTCTTTGGCCCAAAATTAGATCAACTACCCATCAGTGCAACCCTTCCCCAGAATTTAACCTCCTGAGGATAAGACAGTGCTGTTTTCCTGTTTGTATCTCAGTATCATGATTATTCACCTGCTGTTTCCAGTCTCCAATTGAGAACTGAAGGTGGGCCAGATTTGTGACAGTTATCTGTACAAAACTTAAATAGTTCAGTAGTCCATATGGGACAGGTCTGAAAGCCACAACAAAAAGAAAATTGTGTCCTTGGAGAGCCAAAAACTCACCTCACTGGCAAAATAACCCATTACAATTCATAGAAAAGTCTAATACATAAATTTCCTGATTGTTCGTGAGATATTGTGTCTCTCAAATTCTAGTTTTGCAGGAAATGAGAGAAAGGAGTGGGAATGTACAGGTCCAAAACTCTATGTCCTCACACTGAGCCTTGCCCCTCTGCCTCACTCTTCTCCCGAGTCAGCTTCCAGAGGAATTTGCTAAGAACCTGTTAGGTGAAGATTATCCCAGGGGTGTGGGGCCAAGGATGCCAAGCACAGAGTTGTTCTCTTTGCTACTGCATATTCCCTGTCCAGGAGTTCCTGAGGCTTTTACAAAAAAGGTCATCCCTCTTGGGAAATACCATCAACAAATTGTACCTACAAAAGGCTGGAATAGCACTATCGATGTTTCAGTGGGATGAGAAGTACTCAAAATATGAGCTGGATTCAGAGGCTTAAGGGTTTTTTCCCCCATAGCAATGACAATTTTTATTTAAATCTCAGAGGTAGATGCTGAAAATCACTGGATACAAGGAAAATATTCCTGTTTAAATACACACACATTTATTTTCACATAGGTGACAAGTATGAAAAAAATACCCTCAGCTGTTCATAACTCCATCTGCTGAGAGACTCTAGTAAATCCATTTTAGCACAGTTCTTTTATGCAATATGACAACTAACATTTCCTCACAGGAAGGTGGTTTGTTTTTTCACAGGTTTATTTGTTCTGGGCTGATAATATAGATAAACAGATCTAAAAGAATGCAAATGTATTTAAAGGTTTAAATTTGTGCAAGACTGAAGTGATTCCACAAAATCGGGCCAAACTTTCAAATTCATAGCTTGGAACTGGGCTGGGATTTATCATGAACAAAGTAGTTGCTTTTTCTAGTGAATTCTGGATGGGCTAGTTCCCTGTCAAGGTTGCTCATAAGCTCTTCTCTTGCCAGTTGGGGTGATGGTGGACGGCAAGAAAAAGATGCTGAACTGGGCCAGCATCAGCACAGTTTAGTGGCCAAAGAAAATTTCAACTCATTCCTCTCCTGGATAGGGACTTCTGTTATCATTTCAGTCACAACTCTTCTAAGGTGTGAGTCTCTACTGTGAACAATAATACCTACTTAAGTTGATTTGTTCATTAGTGTTTCACGCTTTTATTTAGCTGGGATGTAAAGAGGAGGGACAAGTGGGTGGAAAAGAGTAAAATTAACTATTTCCCCTCCCCCAACCTTACTACTTATCTCCACCTGAGCAATGCCTGAGAGAGGCACAAATATACCAGAGACATACACAATGCCTGGGAACCTTGAACAATGTCCCTTTCTGAGCGGTGACATCGCTGCACAAGCAGTCAAGCTCCACTTCTCTTGTTGGAAAAAGCTGATACTCCCCTCACTCAGTACTCAAATGAAACAAGTCAATTATTTGTGTGAGTCCCACAGAATCATCTCCATAACCCTCTCCAGGACCCTCAGGCCAACCCTTGACACAGGACTGTAATCGTACAGCACCGGAATCAATTACACTTTTGGAGAAAGGGGTGGAAAAAATGACTTTGCAGGCCCACCGCAAATTGCTGAGGCTGTCCTCTGGCTCTCGCACGGCTCGAATCCAGGAAGTGCCTCTCAGCTCAATTTTCAATTATGTTCTCATCACAATTTACAACAGACAGTGTGTAATTTATGGCAATTACCTCTCCTGACATCCCCCTTTAAAAATTTCAGATAAAGAGACAGACAAAACCTGAAAGTGAGCCAAGCTCACCTGGCCTGCCTGCTGTACTAAGTTGACATTATGGGGAGAAAAAGGTATGTCTGACAAGGCTGTGAAGGAGATACTTTACAGAGCCCTGAATGCGTGCTGACAACTAAATCAAGCAGAAGAGGAACATAATTGTTGTGGATGCATTCCTTTATTTGTTAATGCATATATACAATATCATAACAACGGAAAACTCTGTAAAGGGGTAATAGGGAATGCAGTCAGTCATTCTGGGTAAAAGACCTGTGAAAAAATTACTTTACTATAAAGTCACCCGACTCATTGGTTTATACTTCCTCTCCCAGCAAGATAAGCAAGTCATAACAGAAAGAGCAAAACCCCCAAAACAGTGCAAGAATTTCTGGAAGGAAAGCTAAGTATTTTAAAGAACAGCAAGCAATCATTTGGCTTTCTGTGACCTAAAATATTTGAATATTTTTCAGGTATTATGCAGGGATCTTTGCATTAACAAAGACTTATTGTGGTATTTTTCATTTTCCAATATCTGAAAGTAAAACTGAAAAAACCCTGTGAAGCAAAATTAATGTAATTTCTAGAATGAAATCTAGAGCTGGTAACAAATATTTTGACAGTCCTACATTTTCATTCTACAAAATCACCTAAAAAAATTGGATCGATTTCACGGCAATTTCATTATTGTTACAGGTTTTTCCTTTTTTCCAACAGCGTGAAAACTTCTTGTGCTTTTATTTTTCAGAATAAAGCATTTTATCTGTATTGTTTTCTTTAAAATATCAAAGAAATTGATGAAAAGTGTTTTTCCTACAAAGTTTCTCCATCAGGAGTTTTAAACTGGGAAATTCATCACCAAAAGCCAGACTGAAATCTGAAAATCCCCTGTGAAAGAGAGACACCAAGAAAGGCTCTGACCCACTGAATCCTCTGGGATTTGTGCCACCAGCTTCAGATGAGCAAAATTTATGTGTATACATGTCATAGAATCATGGAATATGCTGAGTTGGAAATGACCCATCAGGATCATCAAGTTCAACTCCTGGCCATGCACAGGACAATCTCAAGAGTCACACCATGTGCTGGAGAGCGTTGTCCAAACCCTTGTCGAAGCTCCTATATGTCTATATAAAGATAATTTGAAGTGTTCAGGGCGACACCTATTTAAACTGAAAACTGCTTTATGCGGTAATACACATCTATATTTGCAGGCAAAACCCTGAGCTACAGATGGTGCTACTGAATTTCTCCTCAATTCCCTGGCAGGGGAAAAAAAAAAAAAAAAAATTCTTCTCAGATATTCAAGAGCCACAAGGACTATCATCTTTCCTAGTGAAAATTGTTTCCTAGGATTCTCAGAGCTCATACTACTGTGCAAACATCATTAAAACACCTTTAGTAATCTCTTGCTTTATTTTAACCACTACTTATTTTAGAGCATATCTAAGCCTGAATCACATATCTGAAGTAAACTACAACAGGAGATGAGTGAGCAAGCATTTAGAGAAAATGCATCCTGTACTGCAGAGCTGATGTTTCATAAGAGACAGTTCCCCATGTATGTAAGCACAGGTCACAGAGGGCGCGGGGGAAAAGAAACCAAAGACGCACAAAGTTGTGGGCATTTGTTTAGCCTTCAATATCAGGCCAGAAGTCCAGCTGAGAACAACGTCTGGATCCCCTACCTGAGTATCCCCTCTGTTGGGGGAGAGTAGAGAGAAATAGTTACAGACTGTGTCATGTTAATTACAACAACGCAGGTAGTTACTAGCAGAAAAGAAGGAAACTGGTGGGATTTTCCAAACTGGGGAAACTCCAGCAAACAGATCACAAGTGGAACAAAACAGCTTTAGCTCCAAGGTAACACATTCCTAGTGGTATCACTTGAAAAGCATAATGAAGGGCCTGCATGTTCCCATCTGTTCATGGGCTCAGGAGAAAATCTGTGTGGTTCACAGAAAACCTGCAGAATCCGGCATTATTTTACAAAAGGCGCTTGTGAGGACTTTGTGGGAGGTGGAGATAAGCCTGGGTGGTGACAACTGATGAGCTAACGGGGACTTTTCTGAGGTTCTCCTGAAACCAAACAGCTACTATGTCAACACTGAAGAAAATCATCCACTTAATCCTTTCCATTAGGCTTCAATATCAGCAAAGAATCTCGTGAGATGATGTAGATACACATATAAATTTGGCAACAATGAATGAGAGGCACAGGTCAGGCTGCAAATAGGTGGACTTCATCACTTTTGAGTAACAACACATCTTCATATCTTCACAGCTCCTATCTACCAAAAAGTGCCATCACAGAGTTGATTTCCTTCTGTAGTGGAGACCTATTCCTGTTTTATGCCTCCTGGTAGCCAGACACGTGGCTGCCCCAGAACCCACGTTCAGGAAACACCACAAATAGAGTAAAGGTGAGGAACACTGCACACAAAAGTTTAGCAGCTTTCCTCCTACCTAAGGAGTTCCTAGTGAGGGATGTGATGGGTATATTGATTTCACGAGAGTTCTTGCAGCTGTAACTTCTTGCTCTGCCCAAGTCAGTGTAAGCTCGGAGTTCTGCGTGACCAAACAAAACTAAAGCCATGGTCCTCAGTCCATAACCAAACCAAACACTTAGAATCTCTTTTCTCCTTCTATCTACAAGGTTAGCAGTGAAAACCTGAATCTTAAAATCTCAAGAGTCTGAGTTTTCAATTAGTGATCTGAAGGAATAAGCCCACTTCTGCTAAAAGATACAAGAAAGAGAACAGACCATAGGTACATTTTGATACTTCTCCTTGAATAACAGACAAGTAAAAATATTTTGGGAAAACCTCATGGACAAGGGCAAAACACAATAGCAATTTCACACAAATTGCATTCCCCTTGGAAAAGCCGAGAAAATCTGAGTCCACTACAACAGAAAGCAAGGGGCTACATGCCTGTAAAGATAAACTCCTTCCTTAAGTTTCAGGAATGAAAAAACCCAACTGTATCTAGTTTTGGCTTACTGACAACAGCAGCAGGGATTGTAACACAGAACCAGGGTAGTCGAAAAACACAGGCAGGCCAATCTCATGTGTCGTTATGTGAACCAAATGACTCTTTCTAGAAAAGGACTGTTCCACGAAACAGCCATTCTCTTTAGGTTGAAAGAGCTTCAGGAGCAGCTTTAGTTGGGTACTCAGATAATAATCCAGCACAACAGGATCCAGAGACCTGTACTGGAGCCTTAGGGTACAACAACAACATGAATAATCAATGACAACAACGTATTTTGGCTATAGACATGTGGAACCCCATCCACAGCTCACTAAAGTCAATGGAAAGATTCTCATTGCCTTGGGCTATTTATGGGAACCAGAGGTAAGCTTCAGCCCTTGCCTGAGTTCTACCTCGTTATTTGCTACATAACATATTTTCCATGTTTTCTCATCATAAAATATTAAGAGTGTTTACTCTATACACCTCAGGCTTGCAAAATCAGCAACGGTAAGTCTTTTGTTTCATTTTTAATATATCAATAACAATAATATTAAGTACAATTATAACTATTTTAGCACTAAATTAAGATCATAGCATAAGTGAACAACAGAAGTTATAAGTGTAATTAATACGAAAGAGAAGTCTCTTTTCCAAGATGGCCAGCAAGAACTTTCTAATGATTAATGGACAAGATTGGGGAAAAGAAGTATAAAGCATCAAAAATACCTTGAAGCATCAACAGCTCCCAAAGACAAACCATAATTTCAAGTGGAGTCATCAGACCAACAGAAATTATTTCCCTTTTTGTAATGTGATTTGAGTTTCTATTTTCAGTTTGCAGTAAATTATCGACCTCTAAGTGGGATGAAAAACGTTCAGCAATTGCTGATGTAGAAATATTTTAATCTAATATGCCTCAGGTACATGAGATTTCATGTTAATAGAAATAAATATTCTTCATAGAGACGATTTAGTCTAGATTCAGCTCTAGTTCTGTTGCACATAGGCTAAATTCTGATGTCAACAGGGAAAAGCTCAATAAAGCCTGGACATAGCAGAGCTGGGAGTCCAGCTGCAGTAATGCATAGTTTAGAGGTTTTACTGCTCCTTGCATCTATTCTTTACTGACTAGTTTGCACTGCACTCAAAACAAAGCAGGAAAGGAAGAAGATTCAAAATGAGAACTTTGAAACCTATCATCCCACAAAATCCTTGGAAATTGGGTAGATATTTGTGGTCCAATTACTAGTAAGAAGGAGGAAAAAATGTTGGGATTCCAAAATTTTATTTGTCCTTAGCTGGGGAAGGAGGAAGAGAAAAGAAAAAACAATGTCACCAGGCCTTTACCTCTGAAGCTCACAGGCCTTGCTGCAGCCTAACTCAATAATTACATTGTACTGCCAGCAACAATTCCATTTTTTTTTCTCGCCTGAGGGTTCCAACACATTTGCACCATAGGGAAGCCTTTTCTCTTTACATCTCGAAACTCTACCACAAACTCTTCCTTTATTCATAACAGCCAGATCCCCAGCTGAGATAGGCACTTTCGTATTGCTCTAGATGACAGTTTTCTGTGTTCTTTCCAAGCTCAGGGGGTTTAATAAACATATCTGGCAATCTTTCGATAGCTGGAGGGCCTGGGATGACACTGTGTGCAAACAATATGCTCTCACTGCTAGGGAAACAAGTTTATTCAATTCAATTAATAGATTACAGTCAAGATACTTGTTATCCTGCAATGAAAAATAGGAAAAGGACTATGAGACTTAAGGTAGGTCGCAGGATTAACACCTGGTAAAAGAGCAAGCCAGGCAAAATAAGAAAAAACCCCACTTCTGGGTTTGGGGGACTTGGGGGGTTTTTTTTGCCATATTAAGAGTGGCACAGGCTGCTGGTCTCAGTACAGAACTGTCTTTTAACTCATTTTAAAAGGAGGTGGGTCCTCTGAATATGCAGAGTCTTGGGTGCAGCACTGTAAAAATATGTTTTCTCCTACAAAATGAGGATGTTCCTTTTCATTTACCTAACTACAAGGGGTGTTTTTCATTAGACAAGAGCAATAATTCTTTCTTGCTGAAACTGCACTGTTTACAAGCCAACTACAACAGCCAGGATTTGGTTCCACATTTGAAAGGAATTGAAGTAAAATTCTATTTTGATTTAAACTCTATTCAAACCAAAGCATTTTCTTAACCTAAAAAAAAAAAAAAAAAAATTGTGGAATACAGAATTTGCTTCTGTAAGAAATATTTCCAATGCAATCACACTGGTCTAAATAAGAGAAACACTCATGCTTTCTAGAAGTAAAATATTCCAGAAGCTGGTGGTCCTGTGTACCCCCTCCTTTAAGTATGGATCTGCAACAACTTGTCCCTTCTGTAATGCTCTCAGAACAAGTTTCAACTTGCAGAAGTTACCACAGGAGAAAATCCTAATTTAACTACCAAAGTGACAGGTAAGTTTGCCTGAGGGATAATTTGTGGTTAAGCCACATACAGGAGGCAAAAACTTATTTCATACCATGGACCTGAATAAGTAACCCAATATCCAAGGGCCTCAATCCTTATAGGTAAAAAGGGTTAAACCTCCTCTTTGGCAACAGGGGCTGTATCTGGCTATGCCTCCTGGACAATGGCTGCCCAAGTGGGAAAGTGGGAGGTACTCAGCTACCAGTCAAATTCCAGCTCAGTTCAAGGGCATAAATAATACTTACTACATAAGTAACTCTGTTCCTGTTTCAGTAGACAGAGGCATCACTTGGTCTTCAGAGTACTAGTACTATTCTTTTTTAAGTCAAAATAAATTTAAAATAGCGTAATAAATAAAATAAAACAGGCCTTGGGGCTGGCAATCCAATCTGCAAAATGCAGCATTAGGGACGAGAAGATGGAAAAGCATAAGAAAAGGAATTATGTTTGGAGAGGAGAAGAATGTCCCAGAAGACTGATCAGTTCTCCTGAGAACATTCTTGTGAATGTGATATTTGAGATAAAAATCAACTTTTTGTAGCTGGGGAAGGTCACCCTGAATTTCTCCACCATTGGAACCCCAAAAGGGGCTCACTCTGAGTCAGATCTGCCTTATTGCTGCTATGCAAGCCAGGGAAGGAGGGAAGAGCTCGCAGGTCCTGGCAAGAGTAAAGAGCTTGCCCATTTAATCACTTGTGCTCTGCAGCACCTCTCCATGAAGTCACAGAGCCAGGGGCTACACACTTGATGCTACTCCAGCCCATCTTTGCTCTGAATCCTTCTGTCCTTATGGCCTCAAAACAGAAAGGTCAGTGACCTCAGGATTCCGTCAGCAGGTTGTTTCTCTTACTGTAACCCACATGTCTTCTGTGATCTAAATATTGAATTTTCATTTGAACAAATGCTTGAAAGCCACAGTGTCTTTCATTGGGATCCCTGACTGCTTCAGAACTGGGTCACAGTAATTAGTACAGTTGAGTGAAGAATCAGAAATTAATTATTTATTTACCTAACGTAGGTGGTTCCTTTGTTCTTAGATTAGCCAGGAGCTCATGATGAATTTCCTTGGAACTCAAGCAGTTCAGCAAATGTCTCAATACGTCTATTCTCTGGTCTGCTCAGTAATTTTCAAAATTTCAACTGAGTTTCAGGGTGCAGTTTAATCTCATGATATCATTGCTCATCTACCACTGAAAGATTCTAGAGTGCCACTGTGAGTTCATGTAAATTTTAAACCCAATTGCTAAAAAATTCCAAGCCAAACATTTTTTAACCCATACAGTCTTATTGCTTGAGTGTTTGCAAAATGCAAATCTACACGTCTTTGGAAAAAAAATTAAATTCTGAACAAAATACAGTGTTCTCATATTATTGATTAACCTGTTATAATTATTGCATTGAACACAATGGGAACTGGCCCATAACCTGAGCAGTAACATTCCTCCACAGTTTTAAAGCTCTTTTTACTAACGGAGAAAAGGCCTATGGAATTATTAGGGATGTGAAATCAGTCAGAATGAAACTTTTATGTTTTCCTTCAAACTCCAGCAGATTACTCTAACAATCCGTAGAATCTAATAGGCAGTTTCATGCTTCCAGCTAAATTTTACTTAATGGGTTACTATTTTTGTGAAGAATACAGAGTAGGGGAAATGAAAAAGAAGTGGGGAGTAACCAAAACTACCCTGGCTATCACTGGTTTCATTCCAATTGTCTTGGTAGGAATCTGATCCTGAAGTAAAATACAAAATTAAAAAGGTCTTCAGCCAGTTTTCTTGTCTAGATCTTTAAGTACATGCTTACATTTTATACAGTAGATCCTGCTATTTTTGCAGGGAGAGCTTGAATATTTTTTCCAGGATTATAATTCATTTCTTAACAGGGTTAGGAAACGGCATTTATTCTTTTACTATATAAAATGCAGCAAAGAAGTGAATCTCTATTCTTTAATTCCTGCATAAAACTCAAATTCTGCTTCCACTTCAGTCAGCAATAAACAGTAATTAACTTTTAGCAGTCAGGATCAGCACTAAAATATTAATGCATGTGTTACAACAGAGGAAAGCTGAAAAATATTACATGCCATAGAGCAGAAAACTAGGCAGAGAAATACATGCATAAATACAATCCATGTTCTGATTTCCCCTTCACTTTCAAGTGCACATTTGTTTGCTTTATGAGAATTTGCTAGCTACAACAAAAGTTCTATTGAAAATCTTGATGTGCTAAGGAAAAGAAAGCCTTGTTTCTTTAAAGACAAAATTCTGCATCTAGCAACTAATCTTAGCATCCTTAAGAAAACAAATATCACACTTAAATTTTAGGACTTTTAAGAAATACTAAACTTTTAGAAATACTAAAGTATTTTGCTTGAATGAATGAGTCTAATCTTTACTACTTACCTACTTGGGGTGGGTGTCTATTTTCAGAATAAACACTCCCTGTACTCAGTGTACACCGTGCTTGAGGAACCACTCCGCAACTTGGAGCTGTGTATTTGGAAATAGTTTGTATCTGTAACTGCTATTAAATGAAAATCAGTACATCGCTGGTTGGGCAGCTGCTAAGATTTTATAATCACACAATAGAGAGGATTAAATACTTGTAAAGAGTGCATTAGACTAAATTCTGTGCTCAGTTGCAATTGTACGACCTTAGGAAATCAATGGGGTTCCACATTTGCAAATGATATGTGGTTGGTCCATTTCTTTAAAAAAATAATAGAAATAAAAAAACCCACCAAACAACAACAACAACAAAACCTCAAGAAAGTTCAATTTGAGAGAAAATGATTGTGCTTCTCCCTCTACTGTTCCATGTCTCATAGCTAACATCTGGTGAAAATTAAGAAGCAGTTTTCCCCCCTTCCCCCTCACCCCCAATCAAACAAAAAAACCCACAATACAAAACCCCGCATATATATCTGATGTATTTTATACATATTCATCCTCATAACTTGACAGATGGGAGGAATCTTGCAGTCATTTCTGAAAGCAGACAAAAGGCCGTTGGTTCTGCTCCACATGATGATTTGTGAAGACAGAATATCACCCGCTTCCGTTGATGATTATATAGTTCTATCCATCTGTCTGCCACTGGAGGTTGTGAGAGTGAGATACAGCTCACACCGTCTTCATAAACAAAAGTAGACTGTGCTGTCAGTAGTCAGACACGCCAACTAATTGGAGCTGTCGACAGACACAATATTCTGTGTCAACAGCTCTGGTAACAGTTTGAAACAGCAATGATATGTTGGGTGATGGTGAGGATGACACATATGTCTCTAATAGCATGCTAGAAATCTGACATAACTAGAAAAGAATTACTAAAATGTAATTCCCAGCCTCTAGTTCTGCTGTTCAGACTTCCCAGCCAGCACAGAGAGGAAAGAGATGCTTGTGTGTGTTCATGTTCTTGTGCTCGTACTTGTACACATCTTCTTCTGTATCACTTCCTATGCTGACAGCTTAATTTGATGCTCACAGTGCCTAACTTAAAAACTAAGCTTTCTACTGAATTTCAAGGAATTCATCAGAATTCCTACACAAATTTAAAATTAAATGAGGGGACCATTTCCACCACTTTCTTATGAACTGGAAACAAGCTAAAACAGGTCAAACAACTCCTTGCTAAATAGACAGCTCTTACTGCATCTGGGCAGGAAAGAAAAGTGCTATCATACTGAAAAGTGGTTTGGGTGGACTCTTTCAAATGATAAATTGTTCTCTGATCTTGCCAAGATTAATGAACATTCTTCATTTTAAATTAAAGCCCAAGGAAAAAACATTTGCAGGGTTAGGGCTTCAGTTGCTCTTTAGAAGAAAATCCTTCAGCATCATCACTCCTTTGGGATTTGAAAACAGAAAGAAATCAATGTAAAAGGTTTATAAACAAAATTCTAGGAGAGAAAATGGAGGTTTGCTCTAGTCACGTATGCATATGTTCAGCTTGCATTTTTATCTGTTTCCTTCCTTGCCTAATGCAATGTAACATTGGGCAGACTAGCTTACATCGCTACGTAATATGCCAGCGTACAAAAATGCAACCTTTTTTTTCTGCAAAGAACTAAACAAATATACCAACATCACAGCAATTATGGTAATAAAATGAGTAGTAAAAAGTCCTTACATGGGGACCTACAACAGCAGGTCTGACATCTCACCTCAAGGCCCAGAGCTGTACTCAGAACCCTGAGACCTCACAGTCACCATAAAACAAACAATAAAACAGAGCCACAGTCCTTTTATTGACGCACATGACCACATTTGTGGCCGCTGAACAACAAGGTCCTAAAGACTTGTCACCTCGGAGAAGCAAGAGGAGGGATCAAGCTGGAAAAGGCACACGAGAACCCAGATGAAGTTTGGCAAAGCCCCTGGGAAAGCGGCTGGAAATAATGACAAGCCCACAATGTTCCCAACCACGGTGATCCCAATCCGGGAGGGACAAGCTAGAGCCCAGGAGGTCCTTCGCCAGGAGGGAGGATCCCATTAACCAGCAGGGCTCAGACACCCCCATCAGCCGCCTCAGCAGCTTCTTGCCAAACCTGGAGGGACAGAGCTGAAGGAAGCAGGTTGGAAAAGACGCGCCCGGAGGGCAGGAAGTCTCGAGCATTACTGAGGAACACGCAGCGACAACAGCTGAGGATAGGGAGGAAGAGCCTAGTCTTGTTTGCAGCATAAATCCCTATATTATCTCTGGCTACTTGACCTGGCGGAGCAGCCGGCGGCGCCGGGAGCCGGCTGCCTCCAGCCAGGAGAGGGCACACCCGGCAGCTCCCGGCGGCACCGCCCGCCCGGCCGCGCTCGTCCCATCCTCCCGCCCGCTCCTGCGCGCCCGCGTCCCTTGCGAACCGTCCGGACCGCGCTCAAAATCCCAACGGAAAAATAAAAAAAAAAAAAAAAAAAAAAAGACGAAAAGATAAGCCAATATCTGCTGTCGCCAAAGCCGCAGAGCTAGGAAAACCTGTCAAAATATTGTAAGAGGGAGAATTTTTTTTTTTTTTTTTAAAAAAAACAGGAGTGTGAAAAATAAAGTCAAGCAATATTATGTTCTCCGCCTAAGCGCAGAGCAAGTTGCTACCCATAAAGAAGTGTGTATAAATAGTGTGTCAGCCATTTACTGTGAGTGTGACTCTAACAGCTGGGCTGTTTGCAGGAGATGCAAATTTGGAGCCATTCAGCGAAGGAAGAATGAAAGCTTTGGCACTCGCTGGGCAAATACTAACGGGTTTGGGAAAAGGGCCAGCAAAAGACAAACTACACAAAATAGTGGGTGGCCAAAATTAGGATGAGGAATAGTTGGGTAAAATACCACGAACAGTCCAGCTCAAGGAAAACACTGGGCACTTCAAAAGTTTTATTTTTCAATTCCAAAGCATAAGCAAAAGATCTCACAGCAATCATTGCACTTCGGCAGCCCCAGCAGCCCTCGTAGCCCACAGACACTTGCTGATACTCATCTTGCATTACACTCATCCCTCCCTACAGTGTCTGGCTCTGAGTCATCCCTAGTCACAAGGACAACTCTATTAGTCGCCATGTTGAAAAGTTAGTGAAAAAATCCCCATAAAGGTTCTGCCACAGAGATCCCTTGAGGGAGTTTGGAGAAGGTCAGGCAGCTCACAGCTTTAATTAAAAAAAAAAAAAAAAAAAAATAGGTGGGCTCTGATACCAAAATGGTTCTTACAAGAGACCTTGTAGCTCATGAGTAAAGTATGAGGGTATTGCAGGACTCTATCCCTCCTGCCAGTTCTGTGAAACACCGAGATTCTATGCAGTCTGCTTTCTGTTACAGAGCCTTATGGCAGAATTACACCAGGTTTACTTTCAGGTTTTGTTTTGTTGTTCTGGCTTTTTTCTTAATGAAGTGAATCTAAGCACAGCATCAACATCCTCTGTGTTAAACCAAACACGTTTATTTCACCAAAACAATCCAGGGCCTAATGCATTTTAAGGTAAGTTCATTCTTCAATCTTCTGATGCCTTTTCATGCTGCTTAGACTCACTGCCTTGTACCACATTGGTATTTAATAATTATTCCAGCTGTCTCCAAGGCCCTTTCACCACACCTTGTGTGGCACATTACAGACAGCTTGGATTTTTCAGGTACAAATTGCTAAACAATTACTGATGAGAGAAAGGTCATAATAATAGGTTACAGAAGCCTTTGCAGCCTGCCTTTACTTCATGGCCATTTATAAAGAACCATTTCATCCCATTGTTATAATGATGAGAAGGAAGTAGTTTAAGGTAGTTATAGACAAGCAAACAAAAGGCAGGAGAGCAGTGCTGTATAACTTCTACTTTCACTTCCTGCCTACTCCATTACTTCTGGCATTATGGGAGAAATAACATGATTGGAATGACCTAAAGGTTATAACGGGTGGGCAAGGTTTGCCTTGTCGAAAGCAGTGCGAGCACTGTTGGCTAAACCTTTTTGAAAGCTGAAAGTGGTGCCGTTTAACAAAAATACTAAGCTGTCATTGAAAAAAGTACATTACTTAGAAATAGTATTTCTTCATGGGCTTTCTTATCTCTATTTCCCCCCACCTCAAATGTGGTTGGGTTTTGTTTTTTTTTTTTCCCCAGAGGAAAAAAAAAGGCACAAAGATGAAATTTCTCTGTAAAGTTGAAAAGTAGAGCACAGGTTTTGCACTGGTAGAAACTCCATTAGCTACATATGAATACTATTGGTCTTAAAACAGCCAAATCAATGTCTCAATGGTCCAACCTACAGCAGAGATCAGGCAGCCAAGCTCCTTTGGATTTCTAGAAATAGTGTGGATACAGTAATTTTTATTACCCTTAATTTTTTGCAAGATGTGTCTCTCTGCTAGCTGCTTCCTCAGTACTTGAGGTACAGTATTGGATCTAAATATATCATAGAATTTCAAGCCCAGTCACAATTCACAGAAAAATCCAGGTCATTTCGTAAGAACTTCTCTTTTGAAAGAAACAATTCAGGAGAGTTTGATTGACCAAGAAAATGCAATCTCAAACACAGCCAGCAGAATAGTGATGGAAGCAATAAGGCAGTAAGTAATTTTGCACCTTCAGCTAAATGATACGACTCCCTCAGCCTTACTTAAAACTTTTTAAATTTATGTAAGTTAAAAAGAACACAGTAGTAAAAGCAAAGGACCACTAATACTTCCCAACATTTCCACCCGTGTTCAAACATTAACAGACCTTTGGTTCAAGAGCAGCCCAGTAAGGAGGCAAGTCCACTCAAAGTTGAGCAATACCATAAATAAAGAACAAAAACAAGGCCTGGATGTCACTCAGGAGGTGTCATGGGCTTCCTTCTTTCAGAAAATAATTCATTTCTTAGCCTAAGGGAATTGCTGGGGGTAGATCCCCCCAAATACCCTCTTCCATTTATTCACCATTAATTTTCATTACATCGGGCCTTCGTTTCTCTAACCTTCACTTTCTCTTCCTCCAAAATGGAGATTAAGACACAGGTTTACCAACGGGAAGAGAACTGACTCTTGGACCATCCTCATGTCCACCTTGTATTCACATGTCCAAACTCACCCTATGTGCAAAACAGACAAGGTGGATGCCAGGCAGACTTCTGAATTACTTACCTCAAAGTATATTGAGGCTGCATCACATATTCAGCATAAATTAGGCAGGACTGGCCAAGCTTTTTCTGTGATGGGTAAAGCCTCGCTAACTGCAAGGGACTGCGAGACACACACACAGACTGTAGTCCACGTGGCTGCAATGTGCATTCTTCACACTTTACCCTGCTCTCAGCTGCAGATCATAAAGACAGAGCCAAAGTTGTGCCTCCCAAAAAAGTCCATGAGAGAAAACTTTGCTAATTCTACAGTTCTAGCTTTAGAATGGGAAGAATTCTATTCCTTGCTTCATCAGACCAAGTACAGGGCAAAAGGATTTCATCACAGATTGCTTTTATACTGGCAAGTATAGAAGACAATCAAGCCCTGACTTTTAGCAGATTTCCATTTATTGCTGCCCAAGATCTAATCAGCTAGATTGATACCCAGCTATTAGTTTGTTTTTGGTCAATAATTATTTAAAAAGTAAAAGCAAACAACTCTGTAAAACAATTTAAATGCATCAAAGTTTATATCTCACATTACATAGCAAATCCCGCTCTCCTTCAGGAATCCTGCCAGGCAAACTTCTGTTCCCTTGGCCAGTTGCTGGAATAACAGCCTCTCCTTTGTTTCATCGTGACTTGATTACTATAATTATTTGCCTGCTAGACTTCCAGCTACTGCTCTGATTGTGAGGAGTACAGAATACAACTGCTAGACTACATGCTGCATCTAAGTCTTTCCATCACATTACCCCTATATCCCCATATTAAGAGAGCTCCATTGCTTCCCAATGCAGCGGCGGCCTGATTTTTTAGATCTTCGTACTAATTTACAAGGCTTTACATTGGAAGCCTCAGATAAATCGTTTGCTGCTCCATGTCTGAAGAGTCTTAGGGCTGTACTTGTATATGCTTTTGTCTCCCCCATAGTGTTTTAGACCCTGAACTTGTTTAGCGTTACTCACATGAGCAGGTTTACAGACTTCAATGGGACTACTTACATGAGTAAGAAGTACTCATATGAGTAGATATTTGCAGGCTCAGACCCTAAGTGACTTGGAGAGCTTTACTATTATTCACTTCTTGAAAAGCACTTGCAAAGAAACAAGAGAGGACTTACGGTATTTATTCAGAGTTATTATATATTCACCATGTCTTCTTCTTAAGCCCTCTTTGTTCTTGAGTACATGTACTCTATCTACAGTAGCGATACACAATATTTCTCTTGGGATTTTCACATACGAAAGTAGCAGAGGGGTTGACATGTTGGGGGTTTTGTGTTGTTTTGTTTTGTTTCTCCCTGTGAGAATTTGTAGATACCAACTAGAGACAAAGAGGATTTTGTTATTTCTTCTATTGCAGAAGCACTAACAAGCTTGTGCCAGGGAGTAAGGCTCCAGTGCGTAAAAGCATGGTTCACACACCTCACCACAAGCCATCTCCTGCCCTAAAGTGTAAAAGCTGCAATTTCTCTACAGTTTAAGTTGAACACTCTCATTTTCACCTTAAAACACTTGTTTCCTTCATGTATTTTCATCTATGAGGACAATCAGTTTTGTCATCAGACATACAGCACCCAGTTCTAGAAGGGCTCATTTCTACAAAAGTTCATATTTCCCACCAATATGATACACACAACCCAGCACACTTTTTTTTTATATATAATGAGAGATGTTCTCTTCTCTGGAAGACTTGTATTCCTTGGGAGAAAGAGGGGCAAAGTGAAAAAGCTGCATTGTTCTGTAGTCTGCCATGCTAAGAAGTTGCCCTTGCTGGGAATGCTGGATGTGTCACAAAAAATGTGCAAACTGGGCTCACTGAACCCCCCAGATCTTTTAAAATAAATTAAATGTCTTTTCTAGCAGCACACAATGGAAAGGTACAGATAGATCATTAAAAACTAGAGGCTTTCAGAGGCTCTCAATGGTGATTTTTTTTCTCTCTGAAAACACCAGAAGAGATGACAGACTTGATCCTTTGCAGTGCAGAGTGCTCCTGAGCACCCTCTATTACTGCGGATGGGATGGAAAAGTGGAGGCATTCAGCTTTGAGCATTGCTTGTCACCTTGCACTGCTGTAAGCTGCTAGAAAATTCTTGCATGCCACACACAGCAAAACCAGTCCCTCAGTTCAGAGTGCCTGCTACCTCCAGAATAGAGACCTGTGAATCGTTTCCACCAGAGATTTCTGAACTTGGTTAGCAACACCAGTCTAGCAAAAGTTTCAGGTGCATTTGCACAGGAACAAATTGATAAAAGTGAGTCCGTGTTGTTTTCCATCCAGGAGGAGCTGCAGCCTAGGCAGCATTAAGTCTCAAATGCACATCTGGTTTGGGGGTCTGCCCTAAAGCCTTTGCAATAACATATACAAGAAACAACCTGGACAGACAAGCTGAAGGCCCAGAGCGGGGTGGTATGTTATAAGAAAGTGGTGGAAAATTGTTACTATTTTCTTCCATCTATCCCTTCTTCTCATTAACCAATGAGTTAGTGGCTTTCCTGTCCAAAAAACAAAACAAAACAAACAAAACACAAACCCAAAACAAAATACACCAAAAAGCCCCCACACCTCAAGTGAAATAAAGAAAAATAAAGAAAGCCTGATGTGGAACAGGCACAGCACAGGCCAATGACCCAGAGCTTGCACGGAGAGGAGAGGGGTGAGGCTCTTTGCTTTCAAGCATCCCCAGTCCTGCACTGCTCTCAAGCTCTCACCTGTGTATTTAGACACCAAAGAACAGCCCAGCTCCACAGTACTGTCTACCTATGATTGCATGCTGCTTGTTTCATTCTAAATAAATCTAAGAGAGGGAAGACAGCAAGCTGGACAAAAGCACAGCCAATACAAACGCGATCTATTTCTACTGATACTGAGCCTGGCCAGGTCAGGAACTATCCCAGAGCAGGGCAGTTCAAGGGCCACCTTGGGTCCAGCCATCTCTCAGTGCATTCTGTACTGCACAGATCTTTCTCCACTTTAAGCTCAAACCTGGGGAACTTTCAGCTGGCTGAAAGACAGAAATAAAACTTGCTCCCATGGCTTTTCTCAGAGTTCTTAAAGCCCTAGTAATAAGCTGATTTTCCTTTAAGAAATGCTGTCATACCACTGTCTTGTGTCAATTTTCATGGGTCACCATGAAAACAAGATGGGTGGCAGGAAATTAAAAGAATTTCTCCTAAGCTTGCAGCCTTTGAAATCCTTTAGGTCTGAGAGACAGCAACCTTATTTTCCCTTCCCCAACTTTCACTTCTGAGACACAATATATTGCTTTATGGATAACACTCTTCTTTCTTGCCATTTTCAAGGGCAAGAAAAACCTCCTAAATCAACTGAATTGGTGACTGGATTTTGCAAGCACAGTGTGCCAAGAAGCAAAATTAAAACTTCATAACAAACTTAATAGCTTTAATCAAAGTAATTACTGTTTAAGATTCTTGAAGCTAAATTCTAATAGAGTTTAAACAGAAAAGGTAACTAGAGGTACAGGTACAGTAGGAACACATGAACTATTTTCTTTAAGAAGTCTCATTCTGTTAATTAAATCTTTTATCAAACATTTTCTGATACCAAGTTTCACGGTTTATATTCCCTGCTCATATTTAATATTCCAGTAACAAAACTCATACTAACAACGAGCAAATACTAATGCTAGGATTAGTATTCTGAGGTAATGTAATATAATCCCCTGTGAAAATACCTAATATTTTAGATGCAATAAATAGGCCTGATAATCATATCAAACAGCAGTATCTGAATTCTGAAATTACTTCTTCAAAGTCTCATAGAGGTTTGAATTTTTTCCCCATACTTCCCTGTCCAATGCAGGAGCAATGAAACGCCTCTGAGTACTTTAACTTGTAAACATCTGTAAGCACTAGTACTTATGAGACTGTATATTTTTACCTTAAAACATTTTTTAATTCTAATTTTAAATCAGAAATTTTTAGTCTTTTTTGGGGGTGCCTCGAATCTGTGATACTTTATTTGATATCCTTTCATTTGAATCACAGTGCACTACAGATATCATCAAAGTTGAGACCGGGACTGTCACAGACTGACCATATAACAATGAAGCTCATGAAGTAAGAAATGGGAAGGCTTTCAGGAACTGGGGGGATGTGCTTTAGAACACCAGTTGTAGAGAACCAGGCTTTCCAGTGGAAGTGAAGGCGTATTTGGCACAATAATTCTAGGTACCTAAGCACATATATTTTTATTGCTCAAAGCCCTTGCATTTCAACCAAAACACCTCAGAGAAAAAGAGTTAATCTGATTAAAAGTGACCAGAGTGGCTGCACATGTCGGTGTGAACTACATTGAATTCACAGGTGGATAGTCAAAACAGAGCTAAGAATTTTTTTGTGATAATTTTATAATCAGAGGTTCTGTGCTTGCAAAAATGAAAAATTCTGTAGGAAACATACTTAATAGAAAAAAAAAAAATTCCCTAGATACAATGCTTCTGTTAGTCTCTCTCCATATTAAAATGACAGAAGCCTTGCAGAGGAGAGGAGAAACAAAAAGGAGAAAGACGAGCAGCAGCCTGCCAGAACAAAGTTCCCTGGATTTCCAGTGCCCCTTATCTTTCTGCTTCCTTGCTTGTCTCCCCCTCTCCAGATTTGCAAAATTCAAAATGGGACGTGGGTTTCCAAACATCCAGCTAAGTTCCCATAAACAAGCTCTATTGTTTGCTCTCCTAAAACCTGGACTCTCTAAGATGCTCCTGGCCACCCACTCACATACACAAGGACACATGTTAGAGCTTCCCCAGCCTCAATGTTTCATTCTGATTCATCATTTAAGCTATTTTAAAACCTTGCCTATTTTTCCATAGGAAAAGATGTCTAATTCCCGGCCAGTTTAACGTAGAAAGCTGCCAGCTCTTCTGCAGTGGAGTGCCAGATTTAGGAAATGCAGACAGTATGTGAAATTCAGCAGTGCCAGAGGCATTTCAGAGGGCTGTGCAGCATCTCCTGCTCTGTAAAACAGTGGGGGCCCAGAGCTCCCTGAATCCTCTGCTCCCCACTTCATCAGACTGCACACCCCAAAGCAAACAAGTGGGATGGGAGAGAGGAGCAAGCCAAGAAAGAAGTGGAAGGATCTGGTCGCCATGACATGAAACAATCACTGAAGTCAGCTTGTGCATCAGAGCATCCCAAAGCCAGGTGCACAAGACAGAGCCACCAAATTCCATACACGTCTTTCCCAGGAGGCACTCAAGTTACCTAAAGATCTGTGTCCCACACACAACTTGGCGTATCTGTAATTGCAATTCTAATATTTTATTCAGCACTGACACACAAATAAAAGGTAGGAATGATGTGGTACATTCTTCTTACCTTCTAATTACCTGGAAATCAAAACATTGGGGTAGGACTAAGCTGTCCTCCAAACACATCCAAGAGTTGGATTAGTCGGTAAAATGAGAATCACACTTTCAATAACTATGGAGCATGTGTGAACAAGCGGATACATTCCCATGGCTTTGAAGTATGGAGCTTTACCACTTCCTTTTACTCTGTAATTTCATATTTTAAACATGAGAAAAATAAACCTTAAATACAAGGCATTTGCTTTTAAGCAAATCCTGACTTATTTTAATGGCTTATGGTCAACATTATCACATAACACACCGCCATTTACAGTGGGAGGCTGAGGAGAACAACTCCCCCTGCAACTCTGGTAAGCACCCAGGTTATCAGTCATTATTCCACTGTTTAACATCATTTATTTTACTGATCACCTGCTCCAGTGGAAGAAAATCAGACAGTTTGTTGCTGTTAAGACACTTGTAAGTGTCCACAGGATGATAAAGAATGAAAGAGAGCATATAAATGTAGTATGTTTCTCAAATTTGGTGTCTTACATGCATTATGGCTCACTCCTGAAGATGAGTGTATTCAGGAATACACTTGCCCTCCTAAGATCTAAAGGACCAATCCTTTGCTCTGTAATTCAAATTACACACTCATGTACCTTCACTGAAATCAATGGAATTACAGCAAAGTACCAATGAAATTAAAAAAGAAAAAATGTTGAGAATGGGAATTTGAGAGCCTCAAGCAAAATGAAAACCCACTCCCTCATGAAATATATTGGCCTAACTCCGCTGAGATTAGTGTAGACAATTTACACCAGCTGCCAATCTGCTCCTTGAAAATTTAAGTTTCTGTCCTTAACGTATTCTAGAAATCTTGGCATTGTCAGGCTAAATATGTACACATGCCTGATTCTTTTCTCTTGTCCAGTAGAGGATGCAGCTTGTTAAGACTTTTTCCAGCAAAATATATATGTTTAATTTATGTGATTAATTTCTGTGTTAATGAAGGTTGAAGGACCGAGAAGGCTGAATGCATCTATTTATCTGGGGGCCAGATAAAAATTGCTGCTCAACTAGCCAGCCCGACCCTAATATGGAAAGCCTCAACCTTATTCAGGGTGGGAGGACAATTAAATTTTTATGCTCATTTAATCCTGTGCCCTTTCAGGGCAAAGGCTGACAATTGTGCCCAATTTTTCCAAATGTTTGCTGTTACATAACCTTGACGAACCCACCAAACTCAATTTGTGCGGGGCCTGTTGACAAAAATCCAATCGCAATAATATTCTGACACTCTCTGGGGTTAAACCCTGGATTTAGAGGTTACAGGAAAAGAAAAAAACAAGCACTCTAAAACCAGCACTTTATTACTTCCTACCTGCAGCAAGCAAATTCATATTACTATGTATACCTAGTCAACAAAATGCTTTGATATGAAATTATTTTAAAAGTCTTTCTGCTTCTGAAGAACTATATGTAAAGCTGGCAACATTTTGCTCTAATACTCAGAAAAATTGATTCTTTCAACAACTTAAATAATTTTAAATTTTTTCCCTTTTCTTATTCTTGTCTTGTCACCTGGTCATTTCCTTTAATGGAGACTCATTTAGGGGAGCTGTACCATATTATTATTATTATAATAATCATTATTATTCTCTGTGCTTTTGCATTTTAGTGCAGCCAGTTTATCTTATTACTGTTACGTTCTTCAAGAGAAATTCATTTAAGTGTGACCTAGGCTATTATTTTAGGTGCCTCTTGCATCTCTATTGGGCATTTAAGAGTTGTAGAACTCTCTAATTTATTTAAGAAGGGCACTTTAAAGCAATATCTCAGTAATTTTCTTAGAGTTTAAGGAGCCCTTCCTATGTTTTCAAAATGCTTGAAGTTCCTCTGCTCTTCTAAGGATGGCAAATATTTGAACAACAAATAAAAATGTTAGAAAAACAAGTTCAAGACAGATATGGAGGCAGAGAAACAAGACAAATGAGTGCAGGTGGATTTTTTTCTGCATGGAAAACTCTGCCAAGAATAGCCACACCAATATTTTGGTCGGCAAAATAAAAACTGGTAATTCCCTCAAAATATTCATTTGTGATGGATTTTTCTAAAACACAGGATTTTCAAATTGCTTACACATAACCCTTTCTTGGTAAGTCACAACAAGTCAACGAGCACAAGGAAATACTTCCAAGTTAATTTTAGAAACACCACAATAAACATTTTCTCTATGGAACATCACTAGAGATGACAGGGATTTTATCAGCTGGAAAGTGAACTCGAAGCAGAGTTCACCGTTCTGTAGAAGGGATTCTAGAAGAATAAGACACAAGTATGACCACATGTATGGGATGGGGAGAGATTTATACTGACTGGGCTTAATGTGATCGTGGTGGTTCTGCAGTCCTTTCCCATGAAAACCTCTCCCCTACAGCTCTCTACACAGGAAAACTCAGGGCTGTGAGGAACAAACCTAGAAAGATATTTTATCAAGAACAAAAAATGAAATGAGAACACCGAGAGCAAATTCCTCAAGTAAATAAATAGATAAACGAAGACCATTCAGAGAAAGGCTGTGAGGAGCAAGTGAGGGAGGGAGATGGGAAAGGCAGCAAAGAAACAGTGCCCTCCCATTGGCGGGGAGGGAAGGTAAATCCCTGTTACACAAGGTAACAAACGAACCTTGGTCCAGGTCCTCACACTCTTTTCCTCCTCAGGACCAGTTAGCACAGCTGGGATGCCAGACCAGCTTCCACTGCCTATGGCTTCAATGCTTATTTTTGAAACTGCTGCCTGCCATCAAGCTTGCCCTGGGGCTGATGTAGTGCTGCTCTTGGCTGTTTTGCACCTCACAGTGAGGACAACAAGAACAGCCTATGCAAACCAAGAACAAGGACCTAAGTAATTCTGGGTAGTAAACTTAATGAAGATTGCCCTACCGCTTTCTTTCCTTTCCCATATTGCCAGAAATGTACTTAGTCAGTGGGCATTTGTCAACTTTAAATTGATTTTTTGCAAGATATGGCTTGGCTATTTTTTTCTCAGCTTCTTGTAATTTATTATACGTGATGAAAGATGAAAAATACATAGTTTGATTTTACTTTTGGAGGGGGAATCCTAAAAGTGACAACTCCCAGGACACCAAACACCCCAGCTGCTTTTTTATTTTCCCGTTCTTCGTGGTGATGACAGTCTCAGCTCTTGCTGCCAAGCCTCTTTGGAAAACATTTTTAAAATAAATGTAACACACATGAAAACTTGCCAGAACAGCCTTCCTCACAACAAAGATTCTCCAAGAGCAGAAGATGCAAGGGCTGGTGGGTAGTTCGGCTTCATTCTGGCAAACCAGAAAACTCACTAAAATTACAATCTTTGGTAAGCCAAGAAAAAAATTTTCTCCCCTCCCCAACCCCTACTAATAGATACATATTAATTCCCTGGATTTAAAACTAAACAGATCTGAACTAGTCTGAAGTTACCAGTTCTAGCCAGAGAAGATGAGCCATGGTCAGAGCAGCCACCCACAGGAGCTATTCAAGAAGATTAAACGTTGGAACGTGTCAGCAAGGGAAGCAGTAGATTCATCTCTGATTTTACAGGTCAAGACATCATACACAATGTTTTGACTAAAAGAGAAGTTATTGGTCCCAAATCAGGTCCTTTGGAAACATTTATAGAGGATATTAAATTAGGTGAACTCTTGATCTCTTATTTGAAAGCCATTTCTCTGCACATCTGTGAATGAAAGACTTTGGAACATAAATGTTAGTGTCCTCCTTTTAAGCCAGTTCCTGGGAATTCATCCATAATAGACAATCTATTATACTCACAGTATAAATGTTCAAATGTTTGAAAGTCCTTTATGGCCAAGCTTCACCTGCTCAGGGGTTTTGAGTCCTTTCCTCATAAACAAAGCCCCTCAGATCTTTGCCATCTTTTGAGGCACTGCTTCAAATTTGCTTAAATATTTTGCAGTCCTCCTGAATAATTTTATTTCCTCAGAACAGAATAAACTAGCCAAACTCGGCAGCTCTCAAGACAGCAGTATTTCTACCCACTGATAGTTCAACATAGGCACTTCCATCCAACATATAGCCAGTTAAATTTTTTCTCCCTTACTCACACAGCATTATTTCTACATAGGTATTTTCAATCCCATGCATAACTACCCAGCAAAAGTTTTTCCCCTAGTTCTTCTGTACTTTTAAGGGTTTCCTGTCATAAACACCTTCACAAAGTAAAATAAAAGAGCTTGTTGTCTTGTTTCCTATTTTGTAACCCTGAAATGTTGTGAGAATGCAGAGCCTCAAGGCTGTCTTGGCAGATAAGTGAAATGAGAATAAGATCTTAGGAGTTTTCAATTGCCTTGAAAAGCCCTGGCTTGGCCTAGGTGTAACACTGTGGTTGGTCTCAGGAGACATGAACGGGTTAAGTTTATAAAGCACTTCATTTTCCAGCCACAGCTATGGTACCTTGGGTAATTACTGCAGCTTAAGCTAGACCACACCTTAGATAAACCTGTAATGCTGGCGTTTTCTGCAAACATTTTCTTTACTGCAAGCTGTGGCTTGCCTCTCACTTATATTTGCTCTCCATTCCCAACTTGGTTTTTCCTCAGCTAGTTTGTACTCAGTTGAACCAACAAATCAGAATTTGTTGATTTAGTTCCGTACCTCTTCAGTCTTTGCGTGACACAGCCACACCAGCCGTGGGGTACCAGCTGCCGTGGGGGCCTGATGACTGCTTTTTGTGCCACATGGAAAAGGCTGCAGATGAAAGAGGAGGAAATACTTCCAAAGAGGAACACTTTGTTTTTCTTAAAGGTGAAAGAGCCCCTTGATTATAGTTAGCACTAAGAAGGCAAATTCAGTTTTGGGGATAAATGAACGTATTTCCAGCTCTCCAGTGAGCGTTTTCAGTGAATTTCGGAAATGCTGGTGTTAATTTTTCTGCAGACTTCATGGAAAGAGAACATCTCTGGGTATGGACAGCTGAGGGCCCCACAAAAAAGCAATAACTGGAGATTTTCAGTGACATGTTTGCCTCCAGGTGTCTGCCATCACCCCTGGTAGAGCTGCCATCCCTACAGCCCGAGCAGTGCTGCAGCACCCAGGAGCACTTGAGGAGCTCTCCCCCGCTCAGGACAATCTTCAGACAAGCAGGGATCTGCTGGACCTGTCCCCACCAACCCAGCTCAGTCTGGAGGAAATACCTTAAGGGTGATGTACACAATCAGCCCACAACTCCTGCCAGAGGGAGGAGCAGTTGCAGGTGAAAAGATCTTTTCCTCCCAGACGTGGAAAAGGATCTCTGTCCACAGCACCAGGCTTTCTACAGGCTGATGATAGATGCACTACACTATATTAATTACAACAGCAATCACTAATCTGATAACTTGATCTTTCTGAGTACATTCCAGCAAAGCAAAACAAGGTAATCCTCATGCCACCTGACATTTGCCCTCAGAAACAAGCCTTTATGAGAAACAAAAGTGTATATTAAAAGCTAAGGGGGGAAAAAGAAGATTAAAGGATAACATTTTAAAAAACACCTAGTATTTCACTGAAAGAAAGCAATGACTGACTTCAATCAGAGCAGAATTTGGCTAATACTGACCACACCAGGGCGTCATATCTTGGCTACAAATTACTAAAAGACCAAATAATCCAAATTAAATAATGTTTTTAATAACAATCATATCACTTTATTTTATTTAAGTTCACATTTGAAAACTAAATGAGTAGCTTAACCTTATCTAGTGTTTTAAAAAAATTCACACTCAATAAGTCTTCACCTAGCAGAGAAATAGATTTCTAAATAAAGAAAATAAGATCACCATAATTATGATCGAAATATTCCCACGAGTCAAAAGATTCATGACAATTGAATTCTAGAACCTGATATCTGGACCTAAAAAGCCAAATCTAATTTTCAAAAATTCTGAACTTTCAAAGCAAAAAGTTGACATAAAAGTTAGTCAAACCTCAATGTGCTAAGGGGAGAACACAGATTGTGTGTTTGGGGATAACAGTCTGAGCTTGGAGAGAATTCGTGCTTGTGTTGCCCAAAATGCAGACACCTTCCTGGGTGATTTGCATGCAGGGGCTTGCCGTTTGATTGTAAGATGTGCTCAGCTTGACATGTGGCATTAAGTGCAATAAGCATGACGAGAAGAATAAATAACAACTTTAACAGCAGGAACTAACTATATAGCAGCACAGAATTAGTACATTGATACTGTAAATGCCTGGTGCAAATAAGACAATACATCTCAGTTAAGCTGCAGATTTATATGACATTTTGTGGAACCGTGATGATACATCTTTGCTTTTGGGTCCTGTGTTCGTGATTTATGTCCGTTAAGACTACTATTAGCATGTCAATGTCCTGAACATCTTCCCTAACAGAGTGATGCTAAAAAAGCAAAAGAAATTTCTTCAGAAGTGGTGATGGTAGTGAGAGATAGGGGTTTCTTCTGAACATCACATTTTCTCTGAGAATTAGACCCAGCTTCAGCAGTTTTCCTGGCAACCCATAGTCCTCATTTCAGGAACAATTTCTTCATTTAGAAAAAATATTACTAAAGGGTGAGAAATTGGAACAATGTGCTACCAGAAATGGGAGATTCACTCTTTCAGAGGGACCACAGACTTGGCTCCTAGTCCTGGCAGGTTGTGGGAAGCTGAGATTTAAAGCAGCGATATTTTCACTTCTACAATAGCTATTCTAAGCTGCTTACAGACAGCTTAAACAAATGAATCCTGAGACTTCCTCACTTAGGCTACATCAAGCAAGGCACATGATTCTGCAGGTGGAGGAATTTGAAAAGCACGCTAATGCTTTTCCAAAGTTCTCAAACATTCTAAACCCACGTTCTCTTTCAACATGCAGGGAGCAATACAAGTTTTTCAGCACAGATTAAAGATGGAGATCACACAGACAGTTTGTGAATCCTAACTAATACAAGACCTCATAAGGTGCTCACACTGCCCTTTATTTCTAGGCACACAAGTCTCCAAATTCTCAAATGCAGGCCCACAAACATGAAAAACACTGCTTTACCGCATTGTTTGAATTCTTTCCAGTTTCACTGCTCTTGCACAATGCTTTGAAGTAAGGCTAGTTATTTTATATGCGAACTACTTATTAAATTATCATCATTTCAGAAGATTATCCATATGAGGAATAATTCTGAACCCTAGCACATTCATGTATAATACATACACACCATGTTCTTGATTGAGAGAATTAACATTTACATGGCCTAAAATTCAATGGAAATAAAACCAGATAACCCAGAAGCTTTGTGCCGATTATATGTCTAAGTAATATCACCTGAGTCTTGGTAAAGACTCTCCTAAAATTAATTGCTAAGCAAAGGAGTTATTTCAATTTATGTTACAAATACCTTGAACTCATCAAGAAGCTCAAGATCTTTTTATGATGACAGCACAAAGCCTCTGGAGAGTGTTCTGCAAATGTTTTATTTTCATCTCTTGCATACAATATTAACCAGCCAATAGAAGATGGTTGCAAGATCATACTTGGAAATATTGCAACATGCTCCATTTCCAGTTAAAAGATTTTTCAGGTATCAAAGTTGACCTATAAATAGATATGACTCAGTATTATCTTGAGAAGAACTTTCCATCTATTTTAATGCAGACACACAGCAACATGCATTCCTTTCCCTCTGCAGCTAGCTAGCTATAAGGGAGGAATGCAAGAAACAAATCTATTCTTAAGGTTAAAATAACTTGGCATGGGTTCAGATCCTCTGTCCAACAAGTAAACAACAGAGTTGAAAGAGATTTCATAAGCAATAAGAAGCACAATAAAGGAGTCTTTCTGGGACTAAACTCAAATAGTTGTAATTTACTGAGAGCGAGAGAAAGTAATTTTGTAGTAGAATGGATACAGCAACATGAGGTACTAAATTGCATTTTGAGTTTCATCAGTGGTAAGTGTAATGAAGATGGATCTTATTGATAAAATAATTCCTTCTACCAGCAACCTGAATTCCACCACACCATTAACTCATGCTCACCCAGCTGTAGGTGTTCTCTGGATATGAGCTATTCTAGTGCACAAACATCCACAAATTCTTAGGACTGTACTCAAACCAGTGATCAGAACAGGGATAATTTATTTTCACATACACTTAAATTAAAACCTTTTAAACACAATTTTTTCTCTGTCAGTTTTGGAAATCATTTAGTACTTTCAGATGTCCACTGGCTCAAAATACCATCTACTTGTGCCCTCACTAATGTCTGAGTTTTTTCCTGCAGTACCAACAATGACCTTCACCCAGCCAGCAGCACAAAAGTAACGGGGCGAACAACTGGAAGCTTTCAATCTTTTATATTCACAGTACAACAGCCTTATAGCAGAAAACATGGATGGAAAAGTACAAACTTCAGCATTTAGCGTTCTCTGTGACCAAAACCTTTCACAACACAGGACACCACCACTTCAGCTAGGGAATGTATGCTTTCCAATTAACATATCCCACAATATTTATGTGTTTCTTCAGAGCCAACAGATCCATTTGTAGCAGTTGTACCAGGGAGAAATCTTCCTCATCGCAAAAATGCTATGGTGAAAACACCATTTTGTCAAGAAGATGAGCAGGACCACCACCTTTTCCTCCCTTGATGGTGAACATGCAAGCTCCATCTTGAAGCAGAAATACCACCTCTAAAAAATGAGGAGTACCCTCAGTTGTTTCTCCAAAACCTGAAGAAAACCAGCAAGTGTCAAGTCTTGCTGAAATTTTAGCCGGACAGCCCTTCCTCCTAATCAGCATAGCTAAGTCTGAAGCCCAGGCAGAAGGGTTGGGTCAGCTCAGAGTCAAAGGTGCATGTAGGAGCATTCAAGCGTTCAAAAGACCCAATGGCTTGCATCCAGTGCAATTTCCTGGGATTTCCTATGGAAGGACTGAAGCTGTCCAAAAGACTCAATATACTCATATACTCAATCTGCTCTTTACTGAAAATCAAATTTACACTGGATAATCGTTCACCACAAACATGTCCCAGAGCTTCAGGTGAATGGATCACCCTTTGCAGAGAAAGGCAACAGGGAAAACTGCCATCTTTAAAACCTATGTAGATAATATAAATTTGCATTCTGGCCTGTAGCTGGATGCATTTCTTGGAAGCCTCTGAAACACACACCACGGATAGAGAGGTCATAATTGCCTTAACAAGAAACTATGGACACACATCTAAAACTGCTGGAGCTCCCCATTTTTTTAATCCTCACATAAAAATTCTGGTTTTAAACAGTGACCAGTCACTGCAAAGAATAACACCAGCGTTTTTCTATAGCATACAACATAGTGGACTCTGCTCACATTCACAATGCAGTCTGAGGGTATTAACTTCATCAGTCTGCTCCTACTGATGCCTTTGCATTCTCTAAGGCTAGAGATGCGGTCATTGTTGGTGAATCAAGGAGCTTCCTTTGAATTTCCACATGCTAAAAGGAGGAAAATCAATCTCAAATTCAATGCTCTCTCCCCCGCCTCCTTCCAAACGGAAAAAACTGCTCCCAAAGGTCACGACGGCACTACCCTCCGAATCTTACAAGAAAGACATTAGAGCAGAACACGATCCTGTGCTCCATCATTACTGGGGGATATTGGAAAGAGGACAAAGGAACAAGCACACATAAGTAGGGAGTGGGTTCTTTTCTTGTAGTGGTCACATTCAACTTGTTTGTTCAAGAAAAAAAAAAGGAGTGGAACAAGACATGCATGCCTGATGCTCTTAGTGCTTAATACACTGGAAAAATTGTTTAGGAACAGTTCATCCTTAAAATTACTCTGTAAAACCATCAGTCATTGAGATCTTATTTTATCTGTTTCATATATGTTCCTTGTAGTCCACCATATTTAAATACTTCTTTTTCCTGTGTTTTTTAGCTTGATTTTCATGTGTTTTGATGTGGACAGCTCCCTGAACTTTCCCTTCCTTTGCTGGTCCTACTGGTCAGTGACAGTGCATATATCTAGTGCCTCTGTTATCTTTGGGGTATCAGCTGTGTGAAAGATCTTCCCACGAGGAGCAGAAGCCAGCAGGGATTCTGAGCTCATGGCCCAGTCCTGTTCACCACTATGGGTTCTGTCCACTGAACAGGTCAATTCCCCAACGGCCCCAAAGTGAGGGGGGCAGAATAAAGTAATTTGCCCAATGGCAGCACATGGCAGGTACTCCACTAGAGCTGCTGTGGGCACTTAATCAATAAATACATTATATATTCTTTCAGTTGAGAGGGCAGAGAAAATGTACAGTCTGATTAGTAAATGCATTGTATATTTCATCTTTGAGCTGTAGGACTACACTGGGGAATATCCCAGTTCCTCTATTCTTCCTCTTTTTTTTTTTTTTTTGGAGAAAGTTGTCTCTGGGGTTTTAAATATGCTTGACACAGAGAAGAGATACTAAAGATACTCAGCTCATGGATTCTATCACAAGTACTCGTATTTTCTTAGACCCCAAATCAAAATTTAAAAATTAGTTTTTAAATATCTCAAAATTTCTACTTTTTATGCACTCTGATGACTCCAGAATAAAAATGGTACATGAGAAAGTCAAAAACATTTGGTGCTGACATATGTTTTTAAAGAACTCAGCCTTGTGTACCAAGGATCATCAGCCTGGAGTGGAATTGGATCATGAGCTCCAGACCAGTATGGGAAGATGCAATGCAGCACAATCACACCAACATCACCATACGCCTCTCACTTTGATAGCAGAAAATCTTCCAATTCCCAGTCTAAATTTATTCATGGACAGTGTTTCAAAAAGAAATGC
Source organism: Hirundo rustica (assembly GCF_015227805.2). NCBI lineage: Eukaryota > Metazoa > Chordata > Aves > Passeriformes > Hirundinidae > Hirundo > Hirundo rustica. The sequence goes on from NC_053459.1 coordinate 18,320,604, forward strand.
AATAAAGTATTGTGCTGTGACTTACACCTTTTGTATTACTTACATTACAGAAACAATGAAATATGTCATAAATGTCACCTGGATTTATTTTGGTGCGCTGCTGAATGACATTCAATGGTTGACTCGTCTAATTTAAGTCTGAAGCAACTGTTAATTCATGTCTAGATTGCAGCTGAACAGGAGCCAAAGTTCATTCCACTTTGGTTTTCTGCAAAATTTAAATCAAGGAAAATGCTTAGCATTTTTCTATTCTTACTCTGTTAGCAACTTAGCACCAGAGATGAGAAACCTGTGCTAGCATGTGTGGGCTCCTGTATGAAGAAGCGAGGGGGCTCTAGGCTGACAATGGCCCACACCTTTGTCTGTGCATAAGCTCAATTTGGGTCCAAGGCGCTCATTCCTGCTTTGCAAATCTGACCCCACCCCAAAAGGGAGGGGCTACAGTGCTACAGAAACTGCACAGAGACTTCTGGTGCATGGAGAAAACTGGAAATTATCTGCTTTTTAGTAAGACCAATCTCCAGCTTCTGCATGGCTTCAAACACAGAGGAAACCCTTATTGCAAGCAATGGGAGGGAACTACCCTAACACAGAAAAGTTTGCTGCCAGGGGCACAGCCAGTACAGGTTGTGCAGCTGCTCTGAATCGGTCTGTAGTCAAATTGACATCGTGTACCATCTTGAGGACAATGATTGCTGAAGAGTTCTCCTAGCCCTTACCTGTCTTTTAAAGCCTCAAGAGAATATACCTGAGGTTACTACCCCTCTCATTTTTTACACCATCATTTATTGTAATATTTATTAATGGCGATTTGTCCAGAGGACTCAAGAAGCTGCCTGCTCTCACTGACATCAGCTGTAAAATCTCCAGCTGTGTTATGTAATCATGGAGTATGTCCAGATATCATTTGTGCAAAACACAGAGACCTCAGGCTGACCAGGCAGAGTAGTGATGCCATAGCATGAACAATAAATTCCCAGTTATGTGGGCTCTGGTCATAAATTCAAGTGAATTCAAATAGTCTAGGGATCAGTGCCGTTTCTGAGTAACAGTTCTGCATTGCCACAAGCTGAACTTGCACCAGCCCATCCAGCTGACAGCTCCAAGGACAGTCCTTGTGCCCAGAGAAGGGTGTTTCATGCTATATGCCAGCTAAACATCAGAATGTGCTACCATGACTCCAAATGTGTCCTTTCAGTAAAGCCACATGGAGCAGGTGTATGTGAGGATGGTAGAAAGGACAAAATGCTGTGCTCCCTCAAAATTCCATCATCTGGATTATTTAATGTGGGAAGGTAAAATGGAACTATTTCACACAAAAGGGAAAATCCCCTGAAAATTCAGGAGGGAAGCTATCAGCTGTGTCTGATATCCTACTTCTTGTCACCCATATTCTTCAAGGTAAGAAACTTCACTATGTGGGAAAAGCAATTTTTTCCACCAGCTCTACTACAATTCTTTAGTAGCTAATTATTTTGTCTTTCTCTGCCTGTGCACGTGAGCTTCAAATTGTACCCTAAGCCAGCACAAAGAAAGTGCAAACAGAACTTTTTTTTTGCTCTCCCAGGTACGAGATTCTTGTCATTTGTTACCCTCTAAATTATCTACAATTATTTTGTTTAGCAGGCTAATATGGGAACTTTGTTTAATATGACAGAAAGAACAATTTAACTGAGTTGTGCTTTGTATCACACATTAGCAATCAGCACGTTAATAAGTCTGGAAGATTGATATCAGTTTGAAAGGCAAAACCTACACAAAACAATTAATTAAGAAAGTTAAAACAAATGAACTGCTCAGGATGGAATCGGATCCATGAGACAAGCTGGTAAAAGCCCAGAAGGAAATACTCTTAATTGAAAACGTCAGTAGAAGGCACACAGTACAGTTAAACATTATCTTATCAGAAAATTAGCAAAATGTAATTTTTTTATTGGATTTTTACAGATGTTATTTTTAACCACATCAAAAAACCCACCTCATGGCTATTGGCACAAATTGTCATAATTACTATAATTTCAAGTCTGAGCTGTGGAGTGACTGCTCAGATAACTATCTCGTCCTCCTTATGCTGTATTAGGAAAGCAGCCGGGAGACATATCCTCTCATGTTTTTTTTTGTACTGGGTTTGGACTTCATTTGTGTCTATTATCCAATCTCATTCTTGAGAATACTAAATAAATTCTTTTCCCCTTCCTGAAACACTGGAGAAAATCAGGAGGTTAACATTAAGAGAGGTAAAGTTGACTTTAATTAACATACCAATTACCTCCCATTTGCAAGCAAATTGTTTTATTTCCTTTCATATGCTCCCTGGGGAAGTCTATTTCTTTTTTTCTATACCTGGTCATTGACTTTGGGAGGAAGAATCAAGCTCTAAGCTCCCAAAAGAAGAGAGAACAAGAAGAGAAATAGTTAGCACTGTCCCCCATGTCCCAGGAACCCAATGCTGTGGGGTTACCAGCAATTCTTAGCCTTAAAAATTGGTGTGAAGGTGCTTCGCAGATTGTGATTCACACAACACTGGGAAATCAGCTCTTTCTTTTGGTTGTTATTTCTAATATTCTAAATCTCTAAAACATAAACGTTAAAGAAAGTTTCCTTCCTTGAAGTCAATGTTTGGGGAAGTTAAAATAAAGGGGGAGGGGTGGATGGAAACACCCCACAAGTGGGATATTTAATCCTTAAGCAAAACAACTATACAACACTTAGATAATATGCAGCCAACACATACTTTGAACTGTGGTTCCACCAGCACCCATGAAAGCTAAGTAAGGTCAGAAGTTATCAGAATTTCAGTGAAGGACTTTCCAAGAAAAATGTTAAGCACTTAAGGAACTGGTGCTGGTAAATCAATAAGCAGCGCTCTTCCTGTAAGTCAGGAACAGGACAACCTCTTCCCCGAAGCAGTGCAGTGCCCTTCTGCAGAGCTGATGTTCTTGGGAACAAGCAACACAGGTCCTGGATCCTACACACTGGGTCACCTCTAAAGATCTTACAGTACCCTTTTTCTCTGGGCTAGAGCTCTTCCTCTGAGAATCAGAAACAAGAGTCAAGGTGAGCAACATGTTACAGCTATAAATGCACAGGTACAACACGCATGCCACAGCACGCAGCATGAGATGCCTCGTGCTGGCCTCCACCTGCCCCAAAATGAGGGAATTCTCTGCAGTGTCCTGTTGCTCTGTCCAAAGGCCTCTCAACAGTACTTGATCTTCACAAGAAAATCAACAAGTAGATAGGGATTGTCCCTACTTTATTCATGGGTACCCTTACCCACAGAGAGAATAAACAAAATCCTAGAACTGCCTGTAGAAATAAGTGAATCTCAGCAACTGGAATGCTCTGATTACTCCTGAATATTACAATATGAATAAATAAAAATACAAAATTGTGAATCACAAGGGACACACTAGTTCTGATTTCCATCACACTACCTTGTTACAGGCAAAAGAATACAGAAGGTGAAAGCAGGATGCAGTATACAGCCCAGCAAGGCTACCCAGGTGTAATTCTGTAATTTTACCATACTCTGAAAGCCATATGGGTCATGTGTTCCATAGATCTAATATCCAGGAGGTCCTGCCAACATCCCACAGGTGTGCACAGGAGTGCAGAATGTGAAAGGAAAGCAATTATGTGGGTGGGTACACACACAAAACGGTGTTTCTAAATCCCGGATGAATTCATTCCGCACATCTGCATCCATTTCACATTGAGGAATTAGATAAAGGGGAAGAGGAAAGGCAAAAAAAATTCTCTTTTAAAGATGTCTGAGCATTAATGCTGCTCTTTGGCTGGCTCTGTCCTCAAGCACTTCACCCTTCCCTGAGACCTCCTTCAGCAGACCCTTTGTAAATGGGCAGTGACAGGCCCAGCCCAGGCATCCCGGGGTCAATCCACAGCCCCACCTCCTCTGCAGACTGTGCTTCCAGACTGAAGGGAGAGAGCTCCGAGTAGGAAGAAAGTGAGAGAGAGGCATCCCCCCCCCTCTCCTTCCAGTTTAATTGACAGGAGGGATTTTCTTGGGGATTTTAACTTGAAAACCAAACAATAAGCTACAATCCAGTCATTGTTCTGGTCACTTTACTCACATGTTACAGACCTTTATTTTATTCTGTGTCTGTTTTTGTCCTCTCAGTTTACACTTGTAGAGGTAGAGACCTGGTTATGCATCTGTGTTTTTGGAGTGTTTCCACAACGCGAAGGAGAGGTTATACTGCAAGCACACTAAGTGTGACAAAGTGACATTATACCAGGCCAGCAAGGGCAGGTAATAAAAGTTGAAGTGAGGTCTCTTGGGTCTCAGAGAACACAAACTACAGAGTCAGTTGGACTTTGTGCGTGGAGAAGGAGGGGAAGGACAGAAGTTGTATCACGCTACCCTCCGCAAAACACATGCCTAGAGATAAATAAATATCAAGCAACAGGTGATTGCTGCATCAAATTAACCAACACCTGATGGATCAGGAACTCAGAATACAATCTCTTTTTAAGTGCAGAAAAATTGGTGCTGAGAAATTGGATTAACCTCCTTTGCTGAGGAATACTTTAATCTTCTCTGTACTCTCCAATTTCTTGTTGGTGTTTGAAGGCACGCTTTACTTAGTGCAATTGCCCTTCCCTGTTTGCAAATAAAGGGCTGTATCCTGAAGTCCTTTCCCTGAATGACAGAAATTGGACCTTAAGCTGCAGTATCTTATTTCGACATGAAATTTTTCCCTATTATAAGAAAGCTTGACTTTTGGTGATTGTTAGATTTATTGATTGCTAATATTAAAGAACAGCAAATAAATGTTATGAATATATCAGATACTGTTGTGATAGTAGAATCTAGATATATATAGGGCTGTTTTGTTTGTTTGGGGTTTTGGTTTCTTTGGCGGGGGGGTTGGTTTGTTTGTTTTTCAATCTCAGCATCTGGAATCCAGTTCAGTATAAAAATTAAAAATATGAACTTGTAACTCTCAGGATTTCAGGAGGGTACTGAAGATGAAGCTTGAGTGGAATGGAAAATCTCAAAATGCAAAGCAATATTTACTGAGCAGATCAGAAGCATCCATCCAACAAGGGATACATCGCCCCCACATGTTTCTCCTGCCCTCTCTTCTCCCTGCTCCAGTAACCCCATTTTTATTTCTTCACCAACACCCCCATTTTCACCCTATTACATTTCGTTGTATGTCTCATGTCCCCTGCTGTACCCCAGCTGTCACTAACATTTCCCCTGCATGTGACCTGCGCAACACTTCAAATGCCCAAAGCAGACCATCTCCCAGTGGATCCATTCCTCTTTGTTCCCAAGACTGTCAAATGCATTTCACACCCAGCAGAGCTCTTGTGCACCACGTATGACAAACCCTAAAACTCAATCATGCTTTCAGCTACCTGATCTCCCCAGGTGCCAAGGAAAACAAAGTGTAAATGAGCTTCATTTTCTGTTCAAGCCCAAAATTCTTAAAGTGGGTAGGAATTTCCATTGACTCATAAAACGCTTAGAAAATTACTTTCTAATAAAGCTATTTATATAAATACATATCTATAAACAGACCCCCAGCCATGCTCCAAAACTCCTCGCTCATGGGCTGCCGAAAAAGAGCGACTCCTTTTACAAGCGCTAAATAACTCAAACCACCTGGGAGAAGGAAACCGCGGCACTCAACTTTTTCTGGTTTTCCCTTTTGCACTTCATTTAGCCCTTTCTGCCCACGCCTGCTGCAGCCCAGGGTGCTCCCCTATCCCAGGATTAGCAGAGATCCCCGGCGATTGCTCACACCTGCACCAAGCACCGGCTCCGTTCCGCTCTGTGCAATCAGCCGTGCCTCCGTAAGGCCATCAGCTCCCGGGCTGACAGGCAAACAGAGACCCACCTGATGGGTCAGACACCTGCAAAGGGGCTGGAGCAGGAAGGGCAGGGGACAGGGAGCAAGGGAAGAGGTGGAATTACACAATTAAAAGACTAGGTTGATGTTTTGAAGGGGAGGAGTATTACCTGCTACCCACAGGCACATAACAAACACCTGACTGTGAAACCAGCACTCCTATGCAACTCCCAGTGAAGTTGTTTGCTTGTTTAATACTCAGTGGAGTAGGTCCCATTGACAGAAATCAATCTAGCAGTTTCAAAACAAGAGGTCAAGTCTTGTAAAAGTGACTGTTTTGGAAACCTAAATTTAATTTGCCACCAAATCTCCATTACCAAAATGTAAAGAAAGGCTGGTGGAAAAACTAAAATATTGCTTTGTCACAGATGCACCCTGAATAAGAGAAGCCAACTGATTTTTCCTTTCTTTCAATTATATCTGCAAAATAAGAATGCAGATCTCTGACATTCTCCTATAGATGGATTATGCTTGTGCTGGACAATTGCTTATTACTGAACACAGAGAGCGCCCTAAAACATCCATAACTAAATATGATCAGTAGGGTGTTTATGTTTCAGTGATCAGTTGTAACAAAAGAGCACACAAACACCAAACTGTTGGGTGATTACCGCTGTCTCAAAGTACAAACCCGCATAAGAGTGTTCCTGAGAAAGTATCACAACTCTGAGACAACACCACAAGTGTGACTACTCAGTGCCCAGCACACTCATCATTTGTGAAGAATAAAATTGTATATATTAAAAAAATGTAGAAGAGAATGCCAGAAGCAGGTGTTTGCTCCTGCCCATTCCCTCTCTTAAAATTCATTTCAGATTAATTCACTGTAGGAAGGAGTCTCATCTCATTATTAATATTATTTTAAATCTTGTTCTGGAAACTGACAAGACTCAGGCCTCAGCTGATGTTATTTACTTCTGGGCCATGCATTCATCAAAGGTAAGCATGTGACCTCGAACCAGTTTTAGTTCCTGCTTATGAACTGAGGTTTAAAGCAATTAGAGATGGGTTGACAGTAACCTGTGCCTCTTCAGGCAGCACTGAGCCCCAAGATCAATTATTTTCTAGTGTTACTTTTTGTTTCTAACTACTGCAGAAAGTGCAGAAACCCAATGTTGATACAGGAAAGAGAAGACATCATCTCCTTGCTTTGTAAGGGGACAGAGAACAAAGCACTGTGACCTTGAGCTACTGCAGGGCTGGTCATGGGCACTCTGTACTTCAGGACTAAACAGATTTCTTTTGTTCCAGCCATGGCATTTACCCTTGTAGCAACATCAGCATGGCCACAGCACCCAAAATATTTGCAAGAAGCTCCTCAACTTTTATCTACCAGAGAGAGAGAGGCAGGATGTGTCCAGGTGAGGATGTGTACAGTGGAAACACAGAGGTGACTGGCAAGGTCGGTGTGTAGCCAGTGTCCACCCAAGACGTCCCACCTGCAGGGTACCCATGGAAGGAAGGCACTGAGGAGGTGAAAGGTAATAGATCACTGTGGCTCCTTTGGACAGACTGCATCACACAGCCCTCACTAACGTGCCAAGGGCTCTTTCCTCTCTTATCAGGAGCATTGCATTACCAGTGATGCCAGATTGGAGTGGCTCCAATCCAAGTATGCATTTGTTGACACTTCCCCGCTTCTGAGCAAGGACAAGTTTTGTCCCTTTTCCTGTACTTTGCAGCTCTTCTTTCTATAACCTGTAAGGAGCAGAAATTGTCAAACCCTTTGGATGTATCTGCTTCACAATTACATGTAAAATCTCTCAATATCCAGCAGCGTATTGACAGTCGTTGCTGAGTCTGGGATATTATTTTGCATTGAAAATCAAAGTAAGAAACAATTAGCATCATCCCACTTTGTAAGAGAGTATTTTATCAGCTGAGTAGAATGCAGAGCATAATTACATGGCTACATCCAGAGATTACACACTGCGTCAAATGTCAAATCACGTCGTGTTAACCAAGTTATCCTGAAATTGTTCAGAGATAAGTGGGAAAGAATTTAGTCTCTCTCTGTGTGGTCTCTCTGCTGGGTGCATATTTTCCAGCTGTTATCCCCCTGACCTGCATACCTGCCGTGGACCTCTTCAAGCTTATCAATCAAGCTAGAGAACAGAAAGCCTAGCCTGACATCTGACCAGCTAACAGGAAGCCAGGAGTAACCCTCTGCTATCTAGTCCCTTCCTACTTATCCCCGTGATGTAGGAAATGAACCAACACCTTGTAGAAGAATAATGAATGGAGCTCATGCATCAAGGTTAAACAGGCCTGACAGGTCCTAAAAAAAAAGAAAAAAGGAAAAAAAACCCCACCACCCCACCAAGAACTCCCTATTTACTCTTGAAGTCAAACCAATATAGTCAACATTCACTTACAAATGATTAATGTAGAATGGAAGCTTCCTGTTATTTCTCTGGTTTGAGAGCCAGGAATGAGTGAACTTCATTAAGGCTTTTTTTTAATTACAGGCCCAGAAAATATTAAATCACCTACTTGTGCCTTTGAAAGATCATTTCTACGGGGCACATAGCCTCTGTTGGTAAGCACTGACTTTTATCTGGGAAACATAACATTTTAAAGGAAAGGAAGGGAAATTGGGAAGAAATTTCAGGACTGGGTATAGTGGGCTTTAAACCACTATATACAACTGGATCTGTATCCTTCAAGGGGGGAAAAAAAAACCCACCCAAAAGAAAAACTGCACCATGCTTGGAGCTCAGCTTTAACCTATATCCTCCCTTTTAGTGTAGCTGTTTACCACCATCTCTCTGAATCCGAGAATGTGTTTTATAGGAATGCTTTGTCCAATTTTAATAGAAATTTACAGTAACCAACAGATATAAAAGAAAAAAAAAGCCAAAAAAAGATTAAGAGGCTTAATTACACCACACCTATGCAACATGAGGTGCTTAAGCAGTGACAGCAAAGAGATTTCTTTTCTCAGAAAAGATCAGATATGAGAAAGTACTGAAGCATTAGTAGGGCCCACCTGTGTGTTAGTCTTAGACCACACTAATGTAAGTTTGCTTTTTTATTTATTTATTTATTTTGCACAGATTAGGGAATGAGGAGAATATAAAGGATAACTCCAGGCACCCTTTCATAAATTTCTAGTATAAAAATTCATTAGCATTCCACAAGTAATGAACCTTTTAAACCCAATTGAATGAATTGGTTGAGTTGGCTTTCTGAGACTTCTGTCTCCTCCTCTCCTCATCTAGCACTTCAAAGGAATGCCTCTTTTCTATTAAAAGTCTCTGTCTTGTAAAAATTTACCACACCCTCGGATTTCCCCTCATGGAATACACTATTCAAACTTGTAATTCAGGCATCTTATTTTTAGAAATTTCCAGGACAGCACCAACTGGAACATGATTGATCAGGGAAGGAAGAGGAGGGTTTGTTTAAGTAATTATACTTTCTCCTTCTCCATAAATCATAGAAATTCAATATAAAATAGTTCTCCCACAACTCAGAGAGAGAAGCCACATGCAAGTCTGGTAATTCCTTTCTAGCCCAGCTCTGGGGTGAGGAAACATGAACACAAACAGACCAGGACTGGCGCCTGCATAGGGCTGTGCAACTGCAGGCACACAAAGGGGGCAGCTGGGCTCTCAAAGGTCAGTGTTGGAGCAGCTTGGGTCCAGTCTTCCAACAGGAACAGCAGGAGGCAAACCCCAGCTGAGTGAAAGGTGGAATCGCATAGACTTCAAGATGGGGATAGACTTCATAACGGGATTTGTATCCAAATACTCCTTGAGACAGCAACAACACACTTGATGATGCAGTGCAAGGTTAAAATAAACAGTGCTGCATTTACTTGAGCATCTTCACACTGAGGGCATAAAGGAGGCCATTGGCACATTTTGTCTGTGCAAACGAAACCCAAATAAGGGTCTGGGTCAAGTCTGGTAATTCAAACAGACTAGGCCAAAAAGAAAAACCAGCAGGAAGCCTACCAGGTATTTCTGGCTTTACTTTTTCTTATTTCTACAGAGATTAGTTCTCCTGAATCACTGTTAAGGAAACACAAAAGGAAAATAAAATCACAAATTCTGCTTCATAAAGGGAAAGAACAAAACATTTTCCCTATGCAGCCTCTTCCTCGCTACAACTATGAAAAGAACAAAAAGCTGACTAGCACAACCACCTTCCTCTCTTACAATTTTGGTTATAGCCTTTGATTCCAGCTTCACCCTGCCAAATTGCCGTAAATCCATGCAAGACCAGGACACACACATGAGAAGCAAGAATGTCTGCCACGTACCACAAGGACCTTGCAACAGTCAGCTCTATGTGCCTATTCCATGTTCTTCATCATGATGAACGTCGGGAATTACTGAAATGCTGCCTATTTGTCAGTGCAGGGTGCATTCATCGCCAGGGTTGCATAACCACAGCGCACATCAAGCCCTTGTATGCAGCACACACCCCTGTTCACTTGGCACTTTTTGCACAAAAACCTCTAAGAAAATAAGGGCCAGTCACCTGTGTTCTTACAGTCACCTGTGTCACAGAAAGGGCCTCTGTGTCAGGCTCCATCATCCCGATTCAGAGAATAAAAGTATGCACTGTGCCACCTCATGCTATTTCCTCAGATAAAAGGAAAAGGTTTCCATCTACAGTTCATTAAACAATCTTAACTTTGCAATGTCTTCCGCGTTAGGAATTAACAGCAGCTTAGATTATCTTTGCTTATTTATTTTTAAAGGATCCCATTTTTTTGTCATGAAGGACAAATAATACCTCAAAACAAAGAACACACCAGACAATTATTTTTATATATGCATGCTTCTGAGTCACACTATGTAAAAGAGAGATACCACCTCCCACATCTACATGCACGAGAAAGGAAATTAAAAAGGAAATTAAGGAAAGAAGGGAAACCTTTTCTTTCCTAGTGCAAACTGCACACAGCTCTGGGGGTATTTGGTAAAAAATGCCGATTGCATCGCTGTTATTTGAGTTCAGATTCACTCCAACTTTCAATCACATCGCCTGTACCTCTCCCAAAACAGATTCAAAGATCTAAAAGAGCAGCTTGATAAAAGAGAGGGACAATTATTTATTTATTAAAAGGACATTTTTCCCAGACTTTAACTAAACCTCATCCACTCTTGTCACTCTGGGCAGACAGTTGAAAGCAATATTAGAGGAGGTAATTGCATAGATCAGTCAACAGCCTTTGTCCCCTTGCCACTGAGACTTACAGTAAAATGGGCACAAGAAAACATTGTACTGGGTTAAAGGCAGGTCTTTTTCTCCAGTTGCTTGCTGCTTACCAGCTGTTGTGTTCAATGGCAGGGACAGAAGCTCTGGTGGTATCTGTAGGGGAAATCTAGCCTGACACTGGCTCTTCCCCCCTCCTCCCCTGCTCTCTAAGCTTGAAACAGATTACTCTTTGTTTTTAAAGTGAAACTTTACCAAAAAGTATTCTATCTTGTCATCTACCATTAAGTCATTAATCATGTGTGCAGAGCGCTTTACTAGCTATGAATTTTTAGGATTCTGCATTTACAAGAACACCATCGCTGTAACTTCTCAGGTTGACAAACATTTTTCTGAACCCTTTGATCTTATTTGGAGCAACTCTTGAAAAGACTCAGAGTAGCTGCTTAAACAAACAGTACAGGGAACAGGCAAATTTTATTAACATTTGATTGTAAATCACTAGCAGCAGCCCACATGCTGGTAAAAACAGACACTGCACTGTCAAAGAAAGACTGTACCTGTTACGAGTATGTCAGAACAGCTGCAAGAAAGCTCCAAGTGTACCCTGTGACAGAACTACAGCTGCAAAGTACAGTGAGATTGAATACAAATCAAAGGGCACTGAACAGATATGCAACAATAGAATTAAAAAGTCAAAAATAGAAATAGTTTTGTGTCAGAAAGTACATCATCAGCACCATCTTTAGGACGGGAGTCATCACTCAGGTTTTGACAGCGCAGACAGTAAATGGATTCTGTTTCCAAAATAGTACATTTTATCTCCACATTCTGACCTAATTCAAAAGCATTGAAAAGCTCAGAGTTGAGACTAGCGTTGGAATTCTTAAGCCAAGTCCTATCGTTTTAATCATGCAGTCATTTAATAGGAATATTACAAACAGTAAAACCACATCAGCTCCATTGCAGCATTTGCATCACATAAGTGTATTTTATGAGAAAACATTCAAAACATTTGTAGGTGTGTATTTAAATTCTCTTGTCTGTAACTTACAGGAGGGAAAGGGGAATCAAAACAAGTATTTTGTTATTGATTACAGAATTTTTTAAGTTGCAGCTTACCTCAGAAACTATAGTCTGAACTTTTCTGGAAAAAAAAGCCCACCTCATTCTGAAATAATTACCATTGTGTTTTGGGGGTTTTTTACAAAAGCTACTGAAAATAAAAGTCAAAGGTATATAAATAGTTATAAGCGTATTTTACTAAATAAACTTCTGCCCTCACTCAAGGCAGACCCTAAACGAATTTTTTATTATGTTTGTAAAAATTTTAATCCTAGTTTCTCTGATCCACGCTTTGTGGTTAGGTACCTATCTTTGTGGACTGAACCAAAACCTCAAACCCAAAGAACTGTAAAGTTTTGGAAAAGTTTGTTTACAAAATTTTTATAAAATTTTGTGACATTTTACTGAAGTTTGTTATGACAAACTTCACGCTGACACAGCGACAACCATCTTTTTCTGTTTTACTTTGACTCTACTTCTATGAGAAACCAGTTTTGACTTGAGCAGATACCTAAACTCCCAAGTTTTCTAAGCAAGTGTCTCCAAGTTAGCTTCCTGCTGGAAGAGGAAGCAGTGCATAATTGTGTGGCCACAGCCACAGAAAGCTTAATCAAGGAAACCCCCTCCCTCCATCTCCCCACCCATTCTCACTCCTGCTCCCTTGTCACAGACTGCCACCTTCTTTCCTGCAGCAGCCTAGTGGGTGGAAATTTAATCGGGATTCCCCATCAGAAGCTACACCATGTGCCTGGGAGCTGTTTCAGCCTCTCTCCCACTCTGCACACCAATCCTTCCCCAAGCAACAACACCCCACTGGGGCCTCTTTGGGAAGGGGCTGGAATTCCTGCGCATTTGCCTTTGTTTAGAGTGGAAACAAGCGATTAACTCTCCTTACTGTTAATGGAAGTTAAGGGCAGTGGTTAAACTTGCCACTTTCAGCAGGGTTTAACACACCTGAGAACACCACCTTTTACAGAAGGAAACAAGAAAACACGCCAGCGCTAAAGCAGCAGTTGGGTTTGATGTAACAGCCCTTTTTGTAAATTCACTGCACTAAAGTCCCTGGAAGAGTCTCTGGGATGGAATCACAAAAACCATTTTCAAAGGAGCTTACTCACTCAGCTTTTGCATTAGGAGACTTCCCTCAAAAGCTAAGCCCTAGAAACCCACGGCACAGCCATATAACAACACATCTTTGTCCCAAGATACCATCGAGCAAATATCCTCATATTACCTTTAAAAATTGTCCTGGGAAATGTGTAGTTGTGAGACATTTTTGACACCTTTACGTTCCCATATAGATCCACCTCAATACTGGGCAGACCAATATTAAGATTACAGAGTGGAAAACATATCCCAAAGGATGAAGATTTAATAATCTAGAAGAGGCTGCACATGCCTTTTAATATTCTCTTTTTCGGCTGTCAGTTGTGGCCAGGTCAGGACACCCCATTGGTTGGTCACATGCCTTACATGAACTTTCAATTATGATTCAATATCTCAGATGAAGACATTGAATGCTGAGCCTAAATCTTGCTCCCCTGTTAACAGATAAAGAGTGCAGGAGAGTGTTCAGCTGGTCTTACCTCAGATACCATATCACTGCTTACAAATTGGGTAAATTAGCTTCACTGCACCAACCTGAGGCGCAAATCAAACAGCAGGATTCCTGGGAATCCGCAGATGCAAAAAGGTGGGATACAGTTGCATGGCAAATTTGTTTGCCAAGTTGCCACAACTGCCCATGAGGAAGGGAAATGGCCTGTCAGACGTGGATTTGCATATGTAATTAGCAGGGTTAAATAGAAACACACGTGTAAGTTTTACCCGTAAGTGCTTTTGCATGTGTACACATACACAGGGCAGAAAGTTGGGGCTTGGAAGTGTCCTGATAAAACAACACGTAAAGTAAGAGCTCCGCGACACAGAGAGGCTGGGCAAAGGGCCAGGAGCTCCTGAGTTGTAATCTCATCTGTGCAACTGAATCACTGTGGGTTTAGGCAAGTAATTAAACTTTCCACTGTCTTGGTTTTCTACTTGTGTTAGATACAGCCCAGTATTTTTCCCTTTCTGTATGAGAAGGGTAAATAAAGATAAGAGCTAGTACCTTACTGCCTGGTCTTTGCAGTTTAAAGCATCAAGAACAGTGAATTTATTACATTACTTGATTCTAGATTTTTTTTCTCTCATCCCATAGATATACAACCATAGCTGCAGAGGATTTGACAGATTTATGGCTCCTTCAGTGTAGGTACTACACAAAACCAACTAAAATTATTTCAGTGACTAAGACAATGAAATATTAAGATCATTTCATACTACAAATTAATTTCTCAGGACAAAGATTTCCTGTTACAGTAGTTTGATATAATGCAGATATTGTCATCTCCTTTGGTGGTAGATATTTTATAGACTTAGAGTAACACCCAGAAGGGAGGTTGTGTTCTACTACCTATTCAATGAACTTGATTACTTCATCAGTTTACATAAATTTCTTAAAACAATTAAACACCAGCTCTAAATCCTTTTAGGATGTAACAAATAAGCTACAAAGCAACCATAAACAGAGGCCCAGGTTTGGAGAGTGCAAGCCTTCTCTGAGATAAGATTTGATTTCTTTGGCCCTTCCAAAGCAAAATTAAATTTAAGCACAGTTAAATTTAACCCTGCTTGACTGGTGTCAGTTAAAAACTGATCAGAGTAAAGAGGAAGAACAGATTTTCTACAGTAGGTAAAACCTCTCCACTTCTATCCTGTTCTACAGTGACTGATACACGATCATTGGTGTGTAATTCACAGCTCCTAACACAACTCTTACCAGCTCTCTTTTGACCTGGGTTGTGTAACTGGCTGCCAGCTGCACTGAAGGGACTGAGCCAAACCCTTCAAGGGAAGTCCTGCCTGGAAGACTGGATGAGATGGACATAGACATGAGACTCATGCAAGTGTAGGTTCTTTCCTCCTTTCACCTGTGAACTGACTTGGACCCTCTGTCCTTGAATCTGCCCCAGGTAAATGTCTCCTCCATAGAGAAAGTGAGAAATATGATGTGATTTACCACCAAAAACTAAAGTGAAATGTTCCTGTTTAAAGTTTATTGCGTCTATTATTTCTGTAGAGCATGACTGTTCCCAGCAAATGCCTGTAAGAATGCCAGCCCTTTTGTATTGCCTGCAATTAGCTTATCTCCAATTATATAAACAGGTACATGATGACAGTCTTCGGTAATAGAGGTATTATGGGGAAAAATAAGGGTTGCTTTACTTTGAGTCTAGGTCTTAGCAGAAAACAGATTAAAGCTTATGTGGATATACAAAATAATAGATAGGCTAATTCTATTGTCTGCCTCTCCTAAATTATTTTATTAGATGGAACATATTAATTATAATGAAAGAGAACCCCTGACTCTGTTGGCTTCTAATGAAAATTCCTTTGTATGATCACGGCAGGATTTCCCACCATTTTCTCTTTCTGATGAAATTAACTCCCTATGGTTGGTCACCAGGATAAGCTCATTTCAGCCAATCAGCTTGGGAGCTGCCATTTACCTCACAAAGAGAGAAAAAGGTATCTGCTGTCATGGCAACCAGTGGCTTTGCTCTGATCATCTTTGGATCCTTTAGCATAATGAAAAACACCGGCTTGCTTTTTAGATGATTAATCTTTTCCCCTGTGAACCTACTTGAATACATTAGCAAAACAAGTATGAAAATTTTGTTTATCCCAAGATAATCATTAGAAAATTACCTGCAAGAGTAATTCTCATTAGGGCAGACTTTGTGAATAGGAGACCATATGGTGAATGAAAGCAGCAAGAAGCAAGAAAATCTCAAAGCTGCAACAGGTTGCAAAGTTTACCAGATTTCAGACTGAATGCGGAAATTGGTTAAGCATCAAAAGTTGTGAAAATTTATTTTCTTACTAGAATTTCAAGTGGGTTATAAGGAAGACTCAACAGATTTTACAACCAGGCCTGAAAACCCTTACCTACACAGACAGTCCTTCTGTGTGTGATCAGTTGTGCTTATTCCAGAAGGCCTGATCCCAACTACGTTTTGTAACCCTGGAGAATCTTCACTTCAGTGGTGAAGAGCTCAGAGCTGAAATCATGGAACTGGATTCTTATCTTACACTAGTATGAACTTAGATGTTATTATTTTGATATTTAAATGGCACTATAAGTTTAAAATTATAGAAGATTTTGTAAAGCTTTTAAGAACCAACTCCAGGAGAAAATGCAAGAGAAATTTAAGATTTTATAATACACTCTCTGACTGCTTTGGTATTCAAAATCTTATTTTAGCTATGTAAATGATGAGAAGTTAATATTATACCGGGGCAAGGTGAAAGAAAAGTGAGATCATTTGCAGTATTGAAATAGTTTAATTATGTTATACCCACAAAAAGTCCCAGTAGAACAGATTTGGAATTCATACTATGTAAAGCTAAAATGACTCCTCCAGTTTCAACGAATCATTAGAAAAAGATAGGGGAAAAAAAAAAAGGAGGAGGAAGAGATAAAAATTCCTATGAGGTATCAGCCTGCTTCTGGGTGCAAAACCTGATGTGATCCTATGGAGTCTGTCTCAGTACACTGGAGCAAGGCTGTTCGTGCCAAAGGGCTCTCAATTCTCTTGTCTATACATATAGCTTTCTCACCTCAGCAAGAGGTTTGGTAAAGTTTCCAGTCATAAACCTAAGATAAATAAATCAGTAACGTCCTCTGTTGTCACACTCTGTTTACCATGAGAGAGAAAATGTTTTGAGTCTAACTCTTTTGAAACGATAACACTACTTTATAACACCACATAAGTGCAGTGTTATAACATTCTCAAAGAACACTGAGTCCCATCCTTTAACCTCAGTGCCATCGTGCATTGTCCTGCAGGCTCAAAGTTACATGATAATGACAGAACTGTAAGAAACCATTTCCCTTTGCAACACTTTCATTTGAACTTGGTGAATAAATATTTCACATAAATGATACAAGCAGTTAATGTTAAAGCTCTACCAGTTGTTAACAATGGTTTTCTAACTATGAGAGTTTTGTGCCTATTTCTTTTTCATCTGAGTGGTGAGCACTTGCTGTACTCAGGCTGTATCTCCTTCCTCAAACAGAATTCTAAGAGCTATCACAACCTTGGTAGGAAAGCACATCCAGGATTACATATTTGCTGTTGGGTGAACCCAAACCAAGACTATACTTCTTTTTTTTTTTCAGAAGCCTAATTCCCACCAGAAAGATGTCCCTTAAAAATTAAACATATTGGAATTCCCAAACTCTGGTTTTCCTTCATTTGTTTATTTGTAGTCTCAAAGAGAAGCTGAGAGAAGAGCGCAGAAAGGACAAGGATGACTCTTCCCATTGTGGGTGAATCCAGGAAAAAAGAAAACTCCCTAGCTATTTATAGCACAGCTCATCACACACATACATTCTTTCAGAGGGTTGTTTTTTCTTTGAGTTTTACAAAACTCACTTATTTTTACTTCTCCTCAGGCTATTCAATGGAAATACCCACAGATAAATCAGAAAAAAAATAAATGTTCAAACACGGAGAAAAACCGGGAAAGAAATGTCTGTATTTCCAATTTGCAGAAGTACATGTTAGTTGTTGGACTTCAAACTTCACTTTGTAGCTAACTTTTTCTGTAGGTGACCTTAAATCCTGGGTGAGTTTTGTATGATTTTCTAGTGGAAAATCTCAAGGGAATGGTCTCCAAACTGAACCTCCTTGATCTAAGATCTGGGTGGCAAGAGGCCCCAATCAACTGCTGGCTAAAGCAAGATCAAAATAAGCATGATTGGCATATTCAAAAATCCATTTTATTAAGCCAAGCCTCAAGTATTTAGCATGCAAATTTTTCCAGGGCCCTCGATGGAGCACTGCCATCAGCACCAACCACTGAAAGCAAAGTGATAACAGATGCAATAGCATCTCCAGGGTGACTTCAGATTTTCATCCATATGAAGTAATTAATCCTTACTTTGTGTATGTCCGGGTGTGTTTATGCGTTTGTTCTGTTTTATTATCTTACCTGTACTATCTACAGTTATCAGCTAAAACAATTGGAAACTTTAGTCCCCCAGCAGTACAGCAATGCACAGATTAAAAAGCATACAGCCTCTCAAATGTTTATTTATGGTCATTTCTTACTTTCATATTGTGTTTATTTAGCACTGAGAAGAAAATACCGTGCATTTGATGAAGACCTTTTTCCATACCAATCTACCTCATACCAATCAGGAGAGGTGAAAAATATTCTTTAACAATTAGAACTCCACAGATACATGTTGTGCATTAAATGGTAACTATGTAATTAAAAGGAACACATTTTAAATCTGACAACAATTGGTGCATCTCCAGCATTTAAAATGATTCAATTATTAATAATTCATGCTCAAAACCCCATATGTGGGCAATGAAGCAGAAAGAGAGATGAAAACAAAGTCTGATCCATGACTAACCTTACATCTGTACAGAGCCTGACTAAACAGAGTTACAGCATTATGTTTTCTACAACCTTTACCCAAATACAGTAGGAAATTGTCATACCATAATATGTATTTGCAGTGATGCTCAACAGTTAGTTAATAGCATGGGGGAGGGGAAAGCCATGCTAATACACAAGAGTCCAGTCACATGTACCAGTTCCACACCAAGCCCTGTGAATCAGAGCACTGAGTGGCTTAGACACCTGAAAGATTTCAAATTCATATGAGTTAAAGACAAATTTGCTTTAAAAATTCTGAGGATCGGTCTTTATGATTTTGGTGCTGGCTTGAACAAAAATCAGGAAGTTTAATCGCTAGTACTGTATGGTCAGATTTTTAATGAGAAACAGTCATCCTTCTGAGATGCTAGTCTACATTTAAAATAGTAATTAGGAGATGATTCACATTGTCTCATAGCTCACTTATCCCATCCAGCAACTTTTTCTGAAATGTTATTAACTCTGCTCCCATGAATTTGTTCTGAACTAGAAATTTGCACAAGCAACTCAATATCACAGATGTCTTTGTATCAATTCAACCCAAAATCAATCCTCATAAGTGAGATTTCTTCTGTTAACCTACAAGAAACAATTACTTCTAGATCTAGGTTTTACTCTCTTTTTTAAAAAATCAGCTTTCCTTTTATAGCTTTCTTGGCAAATTTGATGCTGCAATAATCTGCATATGAAAACAACAGCAATGATGTGTCTGAGTTAGCTGCAAAGCCATTTTTCAAACAGCCCAAGTCAATGAAGGTACCCATTATGCTAAAGTCCTCCTGATCCAAGCTTTAAAAGACTGAGGACCACAGAAAAGGAAAAGATGCAAAATCCTTGCATTAATAATAATGAAAGAATATTGAATTACTACTGTGATTTGTACCATTACTGTATTTCTGGTCAAAACTAAGAAGAGGAGACATTCAGGATAGAAATGCATGCCCAGTATCCTTAGAAATACAAACCCTACCAGGCATATGCAGTGTTACCTTTCATTAAGTACCGCAGATATTTAAGAAGCAGCCCACAATATATTTATCAATAACATGTCCATACTTTTACCATTAAAATATATAGTTGACTTATGTGGATTGAAAGGGATTACAAAGTTCGCATTTTAAACACACTCAAAAAAGCGTCATAAATAGATCTGTTTACTCCTACAACCTTTTTAATGTCCTGGTTCTAATCATCGTTCCATATGTGGGGGATGAGGGAAGTGTTTATTCTGCTGCTGATTTATTACAAAATCAAGACCATTCAGATTCAAATTCCACCCCTCTTTAAATACGTTGTTGCTGTTCTCTCCTTCGCACAATTTGCCACCACATGTAAAGGTCAAGTCCACTGGTAAAGTTATTCATATGGTTATCCAGATCCTAGCCAAGCCATAAATTAATGTGACAAACTGCCTACAGCATTTCTTCTATTTCTAATGTTATACACAGGCAAGTCCAGCCTAATGTACTGATAATTAAAAGGACAACTGCACACACCTCCCCCAGGAACACGCGATCCAAACAGGAAGTCAGCTGGTTCCAGTATAAGACTTGCTGAGGGAGACAAGAAATCACCTGTAGTACATGTTAACTTTCAGCTTTCAGTGGAAAAATTAAGACTGCTTTACCTCACAATTGCCACTTCTAACATGATCATGGAGTGAAGAGCCAAAGGAGAGAAAAGAAGCCGCAAAATTTCATCAGAATCCTGATGTTCCTGATTTTACACAAAGCAACCAGAAGAGCTGCAGGCTGGTCTCCTAATGCTCTGAAAATTAAGACTTATGGAAATCACATGTGAACATGTTGTTTCTCAGAACTTGCTGCTTTCTTAAAAATCTCAAGCCCATAGTGGAAGACGCTTTGCATAGGGTCTTTACACTCTGTAGCTAAAAGAAGCTTCTTTCTTTTGAAACCACAGACTATTCATCAATGATGCCCTCAAGAATAGTCAAAGATTAAAATAAATACATTTGTTTTGGTAGTTTTTTTCTTTTTTTTATTACAGTTAATGGTTTGATTAATAAAAATCCCATAAATAAAGTAGAACAACTCGCCCTGCAGATTCCACTGGAAATGAGCTAATGTGCACCTGCTGAAGATTCAACCCACAAGGAGGTAGTCTCCTTGGAAACCGCTCCTGATGGTCTGAAATACAATAGAAACAGTCACTGAAGAAACTTAGTTTAGTGTAGGTGCTGGGAAAGGTGATGAAAAATCAGGATTTTGCCCCAAAAATTAACTGTCTGAAGTGGGAACACTCAAGTATGTTATGTAGTGTTAAGCAGTGTAGGGAATCCAGGGTACCCATGGGAAGAATCCATATTAAAGAAATCAAGCAGAGCCTACGATATGTCATCCATCCCTAAATTACTGAGGTGCTGTGGCTGAACTCACATCTTCAGGGCAGCTTAAACCACGAGAAAGTAGTTTACCCAGCATGGCTCAAACTCTGGTCTAAGCCTGGACATCCACAACACCTGCTAATATTCGCCTGTTCTCACATGTTTTTTCGAACATCTTTCATTCCTGATTAGCATTACAAACAGCTACTTTCTGCTATCCTCTCTCTCCTCCCAAGTCTTTCATAAAACCTGCTGACTGATTTATTCCAGCACTTATCTTTTAACTTGCTGTCACCAGACAGGTGCACACTTGCAACAACCCTTGTAGCTGAGTCCATTTAACAGCTCTGTTAGGGGCCCATCCTTGCAAGACACCGAGCTGCACAGAATTTAGATATGCACTGAAAGCAATGATTTAGGGCTCTCTCCAACTCGCAGTCAGGGCTCAGTGCCTTAGGCACCAGTTTCTTTCTTGTTAAGAAGACTGTAAAAGGACCATCCCATCTAAGTGTTTAATGTTATTTTAATAGGCTACATTACACAAACTTGATACAGTGGTGGTTATCTGGGTCAGAGGCTCCATTTGCTCCAAGGACCTCAATCACAAAAGTAATCCCTACAACACAGACAGATAAGAGTTTGGACAGTGTTAGGGTCCAAGCCTGGGTGATCTTGTTTGCATATTTCAAACCCACTTGACCACACCTGCACTCAGATATTTTTTGTTGACATTTTACTGTCAGAGAATAGAGAGGAAGAGGGAGGAAAAAAATGAAGAGCAAATTCAGAGGGAGATTTGCTCATTCTTTTAAAGTCAGTAAGACAGTAAAGAAAAATCCTAAAGAGGTAATTCAATTAAAGTAAGCGGTTTCCAGAATCCTTCTTTTCCTGCAGTTCTCCACTACTCATATCACAGGCAGGCCTTTCATAGAAGCCGAATTTTGACTCTGGGGGAGCACGTAGGACAACAGCCACAGTTTACAAAGCCACACAAAAACCACATTACTTAGGAGCTAAAGCAAAAGCTAATAGAGACATGTTCTCCACAGAGATCTCTCCAGCTGCAGGTGAATCATAAATGACCTCAGATAAATCTACACACAATCCCACTTCTGTGCAAAAACCAAGCTCATTCCAAAGGAAACACCACCACAGAATTGAAAGGAATATTTAAGCAGCTTCAGTCTATCTCCCAGATATCTTCTACTAGTTCTCCCACAGAAAGTTATCCAGAACTCTGCATCTGAACTCTGGACTAAAGCTTTTTCAGAGGTGACAGAAGTCTCTGTAAGAAGGAAACCAAGTGCAATCTCAGTAATTTCAAAGATGGAAGATTCTGTTTTGAACACTATAACGTTTCCTTCCAATTCCAGCTGAAGGCACATCCTGCAGCTACAGCCCAACAACTTGGCTAAAATATCCAGGCTCAATTCAAGGACATTAATGTAGTAAAACATTTACTATAATTTCCAGGAAAAGTCACAAGATCACACTCAAACACAAACACATGCACTGTTGCACTCAGCATAAACAATATCATCTGTCAAATTAACTCTCAGCTCCTGTAATTTAAATTCTTTTAGATTCAAACAATATGAGTTTTTCCATAAAACCTGAAATTCCAAAACATTAGGAAACCTTGACAAAGCTCTTGAGTGTAAAGGTTTTTTTACCCTAAACCATTAAAGCAAATCACATGAAAATAAAACAAAGAACGCAAATAACTGCAGCAGGAAGAAATTCAAACCAGCAATAAGTTTATTTTCTTTCATTCCTGGGGCTACCTTTTCATGTTCTTATTCTTAACTTATATATGGGAAACAGATTCTTGGCAAACTTCTTCTCATCTAGCCAGACTCCTACTGCCCTTTAAATGTCTTGTTTTCAAGTAATCTTCTGACTTAGCTCTCAAATCAGTATTAGATAGTTCATTTTTGAACCTTAGTCAGCAGCACAGCTTCATACCTCAGATACATTTCTTCTCCCACACAATACAATCATGTGCAACCAGCTCTCCTGTGTGGGATGAGCCACAAAGCCAACAGCAAAGGGTTCTGAGTTTGTACTGACAGACACAGTCCTCTCTGGGAGGACCAGGGGATGGTTTCGTGCTGGGAATGTTTCACCCATGGTTATCCCTTTTTGAGGCTGCTGGCAGGTTGGAGAAGGGGCAGCTCTGTGCTCACATCCAGCTGCTTTTCAAGGCCTCAGGTTCAGAGGGTGCCATCAAGCTCTGGTCAGAAACAGATTGTCCTGACACACTCCCCATGGTCAGCTTTGGGAAACAACTGCATACCCAGGAAAAGGTAATTTTTGCGGCACCCCAAGGAGCAGCACTTTTGAACGAAGGGGACCATGGGGTTTGACATTTTTGTAACTCGCTTCAGGGCTGAAAGGAGGTTCACAACCCTGTCATTTCATTTATGGATAATGATACCCAGCACTTCGGACCAGACCTTTTCAAACATATCCTATGCTGAAAAGATGAAGGCTAATAATTTAATGAGACTCATACCTCACATAAATCCTGTAAGGACAAGCAGGACGAGAATGAACTTTTCCCAAGTGACCAGACACATCAGTGCCATGCCACAGCAGGTTAGCTGCATCAGAGGCAGAAGTGTGGGAATAAGGACCACTTATTCCCTAGACACGAAAATCCACAGCAGGCCATAAGATGTGGGGGTTTCATGTCATCATTCTGAGGGTGAGGTCACAAGGAATCTTTCTCAAAACAAACCCCTGAAAACCCCTCAGGACTGACCCAAAATCTGGTGGTTTCTTGTCAGAAGGAGGAGATGCAAGCAGGCAGCTGAGGGCTCCTGAGGCACCTACCCATCCCCTCATGGCACTGGCACCAGCTGGGATGCAGTGTCACTACTAACTGGTAATGTCACTCACTAACTGGGAGTGCCTCAATTTGCTGCTGCTGCAGGAGAGCCCCAGGAAGAGGGGCTCTTGTTCAGCCACTTCCTCAGAACAGGGCTCCCCCCTTTCTTGGCCTTGGTTGACATTGGATTTGTTCCAGACCATTAAGAGAATGAGTGAAACCTATGAGCCTCAAGCCTCGGGGCCAGATTTATAGGCAGAAAGAGAATCCTGTGATCTTTTTTCATGTATTTATTGTTACGATCAAAATAGGCCTCTTACTTGGAGGCACTTTTATTACTCACCTTTTCTCACATGTCCTCAGGCACATGGAGTCACAGCAGAAGCAAGCCAGGTCTGGGACTCAGTGCAGACTGAGTTTGCACTTGTGTGGAAAGCCGAGGGCAGACAGCTGCATCTGCACTGGTGTAGATCAGTCTGGTGCCAGCAGCCAAAAGAGCTGAAGAAATTCTCAACCCTTACAGTCCATAGTTAACCATTTCATCAAAAAACACAGTTTGAAAAGACTCCTTTGTCAGACAAGAAATCAAACTCTGGCAGATAATGCATCTTCTAGAAAAGTATCACCAATTTAAGAGTTCCTGCCCATTACACCCACTACAGTGTTTTCCTTGGCTTTAAACGGATTTCAAGTTGGACAAGCGCATTGTAAAGTCGTTCTTGTTCCTTGATGCTTCCTTTGGTTAAACACCTTTACAGCTCCTGAATTTAGGGAGATTTTGTTTTTCTCTGACTACTTCCAGAAATTGAATCTTGCTCTGGTCAGTAAGTTACTAAGGAAGACGCTTTCTCATATATAGTATATAGATGCACATCACAGTCAAACAGTTACCAGAGTCACAACCTACAAACAGAAATTCAGCTGAATCTGTGACATTTTACTTTGCACTGAAAAGTAACAAGGATGCTCAAATACAGCCACATCTCTGCTTAGGGGGACTAGCTGCTTAAACTGTGATGACAGATGACTGCTTCACAGATGAGTATTTCCTGTGTTCAAATTCTTCCTTTGAAGGTACTTGTGTGATTAATTTGCTTTTTATCCAACTGTTAAACAAATTAAAGTTATTATGAGATATGGAAGAAGCGGGTTCATTCCATTTAAAGCCTGCTGAAAACAAATATCATAACCATAAAGATGTGGGAGTGAGTTTCCTTGAATATTCTATGTTCTTTTCACCTTAACTTGATCATGTCAGATAAAAAAAAAAAAAAAGGAATTAATTACTTTTACAATAAGGGTATTTATTATTCACAAGGCACAAACCTCTGCTTAGAGCTGTGGGAGATTCTGAAACTACAGTTCCATTGACAGGAAAAATCAAAATGAAAACATCTTTAGAAAGGGGGTGGGAAGGAGTAAATAGAGAAAGTTTCTTGAGAAACAGGCAGACAAAAGTAGCCCCTCCACTGGTCTTCCCCACCTTCAAAAACTAAGTTCTGGTCTCAGTGAAAGCTCTAGTGGTGACAAAATTGCCTCCACTGAAAAATAAATGGAAAAATTCCAATTGCCACCAACTGGTGGCAACCGGGGCGGGACTTGATCCTGAGAAAGGTCTTTAATCTCAGCTGAATGAGGACGGTCTAGAGCCTGCTCAGACTTTTTAACACTTTTGCCTTCAATTCGTGCACACCTCAGAACAGGCTCCTGCTTTCATCTCTTTCATCGCCATTTCCTCTGCTGTAACCCAAGAATATTTTACTTTGGGACCGTTAAGAAGATAAGTGCATGCAAGGATATTTTAACTTATTTTTTGTTAAAGGAAAAAAGTAAACTTTTTTAAACAGGAAAAAACTCCTTCTTGCTAAAGAACATAGCCCTTCTCTACCCAGCAAGAGAGCTGGGCTTACTTTACTAATTTGTACCAAGTGGTTGGAGAGCTTCTGATGGATTTTTACAAGATACAGGGCATTACTAGTGCACTATTTTACCTGCTTCACTAAGCAGATTTTATGACAAGATTCTCAGGGAGCTCCTGCAGAGTGCAAAAAGGTAACTTTAACTGAGCTGTCTGGAAGTCTGACATTAACCTCTCCAAACAGGTTTTGCTTTATGCTCAGGGCAGGGGTTTATTAATTAGCTGAAAGAATCAGCCAGCACACTGAGGTCTTACAAATGCAATCACTTATCTCTTTACATTCAGTATGGACATCTAAGTGCCTGAACTTCCATGCTTTTACCTCCAGCAGCTTAAAAGGGGACTAGTGCCTGCATTGCTGGGCTTGTTTTTCTCCCTGAAGCCTGCAAGCTGCATCATGCCAGAACGGGGAGCTCCTCTTGGATACCAAAACTTTCAGACAGCTACCTTCCTAAAGCAAACACCACCAAAGAATATGACAGCCCACACACCTTTAGGGCACTTACATTACAGACATCAGTACATGTCAGAAAGGTTTAAGATGGGATAAAATAAACAGGCATAGAGTTATTGTCCTTAATTATCCTACGGATTTTCCCCTTTTCCATCCCCCATGGCCTTTTTTTCAAACACAGAACCAGAAAAACATGAACGCTCAGCAAGTCAGGGAACACTGTGAGAGTCAGCACAGTTGGACAAAATCCTCACAGAAGCCTCAGAGCCAACTGGGGCTTGCCAAGAGACCACCCGCAGAAGCATCTGGAGACCTCACCAGTGCAAATTAGACTGGCTCCCTGGAGAGTCCATGAAAAGAAATAGCTTCAGAGCCATAGTGTCTGTACAAGGCAGTCTGACTACTATCATATCCCTGATGTCAGTCCCTTTGAGCCGTGGTCCAGCCATCCCTGAGCAGTGCAGACTGCTCAGTGCCATCCCCACAGCAGGCCCGTGATCGTTCTGAGAGTGGCAGCCAGGACTCACAGACACCACAGGGACCAAGGGTATGGCCACTTCTGGATAACGGCAACGTTTAACCCCAGCAAACTGCACCATTCTGCACATCAAGTATTAGAACCTCTTTCTGTTCCTGGACTTCTCAGGAGGACACCTGTAGATGTTGGGAACAACCACTAACTTAACTTTCCTTTTTTCTCCTCAGTTCCATTTCATTATTTCATTTTAATGCCTAATATATACTGTATAGGATAAGGAAACTGTAACAACAGTTAAAAAACCAAATTTCACAAACCTGTCATCTTCTATCACCACCGTTGTAAACACTGACTGCCCAAAGAAGTTGGGTAGATGCACCTGAAACATTATTAAATCCATTCAAAACAATTCAGAATTGTGCTTGGATCATTCATTCTGAGCAGAGCCTAAAATTGCTCTACAACTTTCTTTTTATTATCAATGTGCAAGGTATGTAGTATGAACAAAATAAACATCCTGCAGGGATGCATTATAGGTTGGACACTTTAAAAAAAAAATCAAAACTGTTGTGGTGAAGTAAATATTGTGAAGACTTTCTTTGAGAAAGGAAGGTTTGGAAAGCAGAAGACATGAGGCACACCACTGCAGGCAGGATATTACACTACAGATTTTCTCTAAATGAAATGAGCAGGAGACCACTAAGTCCAAAAACGCGAAAAATAAATACTGCCTAAAAATTTATTTCATCCAATTTCATAATCACAAATTTCAGGCTGCTGGACAATTTTTTTTTAATCTGAAAATAAAGTAACATTTTAAGCAACATTGACATCTGGTTCTGGAATTATTCATGCAGAGATTTCTTGGAAATTTAAGTGGAGTTACCTCAAACCTATACAGGTGTGAGGAGCCCAGTTGCTTCAGGATTAGCTGTTCTTCAGAAACCTTAACAATGATATGAAATTTGAAGCTCCTCTTGAACTTTTCTACTAATTCAGTAATTACTGCTGTGACTGAAATTGGCCTCCTTCCTGTAATTGCTCAGCATGTATTTTCAATCAAAGAGGTTAACACCTGAATTTAGATTCCAATTAACATCCAAGGTGGACTTTAAACAAAAAATTGGATAAATCAGGGACTTTTCCCAGCATAATATTTCAGTGGCCCAGATAGGCAAACACACAGTACACTCTCTGGAAGTTTGGATATTTGCAACAGAGCGTGATCAAACCACAGTCAGTTCATCAGGCTTGTGGAATATTCAGATTTACAGATATCACCCGGGATTAAGCACTTTGCATGTGAGCACACAGACACATCTGTTGCTTTGTCACCAGCTACAGTGCAGCCTTTGCCTGACACAATTTGGCGTCCACAGAGATGGCACTCCAAGTTCCAGCACTGAGAAAAGCACATAGAAAAAAATTTACATACTTGCACAGCTGGAAATCACACTTCTTTACAGTCTGGCTTCAACCTCAGATGAAGGCGTGACACCCTTCTTAAAGCAGCCAGGAAGCACATTGTTTTAACCAGCTGCTTTAAAAGGGGTGTCCTGCTAAAGATGGACAGAGGCAGAGACAAAGAGCAGGGGAAGTGAACAAATTTATATCAGACATGTGGTAATTGGACACGTTATTAGCTCCTAGGATAAAGTGTAATGCTATAAAGGGGATTGCTGTCTTCCCATCATCATTCTGAGGGAAAGCTTATGACCCAAGTTCTTCCCCCCAAAAAAGATTTCCATGATGAATTCTAGACAGTCTTGAAATATTTAAGGAAGAAAACATAGAAAGCATTTTCCTTGAGGAATTACTGAACTAAAAACTAAAGACCGCCAAAGTGCTCCTATGTTCTCCACGAAGTGATATTGCTGCAAGAGCCCGATTGTAAAGACATGTAATTGTGCCGTAAAAAAAAAAAAAAAATTTAAAAAAAAAAAAAAAAATCACATTGCTTATAAGGCAGGCACCTTTGGCTCAGGAAATCTTTGAGTCCAAAACTGCTAAAGCTGAAAGAATTTCTGGAGCAGCATTGCCATATGCTTGTATTGTTCTGATGCATCTCCCCAAGCACCTTCCATTGACCACGGTTGGATATAGGACACACATCTCAACAGACCTTTGCTCCAGCCTGCTATGGCTTTTTTTATGTTCTCATGTGTCCTCTGTTGGGTTTTTTTTATTATTTTCCTTAAAAAGGAAAACAGTTTCCATGGAAACAATTATGTCAGTGACATGTATATGTTTAGTAATGTCCTTAGGAAACATTTAGAGTCTGTTCACAGAGGTCAAGATGTCTTTATGAATATAGATCTTCAAGCAAAGGTACTGTGAAGACAACAAAAACAAGTTCAGAGGTTTTTCCAAAGTGATAGGTAATGACCACATGACATCACTGTCCCTTATTTCAAATTCTACATCAAAATGTTTCCCTTTGAAAAATTTGCCTCAGCTGTGAGTGTTGAGTTTTTGGAAATAGGATGCAAAATGCTCTGTAATGTATACCTCCTACAGGAAATGTCATCCTCAGTAAGTTCTTAGTCATAACTCTGAGTTTCTGTACACAGACTGTCCCAGAGCTCCTGGTATAAATGTAATTCTCTAACAATCCAGTGCTAGATGAACTACTATATAACTGGAGCTAAAGGATTAAAAAAAAAAATAAGATTAAGACACTCATATTATTATTCCTTTGACCGCAGAACAAACCACACAACAACGTGACATTATACTCACTATTTGCCAACCCACATTAATGAAAAAAACCCTTATCATGCTATAAAAATATTTCAACTCTTAACCTAGCAATCAAGATAGTGCTTTTCAGATAAACAGGAGATTTGGGAGCCAGCTCATGAAAGCCTCTTCCTTGCATGACAAGAAAAGGATACAAAGAGTTGTTCTTTTTCTGGCCCTCTCTATAACCACAAGAGCATCTCTGTGTGCTGGTTTGTGGATGCTCAGACAGTCCACACAACTGCACCCGACAGGGAAGAATTGATGGGCTCACAGCTCTGCAGAGATGGAGAGCAGAAGCACAAGGCTGTGCCAAGCTTCTCCCAGGGTATGTGTGAGGCTGCACTGCTCCCTGCTCCGGGCTGCATCTTTGTGCAGCTGAAGCACAAGGTGAGAGGAGGCTTCAAAGGCTTACGGCAGTGCTAAGCTGATATCCTGATCTCTGCGCGGCGCTCAGCCATCCTGTCCCTTCTGCAGCTCTCTACAGCTCTGCAAAGAGGATGTGCAGCCAAATCCACACGTGGAGAGAAACTGGTTCACAGCTTGCTGGCTGGTAGAGCCTTAAAGGAGGTCAGGATTCTTAGCAGCATTTTGAAAAGGTACAGAGAGAATTAGTGTGGGAGACCAAGGTAGGCAAACTGTTCCAGACAGCTGATGCGGTGACAGGAGGAGATCCAATTTAAACTCGCCTTAGTATTAATTGTCAGAGAAAGGATGAGAATCAGTTTACGAACTAGGAGCACTGTGCAGTCAAAAGTTACAAGCCCGAGTTGTTGCCACAAAGTAGCTGAAAGGCTTTTCTTTTGAAAAGATTAAACTTCAAAGAATTGCAGAATAAGATACACAAGAAGTGGCATGTGCTTTTGCTCGATAATGTTTGATTTTCAGCCGCCCCCTCCCCAGCCCTATCACACTAAATTCTTAACACTGAAGTTGCAACTAAGTAGCTGTTTTATAAGATAAATGACTGGGAATGTGAAAGACTTTGACCATAAAAAAAAGAGGCTGCATAAAATGAATTGAAAGAAGCACGGATAGCAGAAAACATCACCCAGCATAGGAGACCAAGGTTTTACATATTTCTTGGCCAACGGAAATAATACAAGAGATCCATGTGTCCATGACAGGTTAACCCAGTGGGATGGCATTTGCCTTCTAAAAAATAGAGGATACTACATCCAAGTCAGATTCTGGTGCTGTGTAGGACTGTGCTCTCTGGTATTAAGGAGTTTAATTCTTGCTGAAACAAAAAGGAGAGTGGGTCACCAAAACATATTTTCTAACTGGGACTTAAATGATTAAGGATAAGTGAAACCCTGAACACATTACCCAGTGCAAAGGAAAGTAAACTGAGGTTGACCTATGGTGACCAAACTGCAGGAGAGAAGGCAGTGGAAATATTTCCTCTTGAGGCATGAGAGGCCTCGCTGGCACTTGCCTTCTTTTAACACATTACTTTGACAATAAGAGCAATTCTCTGCCCAGTTCAGTGGGCTGTGGGGCCAAAGAAAGCCAAAGCAAAGAAAGCTACACAAGGACTTCAGTCTGTTTGGAAACTGGGACAGGCCTTTCCCAGGACATGGCTGGTTTAAGAACAGAAAGTATATTTCTCTTTTGTTTGTCCATATCTAATGAACGAATGGATTTCTGCAACTTAACTCTGTAGATGGAAACAGACAGATTCCAAGGAGATAAAATAGGACAGTTAGCTAGAAAAGGAATTATATCTCTTTTAGGGTAATTGCCACTATAATCTCTCATGATCAAGACATATATTAATGTATACATTGATGTAATAGAAGTCGGAGCACATTTACCATATCCCGGAGTTTGAGAGGTTTTTTCCATTCACTCTGAATGGTTTCAAGGTTTCTGTTTCAGGATGATTTTTTTTTCTCTTGTGGATCAAGAGGCAGAGATATTTCCAAATACAGCAAATAACTCCAAAATCTTGAAGATAATTAAGTAGTGCAGCACAAAGCAGAGAAAATCAACACTGATTAGAGAGGAGGAAATGGAAAAGCAACATCCTTGTACTCATCACTTAGATCAGCTACAGCATCCCTATGAGAGCCAAGGGCTTCTTGAGTCCAAAATCCCTCACAGACCAAGGCTGAGCAATCCTTTCTCCCTTAAAAACTAGATTCCTTGGGAACAACAGGACTCCCACAACAACAGCCAAGGAGTAGCCACACAGCAGGTATTTTGGCAACCAGCACATGGCACAGAACATCTCTCCTGAAGAGGCAAAGTCAGCCTTGAGTCTATTGCTAAATTCACCTCAACACTCAAGTTCTCCCTGAGCAACAAGTACATTAATTTAAAAATTAATAGCAACAATTTGCTCAGTAACTTTGGAACAGGGAGGGAGAGACCTACCTAAACAGCAAGAATGGGCTTCTCGTTTTTTGTGAAGGATTCATCTGCCACGGTCCATGAGTGCGTGGCATAAAGCCCTGAGTAAGCAAATGTCTTCAAATTATCCAGTGGCAATTATGAATGAGAGAATGCGTGCTGGAGGTGGAATGAAAGAAAATTGAGAGATTAATGTGAAATATAAGGTTATAATTAGGCAAAGGTATCTGTTTTCTACCTGCTTTTGCCCATGGGGAATTTGGAAAAATAAATACTCTTATTTAATAAAATTCTCAATGCCAACAGAGAAGCAGGGCAACTTTTAAAAAGCTATGACAACATATGCCAGACAGGCTGTCTTGCAATGGGTTTACATTTCAACATGGAAAGGGTTGTAAGAGAACACAGCCTGCTAAAGCATGTTTTGACAATATAAAAAAAATTATAACTAAAAATTCATTCCAAGGGGAAACAAAATAAACAATACAATGATCCTGCACTTGGACCATCTGCAGAAGCTCCCATGCATGAAGGAACTGAGGTTTCTAAGAGATGATCAAGACATTTTAACACCTGCGGGGAAAAAATCCACACCACCAAAAAAAAGAAAAAAACACA
Source organism: Hirundo rustica (assembly GCF_015227805.2). Lineage (NCBI taxonomy): Eukaryota > Metazoa > Chordata > Aves > Passeriformes > Hirundinidae > Hirundo > Hirundo rustica. The sequence continues at coordinate 18,352,948 of NC_053459.1, forward strand.
CCAAAAAAACCCCACCATCACACAGACAAACCCACACCACTGCTACTCTGTGAAGGAGAAGACAGATTCAAACAGCTGAACTTGTTCTTTCCTTGTGTTGGCACTTACTTGGAGGAAGAGAAGAAATACTCTGGTACGATGCAGGGTTGAACACTGATTTTCCCAAACAGTTCTGTTATCCCCCCATTTTGCAGTGCCACCACCTACATCAGCTAAAGCAACCTCTAAGCACTCCTTGACAGACGCAAAACTGTTTTAAGCACGCTTTTCCTGAAAATTCCAATCCCTATTCTCTTTAACAAGTTTTTCTGCTTCTAAATGTAGACTTCAGGCAGTGCTGAAGATGGTGACATTTATTTATAAGTAAGAACTGAGCCTTTTTCGTTTTGTTGTTGTTTTTACCGTTCAGATATACACGGAGCTTTCTCTCCCCAGTCACAACGCCCACAAACATCACCTGGTCTGAACCTGCTTTGATGTTCAACAGATCCCAGAACACTCTGAAGAAAATTCTCTTCATTAATTTCTAGAAGTCTAAGATGAGACACTACTGAGGAAACTCTCCATCAGTTCACACCAGCCACATCAAGGCTTGATACTGGACCACCAAGTGCAGCAGAGCTTTGGACATTTATGCCTTTCACTAAAGTATAAAAATAACTCACTTTTTGGTCTTAGCTGGAATAACAAAGCCCTTGACAATCAATGACATTTGTGTTTTAGTCCCATTCCACCTGAACCCATGTGCTTTAAATTTATTTTTATTTCAGTCGGTTGTGGCTCTTGCTATTCTTAGCAAGATATCTTGAGCAAAATTACTTGTTGCACTTCTTTGAAAGAACAGAAATTTATTACCCACTACAAAAGGCTTCTGTTTCTACCCCTAAACATCAGCATCAACTTCTAAGTCTCAAGCATTCTTTCTTGGGAGAAAAAAATAATAATTTTAAAAAAAGGAATAATTTTGTTCATCTGTTGAAGACATTAACACAGTGAAGTTACCCGTAGACATCAGCTCTGTTTAAAAGAACATAAGACATCCATGCAGTCTACTTTCCTGCACTGGTTCCCTCTCTTCAAAGGCATTTTCTGTATCTAGATCAAAGTCCTCAGGAAATTTCTGGGGTTTATGCACTCTTCAATGTTTCCTACCAAAACAATAATGGTTCACCTCTTCACTCCTCCTTCTCCCCTACCTGCCCTTTCCTACCTGAATAAGTTTCTTCAACTTCATTGGTCCAGCAGTTAGAAACATTACATCCTATGTCTGACCAAGCCTTTTCCCAGCTAAGGAAGGTATTCCTCCCATTCCAGCAGAAAACCCAGCTGGAGACGTTTCATCTCCAAGCCATTCCTTCATGGCCTTTCCACCAGCTACACCAACAGAAACATTTGTCAGGCTGCAGCATTTCCATCCCTAGTGCAGCCCCCGGGATTTGTGATGTGCTGGCTTTCAGTGTCTATGAGCAGGCAGAAGTGGTGGGGTTGGCACTCCCCAGGTGAGGGCTGCCACCAAAGGCAGCACCACATGAGACTGTGGAATAATTTCCTGCCAGCAGACCTTTCACTGGGTTTAGATGAGTCACAATGTCAGAGTCTGGCCAGCTGTCAGGGCTCTAAGTGGAGAGAGGTTTCCTTAATGGCATTATTTCTGAGAAATAAACAGTTGTCTGTCACTCATTACCACATGCAGGTCCTCACTGAAGCACTGAAAAACAGCATCTTATAAACAAGGAAAATGAGTTATTAAGCAATTGGAAAATGATTATACAATTATGCTCTGTTCGGGTACCATTAGTCACAAGGAAGATGGAATATATCCAAGCTTTAAAAGTGAATTACTCATCCAAAATTATGTCTGCTGAGAGTCACTTCTCCTTTAGGGTTCAATATCTACAGTGCAAGATTTTCAGAGGAGAAGATGAAGGAGGGTATTGTGGTAAAGCATTAGTACAGAAGCCAGGTTTGAGATCTATTCCAGCCAGCAGTGGCGAGCAAGCTGCAACTGGCATTAAGTCTGAACTGGTATAGACAGTCAGAGACTGATGGCAGCAAAGCTAAGCAGCTTTGCAGCAATGAGGAAACCATTGGAATAGATGTGCAAGAGTGGAAACCAACCACAGTTTACAGGGGCAAATTCAGCACTCCCACCGCGGTGACAGTCAGTCAAACTTACAAGAAGGGTATTTTCATTTCAGACTAAAACAGAGCCCTTTTTTGGCCAAGACTGTTTGTGATGGACCATTTTAACACCAAGCTCTGCAACCTCCACATACTCCATGTCCTTAGAGAGATGAGAGTGGCCACAAATACACTTCTGGGTCTCAGTGGGCTGCTTTTGGTCTCTCCAATCCTATAGCAAATTTTATACAGTTAACAATTCCAGCTTAAGTTCTGATTTTCTTTGCTGCTTATACGTTCCAAACATGCTTCAAGTTCATTCTTGTGTCAGCATTAAACCTTTCGCACAGGTGTGGCCCCAGCAGAGCCGATAATAATTCCGCACTTTCCCTGACCTTTTCCCCAACCTTCCTGTAAACTGGCACATCATCTTCCCCCTTTCCCACCAAAAAATAGTCGTTTTGTAATATAATACATAGCCTTCAACTGTGTTGGGACTGCTGTGCTGCTCCATTGTGTCTCTTGGAATGCTTTTTACTGGTACTTCAATGTAGTAAATGAAAGGGTGTAATACAGGACAGGTAATAGACAAGATTACAGATTGTGTCTACTTGTCATTAGCTGAAACTAAGTGCTGTATCAACAAACATCAACTATCCTCTGCCAAAAAAAAAAAAAAAAAAAAAAAAATCAGGAGGTTTCAGTTTTAGGTAGCACAGGAATGCAGAGGGTTAATAAAAGAAAACCAAACCCTTGTAGTTGATCCAGTACAAGTTTAGTCATTGTACCCATCCAGAGCTCACTCTGATTTCATTCCTTCACTTCCTCATCAAGCAAGCATCAACTTATTGCAGGTATCTTCTTTCCCCAGCTACTGTCTTATTCTGTTTCACCAAACACTTCAGGACATGAATTCCACCTTCAGGACTATCTTGTGCTTGTCATACTATGCAACTAAATAATTTCCAGTTACAAAGGAGCCTGCGTTTAAACCTTGAGTCTAGGTTTGCCTGGCTAGTGAAGAAAGATGAGATCTGGGTCTGTCAGGGTGTTTTGCAACCCCGCTCACGGAAAGCACACAGAGGAGAAGGGCTCCAGCACAGACTCTGAGTCATGGGCTGTACCGGGGTGGAAATCCGTCTCCTTGCCTGGACAAACTATTGTTTGAGCAAACTCAGCCAAAGCCCTAGGCACATCCCTTTAGCCTGCCAGGGCAGTCACTCCCTGCCTCTGGTGCCAGTGCAGTTGCATGGATGGGTGCAGCCAGTGCACCTCCTGTACCCCTCCCACTGCAGCGTGGGGATAGCACTAACCCAGCTTGTTCCGACTTGTTTTTGAGAAGGACAACAATGAAACCTGTAGCCAGAATCTTTATAGTGGTACCAATATTAAAGGAATAGCTCCTTGCCCCTTGCCTAGCTATCCTCACAGAAACACACGTGTATTTAATAAATTATATTGCCTGTATGAAGACTGTACAATAAAGTATTTAAGTTCAGGGCTTCCTTTCATGAACTGCAGGCTTTGGACCAGTACAAATCCACAGAGGTCCATCAGAGCTTCTGTCAGTCAGCACCTGCCCAGTATATCAAACCTTGCCCAGTATAAATCCATAGAGAAGTGCCATGAACTTGCATGGCAATCTGCCAAATCCCATCAGCTGAGAAACTATCCTGACGAGCACAATGTTCTCAAGGATGATTCACCCTCGTCAACATCACCATTAGTCAGAATATTTTCAAAAGCATCTTTAACAAGGTTTAGGGAGGTCTTTAATAAACATGCATTTAAATAAGCTGTCTTGGAGCAGGGAGATAAATGAAGGAGGCCCACTGCAAGTTAGAACTGAAGTGTGGCAAAACAATTCTGCAAAATGTTTTATTCCTTATATAATCTCTCCTGACAGAACCTCAGGGGTTCACATTAAACATCATAAATCAGACCACCTGGGGCTCCCCTATGATTATTGCAGCTGCATGCTGCAAGCTCCAGTAGAAGAAAAGTTCCCTTTTATTGTAAGAAAGTAATAGGGCATAGCCCAAGTCTGCCAGAAAAATGCACAAATCAAAAGCAGGCCCTGCACAAAATCAGCTTCTGATGTGTTCATTTGCTCTGGATGTACGTGGCAAGCTGACAGTCAGAATCACTTTGTCCTCATTGATCACCAATGCTTTTGCCAGCAAGGTGAGTAACATGTGGAACAGCCAATTCTAAAGAAATGTCAGTTCAATGGAAAATAAAACTGAGACAGTTATTTTATTTTTCTATCTTCTCCTCAATGAATTTCAGCAATTGGGAAAGGCACCAGACTCTCTGCACTGGAGCCCAAGAGCACTTACAGCTCAGGCAGCGATGCCACAGCCCCCACAGCTGTGCCTGCCCCTGCAAGGAGACCCTCAGGGTCAGCAACACCCCCTCACCCACAGGCACGGACACTTTGTGGCTTCTGCCATGTCCCCAAGTCCCATTTTCATTACCAAATAAAGGTGTCAACTGCTGACTGCCAGAGATGAGAAACAGACGTGGAAAACCTCAGAACGTACGCCCATGAAAACTGACAGGGAAAAAAAGTAGCAGTGTTTCCCAGTAGTATAACAGTAACCTTCCCTCACTCCTGCCTTGGTCCTAAACCTGACTGTTAACAGTGATAAGGGGAATTCTCTCTCATGGGAACTTGTCTGAAGTGAGCCCCTAACATCTTTCCCAGGAGAAATTCTCACATCTCCTTAGAAACCCACAGAGCCCAAGAAGTCAGAGACTGGTAGAGCCTTGATGTAGTCCTACAAAACCTTTGGTAACCAATATGACACGGGACATATCACTGCCATCCGTTAGCTTGAAGCAGGATTGTGACGACACGTTGAACATCTTCTCTGGTGGCCCTCCATATCTTTGCTACAGCTAATTTCTATGGAAATGTCCTTCCTTGCTATCAGACCACCGAGACACTGTTTGAAACATGCAACCCATCAGATAGGGCTTCATGCAGAACATTCTCTTATTGCACTGATGACATCTTTCTTCTCAGGCATAACATCCCAGCCACTCCATAAAACAAGGAGTGGATCTTCTGGTTGGGCCTAACTTAATGTTTTGGTTGTGAGCTTTAGCAGTATGCTCAAAAAGTGACAGAACATGGGTGTATATCTAAGGAGATTACTGAGGGAAAGAAAATGAGAGATGTTTGCTAGATAATGGACTAGTGGAAAACTAAGTGCTGTTTCAGTCCAGTACAACAATAGAAAAAAATTGATAAGTTAAATTACCACCTGAAGGAAAGGTTCTGTAAGAGATCACCCTCTTCTGATGTTGATTTCAGTTTTTTTAACATACATGTTATTTATTTATATGCACACACAAGATACCTTCAGACCTGTTTTCCTATGCTCAAGCTGAGAGTGGCACAGTCAGATCAGAAAGTCCAATCTTGGACTGTGCTTTATTAGAAAGCCTAGAGAAGTTGGTGCTACCCAGAATGAGAGATGCAGGACTTGGGAATCATCTCTGTATTCAGGTAACCTTAAAAACAAACAAAAAAACAAAAAAAACCCACACCACCCACAACAAAACAACAAACCAAATAAAACAACCACATTTTCTTCCCAAGCAAATTAGTTACCAGAAAAAGCATTCTGCCTTCTAGCCCATCACCCTGTTTGACAGTACCTGTCAAAGATAAAATCTTTCAATGAATTAAGGGAGGGGAAAGGCCAATCCCTCCTAGTTATGGTGCAGCGATTTACATCAGTATAATTACATCTTCATTACTGTGGAGACTGACTAGACCTCCAGGGAAACACTACTGGTACATAAGAACTTTGATTTTTAATTGCAATAGATCTGCCACTATATATCTAAATCTATTAAAACACATTTGAACAAGCAAAGATTAATAAAAAGATTGTGCTAGATAGTTCAGATCTGTGAAATGTTAAACTAATTGCAGTGCATTCTTTCCAGCCTTGAAGTGGCAGTACACTGCAATTGGGTCGTGGCATTACATCGCAAGGGTAATATATAGATCTTTTTTACTAGCAGTACTCTCAGATCAATCTTAATATAAATTCCTAATGCTTAGCAATTCTGATACTTGCCTATAATTCAAATGCTAATATCAGTTTAACCTGGAATTTACTGCAATCACTTTCCCTCTGAAAAGTGCCCTCTTTTAATCAATGAAAACTGTCATTCTGAGGGCCTTCTCTTCAAACAGTGAAATCAATCCCCCTCATCACTGGCAGGCTCTTCAGTTGGAAGAACACCCAGCACTTGAAGAAACTGGTGTAAAGATGCAGAACACACACACACTGCCTGCTTCTCCAGAGCCACGCTCAGGTCTGACACCCAACTACAGCACATCTCTCTTCACAACCCCATTGCACCAGAAAGTGCCTGCAGTGAGCCTCACTTCATCTGGGCCCCAAACAATTTGCCTCAGAGCTCTTAAAGATGAGTTTGCCCCAAAAAGGAAAGCCTGAATCATCAGATCCTCCTGATGATTTTATACCCCTATGCACATATTTAAAGTGGGGAGTTTTGCTACCTCCGTCATGCTTCGTACAGGCTGGTGTTTGTGTGTGTCTGTGTGTTTGGGAGGGTTTAACTTTATTAGGGTTGACCTGCAACATAATTTTTTCAAGGTTTTCAGATCCTCCCTGCAGCCTTTCCCAGCCTGGTGGACCTGTAAGTATGGTTCCTGCTAAGAACTTTCCTCACTCTCAGTGCTTTATGTAAGGTTACACTTCACACAAATAATTGAGAATATATGTGAAAATGAAGGAAAACAAATGTAAAAAAAAAAAAAAAACAACTGATTTTTAAAAATAGCCCCATGTTAATGCAGCCTATGGCATGTCCCAGAATTTTAAGATAAATACTAAATTTCCCTGTATTTTCAGTCTCTTGTTGATCCAATTGATTTAAGCAGGGTGGCTCCTTAAAACAGATTTCAATTCATTTCAACTGAGTTGGCAATTGTAGCATTAGATACTTCATGGGCATATTTTAGAGAAAAAAAAATAACATGCATGTGTGTATCTATCTTGAGTATTAGTAAACTTCCTGTAATTTAATTATTAAAATTATCTTACATTTTCAGGTTGCAGTTTTTCAGTGTCCATTCCACCAAAAGGGGTGGAGAGGAGGGAGAGAGAGAGAGAGGGAGAACAAGGCTTAAAACATAAGGGAAGGGAAAAAAATCAAATCTCTTCTGAACTAAAACTTGTTCACCATGAGCTTAGCAGAGTTGGTACAGGCACTGCAACACAGGAATTACGTTTCACCTGCACCCAAGAGACCTGCTGCTTTCAGCAGATCTTCTTTCAGGTGCAAAACATCCCCATCATTTCCTAGGACAGCATTTTGCACAGCAGGCAGAAAGCACTGCTCCTCACGTATGCAAATCCATCCATGTCTTTGGGGCTCCTCTAGTGCCCACCCATTCACTACAAGTAAATCACAGAGAGAAGCAGGATTTAACTCTGAATAGCTTTGCTTTTGCTGATATAACTTCGACCCTTGATGATAGTTAATGTCGGGGTTTTTTTGCATTCAATTAATTTAACGGTCCAGATTTTTAATTTGCATTTCATTTAACATTACAGATTTTTAATTTGCCAGATATTGTTTATCAAGTATTCATTTCAGCGCCTTTCACTGTATATACAGTGCACACTCCTAGTAATTAGTGTGCAGTAAATTAATTCTCTCCTTGTTCCTTCATCAGATATTGGATTAAGAAACTTTCACTGTACCGACATAGTGAGCTATATTAGAAACTTCCCATCTATAATACCTTTGTTTAATATTTGTCTTGTATATGTTATGCTGCCTTAATGCTTTACACGATAAGAAATGTTATAGTTAGAAGCAGAAACCTCCAATTAATTTGGAGTCACACATTTGTTTGAAATTATTAGACTCAAATTAAATAGGTTCATGCAGTTCTACAGTGTCTCTACTCCTTTAGACAACCCTACACTCTCTTTAAGGAAAAAATGGTGGTTGTATTTAAATAAAAGATATTAAAGCCACCTGATGATTTTCTTCAACCTGCATGAGCCTTAAATCAGATCCAAAGTAAACACCTCATTACAGACCTGTCTCCTACATTCTGTCAAAATGGGCCACAGACCAGCAAGTGTCCTCTTACAAATCCAGGGAAAATAATACACAGGCTCAATAGAAGGGCATTACCACCACAGTCCACTGAAATTCTGCGTGTTTCGCAAACACTTTCACAGTTCATTTCACCTTTTCCATGTCCACTAAGACACACAGCACACAGACACAATGGTTCCCAGGTCAGTCCAAACTTGGAGAACACCTTTGCTCACTGATTAAGGCTCCACTGTGCAAACTGTATTCGTCTCCACCTGAGAGACACTGCACAGATCACCCACCTGCATGGTTTTGATATGAAAGGCCAACTGTCCAAAAGGTTAGAAAATATCTTACAAGGGATATTTGTGCCTAGAGAGTCAATGGACATTTTATTAGGTTGTGTCTGTTTTTCACGCTTTCAAAGTCTGCAAATTTATGAATACCAAATATCCCTTTGATGACAGAAACAGGTATTATGAGTGATGTGTGACCAAAGGAGGAAAACACTGGTCCTTTCTGAACCTATGCCCAAAGTGTCTCATATCACATCAAGCGCCCATGGAGGCACACAGAGTGCTGGGAATCTGGTTTGAACAAGCCCCAGCACTGGCTAACAGGAGGGAAAAGCAAAGTGGTGGAGCAGGGATCCGTCATCATCGTCAAGATGGCCACAGCACTCAAGAGTACTTCTTTAAAAACTTCAGGGGGCCTCAAGTATCAGTACCTTGTTATTTGGAAGTTTTTCATACCTTTGCTATGTTGCAGTTCCATGAGTTGCTCCACACAGCTCTGGCTCTTTCCCTCATTCTTCTCTGCATTTCCAGCTCACTGCTGCTTTCCCTGTCCCTTCCTCCTCACAGCAGAGCCAGCAGACCCCAACTGACCACTGCACCCCCTAACTCACTCTTTTATCACCCACAGCTGTGAGGGCAAGGCTGTTCCCACTCTCTGGTAATTAACACAGCTGCAATGTATCAGGGGCAAGAGTGCCTTCAGCACTATCTCGATCTCTTCTCCCACAGGGATCTGAGGCAGAAGGAGGCTGGAGTTTGGCTTTTTTCCAAGGAACTCACTGTTGAGCAATATGAGCCACGGGCCACCTAGGATTGAAATTAATCCATGTGGATAGCTCCCAGATTTCCCCATTGCTTTTCCATTTGAACCAGTTGGACTTACAGGAACACCATTTACACATGGGAAATGGCAGGAGAGGACAACTGCTGCTCCTGTTTTCCACCAGCATCTAACACAAGGCAAACAAATGTACTGAAAAGAATGAATTTGCAACAAGGCACAGGAAAAATATCATTGAAATTATTTGGCAAGCTAATGATTGAGATAACTGTGCCTTCCTTCTCATCCAAAGCAATAAGAGCTTCCTTTCCATGTTCACCACATTTTTATTTAAAGGTTACAAAAATAACTAATTCATGTGACAAGTTAAGAGCAAAGGGGGAAAAAAAAAAAACAAAACCACAACACACCAACAAACTAAGAAGTCCTGCTGTTCTTTTCTTAAGTAGATATTCTTAAGCAGATAAGTAGATATCCCTGAAGATCAGGTTGCAGTTGTACCTCTCTCCCCTGGCTGCTCACAGTCACAAGAGTAGCAAGGGCAGATACCCTGTGCCAGCTCCACGCTCCCACTCGCTGGGTGTGTTTGGGGTAGGAGAGGGGAACACACCTGAGCCCCACCAGTGCTGCCCAGGATTTCCTACAGACCCCTAAACACATGGCAAAGCACAGACTTGGGAACTGTCTACCCTCTGACAACCGTTTGCTGCTGGACACAGAAACAGCAGAACTTGGTCCCAAGCTCGCTATTGCAATTTCAGCAAAAGAAAGCAAATCATTAGTATGAGAAATGTCTTCCTAAGCATGAGACATTGAATAAAAGCAGATCTTTAAAGTTGTGACAAATTGATAGTAATATTTCTTTTGCTATTTGGGCCCCTAAGTCGAAGCAACACACACACAAAAACAAAACAAACGAAACAAAGCAAAACACCCCAACACGCCACAATGATCTTAGAAAAACGCAAAGTGAGATGAAGGTCTTACATGTTGTACTTCTCCTGTGGTTGGAAAATATTTTGTCTTGGAATAAAAGACCATGTTTTATTTTATTTAGAAAGTTTAGGCTTCGTTTTTTTTAGAAAACTAAAATATTCAATTTATTCAGTAAATAGCCTATCAGGATAAAGGGTCACTGAGTATGCCAAGGGAAAGTATATCTTGTGAATTAAAGGATCGAAAACTCAGTCAGGCAGAATACTGGTTGCTCTCAAGAACATTATGGGAACTAATGAAAGAACCCCATTTCCTGCCTTATACAATTAAGTAATCAGCTGCCTTTGGTTACCCCTAACAACTTACACAGACGAGGGGATTACTAAGCAAACAGACTGCAGCATTTCAGAATACACAGTCAACGGGAATGCTGAAATGACATGCATTCCCAGGGGAGTCACTACCTTTTCAATTTTAAGAGAAGGAAGTGGGATTATTGAAAATTTAGGACTTGGCAGACCTTTACAGAAATGCTCTGGCTGATGTAATGTGCGCTATCCAAGTTAAGTACAAAAATAACCCTTGTCATCTGAAGAATGTTTCCCTTACTACCTCTTCTCCAAGATACAGTGAATTCCTGATCTGGTTCAAATGAAGGGATGCTTAGATACAAAATAAAACTATCTTGTTTGGGCCAGAAGAGTTTCTTAGGATCGTACTGAAGGCCTGAAGTAGTATGCTGTAAAAAAGTCTGACATTTAACAAACACTGTAGCTTCAGCTGGGGGTAAATTTTATGTCTGAAAAGTAAGGAAAATATTTCTTAATCTCTTCAGAGAGACTTAGTTTGCACAAGCACTAAATAAGCAGTGAACAGCCTTCCCCACTGCCTCCATAGGTGCCTGCTGGGGACAGGCAGAGTTTCAGTGCTCACCAGTCACCAGAACTTTATTAGATTTATGACTTTGGTGGAAACGGTGCCAAGGAGTTTTGGGAATCCACCCCTAAACAAACACCTCGAGGAGTGGTGGAATAAACACAGCTTAGTTTTCTCACAGCAGGGAAGTAGTATTTGGGGTTCCTTTTTCTTCATGTTAATAGACTTTGCTGTCCTCTTTTCAACTAATTGGTACTGTTGGTGTCAGGACTAGAGAAGTCATAACAAAACCCAGAGGGACTTTTGTGACACACTGCACCCTTCTGGGGAGGGTGAGGGGAACTTTCCATTGGGTCACTGCAACCTGTCAAAAAAAAAAATCTGAAAGTCTGTATAAAGGAGTAATAAATATATTTATAATTTGATGAGGAAAAAAAAAAAAAATAACGGGAGGAAGCACATTAGCAATAGTCTTGTTCTAGAGTGACTGAATGTCCAAAGTAAAGAAAAATTAAAATGCTACACTGCTCACTTGAAACTGCCGGAGTGCTAGAAGTGCTGAATGGAATAGTGCTTCAGAAAGAAAGTAAATATTCGCTCTGACTCACTATTATCTGCCGAGCCACTAGAGACATATTAAATAAACAGCTATGCAATGTCGAAAATACTTCCAAAAGAATAAAAGAAAACTGTCAGCATTGCCAAAAGATAACATAGAAAGAGAGGGGAAAAAATCTTGTAGTTATGAGACAGGGAAAGTGAAATTTATTGTAAAAGTGCATTTCTTCTCAATTTTTAACAGTGTGAACTCTCTCCTGCACCATCTGGCTCCACAGTCCCCACCACGGGGTGATCTAATTATTGGGGAAACATTTGTTAACAACAGCACCTGACTGCTCTTTGGTGTTTAACTTTCCTTCCCTGCTCCCACAGCCTCACGTTCCCAAGACCCGGGCACATCTGCAGAGTTGCTCATGGATGCAGTAATAATCCAACTTGGCCAGTGGTGGCAAGTAGGGCAAGTGACTTGGCTATCCTTACTCAATTGCCAAGCTTTGAGCTGCTCTAAAATACCATGGTTTTCCAACTCGCTTTCCATCTCACCCTGGACAGATCCAAAACTGGCTCCAAGTTTTCTAATTATTTGATTTGTACCCCTTCCCCAGTGTCCTCAGGTGTCAAGGTTTGGGGGATGCACAACTGTGTGCTGCTGGGCAGGTGGAATTCATAAAGAGGATCAGGAAATTTGACATCAGAGATGAGATTAACCACTGAAAGTGAACCTCAGGGCTTTTGGTTGTCCTGGTGGGTTGGATTTAATTGCAAATGGATCCTCTTCCGATTTCATCCAAAAAAACTGAAAGCACCACTAAAATAAACCTTCTTTGAAATCCATCATGTAAGGCCAGCCACACTTTCTAGAGAAAACATGGGGGCCAAACTTCATGAGGCACCACACCACTGCCTCCCACCTCAATCACAAATCCCAAACCATCCCAGCCTTGTGAGCAGGTCAGGGCCTCACGCTGCCACGGGAGCAGCCACAGCTGCCACCTGCCTGGCTTGGACTGCAACCCGCTTGTTGGTGCAACAAACCTGCCCCGTGACTTTATGAGTGCAGTTTGGCACATAACACCACATGACCCTCACTCTGCTTTTAGTACACACTGATGGTATTTTCATGCCCAGCATCAGAGAGCCAACACTTGCACACGTGCAGCTCCGTGCCTCCCCAGACACATTTTTGTTGCTCAGAGTCTTCCTGTTCCGTGCTGCCTCCTCTTGAGGCTCTTAAACTGTGAGCTCTGGAGTCAACAGCTGGGATTCATGATCACATTTAGACCCCTGGAGAGAATTTTTGTTTTAATTATTTTTCTCCTTATTTCAACACAAACAGAACAAGTTTCAATTTCATCTGAAAATAAAGTGTTTTTAAATGCCCTCTTTTGCTTTCCTAGGAAACCTCCCATGATTTGTTTTCAACCCAACATTATTTTTTGTGCTAATCCTGCCTCTGGTTTTGGGAAAGGAAAGAGGCAGTAAGACCTGGAATAGCAGACTTAGACCACAATCCAGAGAGGGGTAACTCAGCAGAGGCAGCTAAGCAAACCGAGATGCCTTAAAGGAGGCAAGTGGCTTATTTGTATTGCTCTGCTCTTACAGGTGGAGCAACACAGCTCCAGACAAAGGACAGGGGACTTTGTTGCATCCTTTCTGTCACAGTGAGGCAGAGCTCTGCTAACATTCCATGCATTTATTTAATCACTGCTGTCCAGCAGAGCTGAAGTCAGAGACTGCGCTCCCTGGAGACACTGTGCCAGATCCCTAAGGAGATCCATCCCCAGTGGGTTTTTTTTTAGACATATTTAACTCCCACACTGCAGAGTTAAAAAGAGGGAATTTCCCTATTCCAGCCAAGAAGGTTAAAAAAATTACAAAATATCATAGGGTTGAAAAAAAAAATACAAAACATCATACACAAACTGTAAGATTCAGTGAGGGACTAAAGGCTACAAACAGAAATACAAGCAAAAACTAAGCTGTGTTTTCCAATCACACTTCAGAGAAATGCAGGAATTGCTGTAGGTTTAGATTTTCCTCTGGGCAGTAATAGCAACACACCTAGAAATCTTAATATCTCGTGCCAGAATTCTGAACAGAAAATATCCAGCAGATATTTGTAGCTGTTATAGCATAGATCTAGAAAGTAAACTATCAGCTTCCCAAGCAAGAAAAGGGCACTGAGTGCAAGGAGATGAAAGAGATTAAAGAAACAAATCGGACTACCAGCAATAATGGATGCCTTCAGCCCCTTCCTATGCACTACTTATGTATCACACTGCTCACAATTGCTCTTCTTACTTGGCCATCTTGAGATGATTGCTCTTTAGATTAGAGAAAAAGCAAATAAAAACTAAGACATAATGAACTGTAAAGGATTAAACTGGGTACTTCACACTACTTCTTCTGCAATACACGATCGGTGAAGTTAAAAGGCAGCGTAGCTAAACAGTGCATGTTTAAATGCATAGTTTGCTGCATCCTATGGAAAAGTCTGTCCCCGCTCCCCCTTGGCTTTCACGGTGACACACTGGGAGATGGGTAGCTTTTATCCTGACTTGCTTTCCTTTCACACAGAAGGACTTATTCACTAATTCATCTGTCTTCGTGGCCCTAGAAATCCACATCTTTACTCGGGATCTCCCTGCTGTTCCAAATTGAATCCTTTTCTACTGCTAGAGTACCTGTGAAGAATAGCTATTTTAAAAAATAACCAGACCACATCCAAAACGGATGGATTACATTTTCTCCCTTCACAGTTTTGTCCTTTCTTCACTCTTGACCATACCACCATCTTTTCTCTTACATCAAACATAAGCTTATCTTGCTTGGCAAGTTGTTTCACACTTGGTCACTTACCCCATCTTCTGCTTCATCATCATTCCAGTATAAATCTGAAATCATCATTCCAGTATACCGGTCTGAAAATCACTTGCTACACTGACAAACTGATAAAAAAATAATAATACACACCTTCATGATTTTAACCGCACCACCTCTACATTCAGTGGGGTTTCCTTGCAAGCACCTGCCAAGCCTGTTAACACATTCATGTCCTTTCCCAACCACCTCAGCAAAAATCACAGGTGATGCTTTGACAGCTCACATTGCCTTACCATTGCTTTTTGTGTTGCTCAATAAAATCTCATAACATTCTTCTACTTTTTCTTATCCATCTGCTCCTCTCCTCCATGGCTGCAAGCCCTTTGAGGGCTTGAAAATTTCTTGTTTCCTGTGTTTGCTTAACAAAAAGAAGTCCAGCCTTTGGACAAAGAACCAGCACTTACAGTACTCATCATCACAAGATACCATTGGTGTATAGATCCCCCATAATTTCAGGAAATAAAACAAATCATGCATCATCATTATTAACAGCACTTTCTTTTTTCCCGTTCTCTTTTGAGTCAGGGAGCCCATATGTTCCCACTATGGGTTTTATTGTATTCCCTCTGAAGAATCTATTACTGGCCCTTGTCAGGCTCCTACTATGGCAGCAAGGAAACCTGTTTTATGTAGGCTGATAAATGAGCCAATAAATTCTAAATCCACTGCTATGGATGCTTCAATTATTGCTATTATTTATTGTCATCTGCTCTGTGTTAACTGTCTCCTTGGGGCTGGACCAGTTGGCAGTGCTGATGAGGGTGGAAAGTCTTCTGTTGTGCTGGAAAGGGAAAACTGGTTCTGTGGAACTCAATAGGGAGGATGAGAGGAATATTAAAACAGAAACATTTCACAAGTAAGCAAGAACTCCCTATGGAAAAGAGTCCTCACGTTGTTTGTCTGTTTTCACCTGCTGCATTGCTGATTGGGAGCTTCAATAAAGAATATTTCGCAAAAAGGATTCTAAACATTTTAGAAAGAAGGTTGGCCAGAAAACCAAACAAAGATAACCAATCCAAAAAAATTACTGCATGGGAAGAAAAAAATGAAGGACATGAGACATCACAAAAAGGAAGAACAAGTCTTACACAGAGAGCCAAATTCTGAGATATAAATACCAGTTGAATACCTCAGGTTAGGATTTTCCACAAAAATCTTAAATCAGGGATAAACTGTTAATACTTGAAATACCTGAACTTGTTTGTCAAGTATGGGGGAAAGAAAAAAGCTGACCAAACACCAAGCCCCGCATAAACAAAAATCCCAACACATCTATGTAGAATTTTGGAAAGGGAGATGGTGAAAAGGGATGAGTGAATGGCATGAAGAACATCACACACACGGCATAATATTGACTGGGGATTAGAAACTCTTCAAACCCTGCAATCAGAGCATGATGGCAAAACCTGCATGCCTTCTAAATGGGACATAATGGGATATCTGGGTATTTAAAATCAGAATAAGCCACTTTTTAGTAAAATTCAGATATAGGAGTGTCATACACAAAATGCACTGAAACGGTGCTTTCCTAACCAGCGTTGCCACACGCATCTAGGATTGATTTGCTGTGAGATTTACAGAACTATCCTGGATTATTGCTCAGCTCAAAACACATCTCTGGCACAGACAAACAGAGTTGAAAATGATGGATTGGTTGTATGCAATCCATTTGACAAGCATCAGAAAGTGGAGAGCAGGGAGAGGAGAAAACCCTTTACTAAAGCCACATAACCTGAGTTAATGAAATTATATTTAACTAAGGGTGTGTATTTAGACTTGATCTTACCTTGGTGACTTAGCCATTAGTAGGAATTCATTGTTTACCTCCACGATCCTTATCGGTACTTAGGCAGTGTTTGCACGTGATTTTCAACGGATTGCTCAACATGCTCTGTGTTAGACTGTTTTGAAATAAATGAAAACACAGCAAGATCACAGAGAGCTAATCTCAATTATCTAATCTCCTTAAAACTGCATGGTTTCTTTCCTTGTTAGCCTTCTTCTGTGGGCAGAACTGTACCTACTGATGCCAAACCAGATATCTGTTTCTGCTTTTGCGAGACTAAAACTTCTGTCAGTTAAATGGAAACAGTTATTATTCCAAATTACTTTTCTTCGGTCATTTGAGGACCATTCCTCCGGAGGTAATAACCGCCTATAACAATTATGGGCCCCTATTGATATTTGTGATAATTGTGGGTGACTTACAGAATAGACGCTCAAAAAAAAAAAAAAAAAGAACAACAAACCCCACACCCTCCCCCTTCAAATAACAATAATAAAAAAAATAGCACCTGTCCTAGTCACCCTAGGACACCACCTCAGAAACATCACAGACCTCAGAGAACTTCACCACAGGACAGAAAATATTGAGCTTTGAACATCTCCAAGGAAGTTGGATAGTTCCTCAGATCTTTAACAATACAGGGCATGGGAGGAAATAAAATCCGAATATTTTGACTTAAAGTCCAGCCTCTTGCTGCCTCTGGAGCACAGATGCTGTCCAACAACTCATGAAAAGAACAAAAAACCAAAGAGTTCCTGGAAAACCATTAAGTCAATGGGCAATTTACAAAAACAACACAATCAAAAATTGCTTTTTATAGTTTGTGTGTTTGCACTGGCTGGAGAACATAACAGCCAAAACTCTCTCACCCAGAAGGATTATGCAGTTCTAAGATTTCACCTTGTGCACCCGAACTTTACAACCAAACTCCCTGAGTAACTACAATTTCTATGTCAGCTTCTTCCAAGGATAGCATTAACAATTAAGAGGAAAAAAAAATAATCTTAACACCTGGAGATTTGATGCAGATACTAAAGAGTTTGCACATCAGCCTGCCAAGATCTGATGCCTGTTGTCTTCTTAGAGAATAATTTTGCCCTTGGGACATCTTTCAAGCAGTTGGAGCCCTTGAGACAATTAATGAGAAAGACTTCTAGGAACACTTTCACTTAAACTTCCGTGCAGTTCTCCCTCGTTCTACACCAGCCATTTTTAACGCGTCCTCTGTTGTGGAGCCCATCGAAAGAGCAATATCCTTGTTCCTTATGGTCCTTGTAGCAGGCTTGCAGTAGCAGCAACCAGGTAAATAAATTAGAAGTAGCAGACAGTGCTATTTTACAAAGGGGATGTGTCCATATCAAAGTTGTCGAACATCTGGGTTTGGAGCACGTGGCCAAACTGAGCTGATACATTTTCATCTTCCCCAACATAGTATTTCCCACCCAGCATTCAATTGCCTCTAGGATTTGATTGAACCAGCTTTTCCTTCAGACTTTGTGACCATTGCTTCTCCAGGACTCCGCTCAGCATAAGGCACCAGCCCTGAGGGAATAATCAGCATTCAGTGCAAGGGCCAGGGAGAAGGCACATTAGAGCAGCAGGAATTAGAGCAGCACTGGCCTTTTCCTTACAGAATACACCAGGAAGGAAAAGCCTGGCTCAGGATGGAGCAATTGAATGGCAAAAAGGCTCCGTAGGTTTGCTTAAGACTTCCTGAAGTCTCAGTACTTGTCTGATGACCTTTCTTTTGAGACAGATCTTTATTAGACTTTTTTAGCCAGGAGTTCAAAGGAGTAACACTGACAAAATAAGGGAGATGATTCCCTCTGCACTCCAGATCACAGCTTGCCAGAGCGGTAAGGAATTATCTTGCAACCTTTTCTTCTACCATACAACAACATGAATGCTCAATCAAGAAGCAGCAATGAACATAAAGGTTCAGAGACAATTCCTGGTTAAGCATCAACATTTGCATGCTGTTGGAATTACTTGAACTTCTTGAATCTGCAAAATGAGGTTGATCTTCTCCCAGAGAGCTACTGCTGTCTGATTGTGGTCCTCATGTGATACACATTCAGCAAAAGGGAGCAAAAGGGGGAAAAGTCTGAAATATTAATTTTCCTCAAACATGACTAGTAAGAAAATCACTTCTAACTGAAGAAGGTGAAAGCAAGATTGAAAAGATCGGGCATTTTCTTATATTCTAACAGCATACGACTTCCTCCCATTTCAGCAGAGTTCAGATTGAAATTATAGAAGCCCAACTGCTCTAGAAAATTACTATGCAAATAGAAAGTCTGAACAGTCTCCTGTTCATAGAAACTACAGCTTCTTTAGTTTAATTTCACACAAAATACGGGTTAGAGTCAAATCTCCATGTCTGCACTTTTATGTTTGGTCCAGGGCTGTCCATGATGAGCACTGCTAGCACCTTGATCGTATATCATTAGAGCAAGATTAATTTATAACTGTTTAAACCCTGGTTGAGCCAACAGGTCACAGATTTTTCTTTAACACATTTGGCAACTGTATGGCCAGAAATGAGCTTTGTTTTTGCCATAACTATAAAATGCTGACGTTCATACTGCAAAGTCTTAATTAGAACAGGTCAATAACAGCACATTCTATCCAGGCTAGCAAGGAAAATTCAGGAAATTAATGTGTCCTTGTTATTCTAAAGCTACAGAAAACTGAAAGGATCCATTTCCAATAAAAATAACTTGGAAATATTGCAGGAGGAAAAGCTATTTTTTTACGTATGAGAAAATGGCACAATTTAGTCTGTTGCAAAAGAACACACAGGAGTAGATTTTTGCTTCTGAAAAATGCCACAAATATAAAAGACTTGATTGGCCTGGAAGCTGCTTTGTTTTTTTTTTTAAGTAGTCACAAAGCAACATGATTGTTGCCAAAGCTTGGGATTTTACTATAATATTTGTCATAGCCTGATAAAAACCTACAAAATTTTCATAAGCACACCAGTTTCTAGAATATTTGCATTATTTAAGAATCTGTTTTATTCACAAGGCACGTATTTTCAATTCTCACTGATGTGAACAAAGTAATATTTTTAATCTATTTCCATTGTTTTGAAAGATCTGGCTCATAAGTCATAAATATTTGGTGTTGACCATATGTATTTGACAATTTATTTTTGCCTAAGCACAGACTCAGGCAACACTTCTCTTTTGCCAGAAATAGTTCCTGGCTAATGATTTCTGGGAAGACTTGATCATTATTTTCACAGGGCAGTGGAACAGATTCTTTGCATGAGGCCAGCAAAGGAGTCTGTCAGAGAGTACCGTGAACCTTGCCATGCTGCCAACCCAGAAAGGAGGCCTTTTACAGAGAGCTTTGGAGGTGCCTGGGAAGGAGGATGCTGCCTCTGCTCTACCCAAAAGCAATCGGTTCCTGCTGCCTTTGATGACTCAGGCAATATGCAACTTACCTCTGCAAAACCCAAATTTAGTTCTGACATGCTGCGCTTTCAGTTTCTCCCAGGCTATGGAGCCTGCTCCTGCCCACACCCTTTTACAGGCTGGATTTCACTCTTTGGCAACAAGCAAAGCGATTCCTGGGACTATCAAATCAACCAGATGAAGACTGACTTCTTCTCACTCAAAATATTATGCAGCACAATTCTCCAGTTATTTCCCTGCAAGTGAGTCTGACAAGTGCTGTATAATGTGCAAACCAACTTACACAAACAAAAGCATGAGAGAGCATGAGCAGAAATATAATTATGCAGAACAAACTTAGAACAGTTGTGAGGCTGCACAGACAGCAATTAGTTGACTGGCAATGCAAGAAAAGATGAATTTGCCGTTCAGAAAAAGCCCTGAGCAGCACATCCAATATGCACTCTACAGGAACCAAAGACAATGCTTCCTCAGACAGAAGAGCTGTATTGACACCAGCATGAATACCCTCTTTTTTCCCCCTGTCTTTTCCAAAAATGAATTTTCTAAGGAGTAGTCTCAGGTGGTAATGTAAAGATTGCTGAATTCTATCACCAAGTCATTACGTGACCTTGAGGAAAAAAGATTCACTCAAGTGCACAGGGTCTCCATTTACCTACTTTAGAATAGGTATGTAACCATAACATTTATTGAGAATGTGGAAGGGTAAGGGTTGTGAGGCTTTAATGAATTGTTAAGTACTTCAAGGTCCTCAGCTGCATAATAGCAATCTTTATTAATAAAGTTCTATTTGCTGGCTATCACAACCCTTACTTCTGTAAACATAGCAGTATTTATATTTATAGCAGCTCTAGATATTTTTAACCCTATTTGTTGCATATTGTAGTCCAAATATTTATTTTTACGAACATCTAGGACTGTCTGATGGGGGAGAAAGAGAGCACTGCATCAAAACTCCAAATCTGTTCACCCATGGTATCCCCTTGGCTCTGACAGAGGTGGGTAGAGGGGCTACTGCTTGTCACAGATTGCCCAATTAAATGCAGCAGGAATCCAAGAAAAGGGAACAAAGGGATATGGCTGAAGTTGGGTTTTTTCCTCCTCCAATTCACAATGTGCCTTGAAGGCAATTTTTACCATTTCCTCTTCACAAACAACAAATAGGATATCACCAGTCTACTTAAACACAGCATTTCTTCCCAAAACAATAAGCACCATTATCATAATGATTGGTGCCGCTTAACATCCTTTAAAAGTCAGGTTTTAAACACAGCCTTTCTAACGCAGAGCTCAAAGCCTGCTGCTGTGCATGTCCTGACCTGGGCTGAGAGGAGAGACGAGAACACACACGGCTCCGACTCAACTCCTGGGAGTTTCCCCATGAGCCCACTGACCACATCTGGCCTGCAGGAGCATCGCCATTGGCTCCAGATCGGTATTTTACCCCTTAAATTTTAAAATTAAATAGCAAGTGCATTAAGGATCCTACCCGCAAAGAACTGTAAGGAAATAGATAAAGTTCGCTTCCATTTTAATTTAAGCGAAAAGGAAATGACAGGTTCTGGTGTCTTACCTGGGCTGAGAGAGGAGAGAAGGAAATCAATGAATGAAACATACTGGGGGGGAGAAAAAAAAATATTATTTATGTTTCTATTTTTTGGGTATACACCAAGTTCTTTGCAGGAGCTAGGGGAAAAACAAAACAAAACAAAACAAAAATTACTTTCCACCTGACAGTTCTGAACGATCACAGAAGTCATGCTTGGTATTCAGCAAAACTAAGAAACCCTGTTGTCTGTCAAAAGAAAGAATGAGAATTGTCTTAGGCAGCAACACTTGATCTATTATTAGTCCATATTTCAGAATAAACTTAAAATGTATTGACGTCTTCAAGCAGAAAATGACAATGTACAGGCTCTTTTAAACTCCTAAGGGAAATCCAGAGCCATAGGTGAAGCTACCATTAAGGGGAGAGGGGAGGGAAAGCCAAATTATATTTCTTTACAGATAGCCTGAATTAGTTGTCATTAATTATCAATTACATGCGCCGTTATAAATGTATTGTTGGGTCATCGATGAGCTCAACTTCACGAGGCGTCTGAGAACGTGTGTTTGGAAAGGGACACCACAACTTGGGAGCATTTTGAAATAACTGACAAATCATCTAACTCAGTCAAAAAATAACTCACTTGAGAGAGATATAATTACTTTCAGTTTGCTTAAAGCCAAGGAAAAGTTGACACAGTGATTAAAAGGAGTAGGGGGGGAGTGCAAGCAAAGGAGGTAAAAAAAAGTTACTTTATACTGCTTGAAATTGGGCTATTCGGAGGCCTAGGACTTGAGCTTATTTGAAGAAAGATTATCTTGACAAATTGGATAAACATTTTGTGCATGACAGGACGCTGATGGAGAGTCTGTTCTGCAAGCACACCTGGGGGATAGTTTGCTTAGTGTGTGACCAAGGTGTTCAGCTAACCCCGAGTCCTCCCAGGGCGCTTTGTTTACCCTGTGACAGGTATAGGCAGATCTGAAGTCGAGGCCTCCACAACAGCTCCTGCAGACTTTGCAGATGCATTTTTTCCCTCCTCCCTGGGACAAAACACCTCTTGGCTAGACCAGACTACAAAAAGCTACCCCAGAATCCAGCTTGCATTTAAGGAAGCCTGCAGGTCGGCATGCCCAAGGCCAGTGAGCGACCAGTGCAAATAAAGCATGGCATCTCCATCCCTCCTTATCCCCCAGCACTGAGCAGGAGGCACCGCTCCAACACCGTGCTAGAGTCATCACCAAGTAGTGGAAGAAAATATAAACACAACCTCCTGGTTAGTCAGGAGGGGAGTGAAGGTCACCTGTGGAGGCTTTTGGCTCCCCTGCCTCAGAAAACAGCGACCATTTTGTGCTGCCTTCGCTTTGATGTCAGAGACTGAGCAGAACAAGACACCAGACCAAGGTGGGCGATGGCCACCGTGCAGGTTGTGGGTGACACCTGCTACCATCACCTCAAGGATTCCTTTGTCCGGGCAGGCAGGATGCAAACTTAGGCCTCTTGCACCAGGAGCAGTTGTACTGGCAGCTAAACCCTCGCAGATCCCAGCAATCCCCCCTCAGGGCTTTCTTCACGTGTGAATTCAGGAAGACAAGGATTCCATTCTCCAACCCCACATTCCCAAAGCTGCCCTCCCTCCACCTTCCTGGGGGGCTGGTTTCAGATGAGCTCTGAGGCTATGGCAAGTTGGTTCAAAGACAAGCATTTATGCCAGAGCAAAGGGGCAGAAAGACAGAGAAAGGAGAGTAAAAGAGAAACAATTTCATGAAGCTGGAGCTGTTATGGAACCACTCTTTAGGACTACAGAAGTTTACACTAGCAGGTGATAAAAGCTCAGATCAGAAATTGTTTTTTCCAAAAGTCAAAAGTTTTGTTCTAAGACCCCTTTCACACAATTAAACATCCAGTCCCCTAGATGTGCTCAGACGTGCTCTCTCCCCAGCTCAGCGTGGCTTTTGCCTGCACTTAGTCCATGAAGATGACTTCAGCCACTTCCTACCTCCAAAGCCGCGAGCAGGGCCCAGGAGCAGCAATGGCGGGACAAACCCCTTGGAGAAAGGGAGGATCAGGGTGGGACTCGCCTCACTTTGGCTGCTGCAGGTTCTCTAGAGGTCAATCCTGACCACCAGCCGTCAGTGGAGCACACCCAGCTCCCTGAAACTGGATGCCTGGTTTTTGGGTGGCTAAACAGAAGGAGCCTGTATGCCATGTCCCGTTCCTGAGCCAAACACACCAGTACACGGGCTCAGGGAAGTGAGAACAGCTCTGAGCTGGCAAACTTCAAGCCAGTGCTCTGCAAAGTGGTTAACAAGCAGTGTGGGTAGAGAAAACCAGCTGTGTTTTACACTCCAGCAGCACATCATCCCAAATCCTAATTCTGTACCTTGGCATTGTCTGGTCTGGTTGGGGACAGTTGGCTTCCTCCACCTCTTTGTAGTCACAAAATATTTTAAGAGGGGAGATTAGATGAAGAAGCCTAAAACTGAGAGCTTGGATTGACCCTTTAGACATCAGCCATAGATGAAAATATGCTAAGATGGGAGAGGCCGATGGTGCTTCTGCCTCTGGTGTCCATTAGACCATGAAGGCAAGTAAGCACTGGTGAGTTGCCATATAGCACAGGGCTTTTAATATTGCTTACTGGACCAAGGCAGGACTAGGGAGATGTTCACAACGTTTATATTGAGAGGTAAGAATGGACCAGTTCCCTACAGCAACAATCAACCAATTCTGTACCATATCAGTAAATTATTATTCTTCCTCTCTGACTAGCAGTGACAAGAAAACAAAAAGCCAGAGCTGCTCTGCAGCAAGACTGCATCACCTAACACAGATTTGATTTAAAGCCTGCAGAAGAAACAGGGAAGCATTACCGAATACCTCAGAAATATTTGAGAAATTATTTTTAACATGGGAAGGGCCTTCATTGATTTTTGCCTTTCAAACTGAATTTTCCAGAATAGCTGCCATCACTGTACACAAAAAGCAGCAATCAAAGCAGTTAAAGGTATTATAGAATTGCTCTGCTGCAGAAAACATTTTCACCCAGACCATTTACATCCCCACATGTCCTCAGGCAGAGCACCCCAAAGCTAACACACATTTCCCTTGTGAATTATGACAACTCGGAATAACTTCAGATAGTGCTCCCCATGCAAGATATAAAGAGGTGACAGAAATAATTTATCTCCATCCTGTGGAAGTAATATGAACCTTCTTAGGTAGGCATGGATTCAGCAAACAAGCCATCAGAAAATGATCTGAAAATAAAGACGCTGAATGATAGGAAACAAATATTTTTCCAGGATATAACAGCCTGAAGTAGACCAGCCGTGAGTCGAGGAGCTCCTGAAAGCAGCTATGTATCTCTAGCTTGCCCCGGGGTTATTTAGATGATGAGGAACACTTTCGTGACGCAACCCTTGCATCTTGTATTTCGTTAGCTGAGTGTGTTGCCACTATCCTGACAGGAGGGATTGTCTTTTCTGGGTGACTGAAATGGAATCAGGACACTATTTCATCCCAATTCATACAGTTATTATTAAAAAGCATTTTTTTTTTTTTTTCCTTATTTACCTGTGACACTACACTGCACACACAAAAAGAACAAAGGTTGTCAAAGGCAGAGTCAGCCAAGCAGGAATGTTCTGGCTCTGGATGTACGTGATGATGTGAGCTATTGTGCCCCAGCTGACACGGCCATGGCTCCACGAGCACTCGCCAGTCAGCGCATCTCTGTGTGCGGGAAGGAATCCAAGCTACAGAGGAAACAATGACTCTGCAGTTTAATAGAAATCCTCAGGTACAGAGGCAACAACAACAAAAAAGGCAACAAAAGGGTAGCACAAAAGAGGATATTTAGTGGTCTAACACCAGACCTCGATGCAAATATGTCTGTGTCTAGGCATGAGTCTCAGTTGTAAGCATCCCATTGTGGTGGAATATGCATGAAACACACTCGTTATTAAAGTCTTTTCTCAAACAGCAAAAGATCTACTATTCTTCCCAATTTTATTCTCTTATTTTCTCACCTCAGATTTGACTTTATTCAGTTTCAGACAAATGATTTTAATTTTAAGCTGGAAAACATGCAAAACAATATTAATTTGCTCTACAAAACTGATCTTTGCACACAAAACACCGCACAAGCCCCTTATCTGGAAAACTCCAGCTGTCCTGACAAAACTTCCAAAAGTAATTAAATAAAAATCTAATCAAAAGACATCTTTGTCGTCAGATTAATTTTTATTTTCCATTCAAGTGATCCCCACATTTCTGAAGATCATGCTTGTACTCAAGTGGTGGAAGTCAGACAACAGCAATGTGTGATACTGAGCAGGGATCAGATGGGGATGCTTACAACAGAATTTTCATCAGCACAATCGATCAGGCTCCGGAGATACAAAATCAGGTTTTCAAAAGTAGGTTTTCTTTTTGAAAATCAGACTTGCATGATTTCTAAAAATGGAGCAGAGAGCAGTGCCAGCAGAGTGCCAGCCCTGTCTGCAAACAAGCTCCCTCTATACACTCCAAGTGCAGAAAACAGTGCAGCATTCCTGCTCATTCTGTTTTAAAAACTGTGAGTTTAAGACGGGCTGGAACCACTGATTTGATTTAGGTGGTCAGCCCACTTTTGAAAGAAATCTGTTCTTCAATGCTTTTGCTACCAGCTCTAGCTAAAGTTGGCTCAGCAGACGCTGTACACCCACACTTGTGCATCACCCCTGGGTGCTGCAGAAATCACTGCCTGTAACCAATACTATCACAATACAGCTCGTTCCTGCTTCTTCTTCTTCTTTTTGTTTTCTTCAAATCCTGTGTGTGATTTTAATCTCATAAACAAAACCCTCACAGCTGCAAGGAGCACTCTCTTGCCTTGCCCTGTGTGTCAGGGTGTGCCCTCCCAGGATATCTGTCCCAGCCCGTTATGCAAAAGACAACCAGTCCTTTATGGCAGGAACGGCCGAGCCCCATTAGCCAGGCAGACAGACACATTTGGAGCACAGATCCCAGAATATAGGGGAGCCATTGTCTCGTTTCAGGGCAGGCCAGGGAGCCTCCATCACATGGGGGAAACCTTTGATGTCTCTTGGATTTAGGGGACAAGTCCAAACGAAAGCAGGGGCAGAGCAGCTTCTGCTAAGCAGGGCAAAGTTTTCCTCTCCCTGATGAGGGGAGGTTTTCTGTAGGAACAAAACAGGCTCCCGCAGATGTGACCAGTGAGGAGACAGAGCTGGCTGGCAGGACAGAAAACAGGGGCTGTACAGGGACAGCCTGGCAAAGCAGCCAACTCTGAGCAGAAAAAACAACTTGGAGTAGTGACTGAGGGGAAGAAAAAGAAAGAAACACAAAGGGTATATTTAAGTATATATATATAAATATGCTGATATTTTGAAGCTCTAAAATACTTCTGTATCAAATTAACTTGCCATTAAAGGTCTGACTGGTGATCTTCCTCACCACAATAATTCAGTATAAAGTGACAAGACATGGCAATATGAGCATCTTGAAGACCAACAAGGTTTGTCTTGTTCTTCTGGTTTTAGTTTAGCTAACTCTGTGTAAAAATTAAGATGCAAGTCACACCATATGAGACAGCAGCCAAAAGCAAAGCCAGTAAGGTCACAGGCACAAAAAGATCTGAAGTCTCTCCTACTAGCTTCCAAATTTTCAGGGTTTGTTGCAATGGTGCATTGTTACTTATGATCTCCCTTTAAGCCAAGAATGAAACGTGAATTTCTTATCTTGCAGATAAACAATTACAAAAAATGTCTATGCTGAACAGTGACAAAAACTGAGTTTCCTGCACAGTGCATTTCCCAACCCCGTGTCTGGCTGCCAGTCAGACTCAGGACCCACAGAGCACCAAGAGAAAAATCGGGTCTGAAGTGTCTGCAGAGCCCAGGGTGCATCTGGTCTTACACGGGTACACCTTGTGGGGGCAGAGAGGAAAGAGTGAGGAGCAGGGGAAAAACAAACAAACACAAAAACAAACAGACAAACAAAATCACCACCACCACCAACAAAAATAAATTTTAAAAACCCCACAGTTTAATAATTCACTTCTTGCCACAAAACAAGCATAGACTTCTCTGCTCCAGGCTCAAGTCTAAGCTCCAACCCAAATACGTGACTTCATGTAAACAACTCGAGCGAGTCTGGGTTTATGAACTAGATCCTCATAATGCAGCCTAATTTTTAGCAAAAGCGGTTATGCTTTACTGTGGAACACAGTTGTCAAATTCTGAGAATCAACTCAGAAATAAATACAGTAATCCTTACATAAACAGTCTGTAAACCACTTAGTAATCTTGGAGACAAGAACCAGCTATTAAACATAAGTGGTAAACTCTGAGAGAAGCATTTAAAATGAAGTGCAAGCAGAACATACATGACAGATTTTTTTTGGTGGCTTCAGAAGTCAAGCACCCCATTCTAACTGGGTGAAAGAAGATATGTGCATCCCCAAGCAAGCAGATCTTTTTTATCCCCTAAGTGCAGTCATGGAAGCTGCTTTGTACTGTGTTTGTACAAGGTGAATATTTCCTTATGTTGAACAGTGTTCTTGTTGGAATGCTGGATTAATGCACAGATAGGACAGGCATCTGGATGGCTTGGGCAGATTCCCTATTTCCAGACAGAACTATTCAGAGTACTATCAAATTCATATTTTAGTGACACGAGAGAATTTATTCTGGATAATCTGCAGACAAAATGGATATTAAGTGGACAGTACTTTTGTAACAAGAAGGACAAACCTTGCAAATTTAACTCCTGTCCAAGTCATAAAGTCTTAAATCAGAATTGAGAATTTTTTTCTCAAATTAAGTTTTGCCATACAGAAGTTTCTTCAATGCCTCAATCAATCCAACAAGCAGCGATGTCTTTTGAGACAACTCATTTAGAGTTATCAAAGCCAACAAGACTTCCTTTGTAACTTTTAAAGCTTTTATTAAAACAAAAAAAAATCAGAATATCTGGGGTTGGGTCCATTCACTCTAATTACAGATCCAAATTCTATCCCTAAGACCTCTTGCTTTTTCACTGGCACATCATGCACTCGCTTGCTTTTTTCTGGGTAGGTTTATTCTGTTCTGACATTGCCCTTGCAGGAGCACAAGAACAGTTTATTGGGAGGCCAAACCCAGCGGTCCCAGCCCTCCGCTGCAGATCCCATTATTCTGGCATTACTGCTCACCCCCCAACAGAAGTGTGCTAATAATAAGGGGCTCAATGAAAACCAAACAAAACTACCCTGCTACAACTCCATGTGAAATGTTGACCCAAGAAAAATAAAGCATGCCTCTTGGATATCCATCTGCCCACTTTGCACAGCAGATAGCAGGGGGCCTGCTGCAGGTGCTCAGGAGAGGGATTTAAGCCAGCTTCCAAAGTTCACATTGATAAATGGTGAACGTATCACACCAGCCATCTGCACACACCTCGCCACATCTGCAGGCCCTGCAAGCAGCTCGGGGAGCTTTTACATACAGCTGAGCAAACCCTTCCCTCCTCCATCCATGCTGGAATTTCAGATCCCTCACGCTAGTTCCGCTCTTACCCTTGCCAAGAACCTCATTTGTCTCCACCAGGTCCAGTCTCAAGGGCCTTCTTTCAACCCTGAGACCTACAAGAGACTCTGTTTCTTCTTATCATCATTTTTGTCTTGTTTCATCTCATCCTCTTCTTTATTTATACACACACATTCTACTGAGACTTCTCTCTTGAGACTGCAAATCTATCTGGACAATTTTGGGGACCACAATAAAAAGACATGTCACAGCTCAAATTGTTTACATCCCAATCTCACAGTTCCTTCTTTCTGCAAACTCAGTGCCCACTTCCACAGACTGACATTAAAAAAAATCCAGATGTGTACATGCTATTCTTATTAACAAATGAAGGAGACAGTAAATGTAACGACCTTGTACCATGATTTGGTGCTTCTACAAGCACTTTAGCACTATTTAACACTATTCCTATTCATCAAAACAGATAAAAACCAATACAATTTTAAGCACATTTACATTTTGCACAACTTTAAACACAAAATACATTTTACTGACTAGAGACACGTAATTTAAGTCTTGTCCATGCGGACACTGGTGAATTAACATCACAAAGTTGAAATTTCAAAGACTGACAGAAGTTTTGGGTTTTTCCTGCACACCCTTAAATCAAACTCCCCTTTAGATTTAAAAAAAAAAAAAAAAAAAAAAAAAAAAAAAAACCCAAAAAACAAAAAACACACCACCTAAATAAGCTTCAACTTTTGCCAGGAGAATCCACTTTCAGATTATTTTGTTTTTCTTTTGCATAAGCCTGCGACTTTTACATAATCCGCAAGCAAATAGCTCTATTCTGTAGATTAGAAATTATAAAAGACCATGTAATCAGCTGACAAAAGAACTGAAAACAACCCCAGAGGAAAGGCAGAGCTGCTCTGCAGGCTCACAATGTGCTGCTCTGTCAGCCTCCCACTCCTCCAGCAGACACTCCTGACATTTCTTGTGTCATTACTGGACTTTATGAATGGGGCCGTAGGATGTTTGCTGGAGAATAATCAGAAAGGGAAGGGACATGGTATGGCAGACAAGGGAGCTGCTTCACTCTCTGCTGACCAGACCCAAGCAATTAGTTCACTGCTTTCTCCTACCACCAGCCATGAATCACAGCTCCACACTGTATTAAAGGCTGAATTGTTCCTCATTTTTTAATAAGAATAGCTTAAGAAATTAAGCTATTGTAACCTCAAATAAACTGCACGTGGTTTGGCGGCTTTATTTATTTCACATGTCTCCAAATGTTTAGGTACTTACACAAAGTCTCATCAACCTTTCTGGGGCCAGAAAAATCAGCTGTAATTCTCGCCAGAGAGAGTTACCCTACTGAGGATACAGCTCTTTGCCCTTCTGGGGCAGACATCACAAACACAGTTCCTGCCCCCGCACTTCCCAGCTCCCATTGGCTTGCACAGCCACACGGGAGATGCAAATTACACATAAGAGAAGGGAAAGCCCTGGTGGAGAGAATTGGTTGGCAACTCTGAGATGAAGCAACACTGCCAGTGGTGCAAGAGATGGCAAACAAGCAGGAGGAACCCAGTCTGGGCCCCCCTGTTCTCATCTGCTCTTTACAAGCCTGAGGAGCATTTCCAACTAATTTTGAGGAAATTCTTTGGAAAGAGAAACCTTACAGGTTTCTGGGGAACAGAGTTCCAACAAAATGAATGGCCCAGCAGATAGAAAGGATGCACAAGGAAAATGAACCACAGCACCTGCTCAGCAAAGAATGCAAGAAGGGTTTAGACAGAGCTGAGGCTCCCACAAAAGTCCCACCAAGATGAGCAGATCTCTTCAAGATTCCTTCTGCTGGTGGGGCCGCTCTTTTTGCTCCACCGATTTCCCTGGGCCTTGTGCCTGCCGGGTCATGATGCATCTGGGGCAATTCCTGGCTAATCAATAAATATCTTCAGACATTTCTTAGGATCCCGGCCCCGCCATGGCTTGGTCCCACGGGATCACAGCCAGGCCAGCTCCCCTGCTCTGCTGATACAGAGCACAGCTCTCAGGGTTCGCCTGGCCAGCCATCAGTAGGTAGGGGGGGGAGGTTTTCTGAGAACTTGGGAATGAAAAGTCTTTCCAAGGTGATCAAGCAGTAGGTGTTCTGAGGAAGGAGCAAACCCCTGGTCCAGGTCGCTGTGAACTGTGCCCTGTCCCACAGCACTTCTCCAAGGGAAGGTTCTAAAGACTTGCTCAGTGTGGGATTTCTCGGTGAGGGACATGCAGGATGCTTACCTCAGAGACAAGCAGAGAGAAAATTATTCACGAGAACTTGCTTGAATACAAAGAGAACTAAATTTTAATCGCTTTATAATGCTTTTGCATTAATTTTTGCTAAGCTTTAGAGTACTATGATTAGTAGAGAACATTTTTATAAGTGAATTTTGAGTTTAAGTACCAAGATGTTCAATTAAAGTATGAACAGAATATTATAAACCTCATAATTCATGATGTCTGGTGGAGTTACATAAGCTAGAAAGAAAACTAATACCATCAGCCATGTAATTGCTCAGCATCAGCAAATGATGGATTTTGCCCAGAACAGGAATAATTTTCGTATAGACACACATAATCATTACAGAATGTTTAAAAAAAAAAAAAATCAGAGTTTC
Source organism: Hirundo rustica (assembly GCF_015227805.2). Lineage (NCBI taxonomy): Eukaryota > Metazoa > Chordata > Aves > Passeriformes > Hirundinidae > Hirundo > Hirundo rustica. The sequence continues at coordinate 18,384,426 of NC_053459.1, forward strand.
TCAAACTCAATATTATCTCCCTAAGTTGATATAATTATTATATTGTAAAGGCATATAGACCCTGGATGTGTTCTTAGTCGTGGAATGTAGTTGCTCAGATCACAAAAGCAAGGTTACCTTAATGAATTCATGGAAACTAAAGTCAGGTGATCAAGCTTCAAGAAAAGAAAACAGCAGAGAAAAACAGATAAAGGACAAAATAAGTAGTGTCAAAGAAGATTTAGACAATCCATTAATAAAACAATTTTAGCCTTTTTACATAAAGAGTTTGGCTTGTTCATTGTCTAGTTTAGTTGCTCAACCTTTACAAAATTCAACGTGCTTTTATATCTATTTAATCAGAAAATATTTTTTATTTTGCTTATCTGGCTCAAGATGTGACCTTAAATACTGAGGTTTGTACAGCTAGTGGAGCTGAAAACTGAACTGATCCCATCACAAGCAAATTATCAGCTCTCCAACTGTGGAAGCAAAACTTCACTTAATCTGATGGCAAATAACATGCAGTTCTGCAGCAATTCCTGCTTTGGCTAATCAGTCAGGCTGATGGATGTTTAGCACTTACCTTAATGCAGATTTTTGCTTTAGCTAACATTTGTAGAAACAGAATCAATTACAAGCTGGAGATTACTGGGCTGATGGGCTTTCATGCCATTGCAGTTGACCGTGCAATTGGGTTTCTAAGTGACAGACACCACAGGACAGTCTCAGCTTGGCAAAATCCCCCTTTACTTTTCCACTTATAGTGGAAATTAGTCTTCATTCAGCACTTTAATTTCCCAACCCTTGCCTTTTTTCCTGGGCCATCTGAGCAGAGCTTATGCACACACGAGTGCTTTGCTCTTGTCTGGTGAGGGAACACCTACACCTGGGTGTCCCCAGCACAGTGGCACAGCCCCCACTGGCACAGCCCTGGGATAATTACAGCATTATCTTCTTGACCAGTCGATGTTCAAATGTGGAGGTGCTGTGTGAGGGAAAGCTTTAAATGTGAGAGCAGCACAGAGGGCTCCTGGTCAACACAAAATAAAGCTCAGCAACCCTCTAGAATAAAAGAGAAACCTTCACAATTAATGCTTTTTGCCAGCATGATCCCAAGCAAAAGAGCATTCTTGCAGTTAAATACTTTTAAAGAGGGAAATAGTTCCTGTTTAAAGGAGTTTGGTTGCTCCTTTCACTGCATCCAATCTTTACTAAATATTATCTATTTATTAGCAGCAACCAGAGTCCTTTTCCGTTTTTCTGGGAAAAAGTGTAGAATTAGGAGTCTTCAGTATCTCTATTAGAAACACTGGTGCTCAAAATCAAACCTATAACCTCTGCTCCCCAGCACACTGCAAAATCAGCCCCAGCAATAAAGGTGATACAAATGCAACTCTGTCCAAAAGCTCTCACCCACAGATTGGATGAGCATATTTAGGGGAGCAGCCCCATTAAAATTTTAGCAGGTAGATAGCATATGTTAGAGGGAGGGTTTTTGTTGGGGGGTTGTTTTTTTTTTTTTTTTTCAATTAACTAACTGTCTCTAGCCCAGAGCTAGAGTCTCAAATGCTTTTACAACACTGTGATACTCCAGTTCACGTCTGTCAGCTGGAATATTTACAGCTTTTTGATTATTAAAATTGTCTGAAATGCAGGGCTACAAGCTGGATGGGGCAGTCTGCCATGAGGTCCAGAAACAAGGCACTTGCATTTAATCAGGATCTGTCAGCCACTGTTTCTCTTTGCACCACCACTCCCCAAGTTGCTCCACCACAAAAGTGAAGTGACATTACCTGGCTTTTACCACCTCTGATTAGGAAACTTCCAGAGTCTCTCTGCCCTACTCATTTGTAGCCATAAATCTTGTAGAAACTTGCAGCTCTTTACCAGGTGTTTGGTTTTGTCTGAAGTCAACCAAAAGCATCAGAACTTGCTGAGAGGACAGAGACAGATTGGCAGCATCCTCACCTGGGCCTTAACTGCACAGAGCTGCTCCCAAAAGCCAACTTGTGGCCAACACAGCACTGACAAAGCCAATCCAGCACCAACAAAACGTCATTCCTCCTAAAAGAAGCGGGATGACTTCAGCACCACCGACAAAGGAGCACAGAGCAGATCCCAAGGGCGTAGACAGGTGAATTTAAAAGATATAAAGATATGAAGCCTAGATCTCACCCACTACGCTGATGAGGTTTGCTGAATACTTGCATAAAAACATTTTTAGGCATAAAAGACTTCGGGACATCTTTCTCCCTCCTCCAAGAGAGAGTTATCTGAACTCACTGGCACCTCCTGTTTTATTAACACCAGCAGCTCCTCCTGGGACAGACCTCTTACTGAAACAATGTGTGCAGCAGAGCTGTGAAGAAAAATGCGACTCTTTTCCACCCCTTCCTTTCATGGCAGGTTTTGCCAGTGCCTCTCCAGCTCTCTGGCACACACCTACTGCCAGGTCTGGGGCCACAGCCTGTCCCAGCGTGGGAAGGACTCACGCACAGGAGCCACGCCACGCTGGGGACGCCGTTCCTCACGCGCAAGGTTCTCTGAATGATATTTGCATTGAAAAATGTTTACCCTCTGTGTGTTCCTCCTCAGGAACAACGCAGATGGGGGTTCACGTTTTTTTTAAGAGACACTTGGATAAGCGCAAACACATCTCTTTTGTAATCAGCCTGGGCTGACCCTGTTTAGCCTGAGGTCAACAACCAGTGGCATCTGACCTGCCGAAGTTAATGCAGCAGAACAATAGCAGAGGGTTGGGCAAGGCCTTATCCTATTACCTTTTTGATACCAAATTAATTGTTTTTCTCCCTCTCAATGATTCTCTGACCTTTCAGTTATATGTGTTGCTGGCACAAAGTGATGGATTAAATTTAAGCAAGTACATTTCTTGACATTGTCTCGCAGATTTAAAAGTTATTTAGGTCTTCCTTTCAGCACTAAGAGGTTTAAGAATGTGCTTATGATTGCAACCTCATTTGATAGTTAAAGAACACTGCAAATATTAATTAGCTTGGCAGTATCAGGGACAGAAAAACCAAAGAAAAGATCACAGCACTTATTGCCAAAAGAAAAAGATTCCACAAGTAATGAAGTGATGGAGATGCCCTACAAACCATTGGTAGGCAATGCTAGATGACTGGCATTACCTTAATTGGTAGTGTTTTATTGATTGGCCAACCCAAAAATATCACATGTAGAATGAATGTAATTAATCAGGCTGATATTTTTCAAATGGAGAAACAATCCTTGATCCTTTGCTGGATGAAGAGAGTGTGCATGGAATAGTTTTTGGCTCCTACCACAGCTTTGATTCAAGTTTTTACTTCCTTGTTGGACCATTTCACCACATGGAATAAACTGAGGTGAGTGGTGGATACCAACACCATAGCAAAAGAATTGAAAGAAATGTCTTCAGGATTTCCCCCATTGTACATCATAAAAGCAAGGGAACCTGAAAACCTGATTTATTAATCTAAAGTTCAGAACATTCAAATCTGCCTGTAAGTGATTGTAAAGCATCAAGGCACCAGATGCACGTTCTTTGCTTGGCCCAGCTCTCTGTGGGCAGAGCCATGCCCCCTGCTCCTCACAACCGCAGAGCACAAGTGGCACGTTCTGTCAGGTTCTAACATCCACAGGAGACAAAAATCATTTTCCTTCAGACAATATTTTTCACCTGTGCTAGGCAGCAAGGGCAAAAACATCAGCATGATACAACTTAGATCAGCTCCTCCAAATCCTTCTGAACTCTAGAAATTAACAGGGATTTGGGGCTGACTCATTTATGTGTTTCAGGTGCTTTAGAAAACAATAAAACCTGGCTCCTACCCTCCTTTAGCCTCCCCCACCAAAATAAAACAGCTACACATCCATGCCGTTGGAAAGTTTTGTTCCCAGCTCCCTTGCAGCTCCCTGCACAGTCCAACTATTCTCTAGCTCAACACTATGGTTTTAAACTATTTCCAAGAACACTGCCAAAATTTATTTACTGAATATATTTTTTTCAAATAAGCGTGTTAGACTATTTTCTTTAATTGGTAGAATATAGAATCTCATAGGTGTTTTCTCAAGATAAAGAAAACACTTTTTCCTGGTTAGGTCACGAGGAGCCTGAAGAATTGCATATTTCGTCACTGAAAAACATATTAACTAAGGTATTAAATAAATTAATTTATTCTGATTCAAGCAGTATTAGATCACAAGAAAAGAAAAAGATCAACAGAAAGGAAATGTTACATCAGTGGTATCACTGGGTAACTTCACTTATTCAACAGAGTTAAATATTCCCTTAATTCATACTCCAAACTTCAAATACGGATGATTAAGCATATACATTAGCAAGATGAAGAGCAGAGGATTTTACATGACAGCTCTGCCCAAAAGTGACAATAAAACCTGCCTTAGGGAGAAATTGGGAGAGAAGTAGTAAAAGGCTAATCTTGTTATAATGATTTATGGTTTATGGAAAAAAAAAAAAAAAAATCATGGTCTAAGCCGTCTTCAATTTTTCCAAAACATTCATACCTGCATTTAAATACTTCAGTAAGAACAGAAACATTCCCCTCTGTTTCCAGGATAACAATGTACTTCATTAATCAGAAGCTCACAGGAACATGTTCAGAAAGTGCAGAATTGGACTAATTTGATTTTCAAGGCTAATAACAGCAAGGCGAATTTCACAAGGATGAGCGCCGTGCCTCCACGTTTGGGTGCCTCTCTGGCTCTGGGATAGCTCTGCAGACACAGCTTTGGCTTCCAGTGACTGCAATGCAGCAGGGACAAGCCCCATGACATTATCCTGAGATATCATAACCGTAAAAAATTTGGAGGGTGCGGAAAACAGATAAAGTCAAAACACTGCCAGAAGAAAACCATACAAAAACACGTATCGCCACCTTCCCAGGGCAAAGTTATTAGAGCAATAGCAGGCAAGTCAGAATACTTATTTCAGCTGCAATTTTTCTTTTTGGAGAGTGCTAACACCAAAAGTTGCCCAAAAAGGGCAGTCCTAAATACCTATCTAGTTCAATTTTCTATGTTGCTGAATTAGAATTTACATATATAATGGGGAATCAACACAGGTAAGGGAAAAAAAAAAAAAAAGGAAAAAACCCCCTGCACTAAGAATGTTAATGGAGGAGTTGCAGTTAAACTCCAAAAGAAAAAATATACAAGCAAAAGATTTGCAAGGAGATGCCAAAAGTTGCAGGAATTGAGACAGGAGGCATCGTGCTCCTATCCCTTTTTCTCAACGTTTGGGAACATCCAGTACAAAATCTTTGCCCCCAGTGCAATTTCATTCCTGGTGTAAAAACCTGTGCTTTAAAAGCCTGATACATTTCAGTTAAATCCCCATGATTTGTGTCTTGACATGGGGCAAGTGGTCAACACATGAGTAACAGCCCATGCAAATCTCTTCTTAAATAGACTGAGGAATTAATGTGTAATGCAGGGGAAAGGACTAATTATCTTCCATAAATAATGAGATTGGTTTGGGAGCCAGCTTTCAGAAAGTTTAAGATAGAGGAGGCAACTACACTCTACTTTTGGGATGGGTGGTGGACGCTGTTCAGAACGTTTCTGAAATAAAAAAGCAAAGTCTGCACTCAAATGGAGAATAACTGCATGTCTGTGATGCACAGATTAAAAATATTTGCCTTATGACTTAGAAAAAATCTGTATGAATTCCACTTCTCATTTTTAAATAACAGAGAGAATAGGAAACTTGCTGGTAAAATCACAATTTAAAAAATTAAGCCCCACACATATGAAGATCCAATATCCATTTGTACGCAGTACTTGACTCTTTTTTTAGTTTCTTCCTTATTGCAGGAAAAGAAGAACAATTACACCTGATATGATCCTGACTAGGTGAAGAAGTGAGGGTGGCATGAGTAAACTAGAAGGTGATTTGATGAAAGACACACTTTGAGCATCCTAAAACACTAAAAGAATTCTGTGGCAATTTCCCTCTCTGTACCTGGCTCAAAGACAGCAGATAACCCTTAAATATTCACTCAGACACCACCATCCTTTGCACACAAGCCCCAAGACACAAATTCTGGCTCTGTGAGCCCTGCTCTGTTACCAAGAACCATCATCCTCCCCATCCTCTCCTGCAAAGGGTTTTTATGCCGTAGGAGGGTGTAGGGGGGCCTCACTGCGAGGGTGAGGCTGTCTGATCCCCACACCACAAGTGAGGCAAGAAAGCATCTGCTTAGGACAGCCACGAAAAGAAGCTGCTGTCACCCACCCTACCACAGAAACGTCCTTGGGAGGCAGCAACCAGCTTGCCCTCTGATCATCATCTTTCCCTCACTCCCCACAAGACTGCAGATGCTGCTCCATGTGGATAGTGGCATCAAACAGGCACTGAGGGGCTGAGACTGCTGTCAAAATCTTCTGCTACAGGACATTTCTGTATAAAGTTAAAAAACAAAGGCTGGGAGACAAAGCTTGGTAAAAACAGGGGGTGAGGCAAATGGCTCTGCCTGACATCGTCCACTCCCGTGTTTCACCTGAAGCAGCTGGATTGCTCAAGAGAACTGCACTGCATTGACAGAGTTTAAACCAACACTGAGGATATGGACAAGTTTTATACTAACAGCACCGTGGCAAATTTCCTCAGCTGGAGACAGCTAACACAGGGTTTGTTGGGTTTCTGCGCCTGCAGAGAAAGACATGCAGGCGATGGAGTTGCTGCTCATGGCCAGAAAGGATCTCCTGGTAGCCACAGATGTGCTCACTTCTAAGACTTTGCTTACAGAAGAAAGGTGGACGGTTTGTGGGGTTTTTGGTGGGGTGTTTTGTTTGTTTGTTTCTTTGGGGGTGGTGTGGGGGTTTTTTTGGTTGTTTTTTTGTTGTTGTTTTTGTTTGTGTGTTTGTGTTTGTTTTTTGGGGTCTTTTTTCTTCCCAGTGGCATTGAATGCTTGCATAAACTCCTGATTAAAAAATCCAAGATTCATTTGGGCCACATGAAACGCACCTTACCCATTCTGTGAGGATTTCAGGCTATATTTCACTCCCTCAATAGCATCAGTCTGAAATGTTAAAACTTGTAGAACACAGCATAATAAAGCAGCTTGAACCTGAGAGCTCTGCCAAGCATAACATCAGATCTTTCGGAGAGGGAGGTTAGATAAAGCACCAGATACACAGCAAATTCTGGATTGAAATAAAACACCAAACATTTCTTCTTGGCTGGCAACAGGTGAATTCACAGAACGAGTTTCCTTATTCACAGAAGTTTCTTTTATAGCAGATTCAAGGGTTTCCCTGCTTCCCAGGAAAATTCCGTCTTGCAAGATGTTTAAAATGTTATCAGCTTGGAAAAAAAAAAATAACAGTGCTTTAAACTGATGGGAAAGGAGCCCATTGGCTCTAAAGTTACCATCCCCGGGTCGGGCACTCGGTGCTGTTTGGGGCCTTTGTTCAGGCTCAATCAGCCGTCGAAAATCAGCGCTCCCGTCCCTGCCCGCGCTGGGCGGGATGACCAGGAGGGATTCCCGCAGCCAGGACTGGGCGCTAATTACCTGTTCAACCCCCTTGTAAATACCTGTGAGAGGAGACAGAGCTCAGCCCCCTCCTGGGAGGGAACTGGGGCAACAAAACCTGCCCGGGACTCCCCCTGTGCCCCCCATGGCAAAGACATCACCTCAAATAACATCTACATCTCCCTCCCTCCCTTCCTTCCTTCCTTCCTTCCTTCCTTCCTTCCTTCCTTCCTTCCTTCCTTCCTTCCTTCCTTCCTTCCTTCCTTCCTTCCTTCCTTCCTTCCTTCCTTCCTTCCTCCACCACTTAACACGAAAAAGTGTTTTTACAGACGCTGAAGGTGAGGGAACCACCAGCAAATCCCTGTCCATATTAGTACCTTTGCAAAGCATAAAAGCCTACAGCTTGTTTTTACGGAGAGCTCGCACTCACTGTGGTTGTTAAAATCCCGAAGTCCTAAGCTTCACCTGCCTGAATAGGATGGGGAAGGTGAGTGGGGCTCCCTGGGCCTGCAGAGTCACTGAAAGGGAAATTTATCTTCCAAACAAATATCCGAGAAATAAATGTGGTGCTCCAGAGACCTTTATTCCTCTGTCTCTCACTCTCAAAAAAAAAAAAAAAAAAAAAAAAAAAAAAAGAACCCACAGAGATCATTTGAAGAAAAAAGAAGATAAACGAGAGAAGTTTTCTGATAAGCACTGGCAGTTTTTCCTGTCGCAGCAGGGAACGCCATGGGGGAGCGAGAGCCTGTGCCCGTCGGTGACAAATACACAGGGCGGCTTGGCCGGGCTGCGCTCCTCACCCCGACATCAAAATAAGCCTTTCACGGGCTGTTTCCGGGGAAAAGGGTTTCTTTTTCCATGCGAACAGGGACGGCGGGAGGCGCAGCCCCCCCGGCCGGAGCGCAGGTGGGTTCGGTCTGTACGCGGCACTGCGGGACCGGGGACCGCTGCCGGCAGCGACGAGGGGGAAAGGAAGGAGAAGGGGAGGCGGGGAGGGCAGCTTAAAATTTTGCAAGAGCAAACAATCCTCCCGCGGGCAGCGGTAAATAAAATAACAGCGGCGGGGTGATTTGCAACCATGTAACGGGCTTTTGTCTGGGCCCATTTCTCGCCGCCGGGAGGGTTTCTGTGTTCCCGCTCCGCAGGGTCCCGATGTTCCCCCTCCGGCTACAAAGGCCGGGGGCTGCAGCCCCTCCCCGGCGCTCCCCCCGCTCTGCCCGCGCTGCGCCCCCCCTCCTCCCGCAGCCTGGGGGGCTCCTGAAGCGCTGCTGTAGGATTTGCCACCTTTAAAAACAGCTTTTACTCATCTTTTTTAACTCTCTCTCTCTCTCTCTTCTCTCTCTCTCTAGTTTACATGAAGCCCGTCGGGCATTTTGTTCCCTGTTGGAAAGTTAGAAGTGTTTATAAGTCTAATTAGAGGCATTTATAAGAGTGATTAGTGTGAAGCATCAGCTGCTGGAGGCGTTCTGTGTGTGTGTGTGTGTGTGTGTTCACACATGGACGCAACACTACAGTTTACAATTTGTTTCTGCCCCTGAAAGCTGTGAAATGCCCTTAATTCCCCCGGCACAGATGGCAACAGTGGGCACTGGCTGGCTCTGTCCAGCGGCTCCGCACCACGCAGGATCATATCTCTGGGGTGGGGTTGTGACCCCCTATCTTTTCCTTTGACGTAGGAGCAAGTGCCTAAGAAAAAAAAAAAAAAAAAAAAAAAAAAAAAAAAAAAAGTACAAAATTGAAAAAAAAAAAACCAAAAAAAACACACCAAAAACAAACAAACAAACAAAAAAACCCAACAACAACAACAAAAAACCAAAAAATACCAAAAAAAACCACCACACATGTATGTGTTGAAAGCTGCTGTTAGACCCGTAGGACAGAGACCAGCATGGCCCCACTCCTGCCTGCCCACGGACTGCCTTGCAATCCGTCACCTCACAAGTGTAACGTTGTCTTTCCTTCCTTTTCCTTTGCTGCGGGGTATTAACTCTGCCTCCTCACCCTCGCTGGACCTGGGTTGGCAGCACAGATGCAGATGTCTCTTGGGGGAGAGGCTCCTACAAAATCTACTTTGAGGAGTAAAACCATCTGGAATTGAGCCCAAACACCGGCGGGGGCTGTGGGGCTGGAGGAGCGGCTGCCCCAGCCCGAGGGGAGCTGGAGATCAGCCAGGCCACCGAACATCCCAGTGCTGAGCCCTGGTCCCCGAGTGTGTCCCTGCCTGGGGACACCGGGATTCTCCTCCGCGTCCCGGGCACCGGGGATGGCACGGCCGGGGGTGGCTGCTGGAGGCAGTGTGGCACAGCGTGCTTCCAAAACATCCATCCCTCAAACCTCGGTGCTTCCAGCCTAGAGCCACTGCCCTGAGCCTGGGGCAGCCCCCCAGGTTGCTCTGGATCCAGTGAGCACCCCCCAAACACCTCGGCCCGCTGAGAGCACCCCAGGAAGCACAGCCCGACCGCCAGCCCCGGTGCAGGGCTGCCACAAACCAAACCGTCTGACAAGATTTGGAGCCGGGAATGAGCCCTGAGGTCCTGCTCACAGGCACAGACCTGAGCAATGCCCATCTCCTAAGACTCCTGGGACAAGTGTCGGTGTCCCTGTGTCGCCCTGGCCCAGTGACACCCCTCAGGTGCTGTGCCAGGGCTGCTGCCTGCAGAAAAACCTCTAGTCTGGAGTTAGAGTTGGTTAAATCATCCTGAGGTAAATCCTACGAGTTCAGGCCCTCCTTGACCAGGGATTTCTTTTCTCTAGTCATCATATAAACAGAACTAAAAGGTCAGTGCTGCCCCCACATGCTTACAAAAGCTTTTGGCTGGAATGGCTTGAGAACGATAGGGAGATATGGAGGGAGCTCTTTAATAATATATTTGTTTTGCATACCTGGGGTCTGTTTCCGAGTCATAAAACAAACAAACAATTACAAAACCTTCCTTGATTTCTGCTTTCAAAAACTTACATGAAAAATATCTTCAGATTTATCCACATCGATTTCAGAGCTACGTTTAGAGAATTTTCTGCAAAAATAGTCTGTAGTACAGTTCCACTGACACATAGGGATGGTTTAGCCTGACTTTTTAATATTTCTTTTGGGGGAGACATTAATAAGCCTGTGGTCCCCATAATCACCCACAAAACAATCTTTTTTTTTTTTTTTTTCACTTAGTCTCCCTGTGTCTAGTCCATGCAGCCCTTATAATTCATGTGGTGATTTTCCCGAGGGCAGACAGAAATTGCTCTTTCATTTTTCCTGTGTCCATGTCTGTACAGCTACAGAAAGTCCCATACAAACTGAAGGTGAAGCACAAAAGAGAGGAGTTACAATGAACTCACTTTACTCCAAGTAGTAGCAAGTGACCATGTGAAGGGATGTACAAAAAAAACCAAGCTATTTTTCTGTCTCTGGTCTTTTCAGTAAGAGGGAGGTTAAGGTATCCCTCCTGGCAGGGGGTGAGACTCAAATGTCACGCTGAAGAATGACGTTGTGTGTGTCCCTTTAAAAACTTTGAATAGAAACTAGTTTAAATTTGAATCTAAAAAGATAAAGTGAGCTGGGTTCAACCTGGAACTGGCTAAAATGTTTCATGCTGCATGCGCATGAGGAAAAAAAAAAAAAAAAAAAAAAAAAAAAAAAAGTCTAAACCTTGCTTTTGAAAATTTTCAGTGGCAAAACATTAAAACTCCACTTTATTTTATGACAACAGGCAGTTTCTTTCACTTCAGAGTTACACCAAGAACCAGACCCTGCAACGGGGTGGAGATTCAGCTTGGAAATCCCCTGGATTTCTGGCTCAATTTGTCCTTGCGCACAAAACCCAGGCACCAGAGCCAATAAATTTGTTTCAAACAAGCGGTGTGTAGCCGAGCCCACCCCAGGCGTGTGGGCAGGAAGGATCAGGCAGGATGTGGGCTGCGGCAGAGCAGCGCTGCCCACCCGATCTCCATGGCAATGAGGGTCTCACCAGCTGGGTCAGCCCCAGCAGCCCTGGAGGGTGTCCCGGGGTGTCCATGGGCTGCAGCAGGTGGCAGCCCCAGCCAGGTCCCTGCTGAGCTGGCAGAAAGCCATTCCCTTGTTCTGGGGGACAGAGGGAACGACAGCAAGGTGCTGGGAGGGACGAGGGGACGGGGAGCTGCAGGTCCAATTCTGTGCAGACGTTTTCCTGCGGTCCACAAAGGAAACATTGCCACAATAAATTTCATGCAGTCTTCATTTTGGTCTATGGCAGAGACTCATTTGAACCCATCTGCTAAACAAATCTCTCTTCTTGCCCAGGCTTCTTTCAGTTTTAACTGTCCTGGATATGAAATCTCCCAGCTGCAATAAAGGTACTTCAGGGCTTCAGCAGGAAAAACAAAAATAAAATAAAATAAAATAAAACCAAATCACTGAATTCAGAGGGTACTGAGAGCAGAGGTGGGGTTATAGAACAGATTGACTTGGATGGAGTAACAATAAAACTTATGATCCTGCTTTCCTAATTAGCCTGGCTACATGGGTACCAAAACCAGAGCTGGAAATATACTAATGTCATGAAACCACACAAAAAAATAATACAAAAGTATTTTAATGTTGGCTGATTAGAAATTCCATTTTCAGAAACTTAACAAATACAAATGGCATTACTCTGTAAACTTCTTCCTTCAGAACCTTTGAAACCTCAATGCAGATGTTTAAATACATTTTCGCACAGAAAACAGTGTAGAAAAAGAACAAATAATTACAAAACATTTGAGAAAAGTCCTGAAATTCATTTCAAAAGGACATGACTTTAGCATAAGAATACATTTGGAGGAAGAGCATTTTTTGTTTGTTTAGCAATGCTCAAACTTTTCCAGCAGGAAAGCTGGGTGAGCATGCTCTATACCATCCCTCGTTATTTTCAGGTAATAGACATGAAGTTACTTTGCCTTTGTTATAAACAACCAGTGGTAGTGCTGAGAAAGGTATATTAAATGCCAGAAGGAAAATGAGCAAGAAGTGGTAAGATGGAGCCTGATCCTGCTAACCCCTGCTCCTCCAAGCAATCATCCTTCTTTTCTACTTACTGTACAGTCTAAGAACTCCAGGATTAAGTCAAATCTTAGAACCATAATTCCGTTTATTTGTAGAGGCACACATGCCTTTTGCTTAACATAAAGGTTTTTATTTAAAAGGAGGTTGTCAATTTGAAAGCGTTTCAAATTCACGTTTCGGACAAACTCTGTGCGGTTTCACACCGGGTCCGAGGGGATGGGCAGGATCAGTTCCAGCAGGCAGAGCTGCCCTCCCCTGCCCCAGGCAGCCCCGGCTGGATGCTCAGCACGGATGTGGGACATGGATGAACTCCTGCAGGGACCCCTCGGGTGTTCCCGCAGGAGCTCCGGCTCCAGCGGCGCCTCCCGCGGCCGTTCCGCACCCCGAGACCCCGAGCGGCCCCCACGCAGCCCCTTCACCCCCAAAATCGCTGCTGCTCCAAGTCAGCAGCGGGGAAAGAGCTCCTGGAATTCCGATATCGCATCCCAGTCATGAGGCTGGGGCGGTGCTGGCAGAGCACTGTGCCGGGAGCAGCTCTGGGAGGGAACAGGAGGCCCCGCACAGAAACAGAGGGACGGGAGCTGAGTGTCGTTGTCACCCGTGTCTGAAACTGCTCCGGAGAGCCAGTGAGCCAGCAGTGGTACAGGGACACGCAGGGCTGTGCGCGCACATGCTCACAGTTCCCTGTTTCATTTTATAGCTTTTTGTCCTCTTGGATTATCTCCTGTAAATAAAGGAGACAGAACAGAATGTGATTTAACGTTCACACCATATTTCAAACAGTATTACACAAGTTTCCAGAAAAAAAACCCAACCAAACAAACAAAAAAAACCTCCCCAAACCCCCAAAATGTTGTAGCAACCTGCAACCCTTTCCTCACATATCTTAACAAACAGCAAATTCTGGTTTGTTGCCTGCAAGCCTCAGGTCTGAGTTTTGTTACATTTTTAATGCCTGCACCAGAAGTTTACCAGAAACAGTCAAATCATCCTTTTGGAGGCGTTCTTAATTAAGTAGTGTCATATGTACTCCCTGCAAAGGACTGAAAATACTCAGCTGTGGTTAGGTGTTTTTTTTTTTTTGTTTACATATTTCATCCAGCCTAGGAGTGCTGCAAAATAAGTCAGCAGTTGTCATCCCTTTTTTTCAAATAATACTTTCTAAGAGGAGAGATTTTATTATAGCTTGGATTCAGCTAATGGATGAATATCATTGATTCATACAGCCTATTTCAAAGATCAGGCTAAGCCATTAAATAACAAAAAATAAGTAATTTTTACCCCCAAACCATCAGACTTTCTCTCTTAAAAGAGCAGTAGGGCATATTTTTTTCTCAGTTCAATATGAATCCACTCTTTACCCCCAATTTCAATTGGCTAGGTATGAAAAACTGAGGACTTAGGTTTTTTCAATGTCTCAACTGTAAGAAGAGAGTCTTGTTACTCATGTTTACCTCTGCAAACAGCAGCTGGAATATAGCCCCTCCAGGCAGAACGCTGTGAACATGTTAAAGTACTAAATGATTCCTAGGAAATTCATAAAGTGTCCTTTTCTAATGATTCAAGGCATTTTTGTGGAGGCAGATTATTTACTATTTTTAGCTTTTCCCAGTATCTAGCTTGTCTAATTGCTCCTTGTGCGAGTGCTCTGGCCCGGGGCTATTTTTCAGCTCTAATTGCAAAAGAAAGGATTACATGGCTTTGCTTTTGCTGGAGATGGGGCTCAAACCCTCCAGGAAAAAAAAAAAAAAAAAAAAAAATAAACCAAAAAAACCCAAAACCCCACAAACCCTCCACCCCCCGATTTCATAGCTACCCGGAGCATTCACTCAATTTGCTGGTCTCATCTATAACTTCAAACCCGCTGACAGCAGGACCGCAGGTAGGTACCTGCTGTGTGCTGCCAGCTGTCAGGGAGCAGGGCAGTCTGACCAGCGCTGGAGTTTTCCAGTTGATGGTTCTCTCTTCTGCTTACACAGTGCAGCAATTACCAGAGGTGTTACCTTTGCAATTTTCTTTGAAAAGTCATGGAGAGATTCCTGTAAAATGCTCCTTGTTGCAATTCTAGTTGAAAATCCTGGAAACAGCATAGAGAAGCCAGGCTCTATGCTGGGAATGGGCAGTGAGCAGCCAATTTGGGTAATAAAGCTATCAACTTACCTACCTACCTAAGTCTGGGGAAGGAAAACCAAAATGTCAAGTTATTTTGACTTTGTTCAAAATGCCAAAATGCCACAATCCGAAGTACCTAAGCGGTACTAACTGAACTTTCAGAAGATTAAAAAAACCCAACCCAGGCTTAGTTAACACTGTTGTGTGGATGCTCTTCAGGGTGTTTTCATCTCAGCCCATTGGGTAACTTTATCAAGCAGCAGTCTGGCAGAAGCTCCTCTCATTTCAGAGCTTAAAACTCACAGCACAGCTCCTCCCGGAGAGGAGGGAGATGGATCTCCTCCAGGAGAGTGGAAGATCTCAAATCTGCAATTTTGCCTTGTCTGCATAAAGAGTTCTTGCATTTTGGCCCAAGCCTGAATTTGCCATTAAAGTAGCCCTTGTCTATACAAATGTAAGGAGACAGTCCAAGCACCATCACAGCCTGGTACATCCCTGGAAAAAGCAGTCACTGTCATCTCCTGCGAGGGTACAGCACTCCTCCAGAGCAGCAGCTATCTGAAAATAATTTCATTTTCCTGCGATAATACAAACATCAGCACAAAGACCTCGTCTATGAGAGCAGTTGTGCAAAACTCAATAATTTCACATCCTGGTCTGAAATGTTCCACAGGCAGTTGGAAGGTCCGAGGCTGAGATCCAAAATCACCAGTGTATTCACAGCTATGCAAATATTAGGAACTACGGATGTCTCAACGCATGCAACATCTTGCATTATATTTAGCAGACTCCATTTAAGTTCACCTGTCTACCAGCTATAAAGATTTACCAGAACTTGTGAAGAAAGCTAGAACAGATTAAACCAAATAATTTTTCAGCTGTTTCTTGTTTGAGATCCATTTGGGGTTTTCGCCTCTTGGGAGACAGAGGTTCCTAAATGTTCCAGCGGGCTCTGAGTCAGTAGCACATCTGAGGCACCCTGTCCTCGTGCACGCCCAGATAGCCCTGGGTTTGCTCCCTGTCTCCTGCTTGCTCTGCAGCCCATGTGATGCTTTGTTTACTCACTGCACAAGCAGATCCATGCACCAGCCATTGCCAGCAGAATGATTGGGAGCCCACGGAGTCTGCAAACACCGGGCACTGATGTGTCCCCCCCCTCCCCGCCCAGCTCTCCTCTGTGTTTTGGGTTCAAAGTGAAACTATCCCAGACTCAGGGACCTCGAGAGAGCAGGACTTGGGAAACGCCAGGAGAGACACCGAGGGCACGAGCGTGTTATCAGAAAGAATTTCAGCGCTCCCAGCAGCCCAGCAGCAAATTAGAAAGTTTTGGCTCCCAAGAATGAGTTGTGTTGTTTGTTCCTGCACACTGCAGCTGCTCGTCCCTCTCCCTCCCCACCCCCCTCCTTTGGGTGGTTTATTACACACAAGCTACTAATGAATGGGAGCCGCTGTTTTACAGTACACCACACTTACAGGACTTATCTCTAGGCCTACCACAGATTTGACTGATCAACAGCAGGGCACCACCATCATAATTCTTCCTAGAAACAGGAGGATAAAAAGGGGTTTGTTGGAGGTTGGCTGTGTCTGCAGAGAATCCTGCCTGCAGGGCCTGCTGATGCCATCACTCGCTGCTATGGTCTTTGGCCTAATAAGGTACAGAAACAAAGATTGTTCACTTGTTCAAGAATACTAAAGTACCCAAGTGACGGAAAGTGGAGGCAGCAGGGCACACATCCAAGTGGGATTAAGGCCACAAGTGCAACGTTACAGGGCTGACTGGGTGGCAGGGGGAATATCTGCCTCTGAAGGAAAAAAAAAATTCCAGTTCAAACATAATTTATAACCTGTCACTCACAGTCAGAGGTGGCTGTCATTAAGAGTTAAATGTTGCATTGTGTTCAACTTATTCTGATAAGAATTCTCTAAGCTGCTTATATGTTATCATAACTGGTGAATAAGTGGAGCCTGGGCAGGGGAGGGGGGAGAGGCTCTCTGGGGCACGATGGCACCCAGACTGGGAAGCAGAAACTCTGCCGCAGAGCTGAGCTGCTGGGTCCTCAGTGTGATCTACCCTCAGCCTGGCTACACATTCCCACATTCCAAGGACTCCACAGTGAGTCTCAGACCCTACCAAGCCCTTGGGACTTGTCAGGGTCCAGGCTCTGCTTGGACAGATCCACCTTCTTTGCTTTTATGCACTTGTCCAGTTAGGGAGCCAGGCAGTAACACCAAGGGGATCTAAAAGGGTGCATTCAGCCTCTGTTCAGCTGGTCTACACAGCAAGGCTCTATGAAGGTTTAAGAGCTAGAGCTGAAGGAGAAAAAAATGTTGTAGCCAAGTAAAAAGCCCTGAAGTTAATACTGCTCACTGGGAACGGAACAGGGAACCCAACAGAAGAGCAGCGAAGCAGCTTCTTTAGGGGCAATATTAAATTCCTCTGACTGACTTGGCAGTTTGGGAGCAGCAGGATTGTTTTCTCTAGCTTAGGGAAACCCAGCAACAGACCCCACTGAAGTTCAGGCAGCTAGATCAGGCCCAATCCCACTAAACTTTCTAGGCTTATCAGGGAAATTTTCCCTACAGTTTTTTCCCTACTTCATTTTGGGTGCAGAGGGAAAAACCTGTGTGGAATAAGAATTAGAATAGTAGGAGCCCATCCATTTTCACAGAATTAGCATCATGGGAGCCTGTTCATTTGCACAGCTCACTAAGTGCAAATAGCCACTGTAACTCCCAGGTAGAAGCATTTCTCTGGTGCAGCTCATTCAGAAAGCAGCAGTTTGTTTACTCCCTGGCTTGGGCTACCTGGATCACATTTCACCTGCTGGGGTTGCTGGTAATGTGGGAGGTTGATTTTTCACTGGCACTGTTGCTTTTATAAAGCCTTTAATGTCATAGGCTCTGGCTGCATCCAAGATCTCGCCCATCAAGCCAAGGCTTAAGGGACTTTGGGCTGAGACATCCCAGCCCTCTATCCCCCTGTCACTCAAGTCAACAACCACAACTTTGCTGCGGTAGGTGTGGGACAAATATTTCAGTCCCTGACCTGTGCCCTGTCTGACTAAAGACCCAGAGACTCTGATTTGTCTCTACTGCAAAAACACCACAGCAAATACCCATTTTTCTGAGTGCCAAGCTGAATACGAGTATCTGACCTCAGTGTTGTCTTCAGCTGTGTTGGAAAGCCAGAAGGTCAACCACAGTGAGCTCCTGGTATCCTGCAGGACACTGCAGGTGCAGAGGAGCACATGGTGTGTGTGCAGGTACGACAGTGCTGCAGTGCATTCACCTTTCTGGCCTCTACAGCTCCGAGGGGCCGATAACCACAGCCCTCTGTCCCTGCAGAGAGCAGGCAGCTCCCTGTAACCACCTGTCCCCAAGGGGAAACAGAACAAACTGCATCCACCCGTTCCTCCCCACCAACCACGGCAGCATCTGGAGCGCACTCGCGCACGGGAGGTGAACCCACGGAAATGTCTCTGTGGGTGGGTGTCCCCACGGGGAATGAGCTTGTCTTCTGTGCAGCTTTAAGGGTGTGCAAGTCCAAATCCCTCTGTCTGGATGCGAGTTGTGGTAAACGCTCCGTGGGACTTGTCAAAAGAAAAGTTAAAATAGATGTAACTGATGCGTGAGGGCGTGTTTTACCCACTCTAAATTCTGTTGGATGAGTGAGTAGAGGCAGGTAGTAGATTAACTATGCAGCTCAGAGACCATTAAGGCTTGCAGAGGAACAATTAGTCCAGAATTTGCATTTTATGAAATTGAACCTTTTATAAAACTTACAGCACAGCTAATGACAGAGGTTTCTTCAAATAAGTATTTCCCTCTGATCTTTGTCGCATGGGATTTGTAGCATCTTGCCAGGATATGAGAACCTAAAAATGTAAAAGGCAATTTTTCAGCAAAAATTAAACCCACTGGTTTATCTTTACCATCTGTGTGAAGTGTAAACAGAGAGAATAAATAAATAAATAAATACTGAAAAATACATTTGTTTTAAATAAATGTGAACAAAGGGTTTGACACATTTGCAGTATGTAATGCTGATTTTAAAACATGGTTTCAACCACCTGACACATTCAATTAAACACAGAAAACTCTCCAGGTTGTATTTGCATTCTGGAAGAGCAGCTACAAAAGAAAGCGTAAATGCAGCAAATCATTCTGAAAATAAACTGATTTGCACATGAGTTCCCCCTGAAAGGCTGAAGCACCACTGACTTTGTAGTACTACTTGAAAAAGCTGCAAGTATCTTATTTTTCCCCATAAAACAGATCCACTCTGGGAAGGGCAGACTGACAGTTTGATCTACCTTCCAAGAGACCATGAGAGAAAAAAGTTGCTTCTAGGAGCACAAATTTTCAGTAAAGCCTGTTTTTTCTCCAATATTCAGGGAAATTCCTAATGCAGTTCTTAGTCTCTAATTAAAAAAACCCAAACAAATAAACAAACAAAAAACCTGCAGCCATAAGTGATGGAAGAAAACCAAATCCCTTTTCCAAGCAGTGACACACTGCCACTTTAACAGTTTCCCACTGTACTTGGGGTTAGTTGCCAGAGAAGCCTTGTTCAGCCTATTTGGGGGCCCCACGAAATGCTGCGAGCGTTACTGAAATGAGCACTTGTCTTTTGTTGAGCTGCATGCTAGCACCATACAGTGCTGAGCTGATAAATCCACTTTTTCTAACACAAGCATTTTTCAAACAAAACTACCATGAGACTGATGAGTAATGCCAGCTTGCCAAAAAAAAAAAAAAAAAAAAAAAAGGCACACACCCCTCCCAGGCGCTGCTGACACTGACAGCTGTTAAATTCACATATTCACAAGATGAGATGGGTTACATAACTGGAAATTACAAGAGCGGCTCACCAGCGAGAGGAACTGCAAAGCAAGGCATCACTGGGGCTGGGGAAGGAATAGATCACACATTTCCACGTGCACTGTCCCGCTGATGGCCGGGATAAAGCTGTGCCTTGAGCGCACAAAGGCTGCCAGGCACTCCTCACCCTGCATCATCAGGCTGCTCGTAGTTTGTTCTGCTTTAGGATTTTTTTTATTTTTTTTTCCCCCAGCAAAGTGAGGATGCATGTGGAAAAAGGATGTATCAGTGCAGTTATGTATGTTGGGTGGTTTAAAAGCCCAAATGTCACGTTTTGCAAGGCATGATGCAAAAGCAGAGGCTCCAAAAGGCAAATCTTGAGCAGCTGAGAGGGCAGCAGAGAAGGTGAAGTGCTGGGCAGAGTCAAGTTTGACACAACCTAGGTAGCTTTTAATTTGCATCAGATGTTTCAGACATATAAGCACTTTACAAAGATGCTGTTTTTGTCATTCTCGTTGAATGGCCATAGAGTTGAGCTCTGGAGAAGCTCTGTAATGGCAGTGACACAATGTCACCCCACCACCACATCACCTGCCTTTATTTCAGTATCTATCTCTAAATTGGTTTGAAAACTTTGACAAAAGCACGCGGTTCTGGGAGGGTCATGGAGCAGATGATGGAGGAAAGGAATCATTAAGGGTTCCTGTGGAGCTGGTGGAACAGCTCAGGAGAAGGAGCAGTGGGGGAAGATGGCAATGTCTGCACAAGCTGCCAGGCCCTCACTTGTTGCTGAGATTGCCAGAAATGAGGTTCTGAAGGGGGCTAATCTGGACATAAATCAAAGCAGAAAACAATGGATATCTTCATGAATATCCATAATAAAAAAAAAAAAAAAAATCCAGTAATTAAACCACCATTAATATCAAGCTTAATTTTATACATTCAAAATTATCTATGCTTCAATTTTTTTCTGCTCATGGCTGAATTCATTCTTCTTATGTAGTAAGAGGGGGGTTGCTATTATAAAAAATACACCTAAAAGCTTTTTTGATAAGGAAGTTTATCAAACAAGAAATGAAGATGAAATGAAAATTAAATGCCTAAAATTCCATGTACTTTATCATGTTACCTGCAATAAACCAGGCTAATGCAAAGCCAAGATGCACAGACAAATCAGGAGAAAATAAACCACAGAAATGAATGCCTCGAGAGTCACCTAAGCTGGTGTGTAGGTAGTCTGCTGCGTAGGAGAGCAGTGAAAGCATAAACAGAATACTAGATGTGCATTAAGCCACAAACAGAAATAGCTGTGAACAATGGCAAAGTCTGGTTGCTCTTGGAACCTTAATGTAAGGAAACATCCTTATAAAAGATGAGACAATAGCGAGTCTATAAATGACAGCCCCGTGGGCAGGGAGGGATTAAGAACTTCCTATAGTTCCTAGAGTATCAACCTATATTGTAACCCTTCCACAAAGGCTGCCATAAGTGCTTTCTCTGAATTAGTCTGCCCAGAATAGGAAAAAGCATCGGGATTAGTTTGACTTTTCCTCTGGACACCAGCCACACACTCTCAAGGCGGAGAGGAAGAAGTAAAAGCAGACGGAAGCGCAGCACTTGTTTAGGACCTTTTGCCAGCACACCTGTAATTCCCAGGACTCTTTTGCCCTCCCTCCTTCCTCCAGAACCCAGAGACCTTTGCCAGCCCTGATCCAGGCCATGGCAAAGTGCTGCTCTCTAAAGCTGAGCTCCTCTGTCTCTGCGGGGCACTGGGAACGCGGGCTTTGGACACAAGTAAACATGAACTAGGCTGAGCCTTCGGGGTCCATTTCACACTTTTATTTTCTTTGTTCTATTTTGAAGTGGATTTTTTTTCGTTGTTTTGTTTGCTTGCATGAGTAATAAAATACATTCATTTAACTGGGCACGTGTTTCATCTGAAAACATTAACAAAATACCTCCCAACCCCTCATGGCCCATGACCTGAGTCATATTCCTGTACACCAAACATCCCCTGAGCTTTCAGGTAGAAGATTACCCTCAGACCTCAGGTTTTCTGGCAGACTGCCACATATTCTTCTAATAAAAAACATTAATTGAAGACTATGAACGTCACTATTTAATACAGTTCCATAGACCAGCCACTGCAAACTTCCAGAGGCCTCATGAGTTATCAGTGGCCCAGAGGTTGGGAACCACCACAGACTTTGGTGATTCTGCTGGTTTATCTCTAACACAGCCCTAAACCCATTCACGCACATCCCTCTGTGAAACTCAAAGAGCCGCCAGCTCTGAGAGTTTTCCAAGAAGCTGAGAGAGCACTTCACTGCACTGATGGGGAGGAAGAAGGAGAATTGTCCCACTGCAGCTGCCGCTGACATAGGCACCTCTAGGCACTCCACATGCTTGGATGTGGGCGAACTGAACCACGTGAAGAGGTACAAAATGTGCCAGACCAGGACCCGCTCCCAGTGACATTTGTAGATTCGCAGCTGATTATAAATCCAATAGGATCTACAGAAGTCAATGCTAAAGGATTTGCAGCAAGGAGAATTTGAGATCTCCTTGTTGTTGCCTCTGCCAACAATTCCTCATTCCAAGCTGGAGGTTTCAGTGCAAATTTGGGGCAATTCTGGTCCAAAAGTTCCAGTGGAATAGTTCTATCTGTTTTCAGAAGTGATCCCCTGTTTGCCAGGTAGAACTTGGTCCCTGAGTGATGACAATACAATGCAGATAAAAGTAGGGGTTTTTTTTAAATGTTAAAAATTACACAGATGCTTTTGAAAATATTGAAGATTCATCATCCAGCTATTTACAGTCCTAATTTTTTTTTCTGAAAAACCAGCAAATATTCTGATTCTCACCGAGAGCTCTAAGACTCATCCTCCCAAACACAGAAGCCACTGCCCTGAATCACATGCTTCCTAAGGGGGATAAAGCCTTTTCAGCAGAGGTCTATTAAAAATAACCACCAAAACCAAACTATTATCAGTATTCTGGGTAGAATTAAATAGTGTCACCATAGATATCTGAATGTGCAGGTTTGGCCTTAAATTATTTTATGGCAAAATTCAGCCCCATTTCTCACTCCTGGTCTTCAAAACTGCTCCCACTGGAGCAGATTATGATGACCCTATAGGAGGCAGGACTTTGGCCACAGATTTATCCAAGGATTTTTGGGGGGGACTTTCTGCAGAGTAAGGTGTTACTGCAAATAAAAGTTAAATATTCTTGCTGTTGGAACCTGTGGGACTTCTCAGCAGCACGATGGTGTTTAGCAAAGCTCAGGTGCCCTTCCTGAACTGTATTTTATGGCCCTGACTCTGGTGCAGCTCCTCCAGCCTCCGGGGAACCGATCAGCTTGGAAGGGGCTGGGAAGAAAAACGTCAGAGCCAGGCCCCGCCAAGCAAAAGAAGTGTTTGGGCAAGGTTCTCACCACACGATTTTTCTAAGACTGGGAACAAATATTAAAGCAATTTTCTTCCTTCAGAGCACTTTTGAAGTCACTTAAAGTCTGATAGCACCTTCCGGCTCGGGAACTGGATTTTGCTCCTCGGTGTGGTTGCACTCACTCATCTGACAGCTATCAATTACTGGTGTGGGCAGCGCATGAGATTTTGCAGCAGTGGGAATAAAACACGAGAGCAAATCCACTTGCTCCGAAGGGCAAGTTTCTACAGTCAATAACAAAATCAGAACTCTGCAATAGCCCTTCCCTCCCCCTCAGAGTTTGTTGCTTAAAATCTTAAAGGAAAGAAATTTCATGTTGTCTATGAATATGATCTTAGCATGATCCATTTTTTTTTTCCCCATAAAAATACATAAGTTTTTGTAGCTTTTCTATTTGTACTGCAAACCAGTAAAGGAAAACCCTGTGAAACTCTCACTTTCATTTCACACTATTCTGAATGTTACCTAATTTTCCAGTTTAAAAATAGATTAAGGGGATTAAGAGACTTTTGAGTCTAAAAAGAATGCACATATTAGGAAAATTACTACCTAAAATAAATAGCCCTCTTTAATAAGCAGTCTCCTAGTTTGTGTGATATTAAGGAAAAAAAACACTTCACAGACATCTAGTTTAACACATGTCAGTCAGCTTCATTTACAAGTTCAAAATCCAGAGGTAGATAAAATATTAGTTTGGTTTGGAATATGCAAAGTGCCAATTTTTCTTACACGAATGCCCCAAAGTGCTTGATACAATGTCATTATGGAAGGAAAAAATACTTGCCAGAAGGGTTTTTTAAAGGAACGGTTACCGCAAATAAAAACTTTCAACTAAAAAGGATTTTTAAAATTGTTTTTTAATATGCTTTTAATGACCTCTGCTCCTCATACCTACCTCCTTGCTTCCCAAACTGTTTGTACTGTCCCCAATAACACTCAGTGGAAAGCTGTCGTTCCTGGCTAAATCCTTACTTAGGTTGGATGCTATGCCTCCGTTAGACAGGGTCACAAGGTCACAATCGATTTTGGAGGCCACCTGGAGAGCCCAGGCCGTGAACTGACTCAAAAAATTTATATCAGAGCTGGAATGGTCCACCTCCCAGGGCTCAGCCTGCGCTAACACCCCAGCCGCAGGATGGAGCCTGCCAGGCCCAGCTCAGAGAGAGGCCAGAGTTGTTGACCCTGTTAGCTGACCTCTTCAAACTTCAGGAGAATTTTTCTGGCAGTTACCACGGTGACTGGGCACTCCAAGCTTATCCTTCTTACTGAAAAAAAAAAAAAAAAAAAAAAAAAAAGAGACGAAAAATTAAGAAGAGAAAAAAAAAAACGTTAAAACCTACCTCGTAGGGATGTCTATCGAGATTCAAATACATAAAAGTTTTAATTGTTTGCTTCTCTCTTGGGCTGCTCTGGCTCTAACTGGTGCATCCTATGTGAACATCAAGAAAACAGTTTGGCTAGAAACATTTCAGCTTGGGAAGAAATAACCCTCAGTGGGTTTAACGGGAAGCATTTCTAATATCTGCTGGTGATCACAAGTGACACACTAAGAGGTTTATTGTGAAATAATATTTATTTTTCTCTCTGTATCTTTCTCCAAATTGCTATCATTTCTTGTTGAACTGAGAAGAAGCTGAGACAAGGCTCAGGGAAAGGATTCTGTGCTGCCATCATTTTTTTTTTCCTTTTAAAAGCTATCTGCTTGGTGAAACATTAAGTATGCAGCAATACATTGCTTTGGTCTCTCAGAAGAGACTGCATAACCTATTTAATGTACCATGAAATATTACTTAAGAGGAAAAAGCAAAAAAAAAAAGAAAACAACCACCAAAAACCAAAAGTTGTCAGACATCATTAGTGCCGTTTTTTTCAGGCACTTTGAACACTAATCACTTTACACTTAAAATTTAGCAGGTAAGCAAGGTCTCATGATGCTGACAGAAAACACTTGAAACACATCAAGGCATCAAGCACCCGAAGTAAACAAGAAAACAAAGTGCACTCTTCATTTCTGAGACAATAAGGGGAAAACTGGTGCTTCTTAATTTCAGAGCAATCATATATTGCATACAAGGCTTTAATGTAAATATTCCTCCTGCTCCTCTACTTCAAATAGGAAAAATGGAGCACTGAAGGGTACACTGCATTATAGCTGGAAAAATCCTACTTAAGGGCTCCTGATGGCAAACTGTCAATCAGTATTCCCTGCTTGTTATGAACTGCTCGTTTCTGGAGTACAGCTAAACAGAGGTTCAATGATTGAAACTTTAATGGCATTTTGTCTCACACACGGTTCTGAAGTATCTTCTGTTGTTTGAAGAGTTAAATATGGATATTCAAATTGCTGCTCAGCCACTGCTCTGCTCCTCCTGGGCTTCTCCATGGCAGTGCTGAGATGGCAGAGGGGGCTGAGCTGCTGAGATGCCTCTCACGGGAGGAGATCACACAGACCCTATGGATACAAAAATAAAGCAGGAGGTTTGGGTGTGGGAAGCAAAAAGCACATAACTGATCTTTTGTTCCAGACTTACTTTTCATTTCTGCTTGGAAGGATGAGGAAAAGGCAATGCAGTGTATGTGTGTTAACTAACATTAAAAAAAAAAAAAAAAAAAAAAAAGAATGCAGGCTCAGTACAGGACTCTCTCTCCTTTCAAAACCGGTTCAATTGCTTTGAAATATCATATGCCTCGATGCTAAATAGATACATAGGCACTTAATAATATTATTCAGCAGTAGTGAATTAAACATGAAAACAATTTAAATTAAAAACACTTAAAGACTGTTTCCCTGTTATTAAGGATGTGTTAGAAAAAGGCTAAGCCTCTCATTAGGAGATGAATTTTTTCATTTGTGTTTTTGTTGAGGCTATACAAGATGTTTTTATACTTTCTCTTTTTCTCTCTGCATGAAATATTGTAAATTGAAACAATCAGGTGACTGATCAATGGGCTAGTGGGAAGAGAAAACTGTTTGTTAAATTCTATTTGTTTTTCCTTTCTTTCTTTCTTTTTGAACAACACCGTATATACAAGCATGTGCCTTTCAATTAGATACCGTGATTTATGAAGTCAAGCTCAGAGCTAGCCAGGTTGTTGACTCAGATTAGAGCTGTGATGCCAGCTCATTCCCTGGTGACAAACACTGACTGTCCTTCCCGCAGCCAGGCACCCCTGGCAGCCGTATGAAAAGACCTTGTGGTTGGCACAGCACTGAGCAGGAAATGAGGTCCTCTCCGGTTTGGGACAGAGATGACTGGAGTTACAGAAAGCTGTAAAGCAAAATCAGCATCTCCTGAGTCACAGACTTTCAGCTCTGGAGGACCCCGCAGTTCCCAGGGTGAGCTGGCCCACCAGCGCTGCCCCTCCCGCAGCCCCTCCACCTCCCACCGTGATCCCCGGGGAGCGCCCTGTGCACTCTGCCATGGCATGGCACGGCATGGCACGGGGCTGATTCCGTGTGGCAGAGGGGAACAGGGAGCACCACAGCCCCCCAGTCTCCCCGTGTGCCCCAGCCTGTTGCTCAGCACCCTCCTGAGGGAATCCCTTTCTCCCTCATCCCCACCAGAGAAATTTTTTGGCACGTTGTGTGGTGTTTTTCTATTAATATCACAAGGCTTTTATGTCGGCCTATAGCTTGGGGACCTTCGTGTTGCCTACCCTCCTCCAGGAATTTCTCATATAAATCACTGGAAAGCAGGAAATCCTTGAGACTCGGTAGGAAGCTCTTTACCATGTTTGCCTCAGCACAGACAGCTGCAGACCACAGAGCATCTTGCCTTGTAGGTACTACAGCGGCCCAGACACCTGGACCTGAAATTGGGGAACTTGTCCCCCTTCTTCCGAGATCTCTGAGGCAGAAAGCGAGCTCCTGGAATGGGGTTAGAAACTCCTACTGAATTCATGGAGTAGCACTCCCTCATCTTCTCTGTGTAACGCTTTCGCTCCGAATTCCCTCAATGCCATTGAAACAATAATATTTAGACCATTTGGGGCTTGAGATTATTGCTTTAATAAATGGGGTTTTTATTGGTTCATTGTGGCAAATAAGCCCCCGATTGATTTTGCTCCTAATCAGCATGGAGAATGCATTCCGCTGTAATTAAATCCCGTGTAGCTGGGTACTCTGTCTTCGCTCGTCTCTTAGCTCGCAGTGACAAGAGGTACAGCACATCAAACGCTATCCTCGCAGCGATAGGCGCCCTGCCAGCCCGCGGAAGGGAGATGCTCGCCTTCAGCATTACAGCGCCTACGGCTGGAGCGCCTTCCGAGCAGCGGGGAGCGCTTGGGAGACGCAGGAAACTTATTAAGAGGAGGAAGATGGCCAAGGATAAGATCTTTTCTCTCGAGGAAGAACACACTGCCAGAGAGGCGGGGGTCGCTGCCCCGCCCGCTTTCCACAGGTGCCCGCAGCCCCCGGCGGCTCCGCTGCCGCTCCCGGGGGCTCCGGCCGGGCCGCCCGGGGCAGCGGGGTCCCCCGGGCCGGCGGGAGCGCGGCCGGGCTGCCAGGCGGGCAGTTTTGAAGAGTCGATCTTCATAATACAAATCCCCCGGCTTCGCCTCCCCGCCAGCGGCGCGAGCCAGCTTTTTAATTGAATCCCGGGGATTTGGCCGCGGCCGAGAGCCCCGGTTCGGGCCCCAGCGCCCTGGGTCCCCCCTCCCGAGAGCGGGACGGTCTCTTGAGGGCTGATCTCTGTCCTCTGAACCGAGGGAAAGGGTTGAGGGGGGAGGCTCCGGCGGCCTGGGGAAGCCCCCCGGGCCGGGCCCCCGGGAGGCAGAGCGGGGGCTCGCTGCACCCCGGGGCCGGGGGCAGCTGGCGGGGCCGCGGCTGCTCCTGCCTGCCCCCGCCTCTCGCCCGGGCAGCGCTTTAGGGGGGGCTCAGGCCGGATCCTGCCCATTCTATACGTTAATGCTCTTTTCTCTCCGGCTGCGGGGAAGCAGGCCAGTGGATAATTACCCCTCACTGCAATCCGCAGAGCTGGCCTAATCCGAAAGCTCAAGTGCCCGTAAGTAAAACTTCAGGAAAAGTTATTGAAACTGACAAATACAGGGTGACAAATAATCAATAAAAGCCCAGTCCCACATCCTTTATTGTTTCCAGGCACTAACAGCAAGTAATGAAACCTCGGCGAGGACGGGGGCCGGGGGGGGGGTGGTGGGAGCGGCAATGAGGGGGGCTCTGGGCTGGCTCCCGGAAAGCCCCCGCTAAAAGAAACCCGGGGAAGAACCCGGCAGCACAAGGGGGACGGACATACCATCCCCATGGCAGAGGGGAAAATGCCACCCTTCCAGCAGCCCCTCTTCCCCAAGCCCTCCGCTGGCGGGGCCGGGGCGCTCCTCATGGGCGAACCCGGGAGGCTCCTGCCCGGCCCCGAACCTCTGCCCGGCCCCGGAGCCACCCGGCAGCCTCGGACCACGCACCCATTTCACGCACCAGCACAAAAAAACTCAGGAGCTGTAATCTGCGTTCTGAAATCTGTACCGTCCCTGAACACCCAATGCGCTCCTGCTCATTAGC
Source organism: Hirundo rustica (assembly GCF_015227805.2). NCBI lineage: Eukaryota > Metazoa > Chordata > Aves > Passeriformes > Hirundinidae > Hirundo > Hirundo rustica. Next base: position 18,412,819 of record NC_053459.1, read on the forward strand.
ATGCCGGCCCTGGATTTTCCACGCCGCGGTTTCTAAAGTTTCAGCGAAGGACGCCGGGCAAGATAAATCCGTGCTGTCGTTTCTCTCCCTTTCTGTCTCTCCAAATTAAGTTTTGATCTATCAGTTTAAACACTGGCCAGAAAGTTGATTCACTTTCTGTTAGGATTTCGGGTTAAACCGGGGGCTCCTCCGGTGTCTTTAAGCTTTTGAGCTGTGTAAATGAACTGCAGTGTCACATAATCGATGGGGAAAACTCAGCTGTCACAGATACGAAAGCAGCCTCCTGCCACAGCAATAACGTGATTTGGCATCTCAAAGTTTGGAAACGTGCTGTCTGCGCGTCCGGGGCTCGGGGAGGAAGAGGGACGGGGGCGATGCGGCGGTGAGGGTGGGGGGACAGTCCCCAGCCACCGTGGCCCCCGGCAGCCCCAAGTGCCGGCTCCCCGCACCGCGGCACCCGCTGCCGCTCCCTCCCTTCCCGACACACGCTGGGAAAGTTGTTTCCCAACTTTGGCGTTAGGGGAGGGTTGACCCAGAACAAATCTCAGTGTCTCGGTGGCCTTTCCAAAGCGGCCGTGCCCCCCCGCCCCGAGCCTGCGGGACGTGCCCATCTGGAGCACGCACCGTGAGAGCAACTGTGCCGCGTACAGCCACAGCGGCCATCAGTCACTAAAAGCCACACGCTTCAGTGGGCCGGGGATAAAACGAAGTCCTGGTGACGCCTGGTTAAACCACTGACCCTCTTGCGGGGGCTGGAGAAGGGGGGAAGGCGGCCCCCTCCCCACAAACCCGGCTTTGGGGGCTCGGCGGGGGCTCTGCAGGCCGTGCCCCTCTCCCTGAGCTGGCAGCGCTGCCCAAAAGGGGACCCAGCCCAGCCGGTTCGGGGAACCCCACGGGGGGACGAGGGCCGGGAGGGTCCCGGGCAGAGCCCCCGGCCCGACCGTGCCCCTGGGCGGCAGCGGCAGCTCCCGTGGGCGCGGGGGTCCCACCGAAATTGTTATTTTCACATCGGCTTGGGTGGAAACACCAACCCGCGGGCAGGCTGTGCTCTAAGCCGCGGGGTGAACGCTGCCCTCGGTCCCCCGTCCCTACCGCACACCCCGATTTACCCGGACACATGCGCAGGAAAACAACTCACGCAGCGTGTTCAGACGCTTTCTGGAAGGGGAAGGCTTTCGTTTCAGATTAGGAAGCTCTCTCAGATGAACGATAAACTCCGCTTTTGTCAGGCTATGGTACTTGATCGTATCTTTGTGGTTCTGTCCTCACCAAAATGGGCCCCGGAGGCTCAATCAAGAGGCGAGATTTCAGATAGTTTGATTTGACATAAGGAAACTTTGCATTTGTAATATTATAAGTCTCTAAAGGGGGAAATGAAACCTCTGTAGCTAAGACAAGAAGTGTGCCTAAATGCCGCTACGTTTCAATCACCACTTGGATATAATTTAAGTCTTCTCTGGCTTACAGTAATAAACTCTCCAACCTCGAGGCTATCCAAAAGAGGGGATTTAATGAGACCGAGTTTATACCCTTATATAATTTAAGGGTTTCGCCGTAGCTGTAAAATGACAATTGGTACATATGTAGTGCAAAAGAGCTGAAATCCCATCTAGGGACCAAGTTGGTTATTTCTGAAGGAGTTGTCATTTCCAGCAGGGGGGCACAATGAGAAGCCCAGGAGCAATGGAGCTCTGATCTCCACCAAGGAGAGATAACCACCTGATTAAAATGGGGCTCTTGTTCCCTCGTCACCCGATCGTCGTGTGAACTTACCTTATTTACAATTACGGGCAATGAGTGAGTCGCCCGGATTGTAATACACCTATAGCTTTGGGTTTACTCCTCCCTTTGTTATCAGGACCATCTCTCGGACAGATTTCTGGACCACTCATAGCGTGTGAGCACCGAAGCACCGAAGGAGGGAGGGGATGTGTGCGTTCCGAGCCCTGCAGTGCCAGCGCAGCGCCTTCGCCCGCCCACACGCCCCCGCTGGGAACCGAGCGGGAGGCCGGGCCCGGCAGAACCAGCCTGTGGAGATCAGGATGTTTACAGCACTCAGGCACGTGCGAGCACCACCAGAAAGCGAAGGGACCCGGCGTTAGGTGAAGGATTGTTTTGTACAGCGCATGTGGTGTTTGCTCATCTTCCAGGTGAACGCAGACACGGCGGCTGCTGGAGGACACCTCCTTCCCGGGTCACTCTGGGGCCCGGGTGTGCACCAATGGCACCAATGATGCACCTCTAAGCTGAATTTTAAAGCACTTTGTTCTCCATTTTAATATTAAATGGCGCAGTGTTTGCCAGATTATTATCCCGCTATTGCTTGTGCATTTGTCTCTTATGTCTAGTGCCTGTCATTACACAAAGCGTTTTGAAGAGCTAATTTCAAAAGACAGAAAGTCTACACTTACTATAAAAGTCATTAAATTAGCATGACAAGCTTAAAGTTCCTAGGTTATAATTTGGTTATAGATCTGAAATCTTCCCTGCTTTCTCTCTCCACTCGAAGGATGAAGGCTGAAGCGAGGCACCGACTCGAAGTTAGGACAATTGAGCTGTTTGGTGGAGAAACAGGGAAGAGATGTGGGCTCCAGCAGCACCCTTTTGGCAGAGCAGTGGGTGACAAGAAAGACTTCTGATTTTCTCTCACTTCTCCCAGCAGCCGGTGTGATCAGAGAGTCTTCTACTACAACAGGTGGGAGCGAAAAAAAAAATAATAATTAAAAAAATCTAGACGCTTTTCTCGTCGATTAAAACGTTGCTGGAATAGCAGGACGCGTGCCTTTTACATCCCGCTAAATGCTAAGACGGGAAGATGTGTTATAAAAGCAGCCATTGGCTGTTTCCCCCAAGGCTGCAACATCCCCTTCATTTTAATCGCTTTTTCTTTTCGGAAGAAAGCTGTGGAGAGGTGGGGGAGAGCTCCTTCCCCCAGCTCCCCGAGCATCTGCAGTGACGGGGGACTGCAGGAAGCCCCGGCGGTGCCAGGACCGGCAGCGTGGGAGCGCCCGCTCTGCCCGGCCGGGCATCCTCTCCCTGGCACGTTGCATTTCGACAACGAGAAAATTAGAGAAGGGACGGGGCATTCAAACACGGTGCTCACAGAAGAGGCTGCGCTAGTAGTTATTTAGTCTAAAAATCTGCTGTCAACCCTTTTTTTTCCTTTTTTTAATCTTTTTTTTTTTTTTTTTTTTTTTCCCCCGCCAGAATCGGCGAGGTGCGTTTCTTTGCGCTGATTCGTTTGCCTTTAACCAGGCATGCTGCGAATTGTGGAAGCTTTTCATTTACCTTTTCTTCTTTAAGCGTTTTAATTATCATCACTGACCTGTTGGGCATACCTACAGTATCAATGTCCCTTTTACATCGCTGCCTTCCCTTTCTCCGCATGTTTCTGCTATTTAACACTTGCTACCTTTGCCATTAGAGTCCTAGAGTGACCCCCGTGGGTATCTTTGAAAGAAAGACCCTCTGCATTCCAGCACTGCCTCCTTACCCAAGTAATAGCAAAGCGACCATTCAGACACATGGACCACACTGAAGCATTAATTAGGCTGATGAAATCCATAGAAATGTATGGATTCAGCATAATCGAGTTTCTTCTGCTGACTATAGTTAAGGAATACGTGAGCAGCTGGGAGAATAGAAAGTACTGTTAGGGTGAAGTCATGCATGTAATTGAGTATATTTAACATAACCATTTTAATGATCGGTGATTAAAAGTGCATCTACTTAAATTGTATACCTCTGCAATTTGTCCATATCAACTTTAGAGCGCACACAAAGAAAAGGTCGTCATATAAATTTATAAACAAGATCCCTTCCTGGCTACACATGACTCGAGCTGGAATGATAACTCAGCAGCAGCGAGGGGGAAAAAGGCCTTTCGCGAGAAAATAGCTACGCCAGTGCGATATTAATTAATCACTGGTTTGGCCCCCTTGCTCTCTTTTGCAGTCACAGTATTAGAAGTGCATAATAAGTGAGTTTTCTTTTCATCCGTAATTATTTATAACAATCAGATCACTCAGAAGAAAAAAAAAAAAATCCCTGGGTTTCTTTCCCGTATTAAAGGAGCATCTTTTCCCTCGCTTGACAATAGTGTGTGTGTGTGTACGCATATACCTATAATCAAATAAAATATTTGGGTGGGATTTTTTGAGGGGTTTTGTTTTGGGGATTTTTTTTTTTTTATATATATAATCGTCAGAAACATTGCCAGAGATCCAGCAAAGAAGCAATAAATGATTAAACTTCTTCTGACGCTGAATTCGAACGCGGAGAGGTTAAGGACTAGAAACGCTGTCACTGTTTGGGGGAGCCGTGGTTGACGGGCACGGCCGTGTCTCCTAGCAGGAGACCCCCGAGAACGAGAAATTAGCAGTCGAAATCTGCTAGTGGGTTCTGGATCCCACAAAGCCCACGCGTTGGGAAGGCTGAGTGTCTCTCTCTCGCCTATTCAATCTGCCCAGGCTGGTTGCAGCGAATAAATAGAGTCATTGTGGAGCCCATACACAAACCGACCCAACTCCCTCCCCCACCCCTTCTCGCCCTCCCCCCGTCCCTTTATGCTCAAACGCACACAAATCTGCAGCCGCTTTGCGCTGAGAGGAGCCCAAACTTTTCTTCCCTTTACTGTACAGCGCCTGTGGGAAAGGTTTATTCCCACGTATGGAATATGGACTTATGCCGCAGAGACGGGGGTTCACGCTGGGTGAGGGCAAACAGGAGCCTGCCAGGAGCAGGACCCATCGCGCCCTGGCCCCGCCGGGCGGGCGGGCGTCCCTCTCCCCGCGGAAGATAACGGTTCAAAGTGGCCAGATGCATTAAACAGCCACAAAAGGGGCCGGGAGGGATGGGGGACGGGGGGCGGGAGATTCACTCAAGTTTCTGGTGGAAAATTTAAATGCTGCCGTCTCTCCTTCTCCCAGCATCGCTGCAAGGTGAAATCCATTTGGCCTCGTCCCTCCCGAGCGGCCGCAGCCCGGCGGGGCGGGCGGCAGCCCCGCGCCCGGGGAACTTGCTCCGTGCGAGAGAATTTGCAGCCTTGAAAGCATATTTTTCTTCCAGCTATGGTGGCACTTAGATGATAATGTAGGCAATGAAACCGGGGAGATTTATATCTTTTGGAAAGTAGGACGAGCCAGATGGTAATAGCGTCATTAACAAACAAACTTAGGATCTGCAAGTGAAGCTTGAAATTGGGAAAGAGATCTGGAGAACAAAAGGAGCTGCTGTTGAGGTGGGGGGGGGGGGGGGAAAGAGTCCCTCTTCTGCCGGCCAAATCTAAGAGGACATTCTGGAGGGGCTGCTCCTTCCCAGCACTAGATAATAAACGACTGCTTTTTCCTCCCCTGTTGTGACTGAGAAAGGACAGAGAAAACTTTTGCAATAGGCAAATGTGGCATTTATTTATGTGTAACCCTTTGTAGTCTCAAGTGTCCCAAATGGGCCTTTAATTCAAATCCCTAGTTTGATACGGAGGGATCGCTTCTCCCAAGTTTATTTTAAGGAAACAAAGCGCCGCTTGTGGAAGTTGAAGGGCCAAAAGTTCAGTAATTATTTTTTTGAATTAATAGTAACGAATAAATATTAAAGGTTAAACCTTATTTTCTGTGAGAGTGGAAATATCTGAGGGATTTATTGTGCCTTCCAGACTTTTTTTTTTTTTTTTTTTTTTTTTTTTTTTTTTTTTTTTTTTTAACTCCCTCAAAACCCGCTCACTCTTTGCTAGGAGGCACCAACCCAGCAGGGACGAGGGTCCCCGAGCAGGGCCGGGATGCGGGACGTTCGGGTGGGGGGAGCAGGGAGGACTTCTCCCCTGCATCGCTCTTCGGATTTGCCCTCCAAACCCACCCCGGAAGGTTCTCGATGTCCAGAGAAAAGACTTTCAGCACAGATTTACCCAGCTGAGAGTCCATAAGCCCCGGAGACCTACCAGCTCCAGAGCTTCAGCAGGAGAGATGGGCTGTGTGCCTCCTAAATTTTAACCAGTTTGTTCCCAAATGCCACAGAAATGTATGGAGGTCTTTAGAAGATCCCCGCATCTCCCTTCCAAACTTGATTGTTATTAGATGATTAATGATTTAAAAGATGCCCGTTAACAGCCCCAAGTTGAGAGACATGGACCCATGCTCTAAACCAAAAACCGAACGTGCTTTTTTTTTTTTTTTTTTTTTTTTTTTTTTTTTTTTTTTTTAATGTGCTGGAGATCTTTAAAAGCCCCAAGGACTTACCCTTAAGGCATTATTCAAAGAAAAAAAAACCTGAGACTGGCGGTTCGTCACAGGCAATTGTAAAGGGTTTCAAAGGACCGATCAAACGAGTTGGAGAGTAATCTACATTAAAGTCCGGATGGCAGTGTTACAACATGCACCTGCAGGGTATTTGCTATCCGTGCCCCTTACAGAGCTACAAATCACCATTAAAGAAAGCTGCTTAAGCTTCCTCGGCGCTTCTAGAAAGACTTACTCGGGCTCCTTCACTTTGATATTTATACATCTTGTTATTGATAAGTGTGGGGCTGTTCGGCGCTCCCTTCCCCCTCCCGGACTGTCCCCGGGCACTTTTGCACCAGCCCCTCGCTGCCCCCACCCCTCGCCCGGCTCCCGGCGAGTGTTCAGGCGGGCCGGCCCCACGAACGACACGCGTGGGCTTGGGGTTATCCCCTCTCCCTGCGATGTGCCGGCTCCGGGAAAACTTTCGGTTTATTTTATTTATGTAGTTCCCCCCGGGCTCTGTCGCCAAGGCGACCGGGGCAGCCCAAGCAGCATCGGCACGCGGGATGTCCCGGCGGATTTTCTCACAGTTGCGGGAGGTGCAGACATGGAAATGAGCTCATTGCGGGGGAGTGGCTGCCGCCCGGGCCGCCCCCGGCCCAGCCCGGCCCGGCCCGCTGGGTCCCGGGGCTGCGGGGCTCGCTCTTCTCTTGGAGGCATTTGGGGAAAGTCGCGCAGTTTTGTTCTTGGCCGCGCAGAGCCCCAGAGCGGGTGCGGTTAACCCTTGGCACGCCGCGGGGCCGGAGATGCCGGTCCGGAGAGCCCTGGCGACCCCCGCGCCTCCTCTGCTCCCGCACCCCCACGGGCAGCGTTCGGTGAGCTCCGTGCTCCCCCCGCCAGGTGATGTCAGCGGGGAGAAGTAAAGTTGTAAGACAAACAAACAAGCCGGGAAAGCTAGGTGGGGGGGGAGGGGGGGAAATCAAGATTTTTCTACCCACTCGAGGCGAAAAAGCTCAAAGGTCAACAGGGATTCATCAACAGCTTCCCACGGCTGCAGACAGGACGAGTCGCTCAACTTGGAATTCTTTTTCGGGTAATTTTAGCTATCAGGTCTGTGTTTTCAGTACTTCCCTCGAGTGGGTTCTTGCACACAGAACCCCCACCCGTGGCAGGTGTGAGGCTGCGGAGTGCCTGGTGCCCTCTGAGGGCCCGGCTGAGCGGGCGGGGCCCCGGGCACCCCCGAGGCAGCCCCGGGGAGCTGCACCGCTGTGACCGGGTGCTCCTGCTGGGGGAGCACGCCGGGACGGATTCAGTCGGTTTGTCAAAAATCAACTAATTAAAAACCCCGCACCAAAGCAAGGGACAATATCTCGAGCTCGGTCTGCCTGCCTCACCTCTTGGCTCCCGTGGCAGCGATGGGCTGCCCGAGGGCTGGCACCCCTGGCACCCCTGGCACCCCTGGCCCCGCCGAGTCCCCTCGCCCCCCCCCGCGCCCCCGACGGGGCTTTCTGGCGCAGCAAAGCGCGCAGTGCTGGGGACGAGGGCAGCTGGGACGGGGCGGGGGCCCAGCGGCTCTGCCAGCGCCCACCGCAAAAGTTTCCCAGATCAACTCGTCTCGGCGGAATTGTCCTCGGAGGGGCGGCGGTGAGGAGGGGACAGGGACCCGCCGGCCGGATCGGCCCATCCCAGGCAGGGCAAGGGAAAGAGCCGCGGGGCAGCGCGCAGCTGCGGGACCGGGCCGGGGGAGCGGATGAGCGCCGGGGTGCGCCCCCAGCCCCCGCTCCAGAAATGGCTCAACTTCTGCCTCGGAGCCCTGGCCCCGCAGCCGGGACAGGCTCAGCGCTGCTGCCAGGGTGGAGCGGCGGGGTTTGGGTCACTGGGGCCGGACAAGTGCGGCCGAGGCAGGAGCACCCCAGGACAGAGGGTGGCACATGGCGGGCACCGCCCGGGGGCCCGGCCCGCACCCCCCCGGCGCTGGCAGGCCCCGACACGTCTGCTGCCCTGTAACGGCGAGCTCAACTTGCAGTAGCCTCTGAAGTGTTGCGAAACAACCCCCCGGTACGTTTGCGGGGCTGGAGAGAAGGAGGCGAAGCGCAGCGCCCCGAACCCCCCGGCTGTCCCCCTCGCCCGACGCCCCCCAGGCCGCAGCTGATGGGGGGCCCGGGGCGAGCGAGGGGCGAGCGCGCCTCGGGCCAGGCGCTAATTTGGTGTGTACGCTTAAAGCGGCCATCTGAGGGCTGGATAGCAACCGGGGGAAAGGGGTGTATTCGCGGCTGGAAGATTTAGGTTGTTGCTAGGATGTGAGAACAAAAAATCTTCAATAAGTCGGGGAGGGGGGAGGACGGGGCAGAGGGGGAGGAAGGGGGGTTACAAGGTTTGTCACAGGGAAAAGTGCAGACATCTGCTGGAACTTCCATATCTAAGCTGTTCATTTACAGGAGCCAACTTCTGAAATCTCCACAATTAGATCTGCATTGTTCTTTCTCAACAACACTGGCTAGAAAGAAAAGGTCTTCTCTGTCGGGGCCAATCCAACGAAGCGTTTGACGTTATTAAATAATAAAGCGATTGTGATTTACATTGTTGTTCAGAAAAAGGGCCAATTATCCACTGTTATGTTGCCATAAAGATCATATTAACTCGAATTAGTAATCAAACAATATGCTAGCGTTAAAAGTATAGAGAGGACAACGCGACTGGTCTTGTTGCATCCTCACTTTTTCTTGTAAAACCAGAAGCATAAATACACTTGAAAGAGGCGCAGAAACTTCATCCCTAACGGGCAAAAAGCAAAAGAAGTACCAGCGTTTGTGATTAATGGTCCTCTGTGTCGACTGTTTTCAATTAATTCAAAGCCACCCAAATCTCATATTGATTTTTCTGTTTACAAATTAATTCTTCTTTCGAATATCACGGGAAATGTTCCACCGTACTTCGAGAATCAGGGCGATTTTTTTAATGTAAAGCTTTTAGCATTTTGATTTCGGGGCGCTTGTTTGTTTTCCATTTTGTTTTGAGTTCGGGACTTTTTTTTTTTTTTTTTCAGAGTAACGTTTTCTAAAGGCGTTTAAGTTCCAAGCAAAGAACGAACCTCACCACCACCACCAAAACGCAAACCCACCCGCACCCCCGCACTCCAGCAAATTTCCTCTGCCATAATCAAATAATTATTTTTATTAAAGCAGTTATTAGGTTTATAACTCATTTGCCACTTAAATTTGTGCAACCAACCAAGGCGATCTAAATAGGTTTGAGTTGCCCCTTGGGTCCAGGATGTAAGCAGTAAGAAGGAGGATTAATTATGGGTGTGTGCAGCAGGAGGACACAAAGGCTGTCCGGTGGCGCGGGGAGCAGCGGCGGGGCGCAGCCCCTTCCCCGGGAGGGCCGGGCACCCCTCGCCCCCGACCCCGGCAGGGACCTCCACCCCCCAAAAACTCCCCTGCGTTAGTTACTGAGCCGCCACGGGGCCAGGGCTGGGGGAGCTACAACTTGTTGGCAGTAAATAAGGCGCTGTCAGGCGATGATGCTCCGGCGCGTTTGAAACGTCCCGAGCAAAGTGTAAACGAGACTTATTTTTCATCCAGGACCATCGATATGCCATGCAATGATATGATATGATATGTGATATTATATGATTATGATATGATTATATGATGTGATATGATATATGATATGATATATGATAGGATATGATAGTATATTATATGATTGATACGATTACATGATATGATGATACGATGATATGATATGATATGATATGATATGATATGATATGATATGGGAGCATCGATCTCTCGTCCCCTGTGCAGACAAGGTCCATCCTTTGTGCGCGGGATGACAGGATCTGCCCCCTGGAAACGCGCTCCAAGCGCCCACCGGCACCTGACTGGTGGCTCTAATGTCATTTATTGCCAACACGTTTTGTTATCGCCTGGGGGTGGGGGTTGCTCGGAGCTCAGGTAATAACCGGGTAGCTGTCAGCTTCTCCCGTTTAGCGCTACTCAGGCAAGAATGGCTTTGCCAAACTGTTCCAGGAGCTGATGCTATTTGTTATCGCGATTAGAGGGGGGAAAAAAAAGAACATTCACAGTAACATGGGTTTCTATAAGCAAACGCCGAGCAATTTTCCTCAGCGCAATGCATCAGCAAGTATATCCAAAAGAGCTTAATCTACTTCTTGCAGGTTAGATGCGAGAGGAATCAGCAAGGGCTGCTCCGGGATGCCATGAAAATCCCGGCTCATTGGCTTGGCCGCGATAGGACGAGGCACATCAAATCGAGGCGAAGAGGGACAGAATCAATCAGTCCTCTTGGCTGAGGAGTGAGCCCTCGCTCTGGAAATAATTTCGAATAAAACTTGTGTAACCAAGTGTAACCTAGCTTACTCCGAGCAGATCGTCGAGAGGGTAAAAAAAAAAAAAAAAAAAAAGAAAAAAGAAAAGAAAAGAAAGAAAAAAAAAGTTAAAAAAAAGATTATGGAAATGAGCCAAGAAATAACAATCTGGACCGAATTAATAAGAGTGCAAAGTTTTTATCCGTGTATAAGGATAATATATTAAGCCAAAAAGGAGACAAGGTTATCTCCAAAAAGGATTAAAATGCGTTCGTGTATAGGATTAGACTATCTCATCGATTTAAAAACAGTGTCTCTCCTCCTCCCCACAACACTTTATTAAATATTAAAAAAAAAAAAATTAAAAACAACTAAAGCCCAAAAAACTTTCCCCATTAGAAGCACTTGGGGTACGCGTTTTATTAATCGAGAGCCCTCTTTTTTTTTTTTTTTTTTTTTTTTTTTTCCTTTTTTTCCCCTTGCAATCAAATGCAACTGATGGCCCTGAATAAGCCGCCTTGTTAGGAAACGGGCCATTTTTAAAAACCTGTGATCAAAACAGACCTGTCTTCAGAGAGAGCACAGCAGATTTAAATGTTGGTCAAAAGGAGTCACAACTGTTCATTAAAAGCAAACCCTAACTAGTGCTAATGTATAGCCATTTTGTGAGCTCAGGACTGTGGAAAGAGGCGAAAAAAAGTCTGAGAGTGTGAGCTGATGCCGTGCTGGCTGGCAGTGTGTGGTCTATTGTAGGGAATGTGCTTTTTCCACTGAACAGAGAGCCCCCCTCTTTTATTCCCCAGCTCTACTGCACCTGCACTGGATCAGGGAGCTACTGCCATTCACCACATCAACAGAGAAGACATCTCTGACAGCACTCAATTCATTACATTTCTTCCTGCTTTTCAAACCAACGCACAAAAAAAAAAAAAAAAAAAAAAAAAAAAAAAAAAAAAAAAAAAAAAAAAAAAAAAAAAAATTGCCAATCAGTGCCTGGGGGGCAGGGAAGAAATCTTACAATACTTTATATTCGCCGCTCATTTCGTATTTCATTAGTCAGAAAACTCACTTCTCGGCCAGTTACAACATTTCTTTCTTTCTCTCTCTATCTCTCTAATTCTTTCTTTCTTTCTCTCTCTCTCTCTTTCTCTCTTTTTTCTCGTTCCCTTCCCTGTGCAGGGGGCTGCTGGCAGCGGGGGCTGGGGCAGTTCCACACCGGGGCTCCGCAGCCCCGGAGCGGAGATGGGCCGATGGCGGGGCTCCCCAGGAGAGAGTTTATTCATAATTCATGGGAGCAGAGCAGCTCTCCGGAGACGGGGAGAAAGAGGCGGCCGAAGAGAGAAGTGTCCCGCAGCAGTTGCGGGGGCAGGGGGGTGCGGGGGTGTTACCGGGGGGGCCGGGGCAGGGCCGGCGGCCACTACGGGGAGGGGACGCGCCGGCCCCCCCGACCCATGGAGAAAGTTGTTATCGGCCAAACTCCTCGAAAGGGACTCCGGGGAATTTGGGGGTAGCTTGGTTTCTTCCTGAACCGTTTTTCAGAAGAATTTGCAAGCGAACGAAACCGAGCCGAGGGGTTTAGATTCAAGCATTTGATCTCGTCGGACCCAGACATCTAATTAGAGTGGTCGCAGCGATTGAAATGGTGTTAATTCCCATTGTTACCCGCTCGGATCCCTTGCCCCTCTACCGCTGGGATGCTCTCCTTTGCAAAATTCCAAATAAAAATATTTCTATTTGAAACAAACAAACAAAAAATTTCTGTATTTCCCCCTTTTCTGGCCCGTTTTCCTCCGTCGCGAGCAAAACCAAAAGCAAACTCCTGGGTATTTTTTTTTTTTTTTTTTCGCAGACGCTGGAAAAGAATAACACCCTCCCTCTGTGGGATCTTAACAGAAATAAATCACAAGGAGCTCTTGCCTACCTGAAAAGTAGGAGGAAATCCGACTGTCTGGTTTCGGGTGTAAAGTGTGTATCGATAAGGAAGACACAGCCGACTCAGAAACGGGACCCAATTAATCTATGGGTTTCTTTACATCACCCCCTGTCAGGATGTGTGCTTTGGAAATAGGGATTCGTCGCGACAGGAAAGTCGCAACTACTGTGTGTGCATAACACGGGGAGGACACGGAGCGAGAACCCGCAGCAGCGCGAAGCCCACTCACGGGAGAGCCAGATTGCTTTTTAAGCTAAAACTAATAATTTCATAACTGATTCACATTCAATCTGGCGCCGATGACGTCACGAGGTATTAGCATACGAGGAGGGATGAAGCCAGTGTGGCTGGAGTTGATAAGGTGCCTCCTGAGGAATTCGCTGCTTGTTTTAATACATTAATTATTTCTCTGTCTTCCTCAACTTCTGCAATTTGCAAGGGCTTAAAGGAACCGTCATTCCCAGCGATGCCAGAAGGACACTTTGGAGAGCTTCTCCCGTGGCATCGGGGCCCGGCATCCGGGGGCAGCGTGGGGATGAGCCCGGCCCGGCCGCCCTGCAGAGCGCTGCTGGACTCGGCTCTACTTAAGCCGGCTCCGGCCCCGGGCGTCCCTACTCGCCCCAGTAAGGTCGGCTCGCTCGGACCGGCCGCCCGAGCGCTGGGAGCTTCCCGCAGGATGGGAGGCGGGTTTGCAGGATCCTCAACCTGGGACGCGTGTGAGTTGCGAGTGTGCGTGAGTGCGAGCTGGTGCGCCAAGACACCCCTCTCTCGTCTTCCCGCGAGAAAGCCTCTGCAGAAGCCCGTGTCTTTCCAGCACCGGTGGGATTCCTCCTTCTACCCCACCTCATCCCCATCTCGGTCCCCATCCCCTGCCGTCAGTCACAATTTTCTGGGGGAAAAAAAAAAAAAAAAAAAAAAAAGAAAGAAAGAAAGAAAAAAACCCACATGACGTCAGCAGCCCTAACTGCTGCGGAGATGATGGGGTCACCGAGGACCCGGGGCGGGGGAGCCCGCAGAGGCCGGGCCTCCCCTCCCGTTCCCGGGGGCAGCGGCCGCCTGGCCGGGAGAGGAGGCACCTCCCGGCCCGGGGCAGGGGCAGCGCTGTACCCGCCGCTGGGCTCCGGACAGAGGGACCAGCGGTGGGGAGAGGACAGGACACGGCCCAGCTCCGTGTCCCGGGGCTGACTGCTCTCCCCTGGCGTCCCTCTGTCCCCGGAGCCCCATGGAGCTCGGCCGGGCCCCGCGGAAGCGGCCTGCCAGCCCCCCGGCCCCTGGGGTGCCCCTCGGGGACCCTCCCGAGCTGCGGCCCACCTCGCTCCTCTGAAGAGAGCAACTGCATCGGAACAACCGCTGGTGACTTGAGTCTGAAACACATCTGCAGGGAAGGAGGGGGGGGAAAGGGGCTCTAATCAGGGGATGAGGGGAACGGGTAGGGACGGGCGCAAACCACAAACCAAACACGGAGAAATCCTAAAAGAATTAAATTTAAAAGGGATTTTTTTTAAAAAAATCCAATAAAACACAAAGCCACGCTGTACAAGCTCTCGCCCACATGGCAGAGGTCCTGCGAGGCAGCACGCTGCGCCAGCGGATGAGCCAGAGACAAACTCCTGCAGAAACTTCTCCGGCCCGGCCCCGCTCCGTTCCCCGCGGGCGCTCACGGCCAGGGCCCCCCGGCCGCGGGCTTCCCCCGGCTCCTGCCGACCGGGCAGCGGGGGCCCAGGCATCTCCTGCGGGACGGCCGGGCCCGAACCCGCACCACGCTGAACGGGAAGGGCCGTCCGCGCTCTCCTCCGACACCGCTAAATTGTAATGAAAAATCGCAGCTTGTTTCGGCGCGCCCCCTCCCCCTGCACGCACAGGCGCACACGCATACAAACACAGTCACACACAGTCACACTCACTCACACTCAGTCACACTCACACACGGCTCAGCCACGGCAAACCCCCCTGCGAACTCCAAAGAGAAGCTCCAAAACCATCCCGCGAGGTTCGGCCTTTCGCTTTGTTCCTCCTGGCCGCTCCGCCCGCCCGCACCTGCCGCCGCGGAGGCTCCGCCGGGCCCGGAGCGGTCGCGGTCCCCGGGCAGGGCTGGCCGGGCCCCGGCGGACGGAGCTCGCCCTCCCGCTCCGGCGCGGCCGAACGCGCAGCTCCGGGAATTTCCACCCCGGGCTCCTTTTCTTTCCAGTTCGCGAGTGAACCAGCCCCCACACTCACTGTAACGCTGTACGTCCTCGCCAAGTGAATTGGTTCCTCAAAAGCAAAATAGTACCGAACTCTCGCAATTCCCCGTGCCATCGTCAGAAAAAAACCCGGTTTTAATCACCAAAACTAAAATAGCGGCGGTGCTAACTAGCAGGCGATCAAACTGCAATCAAACTTAAATCTCTGAGCAGTTAGCTATAAACTGTCAGCAATTGAAAAGTAAACCTGGTGCACACAAAGGCTCTGTTTAATTTTCTTGTTGTAATGGCTCTAAATGAGGACCCCATCACTATGCAGTTAAGCGGTGTTGCTTGTCCCCCTGAGGCGCTGATCAGTTCTTTTTAATGTGAGAAAACTGGCAGCTCGAAGCCCGTCAATGGAGCTCCCACAACAAAAGTCCTGAAAAGCTGAATGAATTGGGTTTGTAATTACTGCTTCCCTCTCCCCCCTTGCAGCTTATCTCTTATTCATTCAACATACATTATTGTCACCTAATCGCACACTCCCAACGTTATTTTGTTGTTTTTTTTTTTTTTTTTTTTTTTTGGGGGGGGGGCGCGGTATCTACTACTATGGACATGTTTGTTGTAGAAATTAAACAAAATAATCCTCCCTTTTCTGTCCCCTCCTCACCACAAAAAATGTTGAAACGACAGTGTCAGGCGAGGCTGACTGGTGTTAAAAACGCAAAGACGAAGCTCTTCTGCCCTCAGAACGTCAGCATTTTGCACATATCCTCGGAAATCTCACAGCCACCGCAGCAGGTTTTACATTTTAGTATTTGAGTTAGATCAGGATTTAAATGACTGAAGTGTATCTAATCACACCTATCAGTAATGGGCCTCTTTCTTTCAGTGGGACCTACATTATATACTACTTAAACTGCTGGACTATCTGCCTCCTATTCGGAGGCAGATATCCAGCTCTGCTGCCCATTGGGGACTAGGAGAAATTAATACTGAGAGAAAACATTCAGCTGTGGGGGTCACCGTCACCCCTGATGTTCCGCCTGGCACCAGTGGACATCTCAAGGAATCAAAACGTGGTTTCGGCCAAGAAATGTCTGTCGGCCAGCGAGAGCCGCAGGCTGGAGCCGGGCTGCGAGGCAGAGCCTCTCCCCAGATCCCCCACCGCAAGAAGCTGTCGGTTGCAGAAATAAGTACAGCTATTACAACCAAATCTACTAACAGTCTAAATAATTAATTGAACCATTGCTCTTTGACCCTTGGAAAGTCCAGTAGGGACCCGTTTGTAGTAATAATACCCCCGAATGAGCCCTTGTCAAATATTCATTTAGTGGTTAATGTGAGCGATTTCCCCCTGGGACAGTCTGTAATACCAGCTTCCCAGCTTTGGCAAGAAACCCTGCTAATCTACCTCTCCAGTTCCGCAAAATATTTTAACACCCCAGTACTTAAAAAGCCGTAAAAAAATCACAGGGGAAACTATAATCTTATCCTTGGGTTCACTTCGGCTCTGTAGAAGGTTAGGGAAACATTACACTGGCGCTCTTGGGCCGAGCATCACTCTGGCTATAAAATACACAACAATTCAAGAGAGGGAAACCACGGAGAGCCCCAAAGATCTTCAATAACCGTAATAAAAATATACCCACGAGCTCTGCTACACATTTCAGCTGCCGTAAACGAAAGCCCGGGATAATGGCTTAGGTGTAAATGGCGTTATTGAATGTGTTGAATTTAAAATGAGCAGTGGACAATGGCGTTCCTCCAAGTAACACTTTAAAAATAAAGCTGTTCAGCTGTACATGTAAAATGCTTTGGTTTATCCTCCCTAAACGGATAAATGGATGGATGGATGGATGGATGGATGGATGGATGGATGGATGGATGGATGGATGTAAGGAATCTCTCCAAGGGATATCAGGTTTCAACCACATATATTCCAAATCGTACTCCGAAATCTAAGCTTAAACAAATTGCCCATATAAAAAGTTGCTGAATTCACTAAGCCTGAATATGTGGCTTAGTGCCTTTTGTTTAGTGGTATTAGCTCGCCTTCTCTATGCGAATTGTAAAAGGACCAACACTTCCAAATACCCCCCTCGAATATTTTAGTTAGCACTTCAAAAAGGGGCCAGGTTTTATTGCTGTTAATTGGCTAAGATTCGCTTTTAAAAATGGAATCGTGATATCGATTGGGCTTTTATTCCTGCTTTTCTTTTCTCAGCGAGGCGAGCGGGAGCGGGGTTGTGGGCTCGTTACCACGTGAATAATCCCCAAATGCATTGCAAACGCTCACGGCTCTGAAAAAGAATGTTTTACTCGTTGCATTAGCGTAAAAGACACAGAAAAGGTTGAGAATCTGCAAAAAAATTGTTGTCCTGCCCAGGTACAGCGACGGTGCAGAAATAAAAGGGACAAAGGGAGCTAAACTACAAAACCAGGCAATGAGCAAATCTCCACGTCTCCTAGTCTGGAAATGTTAGTTTTCATCTGGACACCAGGCTTCAAGGATGGAGGCCAGAACTGAGCCTGGGAAATAGCAATACCAAATAAAAGCCACAATCAGCCAGGTAATTTTGTGTGCGTGTGTGTATGCGTGTACCTGTGCGCGTGTGTAAGTTTTACCCAGCCTTCTTCCTCCCCGACCTACAGTGAAATCCAGTGGCTGACAAGAAATACTGGAGAGAGAAGCCCGGCAACGCTTGCCCCGTGCCGGGGTGCCCACTTTGTGCCTTGCCTAAGCCAAACATCACATGCTTTCCTTGCCACGTACCACATGCCATTAGCAGAAGACACGACCGGTTTGCAATCACAGAGCTTCAAAAATCCCAAATTTCGTGCCTTTTCCTTTTTAATTCGTATCATTATTGTTATTATTATTTACATCTCCCTCTCGCGCGTTTCCTGAGGGAAACCGCAGCCGCGTTAGCAGCACCGAATCACCGCTGGGGCTGCGGCAGGGACTGCCCGGCTCCGTCGCCCGTCGCCCCTTGCCCTGCCCGGGGCCGCGGGGCCTGGCGCCGGCCAGCGCGGAGCAGCGCGGAGCCCCGTCCTCGGCAACTGCGGCAACGACCGTACAAAGTAAAACTCTACCTGGCACGGACGCTGGATCTCTCCTTCTACACGGCGGGCGCCACCGCTTCTCTTTGGGGCTGTGGCCGGCTGCAGAGAGTGTCCGAAACGGGGCTACACCGCGCTGGCAATTTAAGAAATAGGATTCAAGAAAGAGCTGGGATAAAACGTGAAAGTCTCTGGCATTCGACGGTTTTTCGTTTGTTTGTTCGGTTTTTGTTGTTTCTTACCTCTGCCCGGCCAACCCTACCCCCGCCCCCACCTCTCGCCTCCTCCTGCGCGGCCCAGGAGCCGGGAGAGGAAAGTTTGGGAAGTGGAGGACAAAGGGAGCGGGGAGGGCGCGCTCGGCTCCCCGGCCGTGGCAAGCCGGCTCCCCTCCTGCCCGCCCAGGGAAGGAGGCACGGCTGGGAACAGACAGAAGCGCATTATCCTCCTCTGGAAGCCGGGAGGCCGCGGCAGTGCCCACGGGCCGCCGGCCGCTGCCGCCGGCCCCGCCAGCCCCGGCTCGGCCCCTCCGGGGGCAACAAGTGGCCAAAGGCAGCGGGGACAGAACCCCCCGGACCCCGCCGCACCCCGCGTCCTCGGGAGGGAAGGGAGGGAGCTGGGAACCAGCCTCTCACTCCGCATTCCCTTCCCCCCGAAGGAGGCACAGGCAGTTATTCCGTTTAAGCTATCGTACTTTCTCTCTCTATGTACATGCCTATAAAAATATTCATGCGTTATATATATATATAGTTATATATCACTGCATTATGTATCGTATTCGGTTGGCTACGATGATACGTTCTACTGCATGAATTATTTTAAAAAAACCAACTTGTGTTACAAAAATAAATCCAAGACTCAAGTGGAACTTCAGTGTCCATATGTCAAAAATTTATTTATCTCAAACTGTGCATAATGGAGTAAAAACTTAACTTGAATATGTACCTGTTATAAGGATGGTATTAGTTCAAATATATACATGGACTGTCGGCAGACTGATTTCAAATAATACAGAGCCGAATCTTTAAAATACAACTACGGAAAATGAGGAGAAAAAAAAAAA